>NC_136428.1:56348348-57036265 GCF_052849685.1 Lactuca virosa | reverse complement strand
AATCATTACCTTAATATACACAAAAACATACCTTTTTTGTTTTTTTTTTTTAGAAAGCCATTTTTATCGAAAAATTATTTTAAATATATAAAAATTCATAATTTTTTATTCCCTATAAATAGACATCTATATTGATATAGTTTTAAAATAAAATAAAAATTTTATTTTTTTTAGAGTTTCAGCTCTCGTTATTCATAAGTGAATAAAAATATATCAGATTTTTTTTACAGTACATTCGTTACTCACTTATGAATAAATCGTATGCTTAATTTTTTTTATAGTTTAAGTATCGTTCATATATAAATATGACATGTAATAAAGTTTTCTTACTTAAAATATATTTTTTACATCATCTTTCGTCATATAATCTATTTACATATGAATAAAACGTGTATTAGTTGTCGTCATATTTTATATTCATATATGAATAAAACATTTATCGGATTTTTGTTACAGTTAATTTGTTATTCATATATGAATAAGTAGTATAAATGATACTTAAACTGTAAAAAAAAATTATATGTTTTTATTCATAAGTAAATAACGAATGTACTGTAGCAAAAATTTGATGCATTTTTATTTACTTATGAATAACGATAACTGAAAATATATAAAAAAAATTATTTTATCTTAAAACTATATCAATATGGATGTCTATTTGTAGAAAATAAAAAATCATGAATTTTGGTATATTTAAAATCATTTTTCGATAAAAATAACTTTTTAAAAATTAAAAAAACGAAAAAAACTATGTTTTTTTGTATATATTAAGGTAATGATTAGCATAGTTTAAGGAAACATGTTTTGTTGGAAAACACATGTGTATTCCTTTCCAATTTCCGCTGCTACGACGGAGGCTTTTGCGGCAAAAATAAATTAGTGACCGATAATAATTCTCCCATTCTCAACCTTTTTTATTTTCTCAATTGAACTTTTATATATATATATATATATATATATATATATATATATATATATATATATATATATATATATATATATATATATATATATATATCTATATATATATATCCTTATTGACAAAAGAGTTAAAATAATTATAAATTATTTTTACAGATTTCTCAAAAAAATAAAAATAAAAAGATAGAGACTAAAATTAGTAAGTAATATCATCATTGATATTGATAACTACAGTAGAGTAAACCAAATGAGCATTTGTCATTTACAAAATGGATATGCGACCTAAAAATTCAATGATTAAATTCTTGGGTGCCATTTACATTATAGGAAAAGTCAATCGTTCATATTATAGTAATTTTTCTTGAGTAGAAATTAATTGATTTGTTTGATTTAAATAAGTGCTAAACTAGTTGATTTGGTGACCTAAATAGCAAGACTTAGTTTAACAAGCGATACTAAATGATTAAATTAAAAATAAAATGTAGACACATTCAACTATTTATGATTTAAATATGTTTTGATTTTAATTGTATATTTTATTATTCAAATTTATATGATATATATATATATATATATATATATATATATATATATATATATATATATATATATATATAATCTAAAATTTATTATAAGCAAAAGCTTGATTTAATTTAAAATATTATGATCTAAAATCACATAAAATCATATAGTCTCTAAAAATAGTATAATCCAAATTACTATAATTCAAAATGATATGATTTAAAATTTATAATTCAAAGTTTATGATTTAAAATTTTATGATACAAAAAGATTATGGTTAAAAATGTTATTCAATAATGTTATAATTCTTAATCTCTTATTATTCAAAACTATTATTATTTTTAAACTTGAAAACTTGAACCGACCTATAGTTCAAAAAACAAAAATAAATTAAAAATATTGAAAAAAAAAACAAAAATCATAAGAAATTTTAAAGATATATTAAAAACATCACAATACATAAAAATACATAAAAACCACTAATATAATTTTTAAAATAAGTGTTTAGATTACCTTATGCGGTGTCAACCCATTATAAGTTTATAAACATTTTTTAGTGTTTGTTAAAATGTCAAAAAAACGGATTTCTAAATGTAACATCCTGTTTCGAGAAATTTCTTATTTCAGGATTGTGGAAAATAAATAGATCAAGTAAAGGCGTTGGGCTTCAAGGGAATGAGATTTAGACCTTATTGGATGGTTATAATGTTAGATAAGTGATTAAAGCCTTGGTTTGTGTCTAGGAGTCAAAGGGTAAAATGGAAAAGTGATATTTCAAACTTTTTTCATGAATTAAGGATTTTAGTTCGGTGTGTTTTAAGTCAAAATTACTTATATAGAGTTGTGGGGCTCGTCAATACCTTTTCGTGCATATAAAGAACGTCGAAAACGGAGTTGAAACGAAAAAGTTATGAACGTTTGAAGTTGTAGTGAAATTGGGTGAAAGTCTGTCCTCACGAGGTGACAGAGATGTGTCACGACATGAGAGGAGCATGTTCTCACGAGGTGAGAATATATTCTCACGACGTGAGAACTGTGCAGGCCAAGCCCACAAATTTTTAGGGTTTTCAAGGTATTTAAAGGTAAGGATTCATGTTTTAGGGTATTTTCTTTACCTCCATCATATCTGGAATTTCTTGAGAGAAACCATATCCTTCATTTTCAAGATTTGAGCCTCCCATCTCCTCTCTCATCCATTTTTGGAGTTATTGGTGGTTTTGGAGTAATGTTTTCATGCAAGGTTGATCCTTGAAGCTTGGCAATTGAAGATCTCAACTTTCATATACCTTCTAGACCTAATTAAGTTATAAAGTTCCAAGATTTATTGCAGTTCATCTTGGATCTAAGTGCATTTTCGTGTTTTGGTCCATTATAATGAGTTTTGAGTGAGATTTGGGAATAAAATTTTTAAATTTATTGCTCTCTTAGGTCCCAAGAACATTGTATGTTTCAGATATGGACTCCAATACCTTTTGATCAGTTTAGAGTGTTTTCTTGGACCTCATGGACTACGAATGTTTTGATCTTCTGTCTTCCCTTTCAGTTATGCAAGTTATTTTGGTCATTTGGACCATTTTGGTGTATTAAAGTTTAGATCTTGAAATCTTGAGACATTATTATGGATAAAGTTGGAAACTTTATCCATCTAAACATCATGTTGATTCAGATCTAAAGGTTGGAGACTTAAACTTAATGGATTTAGCTGAGAAAGATTCATTTTGGTCCCTTTGAGACTTACAGACTAGATCTTGGTTGTTTGGACCATCCTAATGGATAAAGTTGGAAACTTTATCCATTATGAAGCTATTTAGGAACCAGATCTGAGGTTATGGGCCTTGGTCTGAAGAAATTAAGCGCTTAATGAAGATTTTGGCCTTTTAACCAAAAGTCACGATGTGACATAGGATGTGTCACGACGTGAGGGTGCCCAGAATCATGATTGTTTTGTCGTTGCATTCTCATGACGTGACCAAGGAATGGTCACGACGTGACGTTGACTTTGTATAATCTGACCATTGACCTTGTGGACTTTGACCGTTGACTTTTTGACCAATTTGACTTTTGGTCAAGCTTGGGTATAATTGAGTATTTGACTAAGGATTGGTCTCGGTCTGATTTTAGGAAGTTTGGGTTGGCTGTTCTGATGCTGAGGTATCTGTTGGGATTCTGTTTAGTAGTTCTTGTGAGTCTTCTCACTGTATTTGTGGGTCGAAGGCACCAATGCCGACGCACGGGATTATGTATATAGGATGCTAGTTGTCTTTGTGACTCTTGCATGTTTGTATGATTAGGTTAAAATTAACGCTAGTGTTGGGCCCCAGGGTTGGGCCCATTATTGTATGATTGGGTTGAAAGAAACCTCAGGGTTGGGCCCATAAGCATATGATGGGTTGAAAGAAACCCCAAGGCTATTCCTATTATTGTATATTGGGTTGAAATTTACCCTAAGGCTAGGCTCAACTGTATGTTTGGTATTTGGTACTTTGGGGAACTCACTAAGCTTTGTGATTACGGTTTTGTGTTTAAATGTTTTCAGGTACTTATGGTTTCAAAAGGAAGGGACCAGTTTGATCACAATGCATCCACAGGAGATTTATTATGCACTGAATGTTTACGAATTACTTTGATGTTTTAAGAATACTTTTATTTTGATAGCCTTTGAGTTAATGAATGAATGGTTTGATTTATTTAAAAATGAAAATTGTACTCGGTATTTTTAGGACGTTACAAGTTGGTATCAGAGCCTTGGTTTGAGGGATTCTGGCACACTCTCGGGTGTGTCTAAGCTCAAACTGAGGAGTTATTAACGTCTTCTAAAATAAAATGAGTTTTCCAAAAATATTTTTAAGAAAAAGGGGTGTGATGCATGCAATCTGACGAGCTCAAGTAAGTATTTCCCAAAATACCCATATGTGTGTTATGCTTATTTTGGTATGAGTATATAAGAATTGCATGCTAGATTAGGGCTAAGGATCTGCTCAGTATTTGCATGATAGAATACTAGGAGAGATTCCTTTATATGCCTATTGATTGAGCTTTTGGAACAGCATGCTAGTATAGATTGTAGATGTTGGATAGAATGGCCTGATTAATGATGCTTTGTAGCCTAGGAGGAAATGGATGCTATGACAGATTTGGAATCTATGTTGGTGGAATTGATTTGTAAGTGTATGCTTTAAAAATTGTATACGATTATAATCATATAGCCCTAGAAGGACTGATTTTGCCTTATTTCATGTTACTTGTCTAGTTGTGGGATTAGGGTAGAATAATTCATTCGACAGTCTATGTGAACCTGTTTTGTGTACAATTTGCATGCATAAGGCAATCGACAGTGTTGGTAGAAGTTCTTAGCATCATAGACGCGAGTTAGTTGGAGGATTCCTTTTTATGTTTTATGGCCTATAAAGTGTGACTTCCTGAATGTTGCTTGCTTTATGCTTTGTGGGACATATATTGATGTGAGCTAGCTATTAAATGAATATGTTAAGTTACATGTTGCAAAAGTTAAATAAATCTAAAAGGATTGATTTGGCCCCATTGTGCAACTCTCGTTTGAGTATAACCGTTGTAGGGTTGGGCCTTTTATTCGAAATATTATTTAAGTTTTGTTGCATGTAACTGTATTCATGAAGTAGTTAGTTGATATTAGTAGGGGTTCTTCAGCAGCTGATGGCAGGGTGAGATGGGAATCCTAAGAGAGCCTAAGAAGTGCCTTAGAGGAGTTGGTACGCTGTCTAGCAGTGTATATTCGTTTGAAAGTACTGGACATGAGTAGTTACTTAGAGGATTCAAAACAATTCTGGAGGAAAGTACGGATAGGCGTGGAAGGTAGTATTGAGCCCGTACTATTGAAAGCACGGTATCCGTAATCGAAACGAGGAAATTTTGGGGATTCTAAGGAGCTGATGGAGGGTAGATTGTATGGTTTAGCACCATGATTCATTGCAATGTGTTCCCATTTTTTTTGGTTTATTGGTTATGGGTGTTCAGGATGAGGATGGGTCTGGTGATTGTTTGGGACTTAGTCTCCATGTCAGTTTGGGTTTGAATGGTACAAAACTAAGTGATTTATTTGGTTTTGAGGTCTCGAGAGCCTTGCTTAAGGTAGTGCCAGTTGATTCGCGGGCCTCAAGAAGGAAGTGATTGTGATGATCGGCTCGAGGATTGAAGTCGGAGGCTGAGTGATGGGCAGATGGATTAGGATGTCACTATCCACGACGGGGATTATGTGCTTCCAACTTTTCGTGTTTGGAGGAAAGAGAGAGTAGACATTTTATTTTCAGAGTTGTGATGTAGACCTATCATGGGGCTAGATAGTTGTAGTTTTTGGCGGCAAGTATGGCAGTGTGGGAATGCACACGAGGATTTTGTGGTATGGTTACCTTGAGATGATATCAAGGGTCTGCTTTCTTCGAATATAGTTAGGTCAGGTGCTAGTTGATTGTTTTAGGAATCAGGGAAGTGAATCGGGAACGAACAACTTTTTTTGTCTCTAATGTATCCCGACTATGAGAATGTTGCCCCTTGTATTTATGAATGATTCTCATAACAGATTGATGGTTGGGTACTTATAGGCAAGGTGTGTGGTATTCTATTTGCTTCTAGATAAAGGATTGGTGTTATGAATGGATTGTCATAATTATTGCTTGTGCATCTACATGGAATTCTTGATGTTAGAGGCGATTATGATTGGGAAGTTTTCGAGATCCCCATCTGAGATTCAAAATCTCTTTGAGTTTGCTTGGTATTTATCTGGAAGATCATCTTGTGTTGTGTTATTCATTCCAAGGGTCTGGGATGCTATGTATATGGTTGAGCCAGTTTGAGTTTTGGTCCGTTTGCAATGCCAGTTGGTGGTAGTTCGAACCCTAAGTGGGGGAGAACTTGGTATCTTGCTTGGAGGATCTTCAATCCATTTGAGTTTATTGTTTTAGAAGAATGGGTCATAGGGATCTGCAGTTCGGGTATGCGAGACTTTTGTTCAAGATGTGGTCAAGACTAGGGCACATAGCAAGTTGCTATCATATATGTGTGCTCAGGAATACAAGAGTTGTCTTCGTGACATGAAGTTGTGTTCAAGGAGCTCGTTAAAGATAGTGGTTTCTTTTGCGAACGCCAATGAATAGGTCAAGAGGCGTTTGGGTAACTCAGGTTGAGTATTGGTTGTGGGGGGATTTGTCAGCTCATTGTATATATTGTTATCTATAGTCTAGGTGATATGTGCGTGTGTGTGTATATATATATATATATATATATATATATATATATATATATATATATATATATATATATATATATATATATATATATATATATATATTACGTCATATCTCAATACTTTTTGCTATAATTATGCTTATTATAGAACAAAAGGTACTTATTATGTTTAATATATGTTATGTAACATAAAATACATTCTCGGAAGCAATATGGAAGTTGGAAGCAGAAAATGCGAGCTTAGGCAAGTCGAAGACACAAGAAGGATGTTGCTAGCCAGCTTGATCCCTCGTCGATATTTTGAGCATATTTCATGACTCGTAACTCCGATTGACGATATTCAAAATGTTCTGAAAACTGGACACAATTTCGGACGACTTTTATGTTTTAAGAAAAAGAGGATTCTCGATAACCACAACATGGAGAATGAAATCTTCACGATTCTTGACGCTAGCTTGGAGAATACGGGATAAACTCAAGGACCACGACGTGGTGGACAGATTTTAGGCAAGTATATATATTATTACGAATTGAGGGACTTGGAGGTGACTTCCTGTAGAAGTATTACGAAAAAAAACCTTCTGGAAAACCCTTAGAAGAGAAGGAAACGATTGGAGCTCAAGTTTTGAAGAGATCTAGAAGAAAATATCATCAATTCATTCGGTTTGATCATGTTTTGCTTTATTCCTATTGTGTTATTGTGTTTGATTACTGTCATGAGTAGCTAATTTAGTTGACTTTCGTTTAGCTAGATGAAGCCTTAAAACTATGAGTTAGCTTATTATTCTATGGATTTATTGAAGTTGGTTTGATGCTTGTGTTTGATTATCATTACCTAGCATGTTAAAGTTTGCATCTTTCTTGCTTTAATTCAAGTTAAATGTAGCTTAGTCACCATTAAATTACATGAACTTGTTACCTAGTAATTTAGTGACTATTGAATTGCTAGAGGTAGGAGTGACCACATCTTAGATAAAGTAATAAAGGTAACAACTTTAAATGTGTTGGAGAACATAATTGTGAACATAATTGTGTTTGATTAATTGTCTTGACCATAGATAGTTATCTATATATATCTTACATAGCCTAATTATCATCAATAACTAATTATGTGTTTGCTTGTGTATGACCATACATAGTAGTACATGAATTGGTAAAAATATTAGTAGATTGGACCAAAATTGTTAATTACATATAAATTGGTAACCAACTTATTAATCTATAAATAATAACTAACCATATGAAAAAGGTGGATTCACAACTAAACAAAAGTATTTTTATTATCTTGATTACATCCGTTTTTAGTTAAGAGTTTGTTTTAAGTTAATCTGAACTTGTAAAATCAGATAAAAACCCACTTTAGTTAATTATTTTTAGAGTAATTTTTAGTAGTTAAATTATTAGCTAAATCCGTTCCCTGTGTTCGATACCCAACTTACCTTATTATACTATATATTGACTAGGTACACTGCCTATAGGTGCATTAGTAGATAAGTAGTTAGGTTTATAAATTTAAAGCTAGATAGGTATAATTTGTGCAGATCAAGTTTTTGGTGTCGTTGCCGGGGAACGACTTATTTGATTATTAGGTTAATTGCTTTTAGTTATTCGATCCTTTTTGTGGGGTGAAAACCACAAAAATTTACTTTTGTTTCATTTATTTATTGTAGTTTCTTTTTCTCTAAGACGCAGCCACGTCGTGGTTATATTCACCACGTCGTGGTATCGCTTCAAGTAGTTTTTTCGTTTATTTGTTTCTTGTTCCTTTTACGCGTGTTTTTCTAGTTTTATCTTAGCAGGAAAAAATGGGGGACATCACGATCATGTCAATGGAAGAATACAAGCGACTTATGAGGAACGACAATAGATGGGGTCTTGATCCACCAAAAATCCCAGCCAAGACGTGAGAATATAAAAATAGAAAATAACTGGATCAAGGTGTCACATTGTTCTCACGAGGTGAGAATATATTCCCACGACGTGAGAACTGTGCAGGCCAAGCCCACAAATTTTTAGGGTTTTCAAGGTATTTAAAGGTAAGGATTCATGTTTGAGGATATTTTCTTTTCCTCCATCATATCTAGAATTTCTTGAGAGAAACCCTATCCTTCATTTTCAAGATTTGAGCCTCCCATCTCCTCTCTCATCCATTTTTGGAGTTATTGGTGGTTTTGGAGCAATGTTTTCTTGCAAGGTTGATCCTTGAAGCTTGGCAATTGAAGATCTCAACTTTCATATACCTTCTAGACCTAATTAAGTTATAAAGTTCTAAGATTTATTGCAGTTCATCTTGGATCTAAGTGCATTTTAGAGTTTTGGTCCATTATAATGAGTTTTGAGTGAGATTTGGGAATAAAGTTTCTAACTTTATTACTCTCTTAGGTCCCAAGAACATTGTATGTTTCAGATATGGACTCCAACACCTTTTGATCTGTTTAGAATGTTTTCTTAGACCTCATGGACTAAGAAAGTTTTGATCTTTTGTCCTCCCTCGCAGCCATGCAATTTATTTTGGTCATTTTAGCCATTTTGGTGTATTAAAGTTTAGATATTGAAAGTTTGAGACATTATTATGGAGAAAGTTGGAAACTTTATCCAACTAAACATCATGTGAATTCAAATCTGAAGGTTGGAGACTTGGACTTAATGGATTTAGCTGAAAAAGTTGCATTATTGGTCCCTTTGTTACTTAAAGACTAAATCTTTGTTGTTTGGACTATCCTAATGTATAAAGTTGCAAACTTTATCCATTATGAAGATATTTAGAAACTAGATCTGAGGTTATGGGCCTTTGTCTGAAGAGATTAAGCACTTAATGAAGATTTTGGCCTTCTGGCCAGAAGTCACGACGTGACATCGGATGTGTCACGACTTGACGGTGCCCAGAATCGCGATTGTTTTGTTGTTGCATTCTCACGACGTGACCAAGAAATGGTCACGACGTGACGTTGACTTTGTATAAGCCGACCGTTGACATTGTGGACTTTGACCGTTGACTTTTTTGACCAGTTTGACTTTTGGTCAAACTTGGGTAGAATTGGGCATTTAACTAAGGATTGGTCTCGGTCTGGTTTTACGAAGTTTGGGTTGGCTGTACTGGTGATGAGGTAGTTGTTGGGCTTCTGTTGAGTAGTTCATGTGAGTCTTCTCACTGTATTTGTGGGTCGAAGGCACCAATGCTGAACCACAGGATTGTGTATGTTGGATGTTAATTGTCTTTGTGACTTTTGTTTGTTTATATGATTGGGTTGAAATAAACCCCAGGGTTGGGTCCATTATTGCATGATTGGGTTGAAAGAAACCCCAGGGCTGGGCAATGAGCATATGATAGGTTGAAAGAAACCCTAGGGATGTGCCCATGATTATGTAGTGGGTTGAAATATACCCCAGGGCTTAGCCCAACTATATGTTTGGTATGTGGTACTTTGGGGAACTCACTAAGCTTTGTGCTTACAGTTTTGTGTTTAAATGTTTTCAGGTACTTTTGGTTTCAAAAGGAAGGGACCAGATTGATCGCACTGCATCTCCTAGAGATTTATTCTGCACTGAATGTTTACGAATTACTCTGATGTTTTGAGAATACTTTTATTTTAATAACCTTTGAGTTAATGAATGAGTGGTTTGATTTATTTAAAAATGAAAATTATACTCGGTATTTTTGGGACGTTACACTAAACGTGTGAGACAACTATAAGTTATAATGAGTTTTTGATAAGTTAAGGAGATAACTTATCAAAAATGACTTATTAAAGGTGTGAGACTGATATAATTTATTTAAAAATTATCTATCCAAACACTTCTTTTAGTTTATACGGTATGAAACCGATGATAAGCAGAAAATCTTCTTTTTAAGCTTTCCTAAACACCCTTTAAAGATATGCTTGTCGTGTATATTTTTCTTTCATATAAAAGTACAAGTTAGAAAAATGCTGTTTTTACAAGATTTTAAGAGATTTATATCGAAATATTTATTTGAATATTGAGATATGATTATGATAGGTACATATGTACATAATATACCATTAATAATAAGGGGGTCCATGTGATATTGGTTAGAGAAGAAAGGTAGCCAACGGTTTTAAAATAATTGATTCATAAAAGGGTGGGGCCAATTGGTCAAATTCAATCTAATCCACGGGTTCACAATTTTGAAATTTGCTTCAAGCCCCTGCCACTTTCTAGTTTCTATTCTACCAAAAGAAAAACACTATTACTTCATTTTATTGAGTTTGATATCACTTGTAATCAAAGTGATAGAAAATGATGAAAGTGATAGAAAACGATGGAGTTTATAAGATTTTGAAAGTATATATATGATTGGAATAATGACATGTGAGGGTAATTATATTTTCGTCTTGTTCACATTTAGGTATCTTATTTTTTTATACACATTTGACCATTTAACTTATTAAATATGTTTACATATTTAACAAATTAAATGGTCAAATATATAAAAAAAAAAGTTATCTAAATGTGAACAATTTTTTTTTACAAATTTCTTAAATTTTTTTATAATTTCTTACAACATTTTTATGATATTTTTTTTCTTATAGGTTTTTCTAATACAATGTTTTAAACTTTACTTATAATTTTTTTTTTCAACTTTTTTTATACTTTCATATAATTTTACTATAAGTGCTTTTAAACCAAATATTTTATAAATGTTTTAAAATTCTCTTACAAGTTTTTTACTTGTTTTTTTTTTACATTTTCATACAATTTTTCTATAACCTTCATATAATTATTTCTAAACTTTCTTTACAATATTTTAAAGTGTTTTACAGATTTTATATGACAATTTAATATTTTTTTATAACATTTAAAATACTTTCATTAAATACTAGTTTAAAACGTTGTATTAAAAAAAAAGTTTATAAACTTCTAAGTAAAAAGCATTAAAAACTTGGAATAATTTTAAAACATTTACATTATATTGATTTTTTTGTTTTTTTTTATTTGGTAAGTAATATTTTTTTTTAATTTTTTAAAAGACCCTCCATACTTATTGTTACATATTTAATTTATTTAATTTTATTGTTAGATGCTATTTACTTTAAAAATATTGTATATGCTTCAAAACAAAAGAAAAAAAAATATAGAGGCTATATAAAACATTTCACAAAACAAAAACATATTTATTAATTAAAAAGTAAAGTTTAAAATTGATAAATATTTAATTAATATTTAGAAAATTATGGATATTTTAAAAATAATGTTTGAAAATAATAATACAAACATATATGAAAAATTAGATTGCTATTAAAAATGGGGAAAATGACTTATCAGGGTAATTAACTTTTCTTTTTGTTCACATTTAGAAACTTTCTTTTTTTTTGTACACATTTAACCATTTAACTTGTTAATTTGTTCACATATTACCATTGTCACCTAATATATCCAGTGACAATGGCAATATGTGAGCACATATAACAAGTTAAATGCTCGAATATGTACAAAAATAAAGAAGTTGCCTAAATATAAACAAAGCGACAAAGATGGTTATCCTTGTAAGTCATTTTCCGAATATGATTCGTCTTAAATCATTTCAATTATAATATATATCAATCAAGTATGCATATATGATCTATTGATTTTTTATTACAATATATAGCTGGAAATTTAGAATTATGATAATGTATATTTTTATTTGTTTCAAAACGAGAAGTATACCAACTAATTTATAGGGATTATATCATCTTTATTCTATAAATTTAGATCATCATTTCTTAAGGTAGTTGTTAGTTTCTTGAACTTGTTTATGTGTTTTTCAACTTCATGAGTCATGACCAAGACACTAATAAAAAATGGATTTTTATATAAAATATTTTTAATTTTTTTAGACTGAATTATATATATATATATATATATATATATATATATATATATATATATATATATATATTAAATATTAAAACAACATATTTGTCTGACCTAATTTTTAAATATCATCAAATTTGCTTAAATTCTTAATTTTAACAATTCTAAAACAATTTATAATCATTTTGAATTCTTCTATTTTATTAATTTACAATTATACCCTTAATAATTTAAAATATCGTCCAAAATCTTTTTCTATATCTCTCTCACAAAAAATCCTCTCCATCTCTCTACTTCAAGTGGTCGCAACGTCCGACCTCCAAAAACCAATTCTACCGCCACCAACTACATCCTCTCTGCGTTGATAATCTAGTGAGCATTATGGGTATATGCATATATATTTTTAATTATCATATTACAAAATATATATTTTCTAATTCAAGATTAATCATGGTACATAGAAATTTAGCACGTGACAAGCAATAAAGGTAAAATCCATAACGTTGATGAGCACAATCCAATTGTCCATTAAAAAGCAAAAAATTACCAGTATGCTTATCATATAATATGCTTTATTTTATCAATTTCTTATTAATTCTTACCTTTTTTTTCGTTAATTGGTCAGTTAGTCAACTATTTTGTTGGTTTGCTTATTGGTCGATTATTTCAAATAGGTATTTTTAACGTAAATTCTACTGTAGTTTGTTGTTTTAGGTGTTTGTATCGTTAATTATTCATCGGTGACTTTGAATGCCGATCAGGCGATTACCAATAATTTGTTGTTTTAGTTGTTTTGAATTATCAATTTAAGCAATATAAATATAAGTGATGTTTTAAATTTAGATTCACCTTAGCAATTTTACTACTAAGGCCGGAGGGTCGGGGGTTTCACGGCGGGTCAGGCTGCATTAAAAGCTGCTACATGTAAGGTTTCCAAAGATGAAAAATCGTACGTGGAAAATCAACACGTGTTCATACCTTTTGCATTTGATAAGTTTGGTTTCCTTGCGCCGGATGCGGTGGAGCTTCTTAGTACAGTACAACAGATCATGCATAACAATGTTATATCCCCTAGATCTATGAATGTAGTTTTCAAAAAAATTGGTTTTACCATACAAAAAGACTTAGCGGCGCAACTTGTTGCCCGTTTGTCTTCTCATTCGTTGTATGATTATAACGAAAATGTATTGATTAAAGTATAAGTTACAAGAGTAAAAAAAAAAAAAAAAAAATAGGTTTATAAAAACTACAATAGTCAACTGATAAAAATAATTATCTAAAATGATTATAAAATGCTAAAAATAAAGATTTGGTCGAAAATGAAAATTTTAAAGTTTCTAAATGACAAATATGATATTTAGAAACTATTAGACAAATATAATATTTTGATGTTTAATAAGGAAATATATGAAATTTTTTAATTTTATGTAGACAAAATAATTTATTACTAAAACATACTAATGTTTTTGTTAAAATAAACGGGATAGTTTTTCTTTTAAAATCTCCCTGCCTAATAAAACACTCTCCTAAATGCCACATGTCCATCTATTACCACTACATAATGTCACGTGTCATTCCTCCATTATTCTACAATCTTCTTTTCCCGCCCATATAATCACAGCAGCCGTTCACATTCAAAACCCTACATATAAGCATAAAAAAAATTATCGGTGGAGTTAACATGCATAAAAATAGGAACAAAATATTCAGAAATTAAATATGCAGAATTAAATATGCAGAATTAGTTATCTTATCTTATTTATATCCTAATTCAAATCCATTCAAATTATTTCTTTGCATATAATTAATCAATATCAATATCAATCAATATAAAAATAAATTTGATACTTATTCCTAATTTATAGGCTAAATTTTATACGTTTATATCATCAAGTATCATCAATATCATCATCTTAATATTAACCCCTTTCCACAGAATTCGACAGCCTTTCACTTTCATTCACAGAACTTACATCCACAGAATTCCAAAATCATCAGGTTAGTGTATCATCATCAGTTATCAGTTTTCATTCTTTTTTTTTTTAATTTGAATTCCTTCTTCTTCTACTTCTTCTACAATCCGATTCTTACATGTATGAATAGAACTCATCAGTTGACTTTTTACATTCTGTCGATTTTCTATATCAAAAACAAAAGAAAAAATGATGAACAATTTGAACCATCATCATTTAACAATTTTCATTATGTTTTTTTATTTTATTTCTTTCTTCTTCTCCTTCTTTTGCAATCCGATTCTTACATGTATGAATAGAACCCATCAGTTGACTTATTCTACTTTGTCAATATTCTATATTATATATCAAAAACAAAAGAAAAGACGATGAACATATTTAATCATCATCAGTTAACAGTTTTCATTCTGTTTTTTTTTATTTTATTTCTTTCTTCTTCTCCTTCTTTTGCAATTCGATTCTTACATGTATGAATAGAACCCATCAGTTGACTTTTTCTACTTTGTCAATATTCTATATTCTAAATTAAAAACAAAAGAAAAAAGGATGAACATATTTAATCATCATCAGTTAAGTTTTCATTCTGTTTTTTTTATTTCTTTCTTCTTCTCCTTTTTATACAATTCAATTCTTATAATATTTATGTTACAACCATTAAAACAATGAACTTCCCATGTAATAGCATTCTAAAAATTCAATTTTTTCATTTATAGCATCATAATTTTCAATTATGTGAATTTTATAACAGAGATTTTTGTTTTTTCAATCTTTTACTAAAATAGCAACGTAATATTATTTATTGTCTTATTATCATATTGTATTATCATACTTTTCTTTTCTAACAGTTTTATAACAGAAACTTTATTTTTCATTTAATTTACTGAAAAGGCAATTTCGTCCTTTCATAAATATAAAATGTCATAATTGTCATTTTATGTTTTAAAGAAATAATGGTAGTTTTTTATTTACAATTTAGTATATGATATGAAATTCAACTATTTTATTAATTTTTCTTTCTTCTACTTATTTTTGCAGAAAAATGGCAGCATCAAATCTTACCTTGATACCTGATGTGGATATAACCAGGGATGACTTGACTTTCAAGCTTCGTGTCATACAACTTTGGCATCAAATGTGTTTCAACAAAAAAAATGAAATTTGGTCAATTGAAATGATCTTAATTGATGAACATGTACCTTACAAAAATTAATTTTATATATTTGTTACACATATTTCGTTATTTTTAATTACTTTTAAAGTTTTTGTTGTTGTATTAAATATTTTTAGGGGAACAAAATCCAAGCAACGGTCTCCAAAAGAAACATATATCAATTCAAAAATATAGTAAAGGAAGGCATGGCATTTTACATCAAAGGTCCAAACTTTGCAGCACTGAAGATAGGTGGTTTTAAGTTAACTCCTCAAGATCAGAAACTCACATTCGTCCAAGAAACCGTTGTTACAGAGTGTAACGATTTTTCTGGATATGAGTTTGGGTTTTCATTTGTTGATTATCAAAACATTTTATCATTCGCCCATCCTCAAGATACATATGTTGGTTAGTACATATCATTATCTGTTTAAATATAATACTATGTTTTCCAATTCCCAACATAACTTTCATTTGCCTTTTTTTGTTTTATAGATGTTATGGGTTTAGTTGTCGCACTTGCTGAGATACAACGAGATCATCCAGATAAATCAAAACACAAGCTCAACATCAACATCCAAGATGCAAAGTTGCTTTTATTATATTTTTACATTTTTTTATTATGTTAATATATCATTTTTTGATAAATAATTTACTTTTTAGAGGCTTGCAACTTCGTGTCTATTTGTGGGGTGATTATGCGTACAAGATGCAAGAGTATATACATAACAATTCACATAATCGTCGTATCGTGATTATTCTTCAATTTGGTCAGATTAACGTTTTTAGAGGTATATTGATTATTTTATTAGTGTTTTTAATATTTATGTTATCATCATTAAATTAATCTTTATATATTTTCTTTATAGATCGTCCAAGTGTAAACACATACTTTACCTCTTCCAAGTTGTTCATTAACTCTGACATAGATGAAATTATTCATTTCAACAAAAGGTAATTTATGTTTTATTGTGTTTATTATACAATTATACTTTACGTGACTAATATATTATTTTGTATACATAACAGTTTGGATGGAGATGATGGTCCAGATTCATCTACAAATACATTTTCAGTTATTCCATCCAATCAACTTTCTGAATATGATGATTTCATGGTAAAAAATAAGTTGAATGCTATCGCTGAGGTTTGGGAACCCGTTGAGGTATTTGATGTCTTATTGTTTGTTTCAATCTAAATTGTTGGTTTTAAATTTCTTGATTGTGTGCTTGTGCTTTTTTATGTTTGTGTTATGTATGTTTATTTAAAGTACACATCTTTTATTTGTAGAAATGTGATTTCATTATAGTGGGCACTATAAAGGGAATTTTACAGAATAAAAAATGGTATTATCAAGCATGTACCAACGGTTTTAGGAAATCACTTCCATCAGATGAAAGTGATGCTCATCAAACCAAATCTTATGTATGTCATAATGGAAATTGCACAAAAGATGCCACTTCGGTTGTTCCAAGGTTGTTAGTTTACAATTGAATCATAATTAACTATATAATAATCAATGTTTATCATAAATTTAATATTGTTTTTGATTTTATTTTTTTATAGGTTTATGATTCCTATACGTGTGTAAGATAATACTGGAACTCTAACCCTAACCATGTTTGAGAGAGATGGAAAGTATATGTTGAAGCAATCAGCAAAAGAGTTGGTTAAAAAAATGATCGAGGTTACTTTCCCTTTTTTAATGATAATCAAAAAAATATTCTTATATACAATCACTTTAAACAATTTTTTTTAATTATTTTTAATTGCAACGTGGAGACAGTCTTGATTTCTATCCGGGTGAAATAAATGCATTGAAAGGTTTGAAATTGCCCTTTAAAATTTCAGTTACAAATTTCAATGTGTCCAAAAAAAGCAACCAGTATGGTATTGCTAGAATCAGTGACAATGCGAGTATAATAGAACAACTTCAAAATAAGTTGAACGATTTACAGGTTATTATATTACTTATTTTTGGTTGTTTTTTATTTATATATTCTTTTACTTTTTAGTACATTATTTTATTTTTAATTGTTAATTTTTTGTAATATACAACCTTCTAACTCACAATTGTTAGATTTTGGTTCAGCCGATTTGCAATCTCAAGATATCAAAAATTTAAAGGTTAATTACATATTAAATTTTCACATATTCGCTAATAAACTATTCCATTTTTTAAATAATTATATTATATGATTAAATTTTTTTAGGATGCAATTTCTGGAACGGACGATAACATTACTCCTTCCACTCTCGACAAAAACGAGACAACAAGCCCGATGAAGAGTTTAACCACAACATCGATCTTAAAGAGAAATCTGGAAGAAGTTTTTGATTTAGAGTCGAATGATCACTTATCATCATCAAAAACTCCAAAAATATCTCCAGATGGTCCAGGAAAACAGTTGTTGAAGGTAAAGTTGGAGAAAAATGATTGATTTATCTTTTGGTGGGGAATTGAATTGGTATTCCATTTTGCATTTACATTAACAATTACTTCTTTTAATTTTTTCATTCTGGTTTTTTCACCTTGTGGTTTTTCATTGTTCAAACATTTGTTTCCTTTGAATTCTTATTATTTTTAAAATGGTTGTTTCATGCTACATTCATAATTATCCCTAAAATGAATGCTTATTGATAACATAACTCTTGGATTCGCATATGATGAGAATTGCTATAAAATAAATAAATATACCTGTTTATGATCGTTTATAATTTGATTATGTCTTTTATCCATGGTGTAAAGATTCGCCCACTTCATATATTCATCACCAAGTTTAGTGATCATAGGAAGTAATGAGCAGCCATCGATTAATGCCTGGTCAGTTAGAGAGTTATCTATAGCTCCTGCATTTATAATGATAATAAGCAATATTCTCCAACTACAATCTTTATTAACAGATGTCATGTTTGGTTTTTTATGACATAAATTTGGCATTTTTTTTATTAACAATCATTTCTATTGATACAATGACTATTTTTTTGAAATGAAATGACAGGAGAATCACTTATCAACAAAACAATGATGTACTTTCAAGGTTGTTAGATTGTTTGCTACTGTAAATATTGGATTTTTTACGGTAGTTTTTTTTTTTATAGAAATGAAGGTCTCAGAAACATAAATAAGGAAAATAAATACAATATTAATGATACACTGTAACATAAAAAGAAAAACATGTGTAATAAATTGAATTTTCATTTTAAAAAATATATACAGAAAAAAATAATGTAAAAAGTCTAAAAACATATATTTTTGGTTTAGATTATTTAAAGTCATTGGTACCTCTTTAAAAGGGAAAACGAATGAAAATTACTGATTTTTTTTATATAGAAAACGAATGACCATAAAAATATTCACTGTTTAATGAATTGTTTTAAGATATGTTCAATTCCCAAAGTGAATTGTCAAAACTGGACTCTATTTATAGCAATACTTATATTATGGCAATAAATATACGTTTTTGTAGATTTTTGCATATTTTAAAACCAATCATAGTAATTTTTCAAAACTGCGTTATATTAAAATGTATGATTTTTTTTAGGTTCCGGACAGATCATCAAAATTTAGAACTGAGAGGGCACATTTAGAACTGAAAGGGCACATTAACAATATTTAAGCAATGATAGTAGGTTCGATTTAAAGTATTATACATGAGTTACCTGAGAGGGCACATTTAGAACTGATCATCAAAATTATGTTTGTATGTTATCATGATATAAACTGTTAATGAGCTACTATTATAGTAGAATCTAACAGTTACGAATTTATTATGATTTATAAAAAAGATGAACAAGTCACAATAAAAAAAATTGATGGAGACATGGACGAACTAAAGATTTGTGGTGTCAAGTAGTTAAAATGTGTGGTTGATAAATATTACTTCAAAAGGTAGAATGTACAATAAAATGTAAATGCTTGACTAATAGTAAATTCAGGTTAATGTATGGACTTTTTCTTATAATGAAACAAGGGTTAAAGTTTAGAATTCTTCTAACTTGAATTCTTGAAAAAAAAATCCCAAAATGCCCCTCTCCTTTAACTTGGTCAGATTAAGAAACCACTGATTCATTAAACATGCAATTCATTATGCATTTACACCTAATACTCAATTCTTCTAACCTGAATTCTTGAAACAAATTCCCAAAATACCCCCTCTCTAGAGGCTTAAACTTTATTAATAAATAACTCATCTTCTGCTAACGATCAAAAAAGTGGTCAAGTTAGTCAAATATCACACATATTGTCAAGATTTTTTTATATTACCCCTTAAAACACACTTTTATTTTGTGTAACAAAATAACAGAATAACCTGCATCACTAATGCTGCCTAATCGATGTAAGGAGTTTGCAAAATCCAATTCTATAATTCTTGCTTGTAAAAACTTTAGAAACTACAAATAAACTCATTTACAAAATGGAATTACACTAGCGGGAAGTATGAAATACGAAATTGGAATTACACTAGAGGGATCTTAAATTTTTCAGAGAGATATTCGGGATTTATTTTTTCACATACATAAAGAGGTCTTATGACCTCAGGATTGAATAAGGAGAAATTTTTCCATCCGATTTCAAGCAGATTTCATCTTCATAAAAAAAAAGCCCTAATTTTTTACCTGTTGAATACGCATATTAAGAAGCCTTTCATCGGTTCGATAATAGCCTAAACTTCCCCGCTTTCATTCTGTAACCGCAGCAACTTGATCCTCTTTCGACAATTTTCCTTTTGATTCTGCACAAGTGCCTCCATCGTTTGAAGGTATGTTACCTTCTCAGTTTTCTCTTTTACATCGTTTGTCCCAAAAAGACATCTATGAAGTTGTATTACTAAGTGATTAAAAAATCGGTGTAAACATTCCTTTTGTGATTAGATTAACTAAAGTAGACTTAAATGATAAATCCATGTATTTTATTGGTTTTGAAAGGGAAATAATTTCAATCTCAATTTAGAAAAATGCATACATATAAACTGTATGACATGCAAGCGTAAATTGATTTTTAAAAACCTAATATTTAAAGATTGGTATAAAGTATGTATTAGTTTCGATATTGATTATTTAATAAGATTTAGATTATTAATATTTATTACGATTCAGTAATCTAACCTTTTTTTTTTTGTTGTTTTTGTAAATTATAACTTTTTTTTGGAAAAATGACTATTTGGTCCGGAATGATCATTTTTTACCAGCGTTAATATTCAGTAAACGGGTAGCTAATTCCAAACCGTTATTATGGTTATCCTATAAATATCTTTTAACCCGTTCCGGCCCCAAATTATTTGCTATTTCATTATTACTCAATTTGTGTATTCAATTTTATACATATTACATGAGCTACCAATTGTCTGTAACAGTTACTTTTAAATTATTAATTTTATTTTTAACCGTATTCTATTATTGTGATGACGTACCAAACAATGACATGAATGCAACGGACGCTAGAGAGAGAAGAAAAAGCAGAAAGTTATATTTGGATAACAGAAATCCAAAAAACAATATACCACATCATTTTCTCATCGTACACCTATTGCACATGTTATTCATTGTACCCAATACGGTATTTTTCTTAATTTATTTTTCATTGATTATATGTTTTATTAATTTATTTTGAATATGTTATTTATTATTATTTTAAATATATAATTAAATTAAAATAAAATTTTATTTAACTTTACAGGTTCAAATAAATTGTTTTCTACTATTTTACAGGTTCAAATAACACTAAAGAATCTACAAACGCTAAAGAGAGGAGAAAAATTAGGAAATTATATTTGGATAATAAAAAATCCAAAATATTACCTACCTCATCAACCCGTCAGAATTCATCTTTTACACATGCTTCTTACATGTAAAATAACGGTAATTATATTCGTTTTTCTTACAATTTATTTTTTAATATAAAATTTATATAAAAATTTGAAGACTCTTTAATTTATTCTTTTTTAATAATTAATATTATTTCTATTATTACTAACTATTTTTTCTCATTATATAACAGACAATCGTTGTCAAAGATTAATATCTACAGATAACTATACAAATGTTACCTTAGACAAGGAAAATATAAACTCAGTCAAATCATTTGTATATCAACATACAATTATTAATCCTCCTTCAACAAATATAAATGTTACAACACCCTTTTCAACAAATTCAAATGGTATGTATTTCTATATACACAAATATAAAAATATATGCTTCACATTTATATAACTCATATCAATTTCTAACTTTCTTATTTGTATTTTAATTTTGTCAGGCAATTATATTTTCAATAATAAAGTTCAAACACCACTATCTACTAATAAAGATAATTATGTGTTTGGTACCGCCACGGTATCCACTAATCGTTCGACAATAATTCGGAATTTTCCTTCAACAAATATAAATGTTAGAACTCCATTTTCTAACATTGCAAATGGTACGTATTTCTAAATACACCAATTTAAAAATATATGTTTCACTTTTTATATAAATCATACCAATTGCTAACCTTGTAATTTGTATTTTTTTCAAGCAGTTATATATTCAATAATAACCTTCAAACACCACTATCTATTAACAAAAATAATTCAGTGTTTGGTAATGCCACGACATCCAGCAATCGTTCGACAATAATCCATAATTCTTCATCAATCAAGTTACCAAAATGAAAACATCAATTAAAAAGGAAGACTCATTCTATATCCGCTATACCTATGTTTGACTTGACATTAGATGAAGAAAACATAGATGATCTTATTATTGAAGATATTTTCCGCGGTATATCCAAAGGTGATCATAATTCGAAAAGTTTTAATACTATTAATTTTTTTTCTAATTTTTTTCTATTTTATTTATTAATTTTTATATTTTTTGCATACAACAGATTACTTTGATCATGGAGACCAGATTGTTATATGTCAGATTTGTCATGCAAAATTATGGAAAGATGAATCGGTTAGAGGGCAAAAAAAAAAGGCAATACGTCTTATTCCATGTGTTGTGGTTACGGCAAAGTTGAGCTACCACCCCTAAAAGAAGCACCGTCATCCTACCGAAATTTGTATAGATCGGTAGATTCAAAAAGCAAACACTTCATGAAGAACATTCGACGTTACGATTCAATGTTTTCGTTTACATCGATGGGAGGCAAAGTTGATTCATCCATCAACAGAGGCAACGCACCGTACATATTCAGACTTAGTGGTCAAAATTATCATAGTATGGGAAGTCTTTTACCTACACCTGGTTCAAGACCGAAATTCTGTCAGTTATACATATATGATACGGAGAACGAGATTTCAAATAGATCGACAAGTTTTGGGTATATTTTTGCATTTATCTTTTAATAACTCACTTCAATTCATTAATTTTTTTACTAATATTAAATAATTGTCGATAATATTTTCAGTGGACCAACGAGCAATTCTACATCAACTTCAAGATCATATGATCTCCAAATTATAGAATTTTTGAAGGTTATGTTAGATTCGAACAATGCGTTGGTCAAGTCTTATAGGATGGTAAGAGACACTCTTCATGAAAATCCTTTTGTTAATTTGAAGTTAAAATTAATTGGAAAAAGAGAACAAGATGGAAGGACGTATAACTTACCAACTTCTTCTGAGGTTGCAGCTTTAGTTGTCGGTGATTTTTGTGATTCAATTGAAAAAAGAGATATCGCTGTTCAAACTTCATCAGGATTATTACAGCGTATCAGTGAATTACATCCTTCTTACCTTGCTCTTCAGTATCCATTACTATTTCCATATGGCGATGATGGTTACAGAGTTGATATCCTTCATAGAGGTATTACATCTTCAAGTAATATCAAGCGCCCAACCTGTACAATGAGAGAATTTTTCGCTTATAGAATTCAAGACAGGGATCAATCGTTCTCACTGATTCTTAATGCAAAAAGGTTGTTCCAACAATTTTTGGTTGATGGATATACCATGATTGAAAGTGACAGACTATTTTTCATACGTAACCAACAAAAAATTCTTAGATGTAAGTCTTATGAGAATTTGCGTAATCACCAAGCACTTATTTGTATATTTTGCATGCAGTGGTTTATACAATTGAATTTCAAAAAAGAGGTTTACCTCATAGTCATGTATGTCTGTTTATGCATGCTAACTGCAAGCTTCCAACTGTTGAAGATATCGATCCCATTATTTCTGCTGAGATTCCAAATATCGATGATGATCCAGAATTGTATTCACTTGTCAAGGAGTTCATGATTCATGGTCCATGTGGAGCTGAAAATTTGAATTGCCCATGCATGGTCGACAGAAAGTGTTCTAAAAACTTTCCAAAGCAATTTTGTGATCATACTTCAGTTGATTCAAATGGTTTTCCCTTATATAGGAGAAAAAATGATGGACATTTTGTTGAAAAATCTGGTGTTCAGTTAGATAACAAAAATGTTGTTCCATACAACAAATATCTGTTGAAAAGATATCAGGCACACATTAATATTGAATGGTGCAAGCAGGGATCTTCCATAAAGTATTTGTTTAAATATATAAACAAGGGTCCTAATAGAGCTACTGTTTCTATGGTGCCAAGCAATAATGATTCCGATAACAACGATGCAGTGGATGAAATTAAAGAACACTATGATTGTAGATATATTTCTGCATGTGAAGCATCATGGCGGATTTTTAAATACGATGTTCATTATAGATATCCTGATGTGATTAGACTACCTTTTCATCTTCCCGATCAACAACAAGTTGTATATGAGGCAGACGATGACATTGAAGATGTTCTTGACCGAACTTCAGTTGCTTCTTCAATGTTCACATCATAGATGAAGTGTAATGAAATCAGTAAAGAAGCACGAAAGCCGATATATGTTGAATTTCCTACAAAGTTTGTTTGGCATCGTAAAGATCTGATTTGGAAGCCAAGGAAAGTTGGATATGCGGTTGGTAGAATTCACTCTGTTTCACCTAAACTTGGAGAAACATATTTCTTAAGAATTCTTTTAAATAAAGTGAAAGGTCCTAAATCATTCGAAGAAATTCGCACAGTCAATGGTGAACTATGTTCTTCTTTTAAAGATGCATGTTCTACTCTTGGACTTTTAGATGATGACAAAGAATTCATCGATGCAATTAAGGAAGCAAATCTTTCTGGATCTGGTTTTTATCTACGGTTCTTATTTGCTACGATGCTATTGTCCAACAGTTTGTGTAAACCAGAGATAGTTTGGCAAAACACTTGGGAATACCTATCAGATGGAATTCTTTACAGTCAACAACAGAGATTAAAGTCTCCAGGTAATATAACTTTATCTCATTATTATTAAAAGAGTATCATCTACAATTTTAGTATAAATTCAATTATATTTTATGTCCCAATCAATTATTATTTTGATACGTTCTGATTAA
This sequence comes from Lactuca virosa, assembly GCF_052849685.1. NCBI lineage: Eukaryota > Viridiplantae > Streptophyta > Magnoliopsida > Asterales > Asteraceae > Lactuca > Lactuca virosa. The sequence goes on along the minus strand of NC_136428.1, from coordinate 57,011,279 downwards.
TAAATTATTTTCCGTATAGGTTTATCACTAAACGAAGATCAACTTAAAAACTTGACTTTGTTTGAGATAGAACAAATTTTACTCCGTAACAATTCCAGTCTTAAACACTATGGAAGATCAACTTTAAATTGGGTATGTCATAATCTAGCTCCCCAGATGCTGATTTTGTTTCATCTTCAAACAATCGTCTTATTACTGAGGAGCTAGATTATGACATACCCAATTTAAAGAACGAGTTTGATCGATTGTTTGTTGCATTAACAAACGAGCAACGAGACATTTTTCTTGATATCATGGATGCAGTTAAACATAATAGGGGAGGTGTATTTTTTGTTTATGGTTATGGTGGAACTGGTAAGACATTTCTTTGGAAGACAATTTCTGCAGCAATTAGAGGTCAAGGTGAGATTGTTTTAAATGTTGCTTCAAGTGGGATAGCTTCATTATTATTGACTGGAGGCAGGACAGCACACTCTCGGTTTATAATTCCCATAAATCTTACCGAGGATTCTTTTTGTAGAATAAATCCAAAGAGTGATCTTGCCAGTTTAGTAAGAAAAACCTCATTGATCATTTGAGATGAAGCACCCATGGTTCACAAGCATGCATTCGAAACTTTAGATCGAACTCTGAAGGATATATTAAAGTGTGTCAATCCTACGAATTCAAATATTCCATTTGGAGGGAAAGGGATTGTCTTTGGAGGTGATTTAAGACAAATTCTACATGTTGTTCCAGGTGGCAGTAGACAAAACATTGTTAATGCTTCTTTAAGTTCTTCTTATTTATGGCAACAATGCAAAGTTCATAAATTAACCAAAAACATGAGGTTAACAGTTGGAAGCGATCCATCTTCTATTGAACAAATAAGAGATTTTGCAACTTGGCTTTTAGACATGAGAGAAGGTAATCTTGGTGGTCCGAATGACGGTGAAGCAATTGTTGATATTCCTAAAGATATTGTCATTACTAATCCACATGATCATATAGGTTCATTAATTAGTTTTGTATATCCTTCTATACTGGAAAACTTCAACATTCCTGATTATTTTCAAGAAAGAGCAATACTTGCTCCCAAGAATGAAGTTGTCCAAGAAATAAACGATCGTTTGTTGTCATTGTTTCCAGGAGAACCAACAGAATACTTAAGTACAGATAGCCTATGCCGATCCGAGTTTCTTCATGATAAGTTTGATACAAATTTATAGTCACCTGATGTTTTAAATGGTCTTAAAGTCTCAGGTCTGCCAAACCATAAGCTCATTTTAAAAATCGGTGTTCCAGTTATGTTATTGAGAAACATTGATCAGAAAAATGGATTATGTAATGGGACTAGACTACAGGTTATATCTTTGGGCAAACGTGTTATTGAGACAGTTATCTTAACTGGAAGTAATATTGGAAACCAGACTTCTATTCTAAGAATGTCTTTAACTCCTTCTGAAGACAAGATCCCTTTCAAATTCCAAAGAAGACAATTTCCATTAACTGTGTGTTTTGCAATGACAATTAATAAGAGCCAAGGACAGTCTTTATCGAAGGTTGGTTTGTTTCTCAAGGATCCTGTTTTTACACATGGTCAATTGTACGTTGCTTTATCCAGAGTTCAAAGTAGACAAGGATTAAAATTGTTGATTTTAGATAAAGATGGTAGACTAACAAATAAAACATCAAATATTGTGTATAAAGAAGTTTTTAGAAATTTGTAAAAACCTTTGTACAATTTTATTATTTATATAAATTTCAGTATTCGTTTTAGTTAAAATTATATTTCATTTTATAAAATTATAACTTTTTTGCATATCTACAAATACAAAATACCAATTGCATATTCAAACCACTAAAGGTTCGTAATTTCAACCAATAATTATGTCATTATCATATTACTGCGAAACATATACACTTTAATTAGTATAGATTTTATTATCAATTATCAATTTCAAATAAATAAGTTATAATTTAATTAAAAAAATAAATTTTAATTTCTAACCCGTGGTGCCCACGGGTTATAACCTCGTTAGTTTATAAAAGGTAATACATTTTTTAAATAATAATAATTTTATTTAAAAGTTATCATATCAATAACTAACTTACTAACCGTAGTTGAAAATAATTCTATTTGGGGACTTGAATGTTGTTAGAGATGGTACAAAGAGATACATGACAGTTTCTTTAGGCCGGAGGGAATGGTGTCACATTTTCTTATGAAACTGCAGTGACACGTCGGCGACACATCCAAGGAGTGGTGACATACTTAATATTTTTTTCTTTTGAATAATAAATTTTTTTATTTTTAATCAAAAACAAAATATTTCATTAATTAAAAAAACTCATTACATTGCAATCACTTAAAAAAAACATCACACTGAAAAAACCTAGAAACTTAAAAAAAAGTAGAAAAATAAAAATAAATAAATAAATAAACCCAAACGAACTACATGAAATCGTCCTCCGAGAAGTTGTTTTTCGGGTCATCCGGGGGATCCAAATTGAGGTTAATGTGTTGAATCTCGTAAATGTGTTCCACCAAGTCCATACGGAGATTGTGAAATGTTTCATTGGAACGGATCTCTGCTCTCTTTTCCATGTACTCGTTGCCATCAATTTCTATTGCTTGTGTCTCGGGGATGGTTTCATGCTCATCATAATCACATATCACTCTTCATTCGTCTTCGATAATCATATTATGCAGTATTATACATGCATACATGACTTCCTGCATTTTTTCCTCGCTGACAAAATTGTTGGTTTTTTCAATATGAACCAACGTTTCTTGAGAGCTCCAAAAGCCCGCTCGACATCCTTCCTAGCTCTTTCTTGAGCTTTCTTGAATTTTTTCCATCGAATATCATGCGGAAACGTAAATGATTTAACAAAAACTGCATACCCAGGATAGATCCCATCAACTAGATAATAACCATATTTATATGGTGTTCCACGCAATTGGTCAGAAGAATCTGGTACAGATCTGTAGTATATGTTGTTAAATATAGGTGAATGATTAAGAACGTTAATGTCGTTAAGCGATCCAGGAGAACCAAAAAAACATGTCAAATCCACAGATCATGTGATGCCACTACTTCAAGTATGACCGTTGGATGACCATGATCATCTCGAGTAAATTGACTATGGTGTGAGGTAGGGCAACTTTCCCATGCCCAATGTAGACAATCTAAACTTCCTAACATTTAAGGAAAGCCATATACGCTAGTATTATGAGATTGCAATTTGATTATGTCATTGCGTGTAAGCTTACGCAAATATTTTGGCCATAAAGTTGAATAATAGTTTTGCAAAAATAATGGAGACTATCTCGTGCAGTCCTAGCGGACATCCTAAAACTCTCGTCCAACGCATCAGACGTGATGCCATATGCTAACTGACGAAGTGCAGCTGTGCATTTTTGTAAAGGAGTGAAACAGGGTGTACTTCTAGAATCGGGACGTTGTTGGAAAAAATCACACTCCCTCGTTAGATTTTCGACTATACATTCGTACAAAGGTTTGAACATTCTGAAACTTCTTCGGAAGTAGTACCCTTGAAAAGTGGCATTCTTTTGAAAGTAGTCTTGTATCAAGAGTTGGTTTGTTCTTCATGATTTCTGTAAATATATCTCCGGGTTCTCCGTTCAGCACTTCCGGCTGTGCTACTGCATGCAACTTCATACGTTTGTTCCGCCAATTTAGCAGCAGCTACAACAACATCAAACGTAACATCAAAATCTTCAGAAGAATCGGACGACAACATTTTTAAATTTTTTTGAGAGGAAAAGTAGTAGAAAGATATATATAAAAAAAATTATAAGGTTTGAAAGGTTTAAATAGGAATTGTTAAAGGTTAAACAGGAAAAAAAATATATTTATTTAAAATTATGACCGTCAATTGGTTTGGAAAATGGAGAAGGAAGCGCGGCCATGGAGTACCGTAGTGCGGCCTCCACCGCACCCAGACGGCAGTGGAGGGGTAGTGTTCGTGATAATGTGGTAGGGAGACTATAGTCTCCACCGTAGCCACTCCTTTTGGTCTTATAGTAACTATGTCGGTGATTTCAATAATTTTAATTTTCATGCAAGGTTAGTTGAGGTACTTATGGGAGGTAAAAAGTATTTGAGTATATTGGATCGATTTTTGGCATCGTAGGAAGTTTTTGACAGATGTTATATCTTATGGCTATTGTTATACCTAGGGTGTGGTTATTATTTAAAATATATATATATATATATATATATATATATATATATATATATATATATATATATATATATATATATATATATATATATATGTGGATTATGGTCCTAAGCCATTTAAACTAGAGATATTATAAAAATACACAAAAATCTTAATGACTTGATCAATTTTAGCCAAAAAAAAAAAAAAAAAAAAAAAAACTGGTTTTTCAAAAGATAGCAACTCAAATCACATATGATTGAAACCATCATTGATTTCACCTATGTGACGTAAGATTTCCCTATGTGGGCTATGAAATCAACCCATGTTCTTCATCTCCTTTCCTAGTCCAATAATGTAAAAGTATAAAAAGCCTCAATTTTCAGATTTTTTTTATGAAACCACAGATGGCATAAAGCCACCTGCAATTTCAAGTCAATTTCATTTTTTTAAGCAATTGAATTAATATTGTGCTCTAAATTTAGTTAGAAAGTTATCAATTATCATAAACCAAAGTGGATGCATCTAATCTTGTTTAACGATTATTTTATAATTTTAAAGAATAACCAACCATTTAATTGCAGCACAAATAAAACAAAAATCATAACCAAAAAAGATGAATAACACTCCCTTAATGACATAAAACATGACAATATGATAGTCGTTACCAGATTCATTCCTCTTAGCAGACGATGCAATTTATTCAACTAAATGCTTATCAACCTTTTTGTTTTTTTTAAACAATTGTTTTTTTTTTTGTGTAAATATGATTGCATAATCAAATCTTTTCTCAAATAGGTAAACTGTTGACTATGTTTTATAAAATATCATCATTTTACGTTAAAGAGACCAGAGAATATTATTTTTTTAAGTTGAAAGTTTAAAAATAAAGATTATTTGCTGATTTTATAATTTTAAAGTTATAACTTTATATAGTATGAGCACATGGGCCGAAGACGGCAGATTTCATAGCCCATTAAGGCCAAATCGCTGGTAACATAGCTAAGATCATAGGTGACATTAATCACCTGCAATTTTAGTAGTTATTTTTATTAATATTCTGTTTTTTTGGCTAAAATTAATCAAGTAATTAAGATTTTTGGCTAGTGTTATGATAATTCTTGGATGATTATGGATGGGTTTGATCATTGTGTTACTACTACTTGGGCTGATTACGAGGTTGCTGATGGGCAAAATGGGTTTGTATTGTTCAAAAGCGAACTTAAAAGTCTTAAAGCAGAAGTTGAGAAATTGCATACAATGGTTAAAAAAGAGATTGCGATAAAAGAGATTTACCTGAAAAAATGAATAATATTGATGATCATAAATAAACATAAGATGTCCACAATACCTTTTTAAAATTTTTATTTTAGAAACTAATTAATTTATCCCTTTTAGTTACTATCATCCATTAAGAATCTTAACCATTCAATTTGGTAATCTAATGGCCAAGATTGTGTTATATATTGACACAATATATTACAAATGAACCTAGCCATATATTGACACAAAAAATCAAACTTGAAAAGTTTCACACTTTAGGCTGGTCGCATACAAATTCACCATCTTTTATTAGACAATGTATTAACACCAACATCATATTAACAATTAAATTAATTATAAACAACCGATTGATTATTTTTATGTTAAAGACCATCATGATTCATCAATTCTCAAACATCATTGAAGATCAACATATATAATATCATAAAAAATGTTAACAAACATAAATGTAAATGAATGAATGTAAACGAACATTAAAAAACGAACTTAAACAACGAAGGTCATTGTTCATAAAAAAAACAAAAAAAAAATAATCTTCATATTCGTTTGTTTGTTTATTACATAAACGAATATAAACGAAAGCACTACCAAACGATTCACGAACAATTTGCCAAATGTTTGGTCCGTTTACAAGCCTGTCGTGGTTCCTTAGGCTCTCAAATGTATACCACAAAAAATCATCTAACATGCCACCAACCGATTCAAGAAAGTTAGCTACCAATATATTTTGTAGTCAACATGTTTGGTTGGTAATGTCGTATCAATTGAGTAATCATTGTACGACAACGATACAAACTTCTAAATACACGGTATTATCGTACCAACCCATTCATATATATATATATATATATATATATATATATATATATATATATATATATATATATATATATATATATATATATATATATAAACACACATACATATTAATCTTCGACTTTGTTTAGTATTTACAATTTTAAGAGGATGATATTAGTCATTTAAACGCAATCAATAGTTAATACCATATTAAATTAAAAAAAAATCTAAAAATTTATTTAATTTAATTATTTAGTAAACTAAAATAATTACTTTATTAATTTCTTTAATTTTCTATAAAATTGTCACATTTCTTTGCTAGTCTTTAACAATTTTCATATGTTTTTCTGGTTTTTAACTATAATTTGAATAATAGAAAAAAGTTGATATATATTTTTACTGATTTGTATACATCACACTTGTTGGTAACCAAACAGGTTGGTACCAAATATATTTGTTACGATACGAATAGTAAATTTTTTGTTCAAATTATAATTGGAACGGTAAACAATTTGAGGAAAAATAAATCGGTATCATATCATATTTATACCTTGTTGTTCCTATCATTTTTTGGGTTCTTAAAATATTTGGACTCCACTTAAAATGATAACTTTTTTACTGCACAATATTTTTCAAAAAAATACGACACAAACCTTTTAGGATCGACTAAGTAGCGTGCTAAAAAAATCTTAACATTTTTACCTATGTGCATATCCATATTTAAAAAAGTTATAATTGTCTTAGTCACCGCTTGTATGTTTGTTTGGTGTTGTTTTTTCGGTGCATATTATCTCTTTGTGTACATATGTGTATATGAATATGCATGTGTGTGTATGCAGATACGAAATTTTTTTGGGTGGATTTTTCTTAGCATTTATCTTAGACAATGGTTAAGAATTTGTGTGGTGTTTGTTTTTTTAAATATGTTGTGATATATATATATATATATATATATATATATATATATATATATATATATATATATATATATATATATATATATATATATATATATATATATATATATATATTGAACATTTTCAATCTTTCACTATAAGTTTCTATATTAAATTTCAATATGGAGACCTACAGAGACTAGTCATTCAAGAGCAACCAATGATCAAAGGAATCAAGCTTCAAGGACAAATCGGATTTGTCAAAAGGTTATTGTTTCAGTCCTCTCTCTTTTAGCTTGTTAGATTAGTTTTAAAAGTACGTTGCTATAATAGTAAAACTTAGATCCTAGGGTGCATGTACACTTAGGATGATTTTGTTTGTTTCCGCTGCCATAATCTAGTGTAGAGTTGCATAGAAAACCCAACAATGGTACCAGAGCCTTAGGTTTTTGTTACATGGACAAGATTTAAAACTGAAAAATTTCGAAAAAAAACTTATTAATTGCAGGATGCGGCGTGCCCTAGCCTGGCGCGACACGCCCTGTTGAGTTTTATGGTTTCAGATTTTTTGGTAGATTTTCGTATTTAGGGCTTATCTTTAGTTTTAACTAGTATCTAAATATGTTTAAATCTGATTAATTAAAATAAGAATATAGATATGCCTATTTGATATGAAGATAAGGATTTAAATATTAATTAATAAAAAGTTAATTAAAGATAATTAAATTAAATAAATGATCGTTAATCGAATCAAGACTATGCCTCATTCATGGAGTCATGCTATTAGAGACGTGTAAGGAAACAACGTAAATGAACGTTGGATGTATGTCATTTTCACTTACCGCTTCTCTGTGTGGTGGATTGTTGTTAACTAAAAGGGTTCGGGCCTAGAGGCTGCAAAATGGAAAGAGGTGATGGAAAACGAGATTCATTACCAAGTATGGAACCTAGTTGATCCTACACTTGGCCTTAAAACCATTGGGTATAGATGGGTCCTCAAGAAGAAGACTAACATGGATGGGAACGTATATACTTATAAAACTCGATTGGTTGCGAAAGGTTACTCAGACTCAAGGAGTTGACTATGAGGAAACTTTCTCAACAGTAGTTATGATTAAGGGCTTGTTCGGCACAGAGTGTTTGGGAGCGTTTGATAGCTTCTAGCTGTAACACTTGATTCAGGTATCATTAATTTCTCAAAATTTTAGGGTTTCAGACTGGAACTCGACGAGTTGGGGAGCTCCAACTCGTCGTGTAGGGATCATTTTGGACGCGGGATTAAGGGTCTACTCGGCGAGTTGGAAGGCCCTGACTCGACGAGTAAACGCTAGAAAGGAAAACCCTAATTTTTAGGGCATGTACCCTATTTAAAGGCCTTAAGCCTCATTATTAGCCTCCCTTATCGCCCCCTTTATCCAGAGAAACCCTAGTTCGTGCTTTTCCTACCATTTTGAGTGTGTGAGAGCTCAAGGAGTGTCTTTTTGGTGTTTAAGTGAAGGAGCTTGAAGTGGTTGGTGCATAGCTGAAGGAAGAGGCTGTAGATCCGGTGTTTACTCTGTAGTGACATCCATTTTAAGGTATAAAGTCAAAACCTTGACCTTTTATTTCTTAGATCTTCTTCTTTGAAATTTTATGGCCATTATTAGCCTAGTTTGGGACCATTCTTGGATTTGAGCATGTTATGAAGATATGGCTTCAGATATGGACATCTCAGGGCCTTTGTGGACTTAAAGTTTCCAATGTTATCAAGTCTTGGCCCTCCTTCATGCTCTAAGTCCCTTGATAAGCTTTGTTTAAGTGTTTTTAGCCCTTTGATGCCTTGCATGGATGTAAAGTTGGCAACTTTACGTCGTATCTTAACCCTAGGGGACCAGATCTATAGTTTGGGGCTTTAGATTCGACTGGAAGGGGCTGAATATGTTAAGACTGGAAAACTCGATGAGTTACCCCGACAACTCGACGAGTGGGATCGGGTTTTCCCGCTTTCTGGATACTGAACAAACTCGGCGAGTTGATAAGATAAATCGGCGAGTTGGCTAGGGTTTTTCCCGGTTTTTTGAACACTAAAGGAACTCAACAAGTTGCTAGATGCACTCGATGAGTTGGATCAACATGGACTGTTGACCTTGACTTTGACCATGGTTGACCAAGTTTGACTTTGAGGGTATTTTTGGTATTTCGGGATTTTGACAAAGTTAGTCACATGATGGTTGTAGGCAGTTGAGTTAGAGTTGCGAGTTGGGATTTATCTTATCAGTTCGACATTTCTTGAGAGGTGAGTCTCCTCACCATACCAATGGGTCTAAGGCACCAAGGCCGGCCCATTATATGATATGTGGATTGTTAGTTGATTATGTGTTATGTTGATATGACATTTGCATGGAAGACCCCGGGGGGTTCCCGTGGCAGTAGATTAAGACCATGTGGGGGTTCCCATGGCGTTTGGTATAAGACCTTGGAGGGTTTCCATGGCATCCTAGTATGTTTACATGTTTAGCTTGTATGATATTTCTTTGGTGAGCTTAGACCATGTAGGGGTTCCCATGGTAGATAGTGAAGACCATGTGGGGGTTCCCATGGCAGTTAGTAAAGACCATGTGGAGGTTCCCATGACAGGTAGACCATGTGGGGGTTCCCATGGCAGGTAGTAAGACCACGTGGGGGTTCCAGTGGCACTCGGTATAAGACCATGGAGGGTTTCCATGGCGTCCTTATATGTTTGTATGCATGGCTTATGTGGTTTATGTAGCTGATATAGCTAGTATGGATTATGTGATTATGTGGATTGTGTGGGGTATGCTCTGGGGAACTCACTAAGAATTAGATTACATTTTGTTGGATTGTTTCAGGTACTTCAGAGCCTAAGGGCAAAGGCCCAGCTTGATGGAGTAGCATGCACTCTCCGACATATTATTTGGGGACACTCTGATATTATGAATAAAATGTTTGATGTTATGGATTTTGAAAACAATTGTTATTGGGATTTCATATTTTTTGGGAATGTTTTGGTTATTTAAAAATGAAAAATTTTATTGGAAATTTGGGTTGTTACAAGTTGGTATCAGATCCTTGGTTTGAGGGATTCGGGCACACTCTCGGGTGTGTTAGGACTCAAACTAAGGAAATGGTAAAATTGTTTTCAAAAATCAAAGTTAAAACTTCTTAAAACCAAAAAAGGGAGAGTGTAATGCGCGTAATCGGCCGAGCTCAAGTAAGTGGTTCCCCAATATGTTAGCCATGTTATACTGATATTTGGAATATGATCGTCGGATGGATTCTACTATGTGTATGCTTTAAAAATTATATACGATTAGGATCTTATAGCCTTAGAATGATTGATTTGGCCTTATCTCCTGTTCCTTGTCTGGTTGTGGTCCTAGGGTAGAGTCTGCTATTCGAAAGTCTATTTGATCCTGTTCTGTGTATAATTTGCATGCATAGGGCAGCCTGTTATGATTGATCTGAGTTCTAGTTTGATGTGGACGGAGAAAATCTTAGGATAGCCTAGGGTTTGAGTATGCGGTAGTTTGTGAGATATGTTTTGTTCTGGATCGAATTAGAGTTATCAGGTAGAGCCTTGGGGAAGGTACAGGTAGGTGTGGAAGGTAGTATTGGGCCCGTACTACTGAAAGCACAGGACCTGTACCCGAACTAATGTTAGATATGGAAGCTCTAAGGAGAACCGGTGTGGGAGGATCCCCTTATTTTGATATCTTGATCATTATGTCTTATGGTATTTCAGATCAGAATGGTGGTGACATGTCATGGAGGTGGGGGATCAGGATCAGGATCAGGATCAGGATCCGGATCTGGGTCGGGCGACGGTACTGAGCCCATTGATGAGAGGCTGCGCAAGCTTATTGTAACCGAGGTTACGAGGGGCATCCTTGACGCTACCCCAGTGATTTTTGGGACAGTCAAGGAAGGGATGATGGAGATCATGAAGGAGTCGCTGAGGTCTTTCCGAGTCGAGATTCCTGCGGGCCAGGTTAGGGCCCGAACTCCCTTATTCTGGGAGTTCAAGGCGTGCAGAGCGCCTAAGTTCTTCGGGGTCAGGGACCCCATAGCTAGTCGACGCTGGGTGGCAGACATGGAGAATGTCCAACGCACGAGCTTTTTCCCCAAGGCGGCAAAGGTGGGGTTTGCCTCGTGTATGTTGAGGGACCGAGCCAGGGATCGGTGGGAGGAGGTGACTAGCCAGGTGGGATCAGCCGGTGTGGCTGAGATGTCATGGGAGGAGTTTGTCAGGCGCTTTGATCTAGAGTTTGCATCATCTATTGAGGTACAACGGTTAGTGAGGGAGTTCCAGGAGCTCCAGCAGACCACCGAGACTGTGGCGGAGATCACCACCAAGTTTCAGGAGCGAGCACTGTTGATCCCGCAGTATGCTGCAGATAAGGACATGAGGACGACGAGGTATCATTCCATGCTGAGGGATGATATTCGTGAGTTTGTGAGATTTACGGGGTGCAAAACCTTGAATGAGATGGTGGAGAAGGCCCGAGAGAAGGAGATGGAGTTGGAGCTTCGCACCAAGCGAAAGCCAAAGCAGGTTCAGACAGCTATAGGTCAGGCTAAAAAGCCTAAGACCTCTGATTCTTCCAGTAGGGGACAGCAGGGCCGTGGCCGGTGTGCCAAATGTGGGAGATCGCATAGTGGGGTTTGTCGAGTGTCGGGCCCGGTGTGTTATACGTGTGGTCAGTCGGGCCACGTGAGTAGGGATTGCCCCAAGAAGGGCTTGATTTGTTTTCACTACAACCAGACCGACCATAAAAAGGTCGATTGTTCGAGGTTGCAGGGAGGAGGAGCAGTGGCAGCGCCTACGCCCACCATAATGAGGATCACTGATGGCCGCCCTGCCAAGGCGGATGCTCCCGCGGTGAAGAGCTGTGCTTTTTAGTTGACCACCGAGGAGGCTCGGGCAGCGCCATACATCGTGGCTGGTACGTATTTTATTTTTCCTGCTTGATATTTATTTGTATTGCTTATGTGTATATATGTGCTCCTATATAGGGACCTTTTTGGTCAATGGTATGTGAGGTCATGTTCTTTTCGATTCGGGAGCTACCCGGTCGTTTGTATCTCTTACGCTTAGCAAGAAGTTTCGGGATGCTATGGGAACTTTGGATTCCCCGCTTGAGGTTGAGATTGCGGACGACCGCACTGTGAGTGTTGTGAGAGTATATCAGGACTGTGTCCTGAATGTGTTTGGGGAGAGGTTCCGTGTCGACCTGGTTCCGATACCATTGCGAGGACTGAAGTTGATCATTGGGATGGACTGGTTAGGGGCCAATGGGGCCATGATAGATAGCGAGTGCCAGCTGGTGAGAGTTCGAACCCCAAGTGGGAGATAATTGGTTATTCATGGAGAGAGGGCCTCGCAGGGGCCAACCCTCTGTTCAGCTGCGAGGGCTAGGAGACTTCTCCATCAGGGTTGTTCAGGATTTTTGGCATATATCTCGGATACGAGGGTTGAGACCTCGACAAATTTGGGTAGTGTGCCGATTGTACAAGATTTTCGGGATGCCTTTCCCGAGGAGTTGCATGGGGTGCCTCCGGATAGGCAAGTAGAGTATTGCATTGATTTGGTGTCGGGTGCCAATCCGATAGCCAAGGCACTGTACCGACTAGCTCCACCCGAGATGCAGGAGCTATCTACGCAGCTTCAGGAGCTGCTAGACCAAGGGTTTATTCGTCCGAGCAATTCCCTGTGGGGAGCACCGATCCTGCTTGTGAAGAAGAAGGACGAGTCATACAGGATGTGTATTGATTATCGAGAGCTGAACAAGCTAACGGTGAAAAACTGTTTTCCGCTCCCGAAGATCGATGATTTGTTCGATCAGCTGCAGGGTGCATCTTGGTTTTCCAAGATTGATCTTCGGTCGTGGTACCATCAGATGAGGATTAGGGATGAGGATATACCGACGACAACTTTCAGGACTCGGTACAGACACTATGAGTTTGTGGTGATGCCATCCGGGATCACCAATGCCCCAGCAACGTTCATGGATCTCATGAACAGGGTGTGTAGGCCGATGTTGGATCGGTCTATGATCGTTTTTATCGATGACATCTTGGTCTATTCTAAGACCAAGGAGCAGCATGATCAGCATCTGAGGGAGGTATTGGAGACACTTAGGACAGAAAGTCTTTATGCCAAGTTCTCAAAGTGTGATTTCTGGTTGCGAGAGGTGCAATTTTTGGGGCACATCATCAACCAAGAGGGTATTTTGGTTGATCCAGCCAAGATTGAGGCAGTGATGCGGTGGGAAGTACCGAAGAATGCATCTGAGATTCGTAGCTTCTTGGGTCTAGCGGGGTACTATCGGAGATTCATCCAGGATTTCTCCAAGATCGTCGTACCTTTGACACGTTTGACCAAGAAGAACGTGACTTTTCGGTGGGGCCCGGATCAGCAATTGGCTTTTGAGTCCTTGAGGCAGAGGTTATGTGAGGCCCCAATTTTAGCACTACCCGATGGGTTGGATGATTTGGTGGTGTATTGTGATGTGTCTATCACTGGGTTAGGCGTTGTTTTGATGCAGAGGGTGCATGTGATCGCGTACGCCTCAAGGAAACTGAAGCATCATGAGGCGAACTACCCCACTCACGACCTGGAATTGGGGGCGGTTGTGTTTGCCCTCAAAATATGGAGGCATTAGTTGTATGGAGTTCGGTGCACCATCTTTACTGACCACACAAGTTTGAAGTATTTGATGGATCAGCAAAACCTGAACATGCGGCAGAGGAGGTGGTTGGATGTACTGAAGGATTATGATTGCGAGATATGGTACCACCCAGGGGAGGCCAATGTGGTGGCCGATGCTTTGAGCCGCAAGGCGGCAAGTGCTCCGATTACGGACGTTTGTTTGAGGATGACAGTGATCTCTCCATTGTTGGATATGATCAAGGAGGCTCAGGTGGAGGGTTTGAAGAAAGAGAACTAGAAGATAAAGTGGATTCGGGGTCATATTCCCTTGTTTGTTCGGGATAGTCGAGGTCTTCTGACACAGTGTGGCCGGGTGTGGTACCGGTATCCGGGGGTGTAAGGCAGAAGATCTTAGAGGAGGCACACAAATCCAAGTTCTCTATTCACTCGGGGTCCACAATTATGTATAGGGATCTGAGGTTGAGTTACTGGTGGCCCTGCATGAAGCGGGAGATTGCATGGTTCGTGGAGCGGTGCTTGACCTGCAGGAAGGTCAAGGCCGAACATCAGAGGCCTCACGGAAAGGTTCAGCCGTTACTCATTCCTATGTGGAAATGGGAAAAGATCACTATGGACTTCATCACGAAGTTACCGAGGACGACGAGGGGTGTGGACTCCATTTGGGTCATTGTTGATAGATTGACGAAGAGTACCCATTTTATTCCAATACCCGAGAGTATTTCCGCTGAGAAATTGGCAGATATCTATGTGTAAGAGGTGGTGGTCAGGCATGGAGTGTCATTATCGGTGGTCTCGGACCGCGATGTGCGATTCACCTCCAGATTCTGGAGGAAGTTCCATGAGGAACTGAGCACACAATTACACTTCAGCATTGCGTACCACCCCCAGACAGATGGTCAGAGCGAGATGACGATCCAGACGCTCGAGGATATGCTTCGGGCATGCGTACTGGATTTTAGAGGGAGTTGGGATACATACCTCCCACTAGCAGAGTTTTCATATAACAATAGTTATCATGCTAGTATCGACCGACCCTCGTTTGAGATGTTGTATGGTCGGAGGTGTAGGACCCCAGTTTGTTGGGGTGAGGTTGGGCACCAAGTCATGGGAAGCAACGAGGTGGTGATTAAGACTACCGAGTTGATCCAGCAAGTGTGTGACAGGCTGCGGCTCACGTAGAGTCGACAGAAAAATTATGTTGATCGGCGTCGCTCGGATCTCGAATTCCAGGTGGGGGACTTCGTTTTGCTGAAAGTGTCACCATCGAAGGGTGTCATTAGGTTTCGGAAGATGGGCGAGCTAGGGCCTCGATATATTAGATTGTTTAGGATTTCTGTCCGGGTGGGTAAGGTGGCTTACGGTTTGGATCTGCCGGATGAGCTTAGCTAGATTCACAACACCTTCCATGTGTCTCAGCTTCGGAAGTGTGTCACTGACGAGGGTGCAGTTATTTCTTTGGACGAAATTCAGGTGGATGAGAGCCTGAACTACATTGAGAGGCCCGTTGTGTTCTTGGATAGGAAAACTAAGGTTCTCCATAACAAAGAGGTAAAGTTAGTGAAGGTGCAATGGCAGCACAGGAAGGGCTCAGAATGGACATGGGAGCCGTAGGATGAGATGCGGGAGCATTACCCGGATTTGTGTGCATCCACAGACTTCGAGGAAGAAGTCTAGTTGAAGTGGGGGAGATTTGTAACGCTTGATTCAGGTATCATTTATTTCTCAAAATTTTAGGGTTTTGGACTGGAACTCGACGAGTTGGGGAGCTCCAACTCGGGCTCGCTTGACGATGATGGACCAAAACCGAGCACACGAGATCTCAGAATGTCGTGTAGACGAACCAATGCTTTGAACAAGTTGTGTCCAAAGAATAGCACCATTGTCTAGATTGATTATTGAGTAAAGACCATAGATCAAAGTGTAAAATAACTTACTGGCACTATCAGACCCAACAACCCTTTCAGATAAGCTCTTGAACAACAACGTGAATAGCCCATTCCACATAGGAGATAGACTGGTCTTCCTGAACTTAGATAGAAGTGAGATATTGCCAATATACCCCATTTGGTAGAACATCTCAATTAGTGCAAAAGAAGAAATTGAGTCAGGATCAACAAGCCCTTCAGTAGTAGTAAACCCTAGGTGTCTGTAGAAACGGGCTTTTGAAATCGAAGTCTTGTGTGAAGCAACCTCGAATGTGATAATCCCTTCAGTCTGAATGTAGTTTGCAGTGGAATACGCCTTCGACGGATGAACCAAGGGTACAGATTCAGCCATGGTCAATGCTTGATCCAGTGGCGAGAAATGGATACACTCGATCATAGGCCTTAAAGCTTCAGGATATCGAGAGGAATCAAGATCGAGGGTAAAGTTTTGGTGAGGCTTCACGTTCAACATCATCACGGAAGCAGATTGATCAGCAAATGAGGTAGTTTCAGATGAACCAGCCATGGAAGCAATGGAGACGATGATGAACAGTAGAGAGAGAAAAAGGGTTATTTGCTTCGAGAGTTCAAATACTTTGTGAGCGGTGGGAGAAATCAAACTGTAAAAACCCTTTTATACGTCTGTGATAAGTGGAGAGAGAAAAATCCACCGATTGACGTTCCCATATCCCTGTAAAGTAGCCTAGAAATACGTGACAGTTGTATGTGTCATGTGACGTAGTAATTGGCACGCGTGATGTCAGGCATTGAAAAAGGATGCGCCTTAATTTGAATCCTTATCTCCCAAGAAAACCGTCGTTTCAGTTTCAGTTCATTCAGAATGAATGCCAATACACCATATCCTGTCTTCGGAATAATAGAAATCCACATGAATTAGTGCAAGACTTTGGAAAAATCAAAAAGATTTTTGTGCAAGAGTGTGCCAATGAAAAACAAATAAAGCAAAGTTAATTTCTGGGATTTAGTGATGTCAACTAAAAGTGACATGAAATTCTGATGGATCCCGGGCAACGATCTCTTCCTTCTGAATCAAGAGAGATTCGGAAGTGCTTGTGTGGCATCTCGTTGAATTACGATCATCTATTTATTAAGAAATAGTGAAAAGGCTTCTTTTAGAGTAGGCTTCAAAGGTGGCTTTAGCTTCAACCAAATTCCGAAACTCAATATAAGTCCAAAAGTCTGTAAGAAGTACTTGTCTGACCAGTGTAGCCATAAAAACAAGTAAGATTTGGATATATTTTAAGTGACAAGATATTTCTTAAAATCTCAAAAAAAAAAAACTAGATCTTTTGGGAAGAAAAGTCTTGGGTCGAGAGCTTTTCATAAAGATCACTCAAAAATAAAAAAATGAGATTTTAAACTTTGAAGGTACCAACCGGAAAGGTATATGCGTCAATTCCTTGGTGAAAAATCTAGAACATATTAATTGTTCACCGTCAATTCAGAAATAGGTTTCGGATTTTGGGTTTCACTTCAATCGTGGTGATAACGATTTAAAGATCATTAACACAGATGTTGTGTAACCATAAACCTCAATGGTAAATGCTGAGAGTCTCAAGGGTTATGCATATGAATGTGAAATTGATGGAGAAATGTAAGAGATGGTTCCGAAGAGAAAAGTGTACCTCTGCTATAAAATAGTGACTAAGCAGTCAACTCTTAACTCATTGTGAGAAGAGTAAGGTAGCTCAATGACTTATGTGAATATCATGCTGATTGGGAAGAAACGATCAGAGTGAAAGTTTCATTAAGGCTTCAAACATAGTCTCAGAGGCTTAGGTCAACATGCAACAACATGCTTCTAGGGACACTTAGCTTGTACATAGATTCGGAATTAAATACCTGCCCCATCATTCTGAATTGAGATCATTAGAATATGTACCTGAAAATTTCTCAATGGTAAAATATTTTTGGTATTTTTGGTTTTCTGAAAAGAAAAACAGAAATAAAGAAAATGTTTTTGTAATTTTTGAATTTTCTAAAAAAAAATAAAACATAAATAAAGAAAATATTTTTGTGATTTTTGAATTTTCTGAAAAAAAAAAGATAAAACAGAAATAAAGAAAATATTTTTGTGATTTTTGAATTTTCTGAAAACAAATAAAAGAAAAACATAAAATAATTAATAAAAAATGTAAAGAAAATAAATTCAGAAGAAAAATGAACAGTGACTTCCGATGTATTCTGAAGCTCGGAATCAATCGGAAGACAGGTAATGTACAAAGTATACAGAAGTGTTCCGAAACCCTGATGAACAGTAAGATCCGAACCATTCTGAAGCTCGGACGTGAACAGTAAAATCCGAATCATTCCGAAGCTCGGAATTGAACAGTAATTTGTGATTATGAAAGGGATTTCGGAACAGAGTCAACTTCTATCATTCCGAGATCTTGTAAAATACGATTGAATGTCGTTTCTGGTAAGGCCTTTGTGAATATATCAGCCAACTGATCAGAGGATCTTACAAAGTGTACTTCAACGTTTCCATCCTCAACGTAATCCTTAATGAAATGATATCTCAGTGCACTATGTTTTGTCTTAGAGTGTTGCACTGGATTATGGCATATCCGAATTGCGCTTTTGGAATCACAGTATAATTGTAACACCCAAAAATTTCAAGACAATTTGAACTTTTTAAAAACATTTCAAAACCATTAAATCATTACAATCCTGTTTTCAAAATGTATAATATCAGAGTTTTCCCAGAAACATAAACAAAACATGAGGAGTTGTACGATCACGCATTTTCCTTGCCGCGATCCCCTGATGTACCTGAAACAATAAACTGAAACTGCAAGCCCGAAAGCTTAGTGAGTTCCCCCAAAATACCAATCTCATATAACCATAATCATATCACATCCACAAATACAAATCAACATGCATAATGAGCCTTCAGCCTGACTGGACCGCCTCGCAGGGCCTACAGCCTATCTGGACCGCTCCCGAGCCTTCGGCATGAATGGACCGCCTCACAGGGCCTACAACCTATCCGGACCGCTCACTAGGTATGTTGGCCTTCAGCACAAAGCAGGACCGCCTCAACCCAACCCCAATCAAACAAACATGTGCACATAATATCATACGCTAGCTCATATCATATAAAAGTCAAACCAATCTAATAGATCACTAATCATAGCAACATCCTAATAATCGAGATACATACCTAACCGATCACTAACATAGCATCATCTTATAATCAGGACATTGACCTAACCAGGTCGCTACACATAAGCATATCACCACCCTAACTACCACGATGCAATCAATAAACATGTCATGCCATAACCGAATACAATCCATAAAGGGCCGACCTTGGTGCCTTAGACCCTATTGATATAGTGAGGATAACTCACCTCGTAAGTAGTGCCGAAGTACTGCAAATTCTCTGACTGCTGTCTCCCCGGAATCCCACACTATCACACCATAAATAATAAGTTAATACCCATCATAACCTTCTTGACTAAATGTCCCCACCATGCTCATATTTTCCCAAAATACCCCAGAAGTCCGATAATCAACCCTTGGTCAAAGTCAAAGTCAACTATCAAGGTCAACAGTCCATGTTGACCTCAACTCGTCGAGTACCCTCAGCTACTCGCCGAGTTCCTGGCATGACTCGCCAACTCGCCGAGTCACTCAACTGACTCGCCGAGCCCACGAAAACCTTCATCGGACTCGCCGAGTCACTCTACTGACTCACCGAGTCTATGACAATCTTCATCGGACTCGCCGAGTCACTCTACTGATTCACCGAGTCTACGACAATCTTCATCGGACTCGACGAGTCGACCATGCCACTCGCCGAGTCCCTTCGGTCCTTCATCCATACAGATGCTTTTTAAGCCAGGCTAAGGCTCCATACTGCAGATCCAAGCTCCTAGGGCATGTTTATCACGTAAAGTTGCAAACTTTACATGCATGCAAGGTGCTAATGACTTAAATCAAACTTAAGAAGAGGTTCTAGGCAAAAGATCTTCACCAACATGCTAAAGACTGAAACTTTATGATGATAAGAGCCAAGATGAGCCTAGATCTGAAGTTGCAACTTCAGATCTTGGTTCATCACTCGAAATGCAACACCAAATGCCCCAAAATGGTCCCAAAACTCAATATAAAAGGGATCTAGCTAGAAGAAGCTCAAGGTGATGGTGGGGACAAACTGAGGTAGACTTCAGATCCCCAACTGTTCCTTGCTCAAAGTTTCTTGATCTTCAAGCCTTTCCTCACCAAGATCCACCTTTCAAGCTTAAACACACAAGTATGGAGAGAAAATGAAGATTTAGGGTTTCTGGACTCTCTGGGGCTGGAAGGGAAGGCTAAGGGGGCAAAGGATCCTTTAAATAGGGTGCAAAACCCTGGGGATTAGGGTTTCACCCTCCAGCTCCAACTCGTCGAGTCACTCTTACGACTCGACGAGTTGGTCACTTAAAATACGTGGCCCAATCCCGTTCCTACTCGACGAGTCAGGGCACCCACTCGTCGAGTAGACCTTGAACTTTAAATTTAAAGTCATACTATCAATACCTGAGAATCGGGGCGTTACAATAATGGAATCCTCTTCATATTTATCCCGTAATCTCTAAGCTGACTTTGAATCCATACAACTTGAGAAGTAGATGATGCAGCTGCGATATACTCAGCTTCAGCAGTGGATAAGGAGACGCATGTTTGCTTCTTATATTGTCAACTAACAAGTTTTCCATCCAGAAACTGACATCCTCCAGTTGTACTTTTACGGTCAAGACCGCATCCACCAAGATTAGCATCACAATATGCTTGCACAAAGAATCCAGAGTTAGAAGGATACCAGATTCTGAGTGAGGTGGTTCTTTTGAGTTATCGGAGAATATTCTTCACAACAGTCAAATGTGGTTCATGTGGATTCGCATGAAACCTGGCACGATAGCAAACAACAAACATTATATCTGGACGACTAGATGTTAGATACATTAAAGATCCAATCATTTGTCGATATAGAGTCATATCAGCTGTTGGCTTGTCCAAGGATGGTGTAAGTTTCGTTCCGAATGCCATTGGAACCTTGACCTTTGAATCACCCACCATACTGAATTTAGCAAGCAAGGTCTTCGTGTAGGCTTCCTGGTTGATGAATATACCCTCTGAACTCTGTCTAATTTGTAAACCAAGGAAAAAGTTAATAGGACCCATTGAGCTCATATCAAATTTAGTTTCCATCAGTTTTCAGAATTTAGCTGTTAATCTAGGATTAATGGATCCAAAAATGATATCATCAACATAAATTTGGACGATCATTAGATGGTCACCATCTTTCTTGCGAAAGAAGGTTGGGTCGACCGAGCCTTGTTTAAATTTGGATTATTTCAGAAATCGAGTTAGGGCTTCATACCATGCACGAGGTGCTTGTTTTAGACCATACACAACCTTATCCAAAATATAGAAATGATTTGGATATTTTTCATTTACGAAACCTGGTGGCTGTTCCACATAGACTATTTCCTCTAGTTCACCATTCAGAAACGCATATTTCATGTCCATTTGATAGACTGTAACGCCCGTAGATCTGGGCTAGTCAATTTAGAGACAATGAGCATCAAAAATTACTTTTTGATAGAAGATTATTTAGAATGAATAATATTAACTAAGTTGTAGTGGTCGTGACAAGGTTTCCGAATATATAAAGAATGCCGAAATCCGAGTTATAACGAAGAAGTTATGATCTGTCGAAGTTTCGCGACAGAACCGGCACGACACAGCGCGACGTAAATAGTGAAGTTATGTTAGAGCAATGTTTGGCCTTAGCAATCTAAATGAAAGTCATAGAATACGTTAAACCGAGAGCGTGCATAAAAAGAACGCCCAAATCTAACTTCGTATGAGGAAGTTATGATTTTTCGAAGTTTCGGCTTAGCAGTGTACAACCCGAAGTTCGAATATGAGATCGAGCGATATTTAGCCGAAACAATCTAAATGAGAATTGAAGATCTCGTCGATAGTAGTCCAACGACGGAAAGACAGACGAAAACGGACGTCAGACGAAGGAGTTATGAGTTTATAACGGAGTTTTCCTGTCCCGGCCTACTAAAAATAATATAAAAATAATATAATAAAAATAAAGTCAAAATTAGCCGACAAATTCTAAATGAAAGTGTAGATCTTGTTTTTACCTACGTGTCGATATAAAGAACGTCAAAAATGGAGTTCGTATGCGAAAGTTATGGATTTCTGAAGTTCGGGGCGCGAAACCCCAAAACTGTCAGAGACCACGACGTGAAATCAGTGGTCACGATGTGGCATGTCTTCTGACGCCTCCTGGAGTCTGCCAGACCCAACTTGCGATGACGCATGCAATGACGTTCAAGCCCACGACGTGAAAACACTGTTCACGACGTGAAAATCAAAAAATCAGCCCTATAAATAGAATCGAAGGGCAGTCAGGTTTTGGTTGCTAATTCCTTCACTCTCTCACTCCCGATACTCTCTCTAAGCCCTATTTTAACCCCCCGAAGCCCCAATATCATCCCGAGACCCGAAGCAAGTCCCGAAGCCCGAAGATCCCGAGAAGAAAAGAGTTTCCGAGCCGAAGCTCTGCCTGCGAGAAGCCCGGTGTGTGAAGATCTTCCAGTTTACCGAAGAATACTACTTTACGAGCCGTAGTGCTGTCCGAGAATCGTCTAATCAAGTGAGTGTGTAGTTACTTTCTTCTACCGCATAGATATGAAGTATTTGCTATGAAATACGTGATATGTGTTTATACGTTGTTTGTTTACTTGAGATGGTTGTTCAATGAATGTTTTATACAGGTTTTTTTTTAAATGATTTAAACTATATATGTGATTTATATCTACAAATATGTTGGGTAAAACATGGGTAGATGAAATAGTTGGTGTGTGAGGAAAGATTAGTTTGGGGATGAGACGAAAGATGATATAAATCATGAGATGAGGGTGACAGGTGATAAATGAGTGAAACCTTTACCCAAACGATGGCCCCCGTCATTCAGCAGAGTAGGGATGACAACCACGGACTATTCTAGTCAGTCCTGTGGAACACTAGCAAGCTCGCAACTTATAGGTGTTGTGGACTTGATGTTCACCGGTGTACTCTTAAAACCCATTGATATGTATTGCTAGAGGATGTCTCGGAACCAATACTGTCAATAAACGAGATAAACCCCGGCGACTATGGAGTTAGCGCTTGGTAACTACGGATATAGTGTATGTTGAGAAAACCCTGGCAACGATGGATTTCATGCCGATTCCTTAGGATAATCCTTAGGAATAAATGAACGAGGAAAAGTTGATTCTTAAGGTAATCTTTAAGAAATAAAGAAGATAATGGGGATTGGTAATTGGGTTGATTGTTTGATGATTGAATATAATAATTATATTATTGTGGGTTGAAAACCCTATATGCTCACCAGGCTCCCAAGCCTGACCCACTCAATTTTCTTTGCATTACAGGTAATGGCACAAGAGTATAAGTTGGTGGACTTGACGAGGGATTTTGGATTATAGATCAGTAGTTATAAATAACTGTTGTGAGGTCTATTTTATACCGTTTATGCTTTTGGTCTGTATCGGAACATGACATCCCGAGATTTTGTTATTTAAAAAAAAGACATTTCTTTAAAGAAATGCTTTGATAAATTCTTATCACATTTTGTTTTGGGAACAAATTCTGCAACTGTTTTCTTTAAAATAATACTATGATTTATAAAACAAAGCATAAACAAATCGGTCTTTTCTGGCCGTGAAATTGGGGATGTCACATAGACTTCGAAATTTTTATGAGTTGCATAGGCAAGGAAAATCCAAACAGATTCTAGCCTTGCAACCGGTGCGAATGTCTCTTCATAGTCTATGCCTTCCTCCTGGCAGTATCCCTTCACAACCAATCGAACCTTGTTCCTAGTTACGTTGCCTTCTTTGTCAAGCTTATTCCGAAATATCCATTTTAGTCCTACCACAGATGCATCCTTCGGAGTTGGAATCAACATTCATACTTTGTTACGCTCAAACTCATTAAGCTCTTCCTGCATAGCTTGCACCCAATCAGAATGATCAATAGCAATCTTTATAGTTTTAGGCTCAATTTTGGAGATAAACGAATTAAACATGCAAAATTCCATTTTTGAAAATAATGCAATTTGATTCGCTTTTTGTTGAGCTCTTGTGAGAACTCCTGAAGATGCTGCTCCGATTACTTGAGATTTAGGATGATCTTTGGTCCATTTGGTCAATGGAGGGTAGTTCGGATCATAGGTTGGATCTAATTCTGCATTTACGTCTTCGAATCCAATTGAGCGTCAAAGTCATTATTTTCATTCTCATTCTCCCACTGGAAGTTTGCATGTGACTCTACGTTCGGAATCAGATTCTCCCCCTAGATTGGAACTTCAGTGTTGACTTCGGGATTTGAATTCTCCTCCTAAACAGGTCTATCGGTTGTGAAGGTTGAAGTGGAACCATCCCCCTGAACTGGAGCGTTAGTAGCTTGTGGCTGAGGTGGAATTTCAGAAGCCTTCGGAATGGGTGGCTTTTTCCAAGATCTTTGGCAACATCATCAATGATTTTCTTCAGTTCATCCTCCTTATTATCTGTTGCATATAATTCTGAAGAAATATCTTTTTTCGGGCTCGTCAAACAAATTCATGAATTCCTCATATAAGTTCATCAAAGGAATCGTCTGAGACGGAGTTAATGGAAAGATTTCCTTAGATGGACAATCAGCTTTCTGATACTTCTTTAGATGATTATCGTCAAAGGTGACATAATAGGTTTCTTCAATCTTTTTGGATTTCTTGTTCATAACCTTATATGCCTTAGAAGTAAGAGAGTACCCCAAAAAGATTCCTTTGTCTGCTTCCACATCGAATTTGTTTCGTTGCTCTTTGGAATTGAATATGAAACACCTGGAACCAAAGACATGAAAGAATTTAGCATTAGGTTTTCGTTTATTCAGAATCTCATAAGGTGTGATTATAAATCTTTTATTGATCAGAGATCGTTTCTGAGTGAAACATGCAGTTCTGATAGCATCAGCCCATAAGTAAAGCGAAAGATTCGCAAAGGATAACATTGTCCAAGCAGCTTCGCAAAGTGAGCGGTTTCGTCTTTTGACAACATCGTTCTGTTGTGGAGTGTAAGGAGCAGAGAAGTTGTGAGCAACCCCTTTTTCAGTCAAGAATTCTTCAAACACTTGGTTTTTTAATTCAGAACAGTTATCACTGTGAACATTCCGAACGGGCTTTCGCAATTGAAGCTCGATCTCCTTGATGAAATCCTTTAGCTTCGAAGTGGCATCTGATTTCTGTCTAAGAAAGTAAACCCAAGTAAATCTTGAAAAATCATCAACTATAACTAGAATATACTTATTACCACTAATGCTCTCGATGGAAGACAAAGATCAATGTGTAACAGTTCTAGTGGCTCAATTACTTTGGTATTGATAATAGTCGAGTGACTTTTACGACTTTGCTTTCCTAGCTCGCAAGCAGCACACAAATGTTCCTTCTCAAACTTCAGAAGAGGTAAGCCACGTACAATATCGCCAAGTACGAGTTTGTTTATATCCTTGAAATTTAGATGGGAGAGCCTTCGGTGCCATAGCCAACTATCATCTGAAGATGCTTTCGTAAGAAGGAAAATGGTTGGCTTCCCTTTGATCGGTTTCAGATTCAAAAGATACATTTCGCATTTTCTTTTAGATTTCAGAAGCACTGCTTTTGTTTTCTTCTCAATAATCTCTGAACCCTCATCATCGAATGATACTTTCAACCCGGTACCTAGAACCAATTGTGAAACGCTTATTAGATTATGTTGCAGGCCTTCCATATAAGCTACCTTCCGAATGGATAATTCGCCATTCGTAATCATGTCCTATCCTTCAATTTCCCCTGTGGTGTTGTTTCCGAACTTGTGTTTGCCACCATCTTCCAATGATCGGAATTCCCTCAGTTCTTCTCTCCTTCCTTTCAAGTGACGCGAACAACCACTGTCGATGTACCATTCAGAGTCATATTGTTGGTCACACATTACCTTATTGATGACCTTCTCACATTCTTTCACCTGTTCAGAAACAGGCTTCGTAGCAAAACAATTTTCAGAGGCTTGGCCTCCATCAGTCGCATAACCCCTCTGTTCCTAAAACCTGCTCTGAACCATTAGGCATCTTCCTTCATACTCATGCGCTTCAGACTTTGCCACAAAACATCCAACATGCGTGGGCTTCTGAACTTCCTCATCTTCAGAATTTGTGGACCATACTTCAACACGTCCAAATTTGTCACCACCTTCCTGATGGGTTTTGAGCATTCTAACACTCCTATGGTGTACATGCAACCCTATAAACCTTGGATCTATGTTTTCTCTATTATACATGCAAATATTCAATATTCCAAGGTTTTATCCTAACTAGCATAATATGGAGCAAAACACCTTGGAAAACTTGAGAGAATAGAATGCACACTAGAAATCAGCCCACTCTTGTATCCTCACACACTAGTGCCATTTCATGTGCCAAAGACCTCTTTATATAGTATGGAGGATTAGGGTTACATTCATGTAAACCCTAATACCCATGACCTTTCATTTCCATAGGATCCATGGGTTAAACACTCCACGGACTATCCATGAAAGTTTAGCCCAACCTAAATGAACTTGGCCCATTCCATATATATATATATATATATATATATATATATATATATATATATATATATATATATATATAAGAGTCCATATTTAATTAGTTCTTTTTTGATCACTAAATTAATTAATTCTTGATCAATACTAATTAAATAATATGATTCTATATTAATATATTAGAACTTATAATATATTAATATAAATCATAAACATACTATTCTCAAAAGACTATCCATATAAATTGTTCCGGTGAAGTGCAACCTAAATGGACCATGCCAAGTCGGGTCAAGTACATACCAATTCTAGATATGGGCTTAGACACTAATCCAACAGTCTCCCACTTGGATAAGTCTAAAACTATTATTGTGTATGACTCCAAAACCCGACTAGCAATCGTAGCTCTTAAAGCCGTTGTCCATTTGTTGTTTCCCGATTTCCGATTTATGGACTGAGACATGGATTGTAATAATTCTCTCTGTCCATTTGTTGTTTCCCGATTTTCGATTTATGACGACCGACTAATTGAACAAACCAAATCAGTCAAGGCTTGGCCAAGCACTTAGGGTGTCATCACCAAATCATCGAGTGGCCCACAGATATCGCTTTTATCCCTAGAAGGGTAAAAGGAATGGATAAACTTCGACTCATATGCTTGTTCTACTACTTGTTGAATTATACACAAAGGTACGTTTTATAACATTGAGTTACCATTGCGTTTTCGTACAATCAATGTATAACCAACTCATAGTGAACAACTCATATCTCTAGGTTTGAAGAATATAAGATATTATCGTCTCATGATCACTCGTGATAGAATCCATGAAGTGATTCAAATGAGCGTGGGTTTAATCCAATACTCAGAACTTATGAGCACTCATGAATGTTGTAGCAACTCTTGCTATGTCCAGTACCTTATACATCTACAAACCAACTTCATGACAGTCTTGCCTTAATACCTACTTCCAACGTATTATCTACTGTGGATGGTTTGAATAACTTAGTCATTCAGGAAGAATGACCTAGTTATTCTGGAAGTCAAAACATGCAAAGTGAAACACAAGAATAATCGAATCCAATATGGTCTCGGAACTTATGAATATAAATAGAACACCTTTTATTTATCACCATATTGATTACACATTATTCATTGTATAATGTTTACAATTTATCAACTTATTACTTGAATTAAAACAATAGTTGTCCCATGCTCCAAGCATGTACACTATGTTTTCTGAACACTAGTCATGCCATACACCAAGTATGCACACTATGTTTGTCTATGATCTTTACTTTGTGGAATAGATCGATTGAACATAATTCCAATGATTCTCATTTCACAATCCCAACTCCTTACCGCAAATGCAAGAGTTCCAAATTCCTGCCATTTACCGAAATCTGTTAGATTTTAAACTTATATGCACTGACCCTCTGTAATGATTATGCACAAAGTCACAAAGACTTGTCAACAGACATTACAGAGTATTCCAATGGAGATCAACTCCATGGAAACGAAGTCTCATATCCAAAGTACATTGCTTTGAACATCCTTCTTGCATTAAGTTTTCTAATCTTACACAGATTGAATAATTTCCACCCATGGAGACATTTCCATATTCCCATTTTGACTATCACTTCTGAACAAGAGTTGCCTCCTTTCAGAATATGTCAATATGGTCCTTCCAAAATTTACACTATACTTCCAAATGTCCCTGAGCAACCAATCTTTGGTAAACCTTAGATTGTCCTCGACAATTGCTTAATCATTTTAGTCATATCCAATTCTAGACCTTTTCCCTCTTAATGCCCCCAGGCATTTGGAAAATTTAGAAAGGATAAATATTATATCACATGCAATCAATCCTATACCCAAAGCATATATGGGACACGATTCATGATGTCTCACATAAAGACATGATTCTAGACCAGTCTTTTGCTACAATATTTTTATTTTCCATGTTTTCATAATTCGACTATGAAGAGGGATGCCGTAATCATAATCAAATTTTGAGAACGCAATATATATAAAATTTCCTCAAGTTGAGCCATTCCAACATAAAATTCATATATATATATATATATATATATATATATATATATATATATATATATATATATATATACATACATATCCTTGACTAAAGATGATTAAAATCTCAATCTAAGCTTTTAGAATTGAAATGAAGTATAATTTATTCTCCCTTAATTATAGAAAAACAACTTTTCCCAATTGAAACTTTTGTTTTCTATAATTAATATTGCTAACTTGCAACACTTATCATAATTATCATGCACCCACTAACATGATGATTATTAGCATAAAACTTATGCTCCCACTAGCTTTGACATGTACTCAGAAATCAGCTGGACTTCTAGAGATCAATACTTTATTGACTTTCTTACCAAAGTTCAGATTTCTGATACGAGATGCTTTGATAGAACTTTATCAAAATCATACACCTTTCCTTAGATAACACACATGTGTGTCTAAACAATTTCAGAACTATGAAAAGGGATGTCGTAATCATAGTCTCAATTGTTTAGACCTTTTTCATTCCTCACAAGTCCATGTTAATGTGCCGGTTAACCACACACGCTCCACTAATGACTTTGAGAATACAAATATCACAATTGCTATCTACTTAAAACCTCTTAGTGAAAGCGTTTCCTCACCGTCATTTTCATGAATCGGAGAGAAACGTTATGACACTTAGATTTTATGGTGTATGTGTTCCTATCCATGTGAATTTGTCAAAACCATAATCACAAGACACGGTTAGTGACAAATTCATATGGACTGAACTTGTGCAGTCTTAACTTCTTGCCACCTGGCAGCACAAGGGCCTGCCATTGCTTCCAAGTTGTTATGCAACCAATTGAGAACTCTCAGAACTCATATGCAAAGCCAACTTTAACTAGAATGGCTGAATGGGCACAGAAATAGGAATATGTCAACACGATAGGTTATAGACCTCAAGTCGTGTGCTAGTGATAAACTACATGTTTTATTCTTGATTAGACTCTTTCAAGATGTTTTAGACTCCCACTGTCCTCTTGACATATAAGACTCTCTTTCCAAGACCCATTCCTTGACAAACAAATATTCAAGAGATAGTGCAGATTCTTATCAAGACAAACACTTCACACAATTGGCCTAAGTTGGTCTATGTTTTATCCAAAACATCACAACTTACCAATTTCAAATGTACAAGAGTAGGACACATTTTACTCTTACATTTGATAAGTGTTAATAAACCTTCTTGAAGATGTGTCACTCAAATTACAATCTTGGAGTATGACTCTAAGACTTGTTTTGGAACTAAGTATGATTCATCTTTTGATTTAACCAATTCAACAATTCACGATTCCTCTTCTTAGTCAAACAAATGCACTAAGATATCCTTGAAGAATCAATTGTGATACGGTTTCATAATCATTAAGATGATCATAAAACATGATACTAAAGTACTCTCCCATATTTTCATATTTGATAAACTTTTATCTTTCTGCCAAATTTGATTCTTCTCATTCGTTCTGCCATACATCGAAACTTTTCCAATGTTTCAGAATTATACTTTAACTTGTAAGTATAACCATATTTACTGAACTTCAGTAAATCATGAAGAATAATCTTATCGATCTTTGTGGTGGACTTGACCAATGCACAAGAATGTGTACTCGATCCCTTAGTCCTTCACTTGACTCACATATACATGTGAACAAAGAACTAGTCTTAATTTTCCAAAGATGAAAATTCTCATTCACCATACAATACAACTTGCATAATTCCAAGTTTCTATCCAACTGAAACTTGGTTGATGAAAATCTTTCCTTATTTGGTAAATTATGACACTACCACAAACGAAAGAATCAAATCTATTTTCCAATGTTGCTATCAATGAAATCATATAAACAACATTTTTTTCACAAATGCCACTGTAAGAATATTTAAAATAAATAAAAACGAAACTTTTCTTTTATTTAAAACTTGCGGAAAAACTTATCCTTACAATGCAAATGCATATGAAAAACTATGTTGTTATCTATTCCTAAGCAATCTATCACAACTCTTAAGCAGCAGCTCAAAAATTCTGATCACCGAACCATGTGATCGAAATCCATCTTCGCGATCAGAATCAGCTTACTCTTCTTTAAGCTTCCTCTCTTTTCTTTGATTCTTAAAACTTCAACATGTGACCCAGTCACATCATGTAATAAGAATCTCCAAATAGGAACTTAATAGAGTTAGATAGTGGACTTACCAGAAGTAGAATCAAACTTTTGGACTTGACCAACCTTATGATCTTTCAGGTAAATAGGGCAGCTTCGCAACGAATGCCCCTTCCTTTGGCAATATAAGCATATGGAATCTTTGGGAATGGTACACGAGACTGTCTCAGACTTTACCTTTCTCTTTACCATTTGGTCAACCGAGTTGACTATGGCCGATCCCTTTCCATTGGGAAGAGAAAGCTTTTCTGGATTTCCAATGTTACCGTTGTCAATGTCCATGGAAGTCTGGGAAGTCGATCTTCCAATCAAATTTGCTTTACCCGTGCTCCAATTCATTGCTGATTTAGCAGCATCAAGCAAATAGGTAAGATCATTAAGGGTTATGTCATGGTCTGTCATGTAGTAGTCCTAAAGGAACTCACTATGTGACTTAGAAAGTGATTGGAGAACCTAGTCAACAACCAACTTCCTCAAGACCTTGACACCCAACTCTCCCGGCTTGTCAATATGTGACTTTATCTCCAAGATGTGAGCACACATATACTTTGCTTGCCAATAGGGCTTAAGTGACCTTGAACTTTTCAAAAAACTTGTGGGTTAGGGAGAATAATTGGAGGAGGTGAAGGAAGAGAAGTATGATTTCCATGAACCAACCATGGGACATCATCTTCATTAGGAAAGCTTGTTCCTAGGGATTTGGGAAGATCATAGTTGTCTGAACCAGACATCTACAATGGGAGATATTCAAGTTAGTTGATTTAAGTCCTTAACATAACACCCAATATGAAATATTAAGGCTAGGACCCAACAAAATACTTTTATAACTTGGAAGAGGGATGCCGTAATCCAAGCTATAAAATATTTGAAGGTAGGCGAATGACGATTCACCAATTTCCACCATGAAAAACGAAATAGGAATTAGGTTTTAATTAGTTTGAAACTCCTAGATCTTTTGAGATTCATTGAACTTTTCAATGGCATGTTTCAATCTCGATTGTGCCCTTTCAAGTTTTGTGACTGGGATGCCGAGGATCACAAAACAAGGTGTGAATAACCATGCAAATACTTGGTACCCTTAATATTTATCACTTAATCGATGTGCCGGTTAACCACACGCGCTCCACCGATCCTATGATAAACATTAAGTTACCCTTTGCCTACCTTGTTAACTCCAGGTTAGTGTGTCGGTTAACCACACATGCTCCACTAACGACTTAAGCAAAGTGCAAAGTGTAATTTCAAGGGTTAGCACCAAATTCACATTTTCCTAAAGTAACTAAGATTGGGAATTTATAAAAGGTTTAGTTACTTTATATTTATCATTATACTTATAATGAAGGGATAATTATAGTCCTTGTCCTACCCGTTTGGCTAACGACCCTCCACCAGTCAATGAAGCGGTGGGTGAGAGTGGACACCCATTAAACTGCCATTTTATAGGCAGTAACCTTATACCCCTCTTATAGACCGGCTTCGTGAATGAGGCCTACTAACGGTAAGACTGACTTTGTTCTTATAAATATATATATATATATATATATATATATATATATATATATATATATATATATATATATAAATATATATATTATTAAATTATAATACTATAAAGTATAAGGGTTGAATTTTAACTTTTAAAATTCTAAGGGTTCAACTTGGAATTAAAGTATTCATGAGGGGAAACTTTACAAATTCCAAAACTTGAGGGCAAGTTTTGAACTATTCAAGAACTTTTGGATTTTCATAACTTATGAGTTTAATTAAGGTTTTAAAAAACTTTAATGAAGAGACTCTTGAACATCCATAAGTTGAGAACAAGTTATGGAGTTCATAAAACAAAAAGACTCTTCATATCTGTAACCTATGCATTTTAATGAATCTTTAAAAGAAATCTCTTTTGGTAGGACAACTTATGGACTCCATTAAAATACATTTAGATCAAGAATTAACTAATAACCAATTTGCAAATAATTCCTATGATCTACCAAAATTCATAAGTGTATGAACAATCATATCAACAATTTCAAGAATTACATAAACACACAAAAAACTTGAAATTTTGATAACAACCTTGAAATTGGTTTACCATAATCATTACCACATCAAAAACAAGTTTTCTAGGTCCAAAACAGTTTAAGGTAATGATTCTAGACCAATTCCAGCCTTAAAACTCGAAGATATGCTGTCAGGGTGTCCAACTCGTCGAGTGCATGAACCAACTCGACGAGTTGGATGAAATTTAGGCATGGACTCGTCGAGTCCCTTAATGGACTCGGCGAGTCAGTTGTTCACACAACATACAAACTTCGATTTTTCCAGCAATTTGCATCAACTATAAATGAAAACAAGCCTATTCTCTGATACCACTGATGGGTTTTGAGCATTCTAACACTCCTATGGTGTACATGCAACCCTATAAACCTTGGATCTATGTTTTCTCTATTATACATGCAAATATTCAATATTCCAAGGTTTTATCCTAAATAGTATAATATGGAGAAACTATACTACAAAAGCCTAGTTAGATGACATACCTTTTGATGGAGCTTAAAGTCTTGGTCTTCAAGAGCTTAGCCCCAATAGTGTGGAAGCCTCAAGTGGAATCACAAATCACCAAAACACCTTGGAAAACTTGAGAGAATATAATGCACACTAGAAATCATCACACTCTTGTATCCTCACACACTAGTGCCATTTCATGTGCCAAAGACCTCTTTATATAGTATGTAGGATTAGGGTTACATTCATGTAAACCCTAATACCCATGACCTTTCATTTCCATAGGATCCATGGGTTAAACACTCCATGGACTATCCATGAAAGCTTAGCCCAACCTAAATGAACTTGGCCCATTCCATATATATATATATATATGTATATATATATATATATATATATATATATATATATATATAAGAGTCCATATTTAATTAGTTCCTTTTTTATCACTAATGTAATTAATTCTTGATCAATACTAATTAAATAATATGATTCCATATTAATATATTAGAACTTATAATATATTAATATAAATCATAAACATACTATTCTCAAAAGACTATCCATATAAATTGTTCCGGTGAAGTGCAACCCAAATGGACCATGCCAAGTCGGGTCAAGTACATACCAATTATAGTTATGGGCTTAGACACTATGTAACGTCCCGAAATTCAAGGCCAAAAATTTCATTTTAATTAAGTCATTGCATAAAACTGATCAATATAAAAACTTCCACAATAATATCTCGTGTCAAAACTAAAGTGTCAATAATCAAAACATAGTATCATAAAACCATATCAGAGTGTAATCCCAAAGATCCCGTGTGCGGAAAACATAGTGTGATGCGTTGCGACCAAGCCGGCTCCT
Source organism: Lactuca virosa (assembly GCF_052849685.1). NCBI lineage: Eukaryota > Viridiplantae > Streptophyta > Magnoliopsida > Asterales > Asteraceae > Lactuca > Lactuca virosa. The sequence goes on along the minus strand of NC_136428.1, from coordinate 56,977,291 downwards.
CTCCTTTTATAACAAAGTACCTGAGACACATAACACATAACACGGTAAGCACGCATGCTTAGTGAGTTCCCCAAAATACCACGCACATATAATTAGCCACTCGAGGCTAAAGCTTTACGAGATCTTCCGGTCAATGTGTCTCAGTGGGACCTTCGGTCCCACAACTCTGGTAGACCTTCCGGTCCTACTCTGTTGACCTTCTGGTCCATACTCTGATGACCTTCCGGTCCAAACCTTATTGACCTTCCGGTCCACACCCTGCAAGCTCAGGGCATAGCATATACATATCACATAGATAAGAACATATATCACATAAACAAAATGCATAATACCACATAGACAAATGCATAATATCACATAGACAAAATGCATAATATCACATAGACAAATTGCATAATATCACATAACGCAAGTAAGCACATAAGACCTTCCGGTCACACATAATTACCACTCTAGGTAAGGTATAGTGAGAAGACTCACTTGGCACTGCTGAAGTCCCGAAGGCTCGATCCCACACTGCTGAAGTCCCGCAGACTCAACCCCCAGCTACTGAATGACAGACTCCCGAACTGTCAACACCAAAACAATACCCAATTAATAATTGGGTCTCACTACATAACCATAAGTACATACTATGGATAATTACTACATTACCCAAAGCTTAGCTTATTAAAGCCCAAGGCCCAAATCCTTAGGCCCAAAGTCAACTAGGAATCAAAGCACAACATATGGCCCAACCTTCCAAACTGGGCCCAAGCCTATACATGGTCTTATTCTGAGGCCCAACATTATATAATCATTAGGGCCCAAACTGTGGCCCGTCTATGGCACAATTTCCCAAATTGGTCCCAAACCCCTTACATGGGCCTTACTCTAGGACCATTAAATTATTCTAGTTCAATTGCTTGCTCTTGGATGGCCCATTATTATCCCAATCATCTAGGCCCAATCGAAAGGCCCAACTTAAGGCCCAAGTGAAATTAGGGTTTCACTTAACATGATGATTAGGATTAAGTTTCCTACTTAACCCATTAAGGACTTAATCCACTAAGGACTTAATCCATTAAGTCCAATATTTCTTAGATTAATCTTTGTCAATGATTATTATTTAATATTTCGAGCTATTAAATAATTCCCGTGTGTGTGTGTGTCCCGATTAATTCTCAAATTAGGGTTTTATCGGCATTAGGGTTTTCCAACCCAAATACTAGCCCATTAAGCTTCATTGGGCCCATTAGGGCTTCTTTGGGGCCATTAGGGTTTCAAGCACCCCAAACGAGTCAACACAATGAGGCAAGGCACACCGCCACCCGACACAGCGGACGGTGGCGGCAGCCACCACCTCACGGTGGTGGTTTGATTTTTCCTTTTCACTATTCCAATTTGTTACAATTACAATGCCCATCCGATCAACACATGCACACCCTAATCTAATTACAAACACACATACACACGAAAATACACCAACATAGCCATCTAATGGCAGCAAGCGGTTGTTGATGGTGGCAGTGGCTTTTCCCGATTCTCCGGCCAAACAACCCCAAACACACAAACACACCAATCACGGGAACATACCCACACAACTCACAGCCACCTCCCATGGTGGCTGATGGTGACGAGCCAAGGCAACGACGGCAAGAAGTATAAAGAAATGGCGGCAGGCGGTGGTCCGACAGCAACAACAACGGCACAACAACGACCTTGGCGTTCGGCAACCGCCCTCAACGGTGGCTCACGACCCAGACACGACGGGTATGGCTTGCTCCACAGTCCTCCGGTTACCCACAACTTCCGATGGCACGAACTTGACTAGGCGGCAGCACCCAAAACACAGCAGAGAAGAAGGAGAACGGCGGCGACGGACTTCGACCAACGGCAGGGGCTCCTCCCCAGTTCGTTCCTCCGACGAGAAGGTCATGGCGTCCGACGATGGGCGCGTATTCCATCAACAGCAACCACAGCGACAGCGAACGCGGTGGGTTCGTCGGTCCGGCAGCAGCGGTTCACGGTGGTCCTTATCGTTCATGGGATCGCCGACAGCAATGAATCATTGACGAAGCAGTAGCGTTTGGAGGCTGTCTTCTTCCCCTAGTCGGCCTCCGATGTTGACAGTGACGAGGGAAATCCGATGATGCTAGGCGGCCGGGAAAAACAAACGAAGTGGATGGTGGCGGCTGTATCCGATTTTCTTAGGGTTAGGGTTAGCATAGGTTTTCATTGTTTAAATATGTTACAGCTTTAGAGGGTGACGGGAGGGAAGGATGGTGTCGGGTTTAAACCCGTGTCCATCCAAACTTAAATCCAAAAATCCAACTTCAGCCCCTCCTCACCATTTTTTTTCCAATTAACTCCAAAACTTACACTTTAGCCCTTGCCCTCGGATATTCTTTACAAAGTGGCTCCCAAAATATACACTTAACCCCCAACCTTCCACAAATAATGACAATTTACCCCCATGGCTAACATCCCTTAATTACTATGGATTTAGGGCTCGTATAAAATAATATAAAAATACACTTCTCATTCCCGAGGTACATTTATTATTTAATAAATGAACGGGGTGTTACAACTCTCCCCCACTTAAATTAGATTTCGTCCTCGAAAGCATTCCTTACCATTCCTTACACGCCAACTACTCAAGTAACATGGCTGCAATGTTGGGCCCACTCTAGCCTTCCCAGGGTAACCGTGACCAATCTTCGCAAAGACCTAACATCCGCAGATAAATGAATTCCTCGTAACATGATCACATCTACTCCGTCTGAAATCTGCTGTCTCGAGATGGTCTGAATCCATAAGGACCCACCCATACTGAATCATTATCGCCGAAACTGGTCCACTTGTTTCTCAGCTGCCTACTCATCTCCTGATAACTCAAGGCTCCCACTAGAAAAACAGAATCATATATCCACTTATCCCTGTGATTCACTTATTCTTGGCCAAAACTCATATAATCTCGTTGTCGCTAGTTATCATGCCACTACGACTCTAATAACCTCCTGGTCCAACCGATCGGGTCCATACGTCGAATTCTGACGTCACCAGCTACAGGCTAAAAGTGATTGCTACCTAACCGATGGTAGCCTTATCACAAGCAATCTTATACAGTTCATTGCTTCCCTGATCCCACAACTGTAGTGGCACTCCTACAGTCGTATCTCTGACTCAACCTGATCTAATCCTTCTGGGTAATTCCGAAATCCAATCCGTGTATTTCTATATCCTTACTGCTACACCCGAACTGGTGGGTACTGTTGTTCCTTCCGTGTCCTAACAACGCGCTCATGCCATCTATCAACCAAGTGAAGGTTGCGGCCACACCCACAGGTTTACACCACTCAAGCACTATCTGCTGCTGGTGAATGTTACGGCTACCCCCGCAGTATTACAACACTTTCCATACTACCTGGTCGCTAGTGAATGCTACGACTACCCCTGCAGCCTTACAACACTTTCCAAACTGGTCGAACACGCACTCGATCTAACACGCACTGAACTTGAGTCCTAACTGGAGTTCTAACCCGGTTCCCAAAACCTGCTATCTGATGCCAAAGAAAAGTGTGAACCAAACATTGGAACGTTTCCTAAACTTCCAACTCACCCAATCCTCAACCTAGACAGCCACTCGATCGCCTTTCCCCCACTTAGCTTCGGCTAAGTCTTCACGGTACGCGAGAATTGAAGGACTCCCAATCCTTCTCGCTTCCTGGTATCCCACTGATGACACCCTGTGCTTACTAATGCTAGCGATCAATCACCGGTTACATCCTAAGATCGCTCATCCTTTGAAATCATGAAGAGTACTCATGAAATCTGGTCCAACCTGACACCTCAATCCACTTCCCATGCTGACAACCAAAGGCCTTAATCCTCACTCTGGCTGACGAATCCTCGTTTTCACTTTCATTCTCGCAGCATTACTGAACTCTAACCGAGCACAACCCATGCAAAAATGCAGTTCTCTCGAACATTCAATGACCGAACACCCATACATTTAACACTCGCAACTGAGTCCAATGTCTTCATGCTACCAGTCCTTCCCTAGCAATGGTAGTGCCTTGAACTCCAAGGTTCTTCCGTAGGCAGCTAACGACCATACCCAAACAATGATAGAACCACTGAACTCTGACTGCACTGGAGAACCATCGCTCTAATCCTGACCCAATGTACTCTGAATAATACTCCTGTACCGATCTCGTCAAAGATCTGAAATGATAATGGTACACGCGGAACCCACTCCGCAAGGTACGTCCCTCTGTGGGTTCATCAAGGACCTTTCGGCATGTAGAATGGCATATATGATCCTTGATAACCCAAACACTAACAGAAAACCAACCTGAGATCTGTCCTGTCCCAGCTCACTCACAATTCCAAGGCGATACAGATTCCCAATACCCACCTTGAAGTGGCAAAAGATAACATATCTGCGACATCTGGAGGAATACTGATCACCTTCAGCTGGCATGACCAACCCTGCCACACCTGTAGCAGTCTAAACCCTTGGAGTGACAGACTCCTTTGTGCACTTTCTTATACATGCTACACTGTCTCAGGCCCTGCTGGCATTTCACCCGATGATCAGAAGTCATGGGTCTCTTCTCTGGACCCTCTTCTATACACACCTAACACGAACCTCGCTGCTCAAAGTGCTCCAAAACGATCTCGCCTTTAAAACCACTTGAAAATCATATCCTTCAGGGTCTGACACCCTGCCACGCTTACTAGCTCACTCGCCAATGACTAAGCTGCAACAACTGGGACATCCTCTGTCCCCCAAACTGGGCCACAAACTTCTTCCCGAAGCTTCTCAGATTCTCCAAGGCTCTCACCGATTCGAGTATGGATCCTGTGCTTTCAGTATTACGGGCCCAATACTACCTTCCACACCTATCCATACTTTCCTCAGCAATCCTCCCGAATCCTCCAAGTCACTTCCTCAAACTGGTACCCTGAATGCTTGCTAGCAGCGCAACCGAACCCACCAAAGCACTTCCTAGGCTTTCCTAGGTTCCCGCACCCACCCAGTCCTCAGCTGCTGAAGGACTTCCCACTAATGTCAACTAGCTACCTCATGAATATAGCCACTCGCGACTTAGCATATTCACTTAGTAGCTAGTTCACATTACTAAGAGTCCTACGAAGCACAAAGCAAGCAGCCTTCAGACAATGGAAAATCTAACCAACATATTCCAATCAAATCAGTCTATCCTCTTATCAGGGATCTATACTGGCATGAAATTCTAAGGTTCACACAATCAGGCATAACCTAAACAGGCTATCCTATCACTAACTGATCAGTACTATCATGCAACTCAACGAACACATACAACAGGCATATAAGGCATCTTCCTAGATCCTCAGCCCTAATCTAGCATGCAGTTCTCATACACATACAACAGGCATATAAGGCATCCTCCCAAGATCCTTATCCCTAATCTTGCATGCAGTTCTCATAATCATATCATAACATAACAAGTATGGGTATATTGGGGAAAACTTACTTGAGCTCGGCTGATTGCACGCATCACACACCTTGTTCTTTTCAAGTTCTTTTATCCCTTAAGATTCTTTTCGAAATCTTTTTTACAAAATGACTGTCTTTTAAAAAAAAATCATACCAAGTCCTTAGTTTGAGTCCAGACACACCCGGGAGTGTGCCCGAATCCCTCAAACGAAGGCTCTGATACCAACTTGTAACGTCCCGAAATTCAAGGCCAAAAATTTCATTTTAATTAAGTCATTGCATAAAACCAATCAATGTAAAAACTTCCATAATAATATCTCGTGTCAAAACTAAAGTGTCAATAATCAAAACATAGTATCATAAAACCATATCAGAGTGTAATCCCAAAGATCCCGTGTGCGGAAAACATAGTGTGATGCGTTGCGACCAAGCCGGCTCCTTTCCTTTTATAACAAAGTACCTGAGACACATAACACATAACACGGTAAGCACGCATGCTTAGTGAGTTCCCCAAAATACCACGCATATATAATTAGCCACTCGAGGCTAAAGCTTTACGAGATCTTCCGGTCAATGTGTCTCAGTGGGACCTTCCGGTCCCACAACTCTGGTAGACCTTCCGGTCCTACTCTGTTGACCTTCTGGTCCATACTCTGATGACCTTCCGGTCCAAACCTTATTGACCTTCCGGTCCACACCCTGCAAGCTCAGGGCATAGCATATACATATCACATAGATAAGAACATATATCACATAAACAAAATGCATAATACCACATAGACAAATGCATAATATCACATAGACAAAATGCATAATATCACATAGACAAATTGCATAATATCACATAACGCAAGTAAGCACATAAGACCTTCCGGTCACACATAATTACCACTCTAGGTAAGGTATAGTGAGAAGACTCACTTGGCACTGTTGAAGTCCCGAAGGCTCGATCCCACACTGCTGAAGTCCCGCAGACTCAACCCCCAGCTACTGAATGACAGACTCCCGAACTGTCAACACCAAAACAATACCCAATTAATAATTGGGTCTCACTACATAACCATAAGTACATACTATGGATAATTACTACATTACCCTAAGCTTAGCTTATTAAAGCCCAAGGCCCAAATCCTTAGGCCCAAAGTCAACTAGGAATCAAAGCCCAACATATGGCCCAACCTTCCAAACTGGGCCCAAGCCTATACATGGTCTTATTCTGAGGCCCAACATTATATAATCATTAGGGCCCAAACTGTGGCCCATCTATGGCCCAATTTCCCAAATTGGTCCCAAACCCCTTACATGGGCCTTACTCTAGGCCCATTAAATTATTCTAGTTCAATTGCTTGCTCTTGGATGGCCCATTATTATCCCAATCATCTAGGCCCAATAGAAAGGCCCAACTTAAGGCCCAAGTGAAATTAGGGTTTCACTTAACATGATGATTAGGATTAAGTTTCCTACTTAACCCATTAAGGACTTAATCCACTAAGGAATTAATCCATTAAGTCCAATATTTCTTAGATTAATCTTTGTCAATGATTATTATTTAATATTTCGAGCTATTAAATAATTCCCGTGTGTGTGTGTCCCGATTAATTCTCAAATTAGGGTTTTATCGGCATTAGGGTTTTCCAACCCAAATACTAGCCCATTAAGCTTTATTGGGCCCATTAGGGCTTCTTTGGGCCCATTAGGGTTTCAAGCACCCCAAACGAGTCAACACAATGAGGCAAGGCACACCGCCACCCGACACGGCGGCCGGTGGCGGCAGCCACCACCTCACGGTGGTGGTTTGATTTTTCCTTTTCACTATTCCAATTTGTTACAATTACAATGCCCATCCGATCAACACACGCACACCCTAATCTAATTACAAACACACATACACACGAAAATACACCAACATAGCCATCTAATGGCAGCAAGCGGTTGTTGATGGTGGCAGTGGCTTTTCCCGATTCTCCGGCCAAACAACCCCAAACACGCAAACACACCAATCACAGGAACATACCCACACAACTCACAGCCACCTCCCACGGTGGCTGATGGTGACGAGCCAAGGCAACGACAACAAGAAGTATAAAGAAATGGTAGTAGGCGGTGGTCCGACAGCAACAACAGCGGCACAACAACGACCTTGGCGTTCGGCAACCGCCCTTAACGGTGGCTCACGACCCACACACGACGGGTATGGCTTGCTCCACAGTCCTCCGGTTACCCACAACTTCCGATGGCACGAACTTGACTAGACGACGACACCCAAAACACAACAGAGAAGAAGGAGAACGGCGGCGACGGACTTCGACCAACGGCAGGGGCTCCTCCCCAGTTCGTTCCTCCGACGAGAAGGTTACGGCGTCCGACGATGGGCGCGTATTCCATCAGCAGCAACAACAGCTACAGCGAACGCGGTGGGTTCGTCGGTCCGGCAGCAGCGGTTCACGGTGGTCCTTATCGTTCATGGGATCGCCGACAACAATGAGTCTTTGACGAAGCAGTATCGTTTGGAGGCTGTCTTCCTCCCCTAGTCGGCCTCTGATATTGACAGTGACGAGGGAAATCCGATGATGCTAGGCGGCCGGGAAAAACAAACGAAGTGGATGGTGGCGGCTGCATCCGATTTTCTTAGGGTTAGGGTTAGCATAGGTTTTCATTGTTTAAATATGTTACAGCTTAAGAGGGTGACGAGAGGGAAGGATGGTGTCGGGTTTAAACCCGTGTCCATCCAAACTTAAATCCAAAAATCCAACTTCAGCCCCTCCTCACCATTTTTTTTTCCAATTGACTCCAAAACTTACACTTTAGCCCTTGCCCTCGGAAATTCTTTACAAAGTGGCTCCCAAAATATACACTTAACCCCCAACCTTCAACAAATTATGACAATTTACCCCCATGGCTAACATCCCTTAATTACTATGGATTTAGGGCTCGTATAAAATAATATAAAAATACACTTCTCATTCCCGAGGTATATTTATTTATTTAATAAACGAACGGGGTGTTACACACTAATCCAACACTTCCTGCACAATCAAAGCAGGCTTTGTGTTCACAACACTTTTCTTCCTAAGCTCCTCTATTTTTTGAAGATACTAAGCTTCATCCTTCTCTGTTTCCTTCTTTTCACTCATCCTTCTCAGCATACACTCTTTGGCAAAATGATTATTCCCATGGCAGTAATTGCAGTCATACGCTGAATCCCCTAACAGCTTCTTCTCTTGCTTATCTCCTTCCTTTTGAGAGTTCTTGAAGCTCTCTTCTCTATACTTTTCTGAACTAAAGTTTCCCTGCCTGTTCCTGTTCTTGAATCGACCAAAGTGCTTTTTAATTATCTTTTTGGGATTAGATACCATCAGAGCATATTCCTCCTGGGTAAGTTCACTGTCGGAAAATTCGGAATCGGAATCTTCTTCAACAACCTTTTTGCCCTTCGCAACCAAGGCCAATGATCCCATACTAGAGACAAGCTTTACATCCATCGTCACTTCATCTTCGTGGGATCTTAGAATTCCCACAAGCTTTGCCAGAGAGTAGTTCTCGAACTGTTCATGAGCTTTCACTATAGACACAACCACTTTCCATTCAGACCTTAACACATTCATGAACGTAACTTTTTCTCTATAACTTCACGCCTTAGATTATGCTAAAGAATTCTGCTCAACAGATGGTTAAAACGATTGAAATTCTGATCAATTTTTTCATCAGACTTTTGAACAAAGGCTCCAAATTCAGAAAGAAGCAACGTTTGCACGGAGTGTTCCAAATCTGTGTCACTTGAATAAAGCTCTTTTAACCTGTCCCATATCTCCTTTGACGTATCACATGCACTCACTAGACGGAAGGTCTCTGGAGGAAGAGCAAACCTTAGTATTCTCATTGCCTTGATGTTGCTCAATAGCTTATCTTTTTCATCTTGAGGAATATCTTTATTTTCAACAAGAATTGTATTGTATTCGGCTTGAGTCTTGACGAACTTCATTGTAGCCGTGTGACAGAATGTCTGCTGTGTCATGGCTTCCCATATTCTGGTGCCATGATCTTCAATGCCGAGAACATAGTCTTCGAAGTGCAGTGCCCAGACTTCATAATCCTGCGGAAAAAGAATTGGGATTCTGGTAGTAGATCTGATACAGCTGGAAAGATTGAAAGAAAGAGTATGAGGATCTTCGTGATTCATCTTCTCAAGAGCTCACAAAAGCAAATATATAATCAGATGTGTAATAATGTGAATCGAGATCTAGGGTAAAACAAGAGATCTAAATCTGGAGCCTACAACCGATTGAAGCAGTTGAGACACCAATAAAAAATCCAAGAAAAACGATAAACCCTAGTTGAAAAACTCGAAAGAAGAATAACGATTGAATTATACTATCTCCTGCTCTGATACCAATTGTTGAAACAATAATTGCTTAGATCGATAGATTCTATAAACGATGTGAACAAAATAACACAAACAATGAAGAGAAAATAGTGTCGAATGCTTATATTGAATAGCTTTAGAAGAGTTCAACGTGAACTTTTCTGTCAAAGCTAAGTAGGGCTAATACAGTCGATAACCCTAGAAAGATACATGCATGCATATTAAATAGTCTAACCCTAGCAAACCATAATCACGTATGGATAGGCCCAACCCGTTATAAATGAGACTATATATGTACAAAACATTTGACACAACACATTAATAACCCAACAAATTGTCATGAAGACAATTATCATCCTACCAACATAGTCTAGTGGGCCGATATTGGTGCCTTCGACCCACGAGTAAAGCGAAGAAAACTCACCTCAGACTGAAGATATCAAATCACACTCGAGTTTTTAAATCATGAAATCCTCTCACTAAATCACAAATAATTAAATCCTAATTAGAAATTAGGTCAATAACCCAACCCGAGAGTCCAAACCCAAAATCCTGGCTTTAAGGGTAAAAGGTTTCTTTACCCTTCCCCTATTGGGCATAACATACCAAGGCCCATGTCCAAACTATCCCAAAAGTCCAAAAAGGCATTCCAAGTCCAATATAGGCCCACATCCATAAAGGCCCAACTCAGAAAAACTTGTGGTACAACAAGGGCCCAAATCCCTAAGTCCAAAATGGCCTGAAATTAAAGCCCAAAAGCTTATATGGTGAGTACGCTAAGCGTACTAGCAGTACGCCCGACGTACTCGAATGCTTCATAAGATCGGGACCCAGGCGCATACGCTCAACATACATCTTCGTACGCCCGATATACGCCCCAGTTGGCCAACTTCTCTTTTTAAGATCTTAACCAGTTAAGACCTAACGTCCAACTCCAGATCTATCCTCCTAAGGATGTCCTAAACAATAAAGTTGGCAACTTAATTTTTGTGCATGCCTTAATTGGACTCAAGTCATAGATTTAGCACTCTATTTCCATTAAATGGTCACTAACTCATGCATGGTTGATCTACAACCATCAAGATACAAGCTTTATGGATTAAGTGAAGGGTTTTTGAGCATTCTAACACTCCTATGGTGTACATGCAACCCTAAATACATTGGATCTATGTTTTCTCTATTATACATGCAAATATCAATTTTCCAAGGTATTGTTCTAACTAGCATAATATAAAGTACACATAATATAAATTCTATTAGAATTACATACATCTTGTTTGGTGCTTGATTCCATGGAGCTCAAGAGCCTAGTGCCCCAAATGTGACACCTCAAATGGTTCACACAACACCATGAACATTTGGAATAACTTGAGAGAAAATGCACACTTCATGAAATCGGCTTGCCCTCTTCATGTATACATGGTGGCCGATTTTTACAAGAATAAGATGCTTATATAGTTTGTCACAATTAGGTTAAACCCTAATTGTCATGGCTTTCCATTTCCTTGGATCCATGGGTTCAAATACACCATGAAGCATCCATGGAGCATCCTATGGGTTTTAGCCCAACTTGATAATCCATGGAGCATTAGCCCACTATATAAGTATGGATGATTTACACAATCAACCCATATATTTAATTAGTCTTCTTTTGATCACTTAATTAATTCTAGATTAATTCTTGATCAATACTAATTAAATAATCTTATTAATATATTAGAACTTATAATATATTAATAAACCTTAAGTGTTATTTCTCTCATTTTAGTCTATCCAAATGCATGATGCCATGCAACCCAAATGGACCATGCCGGGTCGGGTCAAGTATATACCAATTATAGTTATGGACTTAGACACTAATCCAACATTAAGGACCTTAAAACAACATAAGGGACGTCTCATAACATTAGGAGTAGCATCTACTCATAATAGATCATCCATGGGACCAAAATATGCTAAATTCTTCCCCAAACTTAGATCTAGACATAAGATGAACAAGTTTCACACTTTATACCTCCAATGAGCTGAAATGGGTGAGAAATCTCTGGATCTACAAGCTCCCTCTTGTCCAAGGATTCTCTACAAGTTTTCTTCCTCTCTAGATGCACCACACATACCAAAAACACACACTCAATGGTCAATTTCTTGAGAAACGAATTAGGGTTTCGAGTTTAGCTCAAAAAGGCAATGGAGACTGATAAGGTGAGGATTTAGAGGGGCTTAATGTGTTTAAATAGGGTGCAAACCCTAAAAATTAGGGTTTCCCCTGGCTCACGTACGCCATGCGTACGCATGGGTACGCCCACCGTAAGTAGGGGACATCCTGCCTCATGCAACCCTTAGAGTACGCCCAGCATACCATATGTACGCCCAACGTACTCGATGTTGGATTAGATGTCTAAGCCCATTTCTATAATTGGTATATACTTGAATAGATGGTAGCACGATCCATGTGGGTTGCCCTCAGACCTAGTAATTGAATAGGATAACTTATAGAGAAAGAGAGAGAGAGAGAGAGACTGATTTATTAATTTATTATATGACTAATAAGTTAATTAGAAATCAAAAATAAATGATTTGTTATTATATTATGAGAATAATATATTAATTAGAAATATTATTATTTAATTAAGAATTAATCAGAAATTAATTGGAATTAATTTTGGGATTAATTAGATTAATTAAAAGTAAAGGGGTTAAAATGTAATTGTTCAATAGTTAAATAAGAAGCGTTCCAAACCTTCCTATAGCCTTGTACGGTTTTAGGAGGGTCTAGGGTTTCTAGAATTATCCTTGGAGTATACTTAGGGTTCATAGTGTTCTTGTTGTTTAATAGAATGTTACTTTAATAGTGATATGACTTAGATCTAGTAGGTTGCATGTACCCTTAAGTGTTAAGGATTTATCCGCATTATTGCATGTAAAACTCATCAGTGGTATCATAGCATATGGTTGTCTAACAACTTAATGTACATTGCTTGAACCTGAACAAATCGAATGTTTTCTGTCAGACTGATCTTACGACGTGAGATTGAATGCTCACGACGTGAGCACAGTTAAATTCGGAATTTTGTTTTCTGTCAGACTGTTCTCACGAAGTGAGAGTTAATGCGCATGACGTGAGCACATTAAATTTTGAATTTTCAGATTTTCTTGCCTAATTTGATTTATATGGTTGTTATTTGGTAATTATCTCTTATAAAATCTGTCAAATCCGATTTTTGGTCATATTAGATAATTAAATAAAACCCTAAATGTTAGGAGATAATCATAGACAAGATAATGATTAATTATAAGATTAATATTATCCTTATGGATCTTATTATTAATTTAATTAAATTATTAATTAAAAAATAATTAATAAATCCATAAAATGGTTTAAATTTAATTAAATTAAGAGTTTAACTCATTAAAAGATTAAACCTTGCAGTTTTAAAATGTTTTAAAAATACACCTTTTGCTATATATATAATTAAAAGTTTAGTATATATTATGTGTATAAAAATAGTCAGTCAAATCGCTAGTACGCCTTATTCACGAAACCATGCTATAAAGAGGGTATAAGGAAGTGACCTATAAAATGGTTGTTGAATGAGTGTCCACTCTCACCCACCGCTATCCTGTGTGGTGGAAGGTCGTTAGCCGAATGAATTTGATAGGACATAATCTCATTAATAAGTATAATGACATAAAGTAACTAAACTATTTTTAAAATCTCACTCTTAGTTACTTTAGAAAAAATGTGAAATGTATGCTAATCCACGAAAACACACATCATACTTTATATGTCGTTAGTGGAGCATGTGTGGTTAACCGGCACACTAATAGGGACTATAAAGGGATATGATGGACATCTCGAAAAACTATCGTTGTTTATGGAGCGTGTGTGATTAGCCAACACATCAATGTGAGATGATAAATGACATCGAGGTTGTCAAGCGAGTTTTCATGGTTATTCATATCTCGTTTGTGATCCTCGATCTCAGTTACAAAAGTGAGAGCATAATCCGAGATTAAAAATGTCATTGATTAGATTCAATGAATCTCAAAAGATCTAGGAGTTTCATAAGATTGAAATTGGTAAAAGCCTTACCTACCTAAAATAGATTCGAATTTGATTGCGGCATCCCTCTTCAAAGTTCGAATCGAAAATATGGATCCTAGCCTTAATTTAAAATTTATGGGTTAATGATTAAGGATTAAAATCAACTAACTTGAATTCTCTTTTCTCTCATTATAGATGTCAACTCAAGAAAATAACGGTCTTCCTCATTCTTTTGGAAATGGTCTTCTTTTTCCTTCTGAAGATGGTCTTCCACTTTCTAATCAAGGTGAAAATGTTTTCTCTTCTTCGGAAAATGGTGGAACTGGACGTCATGCTTCTTCAACTCTTCCTCCTTCTCCTCTAGTGACTCTCCTAACGTCACGTTTACCTCGAATTGAAAGATACGAAACTACTCAAGCCTTATTGGCATGTAGACATCAAGATGGAAATTCTGTGTGTACGCATGTTCTGGAAATGAAATCGTACATTGAAAAATTGGATAGAATGGGTGTCATTTTCCCAAGGGAGCAAGCCATTGATTTGGTTATTCTTTCGCTTCCTAAGTCATATGATCAGTTCATTGAGAACTTTCATATGAGGAACATCGACATTACCCTTATTGGTTTGACCCAAATGTTGATTGTTGTTGAAGCAGAAATGCTTAAGAGCACATCTGAAGCGGAAGTGCTTAAAGGGTCTAATTCCAAAGTATCCACGGACATTGACAATGGTGAGAATGGTGGTCTAAAACAGATTTCTATTCCCAATGGAAAGGGATCGGCCAAGGTCAAACTGTTTGATCGTATGGTAAAGAGAAAGTCTAGTTCTGAGATAGTTCCATGTGTTAACCCTAAGGATTTCATATGTTTTTATTGCCAATTGAAGGGAAATTGGTTGTGAAGTTTCCCAAAATACCTAAAAGATCTCAGATATAGTGAATTCAAGTTGTGTGACTCTACTCCAGGTACATCCATTATCTTAACAAATTGCTATTCATAGACTCTTAATACATGATGTGATGACGACATTTTTATGTTATTGCAGGATCTAAGAGAAAGAATGAAGCTTAAGTACAGTGTGCTAAATCTGATCAAGGAAATGGACTTCAGTCACATGGTCCGATGATTGAATTTTGGAGCTGCTAATAAGGAGTTAGGATAATTTAATAGATTGCTATTACTCTTCGGATATGTCTAGAAATGTAGTTTTTCATTTTATGCGTTGTAAGGACAAGTTCAAATTTTTCCGTTTATTTTCAATAAAATTGAGATTTTTGTTTATTTGCTTGCCTCATTTTATACATTTACTTGCAATGACTTTTATGAAAGTGTTGATTACATTTCTAATATTAGCAATATTAATTGCGGATTTGATTCTTATGATATCGCTTATGGTATTGTCATAATTGACCAAGTGAAAAGAAATTTCATCACCAACTGGACAGATACTTGGTGTTTTATAATTCACATTGTATAGTGTATGAGAATCTTGTTCATTGGAAAATTATGACTAATTCATTGATCACATGTTTATATGAGTCAAGTGAAGGACTAATAGATCTAGTACATGTTGATGTAGACTATTCAGATCCACCACAAAGGATGATAACTCTATTCGTCATGATTTACTGATGTTTCAGTAAATATGGTTGTGTTTATAAGATTAAGCATAATTCTGATACTTTGAAAAGATTCAAAGAGTAGCTGAACGAATAAGAAGAATCTGTCAGTAAGAAAGATAAAAGTTTCTCCAATCTGAAAGGAAATGAAAGTACTTTAGTATCATGTTTTGTGATCATCTTGATGATTTTGGAACTATATCACAATTGACTCCTCAAATAATATCTTAGTACAATTATATGACTAAGAAAATGAATCAGAAGTTGTTGAAATAGTTAGATCAAGAGATGAATCATACTTCGTTTCCAATAAAGTTTTAGAGTCATACTCTAGTAACTACAAATCATATCTTGAAACTCATTTCAAACTAAGAAGGTTAAAAAACAACTCAAATATGTGAAGTAAAATGTTTTCTTACTCTATCACATATAGAATTGGAGTTGTGATGCTTTCGTTAATCGAGAAACAAAGGATAAACTGAGACCTATTATGTGAAGTGTTTTCTTGTCGAGAATCCACACGAACTTTTGAATATTTGTTTAGTCATCAAGGAATGTTCCGTGAGAGAAAACTCATATGTCAAGAAGTCAGTGGAGTCTTATTAATCTTGATTGTTTCAGGAGTCAGTCGACAATAAACCTTTTAGTCATCACTAGCACACGACCTGAGGTTGATAACTTATCGTGTTAAGTTGACACATTCTTGTTTATGTGCACCTTCCAGTTGAGTCGGCAATGCTTATGAGTTTTATGGTTCTCATTTGACTACAAAAATCAAATCACGTTGATTAGTGAAAGTACATTGATCAATATTGGTGAGCTTCTTAACAACACGGAAGCACTGGTAGGCCCTTGTGCTGCCAGAGGGAAAGAAATTAAGAATAAGCGAAGTTCAGTCCATGAAAGGAAAGCTAAATTTGAATTTGGTTTTGTCCTAAACCTTATCTTATGATTGTAGGTTGGAAATGATAGATTCACATGGATGGGAATGTATACACCATAAAATCTAGGTGGAAAAAGGTTTCGATCTAATTCATGAGAATAATTATGAGGAAACACTTTCGCTAGTAGATTTTAAAGATCAGATAAAGACAACATGTTTAGTGGATGTGTTGATTGCATTCTCAAATTCATAATATGATTATGGCATCCCTCTTCATAGTTCGAATTGTGAGGAATGGCAAGGAATAGTATGAACTTTCATGACATATATCTACAAGTTCTGAAAGGGTTTAAACTTACACATGTGCTATCTAATAAAGGTGTATAAGCTTAAGAAGTCTAGTTAAAGACTTATCAAAGCATCGCATAACAGAAATCTGTACTTCATTAAGAAAGTCAAGAGTATTGATTTCTAGAAGTCCAGTTAATTTCTGGGTACATGTCAAAAGCTAGTGGGAGCATAATTGTTATGTTAGTATTGCTTGTTGACAATATTGTTCATAAGAAACAAAGTTTTTCAATTTTGTAAATTGCAAAGTTTGGGAATGGTTTTGCTATGATAGACCTGAGGGAGAGGGCACTCATACTTCGTTTCGAATCTAAAGGTTTAGAATGTAGGGTTCAAAAGAACTTAGTCATAGACATATATGAATATCATGTTGAAATGGTTCAACATAGGAAATTCAATGTATGGAAATATTATAGCAATATAGACAGAACAGATATCAAATCCTTATGTGAGACATAGTAAGTCGAATCCCATATGGTTCAGATATAGGATCGATTACATAAGCTATAATGTTCAATCATTCTAATTATTATAATTTTTCAAATGCTTAGAGCATTGTGAGAAAATGAATAGAATTTTGTATTACTAAAGTTTTTAAACAACTGTCAAGAACAATTTGAGGTTTACTGAAGATTGGTTGCTTATAGACAGTTGGAAGTATGGTATTGTTTAGAAAGACCATAGTGACATGTTTTAGATTGAGATGATTCTTGATCAAAATTGATGGTCATATGGGAATATGCAAAAGTTTCCATAATGGGAGTTGATTATTGAGTCTACATGTGAATTGGAAACTTTAATGCAAAAGAAGTGTTCAAGGAGCGTACCTTGAATTAGAACCTTCATTACCTTGGAATTGTTTCTAGTAACAAAGTTCCAATGGAATATTTTGTAATATCGTTGGCTCAGTCTCTATGACTTTGAAGCCTCGACCTCACAAAAAATCAATGCATATAAGGTTGGAATTCTAATACATTTTAGACAGTGACGATAATTTGGAATTGTGAAACACATATATTGGAGTAACATCCAGTTGATCTGTTCACAAAGGAAGGACCATAGAGAGGCATAATATGCATGTTCATAACATGGCATGATTGATGCTTAACTCAAGTGGTTAGTTGATTACTCAAAACGTTATACAATGAATAAAGTCATAATTCTTATGGTTTTTAAATAATAAGAGTTTTATTTATATTCAATAGTTTTGAGACTATAGTTAATTAGTTTATTATTGTGTTTCACTTTGCATGTTTTACTTCCTGAATAATTTGATTATTCGAAATTCCACAGTCGCTCATACTTTTGGAAGTAAGTAGTGAAATAGGACTATCATGAATTGATTTGTAGATTATCTATGGAGATTATGCATTGCAATGGTTGCTACAATGTTCATGAGTACTTAGAAAAATGGAGATTTTGAGTATTGGATAAACCCACGCTCAGAGAATTACTTCATGGATTCTATCACAAGTAATTTTGAGATGATAATATCTTATATTCTTAAAACTAAGATATATGAGTTGTAATTTACAAGTCGGTTGTACATTGGTATTGCGAAAACGCATCAGTAACTTGATGTTATAAAACGTAGTGTCATGTGCGATTTTGGTGAGTAAAAGTTACTAGCATATGAGTCAAAGTTTATTCATTCCTTTTGCCTTAACAGGAAAACAATATCTTTGGCCCTCGATGAATTAATGTCGACATTTGAAGTGATTGGCCAAGTCTGGACTGAATTGATGTGTTCAATTAGTAGTCTGAACTCAGTCATCAAAAATCGGGAAATCAAGAAACAAAATTTTGGACAATGAGATTGATTTCAATCCATGTCTTGTGTCCATACGATATCTTATAGAACAAGGAAATATTTGATCACTTATCTTAGGACACGTAATTGACTGGGTCAGAGTTCGACAACGGCTTTTGGAAGCTACAATTTGCTGATTGGGTCAGAAGTTATACTGACAATTATAGTTATAGACTTATCCCATTGGGAGACTGTTGGATTAGCTGTCTAAGCCCATTACTATAATTGGTATATACTTGAATTGATGGTATCACAGTCCTTTTGGGTTGCCCTCAAACCTAGTAATTGAATAGAATAACTTTTAGAGAGAGATATTGATTTATTAATTTATTATATGACTAATAAATTAATTAGAATAAAAAATAAATGATTTGTTAATATATTATGGGAGTAATATATTAATTAGAAATATTATTATTTAATTAAGAATTAATCAGAAATTAATTGGAATTAATTTTGGGATTAATTGGATTAATTAAAAGTACAAGGTTAAAGTGTAATTGTTCAATAGTTGAACAAGAAGCATTCCAGAACCTTCTTATAGGCTTAGACGGTTTTAGGAGAGTCTAGGGTTTGGGTGTGAACCATTAGAGGCACGACACTTGTGGTGCTTGCTTCCAAGAGTTTTTCAAGTAGGATAGGTTTGATTGTTTACTACAACAATCAAAAGGTATGTAATTCCTAACTTATTTGTCAATTTCGAAAATACCTTGGGTTCATAGTGTTCTAGTTGTTTAAACGAATGTTACTTCAATAGTGTTATGACTTAGATCTAGTAGGTTGCATGTACCTTTAAGTGTTAATGATTTATTCGCGTTATTGCATGTAAAACCCATCACTCGAGTATATGGTCTCACACCAAAAGAATTTTTACTTAATTAATTTATACCTGACATTTCAGACATTACATCCTCTAATGAATAAGTTGTTGATTCGTTTGATCTTTTGGAACTACAAGACAAAGTTGATAAAGTCGATTCAAAGATCAAAATGTCTATGCCAAAGTCGGAGCACTCGACTCAAAAATAGATTTGGTGATCAAATCTCTTTCTGAAATTAAGTTTGTTGTTCCTTTGGAACTGGATAGAGCAAATCAGCTGGATCAACTAATCTCACTTCAGTTGAAGCATACCTTGGAAGAAGTTGAGCATAGATACAAAGACAACCTCGACCACCACATCTCCATTACCTCTACAATGATCAAGATTCATGACGATATGATCTCTGCTACCAATGAACTCATCAAGCAGACTTATGTCCGTCATGAAAAAAATTCAAAGATTTGAGAATGAGATCTGAATGAAAGATGGAATGAATATGATAATGCAACAAGTTCTGATCAAGGTCATTCGGTATGCCTAACACTTTGTGGACATTCTGAATTACAATTTCGATGAAGTCCTTCTGATCATGGAAGAAACTCTTGACACTTTCAAGGCTCAGGCTCCGATTGCTGATGCCTATGACAAGCTCTCCAAGCAAATCAATCTTAGCTTCCAACGAGTGCACTAGTACAAAAATGACCTACGGTCACACTTTCTGAAAAATGGCCTGTGACAATTTTTATTAAAAGTGTGGCCAAAGGTCACTAAAAAAATTTAGAGACTGTTATTGGATACATTTAAATTAGTTTGTGTGGCCATTATATAGATAATAAAAACTTTAACCACACTTAATTATACCAAATGTGACAAATATTAGTCACACTCGACCACTGAGGCCATAAGTCACAATCAACCACAGGTATCGATTAAGATTGCCATACTTTTTTTATAAGAGACAGTAGATTAACGTATCGTGACATGAGTTAGTTCTATGTGTGTTTGTAACCTGGTGCCTATTTAGCCACATCACAGACAAAGTAGCTAAAAGGTGATACATATGGTCACACTAAATATTTGTGTGTCCATAGGGCGGTTCTGTACTAGTTGTATTTAGTTAATGCAAGAAATTAAAACAAGTTAGTATTGGTTACTTATGGTCATGTATCATTTATTATGTGTGTCAAAATATTATGAATTGGCTTTAAGAAGAAACAAATATTGTGTGTGTAGGTACGATTTAGTTACGATTACAGCTATTATATATGTCTATATGTAAATATAGACACATATATAATGTTTATTTTGGTTGTACTATTGTATTTGGAAGACTCTTAAATTTGACCATAATTATCTTTGATATCATTTGGCAGAATTAAAAATGAACAAAAAGTTCAATCATGGCATTTTACAAAAGTACATTGCTTATTTTGTAAAGCTAGAAACAATTTCTAAAGAAAACAAAAACAACTAAAAATAATAAAAACAAAAACAAATAACAATATAGTTGTGTTGAATAAGAGCTATAAGAAATGACCAAATTGCCCTTTTTGTCATCTATTCTTTTAATTGCACCAGATCAGAAACCATTAAAAATGAAAAGAATAAAACTTATTTTAAAAGAATAGTATGATAAATAACTGAAAAGAATACAACTTTGTCTAACATTGCATAACGAAAGTACATTACTATAACATGCAGTTTATGTTATAACATGTCATCCACCATTACAGTAAAAAACTGGAAAAAAAAATTACGTTGAGTTATAACAATATTACACCAGAATAGTTTGATGGTATAATATGGTAAAAAAATATTAAGGAAAGTACATCGTTATTTTTTTGTCATTTTCTTATTCTCCACGTAACGCAAGGATGAAGGTTTGGCCTTTCCCTTCTACAAACAAAAATAAAGATCATTAAATGTTAAAAGAAGGAAAAATATTATTGCTACAAATGTAATTTATGGCCTAATCTTTTTAGTTCAACTAGTGTGTACCCCAATTTATCCCTTTTAACCCCATTTCTATTGTCAACCTAGTCACACATGAAAATTGGAATTCGTTTAAAATGATAATCTAGTACCCATATCTCTTGTAAAACACCATAGTAAGTGTTTTTGGCATATGTTACAACTTCTTTACTGATGTGTGTGTAAGTTGCAACGACACTAACCCCACTGTTTTGGTAAACTTTACATTCACGAGCTTTTGTACGAAAAGTATATCCATTGATAGCATATACATCATATTTAATAATGTTCTTATTGGGTCCATGTGAAATCCATCTCATTGTCTCTGTTATACTTTCTCTACAGCCCCCTAACTCTCTCTCTACCTGAATTGTAATTAGATAATGAATTTAAGATATAAAGAAATACATAACAAAAAACACAACATATATGAAATGAATATACCTCCTTTCGTAACCAATGACGAAATGTATTACTGTGCTCTTGTTGTAGCTGTGCCTTTCGTTTAGTAGGGTGTTGATGTTGCAAAAAATCCATGTGTCGTCTGTCAATACGTTAATGTTAATATTATAACAAAAAAAACATATATGTAAAAAAACTTACTTGATATACGGGAGTACTTCAGATGTATTTTGCAATACAAAGAAATGTGCTTTTCTGAATAGTTCTGCAGACACTTCTACCAATTTAGCAGCTGATAGAGGAGTACCGTCCGTAATAGAACTACTATCTACACCTATCTGAATTCCACATGTGTTATGATTTCCAGGGGGAATATCAACAGTATCCATCTTTTTGAGGAATTCACTAAAAAAACTCAATCGTCTCTTCTGCAACATTTTCTTCTGCAATGCATCCTTCTGGTCTATTTTTGTTTCGCACGTTCCCCTTAATAACCTTCATAAACCTTTCGAACGGGTACATCCATCTAAAGAATATTGGACCGCATAATTTTACTTCCCTAGTTAGATGAACGGTTAAATGAATCATCACATCAAAATTTGATGGTGGAAAGTGTTTCTCAAGAAGGCATAAGGTTACACATAATTCATCTTGCAACTTATCAAGCTCATCCAGTATGATATCTTTGCTACATATTGATTTGAAAAAGAAACAAAACCTTGTAATAGCAACTCTGGTGGATGGATGCATAATAGATCGAATTGCTATGGGCAAAAATTGTTGCATGAGCATGTGATAGTCATGTGATTTTAGTCCGATCAACTTCCTATCCTTCAGACTCACCAAACTAGAAAAATTAGAACAATACCCTTGAGGAACCCTTAAGTTGTATAAAGTCTCACAAAATTTGTCTTTTTCCTCTTTTGTCAATGTACAACCTGCTGCGGGAAGTGTTGTGTTGTTCCCTTCTATTTTAGGATGCAGCTCTGGTTTTAAACCATAATGAACCAAATCCAATCGAGCTTTATAACCATCTTTCGTCTTCCCGGGAATGTTCAACACAGTTCCGGTTAAACTCTCGCCCACGTTCTTTTCGACATGCATAAAATCTATACAATGTGGAATCAAATTGTCGCGCCAATACCTTAGCTGTCTATACCATATATTGAATTTCTTCCAGTATGTATTATTTTGTTGGCCCACATCTGAAGTACCCACTTTCAGTGATTTTCTCCTTTTTTTATTTATCTTCCCACCTCTTCCACTTGTAGATTGTTGGGTTTCTGCCTCCTTGCCCTTAGACACCTTTCCCCATTTATTAATTATAAATTTGACCCTGTTATATACTTCCTCCCTATTCATAGGTTCTGGAGAGGGTGAGAACTCTTGTTGTCCATTGAATGCCTTTTTTGTCTTCTGAACGGGTGATCCTACGGTAGAAATTGTCTATGACCGGCATAACTCTGCTTTTTCGATTCAGGGAGTCTAATGCAGTGTGTTTCTTCGCCACACACAACACAACCTTGAAATCCGTTGTATGGACAACCACTTAATGTACCTAGAGCAGGATAATCATTAATAGTCCATAACACTACTGCACGTAGTTTAAATTGCTCTTGTGCATATGCATCGTATGTTTCAACTCCAATATCAAATAATAATTGCAGATCATCAATAAAAGGTGCTAGGAACACATCAATATCGTTTCCTGGTGTTCCCGAAATCAATAACGAAAGCATGATGAACTTTCTCTTCATACACAACCATGGTGGAAGATTGTAAATGACAGTTAAAATAGGCCACACACTATGACTCCTATTTCCTCTATTCACATCGACCCCGTCAGCCGAAATGCCTAGCCGCAAATTTCTTGGCTCGCTAGCAAAGTCAGGATATTTGTCATCAATGGCAGCCCATGCTGGTGAATCAGTTGGGTGACTTAAAACACCAATATCCACCTTTCTGTCTGTTGCGTGCCATGTTAAATCTTTTGCAGTAGTCTTTGATGGAAAAAGTCGTTTCAAGCGCGGAATAATTGGAAAGTACCACAAAACTTTTGCAGGAATAT
The DNA here is from genome assembly GCF_052849685.1 of Lactuca virosa. Taxonomy (NCBI): domain Eukaryota; kingdom Viridiplantae; phylum Streptophyta; class Magnoliopsida; order Asterales; family Asteraceae; genus Lactuca; species Lactuca virosa. Next base: position 56,953,498 of record NC_136428.1, on the reverse strand, counting down.
TTTTGTAAATTTTATTTTTTTGTTCATCGACCTTCCATCTTGATTTACCACAAGTAGGACATGCTTCCATGTCTGTGTATTCGTTTCTGTAAAGTATACAGTTGTTGACACATGCATGTATCTTAGTATACCCTGAACCCATTGCCTTGAACGCTTTTTTGTCCTCGTATGTACTACTGTACATTTCGTTACCTTCTGGTAACATATTTTTGATCAAAACCAATAATTCTGTAAAGCACTTATCTGATACTCCATACATACTCTTTAAGTTGAGTAGTTGTATGACTGCAAATAATTTTGCGAAATTAGGACACCCTTCATATAGGGGCTTCTCGGCATCTTCAATCAGTTCTCTAAACTTCTCAGGGTTCCCAATAAAATTTTCTTCTACAGCTTCCACCATCTCTACTGTTTCTGCAGCATCTGCTGGCATTTCTGTGTTCATGGTCGTCGAATCAACAACGTATGACGTGTCCATGTCAAAATTATGTTCATATATATAATTTATGGGTGGTTCCTCTTTTTCTCCATGCTTATTCCAATTCGTGTACTTTTGATCAATTCCATTCCTGAATAGGTGATCATCTACCACATCCACCGAATGAGATATGTGGTTTACACATTTGACACATGGACATGGAATTCTTATCTTTTTTTTGGGTATCTACAACATCCATATTTTTAGAAATCTTGTAATTATGTACTGCATATTTCAAAAATTCTGCAACACCCTTTACATACGTTTCTGATGTTCTGTATGCTCCCATCCAAGACTTATCCATATTCAGTTTATAACAACATCAACAATCAATATATGTTTCCTGTTCATTGAAGCATTTTAACAAACAGTTGGTGTGCATAAACGAAAAAGATCACATTACAATTAAGTCCAATAACTGGAAACCAAATACTTATTAATTGAAGAATATATAATGAAACATGACCAAACGAAATAGTAAAGATTAATATTCTGAAGGTAATTGTTTTTTATGTCCCTGTATAAATTAAGGTAGTATGTGTACCTGTATGAATTTCAAGATGTAGTATCAATTCGTGGTTGAAGTATAAATGTAGTTGCAATGCGTTTGTAGTAAGAAGAGAATGATTCGATGGGAATGCATATAGTCTCAAAATTCTTATCTACGCAATAGGTGTGGATGATCAATGATATATCGAGAAAAAACAAAAAAAATAGAAAAAAAATTGTTCCTAAGGGGGTTCGAACCCATGACATTCCAAAATATACCTTTAACTACATTTACACTTACCAACTGGGGTGTCTGACTGTTTGTAAGTTATTAGTTTACGAAAAACACATAACAATAAACTAAAAGAGGAACATTTGCCGAAAATACCCATGCTTCCTCTAGAACTGATCTACGATAACCACATTTACCATCAATCATACTTTCCTCATTTGAGACAATATACTTAATTGTGGTTGTACATTGTTTTTAATTACCATTCACAATTGGAAATAAAAACAAATGACAAAAATAACCCTGATTCTTCTCACACTCTTATTGTTTAATTGTAGTTATGCACATCATATATGTATCCAAGATAAACTTATTTTTTTTCTATCAATACTATGATGATGCATACCCTTAGATGATTTTCCCTTTTTTTTATTCATTATATAGACTTAATGACCATTATACCCTTATATCTCAAACACAGTTTCAATGGGAAATTAGAACATTTTCTTTGTTTTATGATAAAAACAATTAATTGACGGATATACCCCTGCTTTAGCATAATATCCATATGTTGATAACAAACATGGGACAAACTAAATAATCTATCCAATAACTTACATATAAAGTGGAAATAAGTTGAAAAGTACATTGCTTTGTTTACAAAACAATGCAGCAAAACAAGGACAATACTGACTCAGTTATAAGTATGAAACACAATATAAATAACAACATAAAATTATAATTATAATTACTTCCCATTTTACCCCTAAGACAGTTATATTCAAAACAACATCATATTGCTTACAAAAAAGAGTTTCATATGTACTCTGTAATTAACACAAAATGGAGTACAACATAGGTCCCCTACACTATATTTGTCCATGCTATCACATTCTCCTTCGCCATGTCCATTGCATCTTCCATTTTTTCTCTTGGAATGGTCATGTTTAGCATATGCCTGATGTATGCTATTCCATCATCAACTGTTTCCATTGGGTGTTCTGTTACAAACAGATGAATAAGCTTCTCAACCCTTTTGGATGGTGAGTTCATCAAAAAGTAGGGGAAATTGGTTGGAACAAATGCAGGCCTATGTTCAACATATAGATGTTCAATCTCTCGGAATTGGTGTGCCCTAACGATCATCTTGAAAGTTCCCAAACAAACATCATTCAGAATTAGAATCATTGTCAACCCACAGTTTTCTTGGGTTGGCATATGATACCAATTACCCATAGTTGTATACCCCAAGCTTTTCGAAAAACGACCAAGCATCTCCATGTTCAGCAAATCGATGTTGACATATGAAATAAAGTTAACTTTTGTCGTTTGATACGACTTACCTGGATAGTCTGTAAAAAACCCGGCATGTACAACTCTAATGGTGTGTTTGTCGGTGGTTCACTGCTTACACTCCAGAGTTGGAACCTCAGATTTTCCCATGGATCAACATTCATCTTTGTTTCCATTGATCGTCAGAGTTGTTTTCACAGAGCAGGAGCAAATAATAGAAGCTATCGTATGTTGGTAATGAAGATGTAAGAATGACGATTTTGATATAAGGGGAGGCTTTAAATGGATCGTCATTTGGAGCTGAAGGGACATCGACGCAGGCCATCACTTCCGATTAATAGCAGGCTACAGGGGAGGTGCAATTTGAACGACGACTGTGATAATGATTATCGATATTGTGTTATACATTAATATATTATTTACATTAATATATATAGTATTAAATAAGTGTAACATCCATACTTTCTATGTTTTTATTATTACCATACAAAATATAAATTTAAATATAAATTAATTATAAATATATAAAATCATTTTTTAAATTAATATCGGTATGGTTTCCAGATGTTGGTAATGGTTTGGGACCAAATTGGGTTTCTAATACGGGTATGGGTTGAAGGTGGTCGGGTGTTGGTAATGGTTGACCATCATTAGGTCATGTAGGGGTGTTGGTAATGGTTTGGGGCCAAATTGGGTTTCTAATACGGGTATGGGTTGAAGGTGGTCGGGTGTTGGTACGGGTTGACCATCATTAGGTCATGTAGGGGTGTTGGTAATGGTTTGGGACCAAATTGGGTTTCTAATACGGGTATGGGTTGAAGGTGGTCGGGTGTTGGTACGGGTTGACCATCATTAGGTCATGTAGGTGTGTTGGTAATGGTTTGGGACAAAATTGGGTTTCTAATACGGGTATGGGTTGAAGGTGGTCGGGTGTTGGTTATGGTTGACCATCATTAGGTCATGTAGGGGTGTTGGTAATGGTTTGGGACCAAATTGGGTTTCTAATACGGGTATGGGTTGAAGGTGGTCGGGTGTTGGTTATGGTTGACAATCATTAGGTCATGTAGGGGTGTTGGTAATGGTTTGGGACCAAATTGGGTTTCTAATACGTGTATGGGTTGAAGGTGGTCGGGTGTTGGTACGGGTTGACCATCATTAGGTCATGTAGGGGTGTTGGTAATGGTTTGGGACCAAATTGGGTTTCTAATACGGGTATGGGTTTAAGGTGGTCAGGTGTTGGTACGGGTTGACCATCATTAGGTCATGTAGGGGTGTTGGTAATGGTTTGGGACCAAATTGGGTTTCTAATACGGGTATGGGTTGAAGGTGGTCGGGTGTTGGTACGGGTTGACCATCATTAGATCATGTAGGGGTGTTGGTAATGGTTTGGGACCAAATTGGGTTTCTAATACGGGTATGGGTTGAAGGTGGTCGGGTGTTGGTACGGGTTGACCATCATTAGGTCATGTAGGGGTGTTGGTAATGGTTTGGGACCAAATTGGGTTTCTAATATGGGTATGGGTTGAAGGTGGTCGGGTGTTGGTTATGGTCGACCATCATAGGTCATGTAGGGGTGTTGGTTATGGTTTGGGACCAAATTGGGTTTCTAATACGGGTATGGGTTGAAGGTGGTTGGGTGTTGGTACGGGTTGACCATCATTAGGTCATGTAGGGGTGTTGGTAATGGTTTGGGACCAAATTGGGTTTCTAATATGGGTACGGGTTTAGGACCGAAATGGGTTTATAGTAGGTGTATGGATTTTTTTTTTCTAACTTAATATAAAATAAAATAAAAAATCTTAACAAAGTGCTCACACGGAAAAATTAGTAAGCTAACTAGACCTTTATCTTATTTTCGTTTTATTATACTATTATCGCATTGCATATACATAATTAAATGTTAAATATTTTTTATTTCCAATAGTGACATAGTTGTATCCTAACGTAAAATTGTTAATTTACAAGGACCAAAGTTGTAACATTTCTATTTATATCTAATAACTCGTAATAATATTTCAAAAGCCAGAACATGTTTCCATACCACGATTTATGCTTCTCATCATGTGAGTTCACTATCAGATCAAAATTTGGAAAAAATTTGAATTCATTAATCAAAATTAAGCAAATATAATGGGAGGCAAAAAAAATTTCCATTTTGTTTTGGGCTCCAAATCAACGTGGGAAGTATTCATCTATCTCACCGCCAAAACTATGAATATCAATCCATCAGATGAAGGAAAATCCGGTAAATTTGGTAACCACCCTCAAATTAGGGTGTACTAACAATGTATTATTTAAAAGACTTTGATTTTTTCAACCATTGTGTGGTTTTTCTCTAGGTTATATCGATCCCAGCTGGATTATATTTCAGTTCATCATTCGACAACATTCATCACACATTTCTACTGTAAGTATATTCTCTGTATATTGTGTCAATGTTATTGATTGTATTGATTAGGGGATTATACATAAAACATAAATTTTTTGATTCTTCGTATTACTGTGCTTGTTGCACACCAATTGTTCGATGAAATGTGTATGTGAAATTTTGTATGTAATATAAGTTAGTCATACTTTTTATTAAACATACAAATAATCAAACTTAATTCATATGTTTCATGTCAACAGAAGAATCATGGAGGTGAACAAGGAACAACATGAGGATATGCCTGACTATGATATGGAATTTGAGCAAGATGATGGAACACAATTTTATGAATCGGACACAGAAGATGGTGAAAATAATGACATTGAATACAATAGCCATTCAGATTTGGAAGAAGAAATGCAAAGCAAAGTTCCTACAGGGTCACCTAGGAAGAGGGGACTGACTCGATTGCCAAAGCTGAAGACTGAGTATGTCAATTCTGGTGGTAGAAAAAAACGTGTGAAGTTTGATGAATTCGTTTACAGGGAAGAATAATGCAGTGTTTGTTAGTTATTTAGGAGATCTTGTCCGCAAGAAGGTGGGATTAAGGGCTCTTTGCTAGAAGAAAGTAAAACCGGAAGTGAAGGACAAACTTTGGGAAGAGATTATAGTAAATATTTTTTTCACTTTTTTTAACTGCATCTCATATTTTATTTACAAATCATGTATTAAATACTAACAAATTCATTATTGTTTCATTTTAGCGCTATTTTAAATTTGATGAAACTAGAAAAAGATTTGTGATGAATAGGCTTGGTATCCTTCTACGAAACCTCATAAGGAAATTGTATGCAGCTTACACCAAGCCACATCTAGGGAATTCCAAAAAGCTTGGAGAAATCCCTGTTCGATATCGGGCAATAATTACTGAAAAAGATGATTGGAACAAATTTGTGACATATACACAATCTGAGGAGTTTAATGTTACAACTTTTTCCCAAAACTTCTTCATTCATTTATCATAAAATTACCAAAAAGTGCTTGACAAATCTTTTTTTTTAGACAGGTTGTGTCACAAAAGACAGTCAAAGCGCGCAAGATGTCAAAGTACGCTCATCGGATGGGACGAGGGGGGTATACTACTCTTAGGCGGAAGTTGGTAAGCTTTGTTTTTAGCTATATGATCCTTTATATTACATTCATAGTATGCTACTTAACATAATTTTATTTTATATTGTTTACAATTTAATTTTTTTTATCAAGATTGAAGAGAAAGTGATTTCAAAGGAAGAAATGCCCCCAAGGTCAATTATGTGGTGTAAAGGACATGAAAGTAAAGGAGTATTTAAGGATGAAGATGTTAAACTCATGGCGGATAAACTAGTAACTTCAATAAACTTTTTTATTACTATTACTATAAAGATTTTAATCAGTTTTATTAGGACAATAATTATTAATATTTTGTGTGCTAGATGGAACAAGAAAAGCAGATAAAAGAAGGACAAGTTAATGTTGAACCAGGAACATATGCCATGACCTTAGTTTTTGGCAAGGAAAAGGGAGGATTTTTAAAGGGTGTCGGCACAGGAGTCACTTACAACATATATTTCAATGTTCCTCGCAGCAAAGGATCATCTAAGGAAGAAATTAAAGATCTTAAAGTTGCATTGCATAATGGAAAACTTGAGCTTGAGAAAAAAGATGTTGAACTCAAGGCTTTGTCTACAAAGGTTAATGAACAAGATCAAACACTAAAGCTAGTTTTGGCTCATCTTAATGCAAAAGGAGCTGACTTTCAAAATCTGTCTCATACTGTTGTAAGTAATCTTATTAACAACATGTATTTTCAATGTTACATGTAAATTGCATTTGTTTTAGAAATTTTCCATGTTTCTTTATATTTGCTAGGGTATTTCAAGTGACAAGATTGTTGAAAGTAGTGAAACAACTCATGTTTATCTCAAAACCAAGCAACCATCAGAACCTGTAACACAAGTATGTTATAATTTTATAAGATAATCATTGATATACTTTTTTTGATACTAATTTCTATTTTTTCACTTGGGACTTTAATTTATTTAGGTTATTGCAAAACCCACCAAGAAACAAGTTCAAACCAACTCTACAACTGCAACTCCCGATACACAATTGATTTCCATGAAATCTGCAACAGTAGTTTATACTTACTTTACAGTTTTCAACACTTTTAATTTATCTTTTATATTAAAATATAATTTTACATATATGTCTTAAACCTTAATATTAGGCAAATACAAAACCCACCAGAAAAGCTGTTGACTCTAAGACTGCCACTATCAATCCTGACATACCAACAGTTTCACCAAATAAACCCCTTCACCAGGTAAGTGTTTTTTAAATGTTGAATATACATTTCTGTCTTTTTTTCTGATTCTAATATTACTTATCATTGTAGCCAATCAAGTGTACACTATCACATCCGTATAAAAGGAACATCGTTGCTCGTGGTACAATTCACTTATCATAAGAAAGACAATTCATTCATGGAGTTCCTCTACAAGATGATTGCTATAAAGTTTCCATTGATGAAGTGGTAATAAAACAAGCATTTCTACCCCATAAAACTGGAGAATTCACATTAGTTGAGGATGCATATAAAAGTTTTGTTCCATGGCGAAAATACCTTGTGCAACCCGAGTCAAATGTTTGTTTAATTATGTTCACTACTTTCTGCATTACACTTTATTTTCTTCATTTAGTAGTATACTAAGGTTTTGATGTACTCAATTTTTTTTGTTTCAATGTTGTTGTTATAGGTACCAGAAATTATATCACATCAAGAACATCAACATCAAAACTCAGAGAAAAGGAAACCAACTTACATCTCATCGGATGCCCTTCTCAAGAAGACAAGGAGCAATACAAATAAGAAGAATGCCTAGTTATGTTTAGGTTTTGGTATTTTAATTAGGAATTTAATGTATGGATTTGGATTTTAATTATTATTAATATCAAATTATGAATTTTAATTTTATTTCATATTGTTGGGTTTGGTTACTTTAATTTAAATTATTTTGATGTGTCTAAATTTGTATAAAAAGTAACAATAAATATTAAATTAAAGAGGCTTTAATATAAATTTGGCCATGTTTTATTGGTTTTCAATGTCTCTATAATTATACAATGGTTACTTTACATCATTTTTTAACGTGTGGCTAAATGGCTAACAATAGATACCATAATTGATTGTTGTTGTGACGAAATACTAGCAAATCGTCACTTATAAATTTAATTATATGTGTCCATTTACCTAACATGGTCATGTTCACCGTAATTATATGTATCTAAAATATACCCAATAGTCTTATTACAATATCGAATAGTCCTTAATTTTAACAAAATGTGTGTCTTTATAATACTTATGATTGTATTTCACTTAATTGTGTGTCTCTGTACGATAGGCTATAGTCACAAAAATTGATTGTTTTTTGTGACTAATTATTAGCAATTCGCCACTTATGGAATTAATTATATGTGTCCATTTACCAAACATGGTCATGCTCACCGTAATTACATGTTTACAAAAGATACACAATAGTCTTGATAAAATTTAAACTGTGTGACAATATAAAAGAAAACAACTACACTAAAACATCATGAATGTCGCAAGTTGGTGATATACAGTCACCACAGTTACTAAATAAATGTGTCTATTGACGGTTTAACGCTACAATATTGGATATTTATGGAAAAAATTTCCGTACAAATTTGCCACACTTTTATAATACGGCCACATGTTTTCATCTCATACGGACACTACATTTTAAAGTGACCATAAGACCCATACGATGGCGTCACCTTCCGTCACACTTTCAGTGAAAAAAATAAAATGTCACTATATGCATATGGTCACACTTTTTTGGTGTGACTGTAAGTCATTTTTCTTGTAGTGGTGTTTGAAAAGATTGGTGATTTGAAGTCTGATGCATTGCTTGCAACGGAAGCAAACCCTTTCCATGCAAGAGGGGGACAAATGATGCCTTCTTGGAAACCAAGCTCGAAATTCCGAATCCAAGATGAGTGAAAAGATAAAGATGAACTCATGATGACTGGTGAAAAGAGATAAAGTGGAGTAGCTGAAGGAATAGAAGGAGAAAGTGATGATGACAAAGAAATGATGAAAGAAATGTTTGACCTATCATCCGAAAGGAAGCAACCTTCTTTTGAAAGAATCATTTCGGATGAACATAAGAAAAAATGGTCCTCTGTTGCTTGGCCATCAAATCTTGTCGATGCGTTCAAACGTAGCAGGGAAATGGCAAAGTTAAAAGCGAAGCCGACTTATGACACGTTCCGAGCTACTCAGTCAATGCCTCCTCCCATTCCTGCTCCGAGAATTGAGCCTATTGATAAAGGCTCTCCAATAAAGAAAACGGATGACCTTCCTGATCAACCTCAGGTTCCTCCATTCTCAGAAGAGTTCATCACTCCAGTTGGTCAACAAATAATCTCTTCCACTACCACTCTGAACACCCCTGTGAAAGACAAAGGCAAGGGAATCCTTTTCTGAAAAATCAGCCTAGTGAAGCCATTGAAAAAGAAAGAAGGTTGGTCTTTAGAGGAAATTGACAGAGCAATGGAAGAGAGCCTTAGAATCAAGCTCTGAAGGACAATCTGAATCCCTTCTCAGGCATCTCACCCTACTATCCTCAAGGGATGATCTATGATGATCATTATGTTCCTTTCAAAAGCGATGCTCTTCCAACAAACGACTTCGAGCAGCTGGATCTTCCCATCTCTTCTCATGACAAGTTATATGTCAAGTTTGTCCCTCTTTACCCCTCTGGCGACAAAGAAACTCTCATTCGAACTAAAAGAGAAATACTAAGCACATTCTATTCCACCAACGCCCTTCTTCAAGATAAAACTTGGTCCAAGTACAGAATCATCAAGTTCAGTGGGTTCGGAATGAATATTCTCGGAAAATTTGATCTTGACTGAATTCTCTAGTACTACTACATCTTCTGGAACACTCAAGAGAAAATCAAAATCTTGGATGCTGATTTCCCTTCGATAAATTTGAATGACATTCTTGTTATTACAGTTCACCTAAAAGACTGTTAAACCTTTAAATTCAGCACATGATCATGCAACTCAGCTCTCAACTACTTGAAAGACTACATTGCTAAGTTCGAAAGATATGATATGGAGTTCGCTCACCTATTCAGAACTGAAAAAATTCTCTCTTGTTAGTACTGATCTTGAAGGAATTAATCTCCTCTATGAAGGTCCTATCAGAGATCCTGATCTTGGATTTATTTACATAAAGAAAAGCTTGAGAAAAAAGGATTTTTTTTCAGATTTAGAGACAAGCATCTCGTTCCTGCCACTATTCTTTAGAGATTCATCTCCAAAACGGACAAGACCAATGCTTCATAAGAAATCAAGAATGAGTTTGTTGATCAACTCAAATGGTACATTGAAGTCCGAAGTTGGATGCAGAAGGCCTACCTCTTTGCCTTTGAAGAATCAAAGTAGGAAGGCTAAGGATTGATAAGTCCATTTAGGGGGAGATTGTTAGTACATGAAAAGTGCCCCTAAGTCAATACAATATTATGTTCATTTCTGAAGTGGTGTTTATTCCGAGATGAAGTAGTTTCCGAGATGAATAGATTTCATAGATTATGTTGTTTCTGAAGTTTAGTCGATAGCGTTCTGTCAAAAGTGAAAGTACTTCTTTTTTGTTTATTGTTGTAACTTAGTGTTGTACAACCGACAAGATCAAGAGCAACGACTATGTCAGGTTGTTGATCTTCAGTCCATGCACACTTTATCTATATTTTTCTTTAGTAACTCATTGGCTATAAAAGGAGTGTCAACCTTTGTAAACTGTAGCAATAAGTAGCAACTTAAGAACACTTCACTTCAATCAAATCAAGAATTATTCAATCAATCATTTCTCTCTAACATTCTTGTTGTTCTTCATACTGTTCATTGTTCATACTTTACTTTACTTATTTTATTTGAACATGTTGTTGAGTTATATTCTTCAAGGCTTGATTGTTTTATCCAGACTTGACGGAACTCAAGATCATTTGCAACCATTGTCGTTATTTAATTCAAGGTTTGAGTTTTCAAATATTGTCCGTGCAAATCCTTGTCCCCACAATGTTACATTCTAGTTCCAAAGGTAAGGGTTCAGCTTTATCGCACTACATCCCTGGAGTTTTATTCCGCATTATTGATTTATGATTTTATCTGATGTTTGAGAACACTTTATACTTTGATTGTCCTTTGAACAAATGATTTTATGGTTTTTGGTGATTAAAAAATGAAATTTTTACTTAGTATTTTCGGGACGTTACACAAACGTGAGTATTACGTTACTGATAAAATATATCTTGAGTTAACTACATTTGTGAAACCATTCTCATGTCCAAATGATGAAAAGTGAATAAAGTTTAAGTCGGCCAAGAATCTGCTAAGAAGGATTTCGAACGAGCCTTTGGTGTTCTAAAGAGATGTTGGCAGATACTCGCAATACCGGCACAATCTATGGAGCGGAAACAAATAAGTAGCATGATATACGCATGTATCATATTGCATAATATGGTTATAGAAGATAAGTGGAAGGCTATATGTCACTGCAATGAAAATCAGAATTTACCAAATGTCGAAGGATTTGGTCTTGGTATGTAAGTGTACATGGCGAACAAGGGGAAGTATACGACCGAGTTGGACACCACAACATTCATGCTGATTTGATGGAACACATCTTCAATGCCCAAGTGAATCACGTTGTCGACGATTTTGATGAAGACGAGTTGTTCAACGATACAGATGATGAACCATAAATGTTTGAAGGAGATTCGGGTGATGATTATAATGATGTGGCGATCGACGATGATCAAGCGTCACGTACTATTCAACTATGTTTCAATTCTATTTTTTTATTTATGTTTTTAATTTAGTATGTATTTTTTTTAATTAATGAAGTTTTTTCTTTTTATTAATTTTATATAATTACATTTTATTCGATTAACAAAAACAAAATAAAAGTGTGGTATGACATCCACCAATTTTGTGGGATGAATAGAAAATGATATGACGATGACGTGACGGTGCAATAGTGTGGTATAATGTGATATGACATCCACCAATCTAACATAGACTTTGCGTTCGACAACCATAAAATTGAGGCCTAAATAATTTTTTGAGGAAATAAAACACCAGTGTAAGTGATAGTTTATTTACAATTATGTGTAACATGATAATATGTTAAAAAAAACTTACTAAGTCGCCATACACAAAAAATGTTGAGCATCATGTTATTATTATTATTTTCCGACGACTACATTATATTAAAAGCTATCAAATGAAAAACAATTACACAATAACGAGCATAGATAACCAAGTAACCCAATTGGCCGTGAGTTTAGTGTTTTCTATTTACAAACCACTTATAAGAAAATTCGACAATGGAGTCAAAAACCATTTTCTATTTACAAACCACTTATAAGAAAATTCGACAATGGAGTCAAAGAATAACGGAGTTATGAAAGTTCCATAACATCAAGCAAGTGATTATAACAATAGCTTCCATAGCATCCTTTTTGTTTTTCGAACCATGCAAAACATTAACCGAAACCATCAAATCGGTGGTGAGACACAAATTCGAAATTGGAACATCACACCAACGTTATAAGAAAATTCGACAATGGAGTCAAAGAATAACGGAGTTATGAAAGTTCCATAACATCAAGCAAGTGATTATAACAATAGCTTCCATAGCATCCTTTTTGTTTTTCGAACCATGCAAAACATTAACCGAAACCATCAAATCGGTGGTGAGACACAAATTCGAAATTGGAACATCACACCAACGATACACTGCACAACAAATATAAGGAACAACAATATGTCTAGCTAATAAATTCAGCAAACCGGTAACCGATTAAGCATAACTCTGCAAGTAAGAATATTGACTTTCCTAGGAACAAATCGGTACCAGGTAGTTACCATGTTAGCATCTTTCTAAATAAAATTATCAATAAATTTTCTAGTGGCGTTCACTATGAAAGTATCATAATTATCAAGATCCCAAATCCATTTATCTTCCATATCACATATATTATAAGAGGTCAACAAGGTCAACACACCTTCTATTTGATTAAGTTCAATGTCATCTTTAATATTCCTACACCAATTTTACCTGTAATCACCCTCGTTCGTCCTACTGATCGTTAAAAGTACAATCTTTTTCTAGCTCAAGACATAAAAACTATGAAAATCGGATCTGATGGGGAAGACTACCCATCCAAACGTACCTCAAAAAAAAATATTTAATATCATCACCAACATGTATACACATTATGTATGAAACAATTTACTTTTCATCCAAATGATTCATAGATCCAATTATCATTTTCCAAACACCATGACCTCGAAAATTAAGTTCCAAATTTTGAACTCCAACATTTTCTCCATGAATAGTCTTGATAAGACTAACCCAAAGAACATGATACTCATTAACGAACCACCATATCTATTTTGTATCAAGACATAATTAAAGGCCTCCAAACTACTAGTTTTATTCTCATCTTTTTCTTTGTCGACTAACACCAGATTCCATTTGATCCACTACATCCTCTTCTCATTTCATCCCCTCCCCAAAAATATCTACGTCTAAAACTTTCATGATATGTTTTCACTATGACTTACATCAATAAATTTGACATATAATAAATTCCAAGGGACCCAAGAACCGAAGAAAGTAACATATACTTCCCAGATCTCGAAACCATCTTGACCTTCCATTTAGGAAACTTTATTTCAAATATATCTATAATAGCTTTCCAATCTTGAACCCTAGAATATTAGCTCCCGCAGGAAGACCAATATATGTAAAATGAAATGAATCAACACTCTCCACATGGTGACCACTACCATGTTACTAGGTCAAGATCTGAAACACCAATACCATACAAGTTGGGTTTATGAAAATTAATATCAAGGACAAGCGCACGAGATAAACAATGTACGACTCTTTCAATATGTCAAATGCTCTCAGAGGACCACTTGCCCACAAGAATAACATCATTTATATAGAAAAGACATGAAACCATCAATTTGCCACTTGCAATCTTTACCTGATACTAACATGTCGCAATCACTGTAACACCCGTATCTTCGGGCTAGACAAAATAAATAATAATCATAAATTAGGATTCTCATTAGTCGTGCGTGTTGCAGACTACGTATTATAAATCCATTTTAGTGATTTACCGATAAGCGACAAAATGACAATCTTGATAAAAGATTATTTAGGACAAATAATCTTGACGGAAAATGTAGGAGTTGCGATATAAATTCTCTACACATAAAGCACACTCAAATCCGACTTCGGATGCAGAAGTTATAGACTTCCGAAGTTTTACGATCAGACAGTGTATCGTAAATAGTAAATTGGAGATAGGTTGCTTATCAGCCTAAGTAATCTAAACAAAAGTCATAGTAGTCGTAAAACCGAGAGCGTATATATAAAGAACGCCCAAATCTGACTCCGTGAGAGGAAATTATGATTTTTCTAAATTTCAGCGCAATAATGTACTACACTGATATCGATATTCAGATTGGTTGATTGTTAGCCAAAACAATCTAAACGAGAATTGAAGATCTCGTTAATAGGAAACTTACAATATAAAGACAGTCGAGAACGAACGTCGGACGAGAGAGTTATGAATTTTTTAACGGACTTTAACAGTCTAAGCCTGTTAAAAATATAATTTTAAAAATAAAGTCAAAACTAGCCAACGGAGTCTAAATGAAAGTTGTAAATCTCGTCGATAGATACGAGTGGATATAAAACCCGTCGACTGGGTCTAAACGACAGAGTGCGCCGCGCGCACTGTCACTCCACCCAGAATATGACACGTGTCACCAGTGAATGAACACCACTTCATCATGCCCGACATATGTGCGGCGCGCAGGGGCATGGTGCGCTGCGTGCACCCTTTTCATGCCTATATAAACCTCTGAAAATCAGCTCGTTTGTAACACTCTAAATTTTCAAAACAAAATTTTCATTTTTAAACCACATAAAACTCAATATCACATTTCTCAAAACCACAAATGTATCAATTGTCAAAACACAAATCAACAAATGACTGATAATATCCCAGAATCCTCAAACATAATCTCGAACAGGTGTGTACAATCAAGCCGGCGCCTTCCCGCGATCCTGAGAAGTACCTGAAACACATATCACACAACACGGTAAGCACGAAGCTTAGTGAGTTCCCCAAAATACCACATACACAAATAATAAGCCTCTCATGGCTATAGCTCGGCATGGACCCTCCGGTCATGCGTCTCGGTGAGGACTCTCCGGTCTCACGGCTCGGTGTGGACCCTCCGGTCATGTGTCTCAGTGAAGACCCTCCGGTCGCACAGCTCGGGTCGGACCCTCCAATCATGTATCTCAGTGAAGACCCTCCGGTCTCACAACTCGGTTTGGACCCTCCGTTCCTAACTCGGTAAGGCACAGAATAATATAACATATATCACAAAGACAAGATTCATAATATCACATAACTCAATATAAGCACATAGGACCCTCCGGTCGATAACTCAAATAAGACCCTCCGGTCACAAAGTATTACCACTCAGGTAAGTATAGTGAGAAGACTCACCTCGTAAGTAAAGCAAGTATGTCTTGTACTCGAACCACCGGTCTAGCCTCCGCCTAACGTATATCGTAATTAACTCTAATTAATAAACGACCCCCAAATATGTTAGGCTAAACCCTCTACTAATTCTTAAAAGGATAAAAGACCATTTTACCCTTCCATGGCCTCCAAAGTTCATAGTTTGACCAAACCCTAAAAGTCAACGAAAGTTAACACCAAGCGCGTACGTTGGGCGTACAACCCTTTACGTTGGGCATACTACTTCACCATGCATGCATCGGGAAACTTCGACACTACGTTGCGTGTATCTGGGACTACGCTTAGCGTACGTCCCATACTTACTTTTTTCCACTCTCCTGATCTTAATTCGTTAAGACCATAGCTATAATCTCAGATCTTGACTCATTAAAGGCTAATACTCCATAAAGTTTGTGACTTTAAGCCTTAGCATGGATGAGCAAGTCTAAGAATCATAAACTCTCACTCCTTACTCACAAAAGTTCTCATATATCATGCATGGGGAGATCTTGACGTCCAAGATCCCATTTTTATGAGTCCACTTAACTAGAGACACTTAAAGGGACAGGTATTATGCTCTGGGTTTCAACAAACTCATAAAGCTTCAAGCTTTGGGACATAAACCCTAAAATGAACCACATTATGCACAAATCAAAACAATGAGAAAGCTTTGAGCTTGATACCTCCAAATGATGCACCAACCACAGGGAAACTCAGATCCAAAGCTTGGACACCAACTCTACTCTCTTCAAAGATCCTTCTTCACCCAAAGAATCCCACAAAGATCACTCAAAAGCTTCAAATGGCCACTTAAGCTAGGAAAACAGAAATTAGGGTTTTGAGGGGAGTTGAAGACTGGAAATGGTGGCTGGAAATGAGGCCATCATGTTCCTTAAATAGGGACACACCACACAAATAGGGTTTTCACTCTGAGCCTAGTACGCCCAGCGTACCCTCTGGTACGCCCAGCGTACTAGATGGCCTCCGCGTCCATATTACACACATGAGTACGCTGAGCGTACTCACGTGTACGTCCCGCGTACTCATTTGCCACCTTTTTGTCAAATAATGGCTAGATTTGACAATTCAATAAAAGTAAAGGTTATCGATACATATCTTATTTCGGGGTGTTAGAATTCTCCCCCACTAGGATTAGACTTTGCCCTCGAAGTCATCCTCTGGAAACAACTCTGGGTAATGCTCCCGTATCTCGGACTCCGGCTGCCAAGTCCACTCGGATCCTTCACTAAACCTGAACCAAAGGCACCTCTATTTTCCTCAAGACCTTCACCTTCCTATCCAAGATCGCTATCGGCTTGTCAATGTAGTTCAGACGATCGTCAATCTGAATGTCCTCTAAAGGGACCACTGCCGTCTCATCGGCTACACACTTCCTCAGCTTGGACACATGGAAGGTGTTATGAATCTGGCTCAACTCTGCAGGCAGCGCCAGCCGGTAGGCTACCTTACCCACTCGCGCGATCACTCTGAATGGACCGATGTATCTAGGGCCCAACTTGCCCCTCTTCCTGAACCGGATCACCCCTTTCCACGAGGATACCTTCAGAAGAACAAAATCCCCGACTTGGAAATCTAACTCGGAACGTCGCCGGTCTGCGTAACTCTTCTGACGACTCTGGGCCGTCAGTAACCTCTGTCTGACCTGCTGGATCTGCTTTGTCGTCTTGAGCACTATCTCAGTGCTCCCCATCACTCTCTGCCCTACCTCTCCCCAACAGATGGGAGTCCGACACTTCCTCCCGTATAAAAGCTCAAAGGGAGGCATACCGATGTTGGAGTGATGGTTGTTGTTGTATGAAAACTCAGCCAAGGGAAAGTAAGTCTCCCAACTTCTGTCACACCCCCAAACCTAGGATGGCGGAAACGTCCAGGGGTGGAGGACTTCATGTATAGTATCACAACAACGAATATAATAATGCTCAAAGTATAGACAACCAACATAAATATAATTGAAAAAGTTACATCATAGTATATGTTTACATGTTTCTGAATCAATTACTTTATGTTGACAAAAATACAATGTTTGACGCCTTAGCGTTCCATCCTCAAAAGCGGCCGATTACCTGTTTACTGATTTCCTGAGAATACAAATAGTTTTGAAAAAGTGTCAACAATTAAGTTGGTGAGTTCATAAGAGTTTTGTTTGAGGAAAAAGCCGTTTTCCTTGTAAAAACGATAGAGTATGATTCCAGAAAATCCAATATTTTCCTTATAAAAGTTATGTAGTCTTAAAAGTCACGACCAAAATGTACAAATATTTTTCCATACTTAAAGTAATTCATGCAAGTTTAAATCGACATAAACTCGTTTAATTTAGAAGTAAAACCCGTAAATCTTATGTTTTGTTAATACCCCATGTGAGTTATTATAACCATACTAAGACTTAGACGGCCTTATAATACGACGTTATTCAGGCGTCGCAAGTTAAATGACACTTGTCACCTTAGACCTGCCGGTCTAGCTGTTGCATGCAGCTCAGGTGCGGGTTTGTCAGACCCAATATAGATCTATACACAACTATCACGCTCTCCCTACAAGAGACTCTGGTTACAATTTACAGGACTTTTGACTTTGTTACTATGAAGGTAACACGAAGCGAATGTCTCACAAATTTATTCATTAACAGATTTACGTGAACTGAACTGAAAACCCCTTGGTATTGAGTTTGACCGGTTAATGAAACATAAACTATACCTATTATAGTTTAACATAATTGTTTGTAATGAGTATGAAACATAAACTATACTTACCATAGTTTATCATAAGTGTTTGTAATGTAAAAGAACATTTTTCTGTGATGTAGATTTATAGCAAAAACATAATTAGGTTTATTATGCCTCATTTTGTAGTAATAAGGATTCTTACAACTTAATGTCTATTTTTCTGTTATATAATTTTATCATAACAGAAAACACATGCAAAAATATGAAGTCATCAAGGTTTAACACTTTGCTCAACATGTTACAAGTGTTATGAAAGTTGTAAACTATAAATTCGTTTTTACCATTTTTGCACTGATTTAGAAAATCACAGAAAATTCATACGAAACCGAAAACTAGATCCATAAACTCTGAGAGTTTAGAAAATGTGTCTACTTTGTTCATAATTTTTATTATGATTTTTAGAAGTTGCTAACTGGTGTGAAAACGTTCATATTCACTGACTGGTCCGAATTCGTAGCTACAGTGATAGGCAGTTTTGTAAAAATCACCATAATTAGTAGAGAAGTCGTATGAACGTGTGCAAGTAGTCATTTTAAAGGTATAAATCTGAAATATTTGCACCTAATACAGTTTTGAAAACTAAAATGTTTAAGTTGACCAAAACAGCCCGTGAATGGAGTTAAACTTTTCTGATGAAAGCTGTTGAATGAGTTTAGTTGTGTTCTTGGTGTTTTAACTTGTATTCCCCCCCTTAAAACTTAAGAAAAACATGAAACAATAGGGGTATGAACTCACCTTGTGTGATTTCAGCGGGTGGATGTTGAAGAAAGGTAGTTTTCAACTCAAGAACACTTAGAAGGTTGCTTGAAGATTCGAAGAACTAACACAAATATGATGAAGTTTGTGTAAGCAACCTATGATTTGAGTAGAAAGAGGTGGAATAATCATATGAAGGATAATATTACTTACCAAAGTAGGTGAAGAATTTGAAAATCAGCCTTGAAATCTCGAAATTTAGAGAGAGAAGTGAGAGAGAATGGAGTTTGTTCTTTGGTGGAGAATGAGAGAAATGAGAGAAATGTGAGGAGGGGTAAGGGTTTCCAGCCTTTGACCAAGAGTGTGGCTGGAAAAATGGTGGGAAAGGACAATGAAATGACCAGGTGTAGTGGAAGGACAAGGGCATGGCCATTGAGTGGGTATGGGGTGGTTGCTTGTGTCATACACTAAGGCAAAGTCAACACTCCACCTCTAAACCATACCCACTAGATTTTATTCCTAAGTAAAGATTTCCCTAATAATGTGATTAGATTATGGAAATATGGGGTCTTATATGTCAAAATATAAGTTTGGGTGAAAATCCCGTGTTAAAATCACGAAAAACGGGCTCAAAACGCTAAAAATATTGAAAACCGGGTAGGAATTGCTAAAATCTGAAATTCAGGGTCGGAGGTTCGGTCCTAGCCATGGGAACCGAAAGTGGATGGGAACCGAGAGTTGGGTTCGGCTGAGCAGCTTCGCATCTCGGACCGAAGGTAGCCTCTCGGACCGAAGGTAGTCTTCTCGGGCCGAAGGTAGCCTCTCGGACCGAAGGTTAAGTTCGGTTCCTTAGCAGGTTCGGTTCAGGAGGTGGTTTCGGTTCTCAGGAGGTTTCGGTTCCTTAAGGGCGGTTCGGTTCCTAAGAAGGTTCGGCTCCTTAAGAGAGGTTCGGTTCCTAAGAAGGTTCGGCTCCTTAAGAGGGTTCGGCTCCTTAAGGCTGTTTTTCGCGTAGACTTCCGTTTTCGAGCGGTTTTCGACTAAATTAAGGGTCGGGATGCCCTGTAACGCCCGTGTTTCTGGGCTAGGCATTAGTGTTGTTGTAATAGTCTAGGTTAACCTTTGTAACTCATTTTGAAATAATAAGAATGTGTTATTTGAGTATTATGTGTTTTATGCTTAATTATGTGGCTTAATTGAATTAAGAATAAAAATAAGCGTAAAAATAAAATGTTAGATAAAGCCGATATTAATGCATGAAGGCGTAGGGATCGTGACGAGGTTTCCGAATATATAAAGAATGCTGAAATCCGAGTTATAACGAAGAAGTTATGACCTGTCGAAGTTTCGCGACAGAACCGTCACGACGTTGAACGACGTAAAATATGAATTTAAGATAGAGCGATATCTAGCCTTAGTGATCTAAACGAAAGTCGTAGAATGCGTTAAACCGAGAGCGTGCATAAAAAGAACATCTAAATCTGACTTCGCATGAGGAAGTTATGATTTTTCTAAGATTCGACTTAGCAGTATGCAGCCTGAAATCTCGAAATTGAGATCGAGTGATAACTGGCCGAAACAATCTAAATGAGAATCGAAGATCTCGTCGTTAGTAGTCCAACGGTAAAAAGACAGACGAAAACGGACGTCGGATGAAGAAGTTATGATTTTATAACGAAGTTTTCCTGTCCCGGCCTACTAAAAATAATATAATAAAAATAAATTCAAAATTAGCCGACGGAGTCTAAATGAGAGTTGTAGAGCATAATCTCACCTACGCGTGGATATAAAGAACGTCGAAAAGGGAGATCGTATGCGAGAGTTATGATTTTCAGAAGTTCGAGGCACGCACCCCGAGGAGGGAACGCCCCGCGTTCGGAAGCTTGGCCTCGGATTAGCCACGCCGTTGCTGACTCAGCTGGCATCGGATAAGACCCTCGCCCCCGCTCCTGTGCGTTGCGTCCGAAGGAACGCCCAACGTTCGGTGAACGAGCTGCTTACTCCGAAGGAACGTGCTGCATTCGCAAGGCCAGCCTCCCCTATAAATAAGATGCGAGGCCAGCCGTCCATGGTTGCCAAATTTCTTTCTTTCACTCCATTTTGCCTCGTTTTGCGTGCTAGTCATACCCCCGAAGCCCCGGTATTAATCCCGACTCTCGAAGCAAGTTCCGAAGCCCGAAGATCCCGATAAGTGATCTGCCCGCGAGAAGCCCGATTTTCAAGAAAAACATCCCGGTTCTATCGGAAAAGTTTACTTTAAGAGCCGAGGTGCTGTCCGATCATTGTCTTATCAAGTGAGTGTATATTCGTTTTCTTCTAACACATAAATACGAAGTATTCTTTATAAAATACGTGCTAAGTGTTTATATATTATTTGTATTATTTAAGCTAGTTGTTGAACGGATGTTTTGTACAGGTTTTAAGCTGTATATAAATGTATATATTTTATCTACTAATATGTTGGGTAGAACATGGGTAGACAGTTGTTATATGATGAAATAAAATGATGAGAGGCCTCGTTGTTGTTGCTGATTCAGTCATCTAGCGGAGTTTAGATGACGACCACAGACTTTTCTAGACGGTCCAGTGGAACGCTAGCAGGCTCATTACCTGTAGGTGTTAATGAACTTGGGTGTTCATTTGCTGTACTCCATCCCCCCCCCCCCCCATGGTTGCCTTATTTGACATAAATTGCTGGGAAACCCCCAAAGCAATGTTGTCGCCCCGATGAAAATCCTTAGGCTAGGTCCCTTGTGATAGTTGTTTTAGGGACATAAAGTGAGGATAACGCGAATGGGTAATTGGGTTATTGTTGGTTGGTGAAATTAAATATAACTATTTATTGTGGGTTGAAAACCCCATATGCTCACCAGGCTCCCAAGCCTGACCCACTCAGTTTCTTTGTATTACAGGTAGTGGCGCAAGGGCATAAGTTGGATGACATTGTCAAGATATTTTTGGATTATACACCTGTAATTATGTATAACTGTTGTAAGGTCTATTTTGTATTGTTTATGCTTTTGGTCTGTATCGGAACATGACATCCCGAGATTTTGTTATATAATGAAAATACATTTCCTTATGAAATGATTTGATAAATTTTTATCATATTTCGTTTTGGGAACAAATTCCGCAACTCTTTTAATCAAAGGATTTCTCTGATTTTATTTAAAAGCATAAATGAAACCGGTCTTTTCTGGCCGTGATTTTGGGGATGTCACAGTTGGTATCTGAGCATTAGTTTAAGCGAACTAGGAATTTGTAGGATTTCTAGACTTAAACTTAGAATGCTAAGTAAAGGTTGAGAGATGAGTGTCTGTTATATTTAAGACACGAGCACTAGTTTATTTTAGGAAAGTTGCCTAAAATGGTTTTACGTGCTAAATGCTATATGTTTGCCATATATGATATTATTTGTTCGGATCTATGGTCTGTTGCCGACCGGATCTGGAAACCTTATGTGTTTAGGATTCTAAGCGTATGACGACGGTATTAGAACTAGCAATAAACGTTTCGGAGTGATTTGGATTATTATCTATCGTGAAGGAAGATCTAAATTCACCTTGTTCGGTGTATAGATCAACGATGGCAAGAACAAGAAGTGGTGCTTGAAACGCAAACGAAAATAGGAATCAACCACCCGTAATCGAGCAAATACATGTGGTAGCAGCAGCACCTGAGCCGGTGACAATGGCTGGTGTACAATTGATGATTCAGATGATGTTGGATCGTCAGATGAAAGAAACTAGACGCCTGCTTTGACAAAATCATGAAGAACTTTCAATTCAAGTCGAAGAGCCCGAAGTGAATGGAGGGCCGTCGGAAGGAGGTAACTTCAGTGGGACTATTGGTCAAGCCAACCCACCAATTGTTAGACAGAATAACCACGATGGAGGGAATGATGGCCTTTGATGCAAGTACAAAGATTTTCTGACTTGCAAACCATCGACCTTCACTGGAAAGGAAGATCCGATCGGAGTTATGGATTGGATCTCAGAAATGGAGTTGGCCTTTATGTCATGCGGTTGCAAGGGAAAACTACAAACCATATATGCAGTACATCAGTTCAGGGGTGGCGCTGTTCGTTGGTGGAACACTCTGGGAAAGACCCTAAGCCCTAATGAGCCACTGTAACTGACTTGGGCAGAGTTCTTGGTGCAATTCAAGCGCAAGTTCTGCTCGGCCCAAAATCTGCTATAATTGGAGAACAAGTTTCTGACATTGACAAAAGGCGGCATGATGGTTGATGAATACACCAATGCATTTACAGAAAAGATGGAGTTTGCTTTGCGCATCGTCCCAGATGAGCTGACAAAAGTTGACCGGTACGCAAAGGGACTACCATGGGAGTACGCGGTGCCAGTACGTCAGGCACCTTCTCTAGAGGCAGCTATTTGGGCTGCCAAGTCTGTTGAGGACATGATAAAGGGAAGAACCGCCAGCAAAGTTGAAGTTGGTGAAAAGAGAAAGTTCGAAGGAACTTCAGGTTCCAGCAAGAAAAACAAATCTTCGAAGTCTAATTCGAAGAAGTTTGGAGGAGAATTGAAATGGTGTGAAAAGTGCAAGAAAAAGCACTCTGGGAAATGTAGCGAGGATGTGACCTGCTACAAGTGTGGAAAGACGGGGCATTATCCCAATGAGTGTCCGTCCAACAAAAGAGTGTGCTTTGGATGTAACGAAGAGGGGCACATTTTGAAAGACTGTCCTAAAAAGAAGGAGGCAGCAAAACCCAATATTCTGCCAAAGCCGAAGGCGAGAGCCTTCCAGATGACATTGGAAGCTACAAAAGATGAAGCTGATGTCGCTTCAGGTACCTTTCTCGTAAACAATTTGCCTGCCCAAATTTTATTTGATTCTGGAGCCAACTACTCCTTTATTTCGCATGAATTTGGTAGAAAACTAGCATTGCCTGTTGATAGACTAGATAATGCCTTATTAGTCGAAGTTGCTAGTGGCAAGTTTGTACCTGTTAGCCATCGTATGAAAAACATCTTAATCGACCTGAATGGGAATAAGTTCCACGAGGAATTATTGCCTATTGAGCTAAACGGTTTCGACATCGTGTTGGGGATGGATTGGCTTAGCGCCAACGATGCCGAGATTTCATGCAAGAAGAAGATAGTAAAAGTAAACCTGCCAGGGAAAGAGTCATTTATGGTGTATGGGGACAAACGCAGAGTAAATTCTAGAATCATTTCGCTAATGAAAGCCAGAAAGTGTTTGGCCAAAGGATATACATCATATTTGGCATTCGTGATTGACGCAAAAAAGGAGAAAAAGGAGATGAAAAGCATTCCTGTTGTGTGTGAGTATCCGGAAGTATTTCCCAAAGATCTTCCTGGATTACCACCTGATCGACAAGTAGAATTTCGTATCGACTTGTTACCAGGAACGACGCCAATAGCAAAAGCACCGTATCGACTAGCACCAACAGAGATGAAAGAGCTTATGACACAACTTCAGGAGTTATTGGACAAAGGTTTTATTCGACCTAGTTCATCACCCTGGGGAGCCCCGGTGTTATTTGTAAAGAAAAAGGACGGGAGTATGAGGATGTGCATTGACTATAGAGAGCTGAATAAGGCGACGATAAAGAATAGATATCCGTTGCCGAGGATTGATGACCTATTAGATCAACTGCAAGGTTCAAGTTATTTTTCAAAGACCGACCTAAGGTCAGGATATCATCAGCTGAAAGTAAGAGAGCGGGATATCGAGAAGACTGCATTCAGAACACGATATGGGCACTACGATTTTTTGGTTATGTCGTTTGGACTAACCAATGCTCCAGCAGCATTCATGGATTTAATGAACAGAGTTTGCAATCCATTCCTTGATAAATCTGTGATAGTGTTCATAGATGACATTCTGATTTATTCGAAAAGCCAAGAGGAGCATGGCAGACCCTTGCGAGAAGTGTTGGAAGTCTTGAAGAAGGAGAAGTTGTATGCTAAGTTCTCCAAATGTGATTTTTGGATCCGAGAAGTCTAATTCTTGGGTCACGTGGTCAACTGTGATATCCCCATTTTCACGGCTAGAAAAGACCGATTTTGTTTATGCTTGTTTGAAAATCAGAGTAACATTTTAAATAAAAGTGTTGCGGAATTTGTCCCAAAAAAAATATGATAAAGATTTATCAAAAGCATTTCCAAATAAATGTATTTCATTAAAAGACTCGGGATGTCATGTTCGATACAGATCAAAAGCATAAACAGTACAATATAAGCCTTACTACATTATTTCATATCTACAAGCCTACATCCGTAATCCCTCATCCAAAACATCACATCTATGCTCGAGCGCCACTACCTGTAATACATGAAACTGAGTGGGTCAGGCTTGGGAGCCTGGTGAGCACATAGGGTTTTCAACCCACAATAAATAAGTTTATTAATTTCATCAATCAACAATAACCCGATTACCCGTTCCCATTATCCTCACTTTACGTCCCTAAACACCTATCATAAGGGACCTAGCCTAAGGATCATCATCGGGATGGACACTACTGCTAAGGGGGTTCCTCAGTAATAAATGTCCTAAAGGCAACCATGAGGGGGATGGAGTACACCGGTGAACACATCGTTCACAAACACCTACAGATTGCTAGCCTGCTAGCGTTCCACTGGACTGTCTAGAAGAGTCCGTGGTCGTCATCTATACTCCGCTAGATGACTGGATCACCAACAACATCGAGGCCTCTCATCATTTTATCACACATCGTCTTATTACATCTACCCATGTTTTACCCCAAGATTTTTTTGTAGATATAAAATACATATACATTTTAAATCATGAAAAACGTGTATAAAATCATTGATCCAACATAGACGGCAAGTATTCAGACAATATGCACACATAGTACGTAATTTATATAAAATACTTCATATCTATGTGTAAGATGAAAGTAACTATGCACTCATTTGATTAGGTGGTGACTTGGCACTTGAACAGCACTTCGTTATCTCAAAAC
Source organism: Lactuca virosa (assembly GCF_052849685.1). NCBI lineage: Eukaryota > Viridiplantae > Streptophyta > Magnoliopsida > Asterales > Asteraceae > Lactuca > Lactuca virosa. The sequence goes on along the minus strand of NC_136428.1, from coordinate 56,927,546 downwards.
AATTTTTCCTTGACCAAAACCTAGTATTAATACCACTAGGGTTTAGTTTTAACGTTAACCGTGACTAATTACTAGTCTAGCTATTATTATTATATAAGTGTTAAATAACACTCAATATAACTCATAATAATAGCCCAAATAATTATTTTAAGGTCCTAATAACATTACTATAATTATTTAAAAGTTATATTAAAAATTGCGTAGGCGTAGCTCACTTACAGCGGATTTTAAAGAAAACCGGGCTTTGCTCGGAGCAGCGTTTCCGAACAGAAAGACCCTTTTTCTCGGGACTCCGGGAGCCTCGGGGCTTCCTTAGGGTGCTAGGGATTTTTCCTAGGGTTTAGGGGTGGTTTGGGGAGCTAGAGAGAGAAAGAAACTAGAGAGAGAATGAGAATTGGTGTGAAAAATCCGGAAACCCTCGCCTCCTTTTATAGCCTGCGAGGCCTCGGACTACGCTGGGCGTAAGTCCTTGGCTACGCGGGGCGTAGATCGGATAGGGCTCCAGCTCGCGTACAGCTGGCTCGCACTCGGACTCGGAAGGATAAGGCTAAAGGTACGTCGGGCGTACCCAACTTCGGACGCAGGGCGTAAGGCGAAACGAGGCGACGTGTCTCCATCCGAAGCGAAGCCTTGGGCAACAAGCAACGGCTCAGATCTTGCCACGTCATCACAGTTTCGCAAATTCGACTACAAACTTTAAAAATTCGTAACTTTCGCGTACGAGCTCCGTTTTCGACGTTCTTTATATCCACGCGTAGGCGGGAACGTACTCTACAACTTTCGTTTAGACTCCGTCCGCTAATTTTGATATTATTTTAAAAGTTATATTTTTAACAGGCCGGGACATGATTGGTCCGTTAAAAATTCATAACTTCTTCATCCGACGTCCGTTTTCGTCTGTCTTTTTATCGTTGTGCTACTATTAACGAGATCTTCGATTCTCGTTTAGGTTATGTCGGCTAAAAACCGCTCGATCTAATATTCGAACTTCGGGCTGTACACTGCTAAGCCGAAACTTCGAAAAATCATAACTTCCTCATACGAAGTCAGATTTGGGCGTTCTTTTTATGGACGCTCTCGGTTTAACGTTTTATACGACTTTCGTTTAGATCGCTAAGGCTAAAACTAGATCTATCATAAATTCACTATTTACGCTTCCCGGTATCGTGCCGGTTCCATTACGAAACTTCGACGAGTCATAACGTTTTTGTTATAACTCGTATTTCGGCGTTATTTATATCTCCGGAATCCTTGTTTCGATCACTACAACTTTATGTAAAGATATCGGGCTTATATCATACTTTAATTTTGACGCTTATTTTTATTCTTTATTAATTATACATTTATAATTAAATAATAAGCATATAAATTCACATAATTCACAAAATACTCAAATATTTCATCTTTATTACATCAAAAGAGTTACAATAGTTGACCTAGACTATTACATCGTCTAAAAATGCTTAGCCCCGAAACCCGGGCGTTACAATTCTCTCCCCCTTAGGATGATTCCGTCCCGGAATCATGCGTCAGCAAACAGATGCGGATAGCGACTCATCATGCCATCCTCTGTTTCCCAAGTGAGATTCGGCCCATTCGAATGTTTCCAACGGACTAGCACCAAGTCGACCATCTTGCGTCGTAACTTCTTAGTCTTACGGTCAACAATTGCCTCGGGCTCTTCAATCAGCCTCTTGTTCTCATCCATTCTTAATTCTGAGATTGGAATTATGTCGGGAACTTCTCCCGTGAATTTCCTCAGATAACACACATGGAAGGTGTTATGAATACCATCGAGTTCTTCGGGCAATTCCAGCTTGTAAGCTTGGTTCCCAATCTTCTGAAGAACTTTGAACGGTCAAATAAACCTTGGACTTAGCTTTCCTCGTTTTCCGAATCTTATAAGTCCCTTCCACGGTGAGACTTTAAGCAGAACCGAATCCCCAACTTCGAAGGTCATCGGTCGTCTTTTCTTGTCAGCATAGCTCTTCTGACGATCCTGAGCTGCTAACATTCTTTCCCTAATCACCTTCAGCTTCTCAGCAGTCTCATGGACTATCTCGGGGACCATAAACTGCTTTTCTCCAGCCTCAAGCCAACAAGAAGGCATACGACACTTTTGTCCGTACAAAGCTTGATAAGGTGCCATCTTGATGCTCGAGTGGAAACTGTTGTTGTAGGAAAATTCTACCAAAGGTAAGTGTTCATCCCAGTTACCTTGGAGCTCAAGGGTACATGCTCTCAACATATCTTCAAGCGTTTGAATCGTTCTTTCGCTCTGACCATCAGTCTGCGGATGGTAAGCTGTACTCAGACACAACTTCGTACCCAGTTCCTTTTGTAGACTCCTCCAAAACCTCGATGTGAAACGACTATCACGATCCGATACAATCGTTAGAGGAACACCGTGAAGTCTCACAATTTCCTTCACGTAAGCATTTGCAAGCTTATCCATAGACCACCTCTCGTTGGCTGCTATGAAGTTTGCACTCTTATTGAAACGATCCACGACTATCCAAATCATGTCGTGACCGTTCTTTGTCCTGGGTAGTTTAGTGACAAAATCCATGGTGATGTCTTCCCATTTACCCATGGGTACAGGTAAAGGTTCTAAACTCCCATACGGTTTTTGATGTTGTGCTTTAACTCTTGCACAAGTTACACACTCGGCCACATACTTTGCAACATCGAGCTTCATCGTCGACCACCAGTAGTAGGGTTTTAGGTCCCTATACATTTTAGTGCTACCGGGATGAATTGAGTACATGGTCTTGTGAGCTTCTTCCATCAGAAGATCTCTTATTCCTCCCTTCCTTGGTACCCAAATCCTATCTTGGAATACCTTCAGTCCTTGACGGTTTGTACCGAATACCAACGTCTTTCCCAAACGTTCTTCTTTTCGGTCATTCTTTTCCGAAGCTTCTCCTTGAGCTTTCTTGATACTTTCCACAATCGTCGAGACAACTTCTATTCTCAACGCTCTTGGCCTTTTCCTTTCAAGATTGACTTTCCGACCGAGAGCATCAGCAACAACATTTGCTTTACCGGGGTGGTAAAGTATCTCACAGTCATAGTCCTTGAGTAAGTCTAGCCAGCGTCGTTGTCTCATGTTTAATTCCTTCTGATTAAAGAGATACTGGAGACTCTTATGATCAGTGAAAAGTTTGCACTTCGTTCCATAGAGGTAATGCCTCCATATCTTTAGAGCAAAAACCACCGCTGCCAACTCCAAATCGTGAGTGGGGTAGTTCTTTTCGTTCTCCTTCAATTGTCGAGATGCGTATGCTATCACCTTTTCTCTTTGGGTCAGAACACAACCCAACCCGACTCCAGATGCGTCACTATAGACCGCGAAGTCTTCAACTCCATCGGGTAGAGAAAGAATCGGTGCTTCACATAACTTCTTCTTTAGCTTCTCGAATGCTTCTTCATGTTTCTCACTCCATGTATAAGTAGCTCCTTTGTGGGTCAAAGCTGTCAATGGAGCAGCTATCGAAGAAAAGCCTTGGATAAATCGTCGGTAGTATCCAACTAATCCAAGAAAACTTCGAATCTCTGTGGGACTCTTTGGTCGTTCCCACTTCATCACCGCTTCGATCTTTGCTGGGTCAACCATTATCCCTTCTTGGTTAACCACATGACCCAAGAATTGGACTTCTCGGATCCAAAATTCGCATTTGGAGAACTTTGCATACAGCTTCTCCCTCTTCAAGACTTCTAACACTTCTCGTAGATGCTTGCCATGCTCTTCCTGGCTTTTTGAGTAGATCAGAATGTCGTCTATGAACACTATCACGGATTTATCGAGGAATGGTTTACAAACCCTGTTCATCAAATCCATGAACGCTGCTGGAGCATTGGTTAGTCTAAATGACATAACCAAGAACTCGTAGTGTCCATATCTAGTTCTGAATGCAGTCTTCTCAATATCCTGCTCTCTCACCTTCAGCTGATGATATCCTGACCTAAGATCGATCTTTGAGAAGTAGCTCGAACCTTGCAGCTGATCGAATAGGTCATCAATCCTCGGCAATGGATACTTGTTCTTCACCGTTGCCTTGTTCAGCTCTCGGTAGTCTATACACATTCTCATGCTTCCGTCTTTCTTCTTCACGAATAGCATCGGAGCTCCCCAGGGTGATGAACTAGGTCGAATGAAACCGTTGTCCAACAACTCCTGAAGTTGCGTCATGAGCTCCTTCATCTCCGTCGGCGCTAATCGATACAGTGCCTTTGCTATCGGTATTGTACCTGGTAACAAGTCTATCCGAAACTCCACTTGTCTATCAGGTGGTAATCCAGGAAGATCTTCGGGAAAGACTTACGGATAATCACACACGACTGGTATATTCTGCACCTCCTTTTTCTCCTTCTTTGCATCGATCACGAATGCCAAGTACGACGCACATCCCTTAGACAAACATTTCCTGGCTTTCATCAGGGAGATGATTCCAGAATTTACTATGTGTTTGTCTTCGTACACCATAAATGACTCTTTTCCAGGTGGGTTTACCCTTACTATCTTCTTTCGGCATTGAATCTCAGCATCGTTGGCGCTAAGCCAATCCATTCCCAGAACGATGTCGAAACCGTTCAATTCTATGGGTAACAGCTCCTCGTGGAATTCATTTCCGTTTAGGTCGATGACGATGTTCTTAATACGATTACTAACAGGTACGAACTTGCCACTGGCAACTTCCACAATTAGGGCATTATCAAGTTTTTCTACAGGCAATGCTAATTTTCCTCAAAATCTATGCGATACAAAGGAATAGTTTGCTCCCGAATCAAATAGTATATTGGCAGGCAATCCATTTACAAGAAAGGTACTTGAAGCGACGTCTGTTGCCTCCTTTGCAGCCTCGAGCGTCATCTGGAATGCTCTTGCCTTCGGCTTCGGTGGAATGTTGGGTCTTCCCGCCTCCTTCTTCTTCGGGCAGTCCCTCGAAATGTGCGCTTCCTCGCCACACCCATAACATACTTTCTTGGTGAGGGTGCATTCATTGGCATAGTGCCCGGTCTTTCCACACTTAAAGCAGGTGACTTCTCCGTCGCATTTTCTGGAGTGCTTCTTCTTGCACTTGTCACACCACTTTGCTTCGGCTCCTCCTCCCTTTGAACCGGACTTCGAGAATTTACTTTTCTTGTTGGACCTTGAAGATCCATAGAATTTCCTTTTCTCACCAACCTCGGCCCTCTCCAGACCCCTTTCCTTTTGCTGGGTCTCCACATTTTTAGCTGCTCGAACAGCTGATTTCAGAGTGGTTGCCATCTTAACTGTGGGGCAAAAGTCGGCTGGCAGTCCATTTGCGAACTTCTCAATTTTGGAGAGTTCGGTTGGCACTAGGTATGGAAACAACTTCATCTTTTCCGTGAATGCAGTAGCGTAGTCATCAACGCTCATTCTCCCGTTCTTCAGGTTTTGGAATTCATTGTTCAGATCAATCAGATCTATTTCTGAACAGTACTGCGCCTTCAGTTGTTCCAAGAACTCGTCCCATGACATCTTTAGGGCTTCTCCTCGTGGCATTGTATCTGCCAATAGCTTCCACCAGCTCAAGACTCTAGTTTTCAGTTGTCTTACTGCGAAGACGGTCTTTTGTTTCTCGCTACAGCTGCAGCTCTCGAACAACATCTGCATTTCGGAGATCAAATCCATAATCTCAACAGGCTTTGGGCTTCCTGAGAGACTTGGTGGCTTGGCATCCAAGAAATTCTTATACATCCGCCCATCCTTGTCGTTTCCCCTCTCCGGGTCATTCCTTCGTTCTCCTTGAGTCCCAACTTGACTCACATGGCGGGTATAGTTACCTTCCTCCGATTGCTCGGGAATCATCTCTTGTTGCACAATGGGCACGGTGGCTTCGTCCCTATTCTCTTGCATCATTTGCCTTATTTCTTCCCTTTGTTCAGCTAACATAGTGCGCATCATGGCTTGTACTCCAGCCATGGTGATTGGCTCAGGTGCAACTTCTACTACGACTGGTATTTGCTGTATCACTGGGGGTTGATCTCGGTTCCCATTTGCATCCACGTTTCCGCTACGGGTCCTTGCCATCGTGATCTATACACTGAATAAGGTGAATTTAGATCTTTATTTAGGGTAGTCGTTTAAACCGTCCTTATCACTCCGAAACGTTTATATGTTAGTTCTAATATCGTAGTCGTACATTTAGAATCCTAAACACATAAGGTTTCCAGATCCGGTCGGCAACAGACCATAGATCCGAACAAATATCATCATGTCAGGCACAAAGCATTTAGCACATAAAAGCATTTTAGGCACAATTCCTAAAATAAGCTAGTGCTCACACCTCACAATCATCGCTTAGCATTCTAAGTTTAAGTCTAGAAATCCTACAAATTCCTAGTTCTCTTAAACTAATGCTCTGATACCAACTGTGGCATCCCCATTTTCACGGCCAGAAAAGACCGATTTTGTTTATGCTTGTTTGAAAATCAGAGTAACATTTTAAATAAAAGTGTTGCGGAATTTGTCCCAAAACAAAATATGATAAAGATTTATCAAAAGCATTTCCAAAGAAATGTATTTCATTAAAAGACTCGGGATGTCATGTTCGATACAGATCAAAAGCATAAACAGTACAATATAAGCCTCACTACATTATTTCATATCTACAGGCCTATATCCGTAATCCCTCATTCAAAACATCACATCTATGCTCGAGCGCCACTACCTGTAATACATGAAACTGAGTGGGTCAGGCTTGGGAGCCTAGTGAGCACATAGGGTTTTCAACCCACAATAAATAAGTTTATTAATTTCATCAATCAACAATAACCCGATTACCCGTTCCCGTTATCCTCACTTTACGTCCCTAAACACCTATCATAAGGGACCTAGCCTAAGGATCATCATCGGGATGGACACTACTGCTAAGGGGGTTCCTCAGCAATAAATGTCCTAAAGGTAACCATGAGGGGGATGGAGTACACCGGTGAACACATCGTTCCCAAACACCTACAGGTTACGAGCCTGCTAGCGTTCCATTAAACTGTCTAGAAGAGTCCGTGGTCGTCATCTATACTCCGCTAGATGACTGGATCACCAACAACATCGAGGCCTCTCATCATTTTATCACACATCGTCTTATTACATCTACCCATGTTTTACCCCAACATTTTTTTGTAGATATAAAATACATATACAGTTCAAATCATGAAAAACGTGTATAAAATCATTCATCCAACATAGACGGCAAGTATTCAGATAATATGCACACATAGCACGTAATTTATATAAAATACTTCATATCTATGTGTAAGATGAAAGTAACTATGCACTCACTTGATTAGGTGGTGACTTGGCACTTGAACAGCACTTCGTTATCTCAAAACAATTTTTCCTTGACCAAAACCTAGTGTTAATACCACTAGGGTTTAGTTTTAACGTTAACCGCGACTAATTACTAGTCTAGCTATTATTATTATTATATAAGTGTTAAATAACACTCAATATAACTCATAATAATAGCCCAAATAATTATTTTAAGGTCCTAATAACATTACTATAATTATTTAAAAGTTATATTAAAAATTGCGTAGGCGTAGCTCACTTACAGCGGATTTTAAAGAAAACCGGGCTTTGCTCGGAGCAGCGTTTCCGAACCGAAAGACCCTTTTTCTCGGGACTCCGGGAGCCTCGGGGCTTCCTTAGGGTGCTAGGGATTTTTCCTAGGGTTTAGGGGTGTTTTGGGGAGCTAGAGAGAAAAAGAAACTAGAGAGAGAATGAGAATTGGTATGAAAAATCCGGAAACCCTCGCCCCCTTTTATAGCCTGCGAGGTCACGGACTACGCTGGGCGTAAGTCCTTGGCTACGCGGGGCGTAGATCGGATAGGGCTCCAGCTCGCGTACAGCTGGCTCGCACTCGCACTCGGAAGGATAAGGCTAAAGGTACATCGGGCGTACCCAACTTCAGACGCGGGGCATAAGGCAAAACGAGGCGACGTGTCTCCATCCGAAGCGAAGCCTTGGGCAACAAGCAACGGCTCAGATCTTGCCACGTCATCACAGTTTCGCAAATTCGACTACAAACTTTAAAAATTCGTAACTTTCGCGTACGAGCTCCGTTTTCGACGTTCTTTATATCCACGCGTAGGCGGGAACGTACTCTACAACTTTCGTTTAGACTCCGTCGGCTAATTTTGACTTTATTTTAAAAGTTATATTTTTAACAGGCGGGGACATGATTGGTCCGTTAAAAATTCATAACTTCTTCATCCGACATCCGTTTTCGTCTGTCTTTTTATCGTTGTGCTACTATTAACGAGATCTTCGATTCTCATTTAGGTTGTGTCGGCTAAAAACCGCTCGATCTAATATTCGAACTTCGGGTTGTACACTGCTAAGCCGAAACTTCGAAAAATCATAACTTCCTCATACGAAGTCAGATTTGGGCGTTCTTTTTATGGACGCTCTCGGTTTAACGCTTTATACGACTTTCGTTGAGATCGCTAAGGCTAAAACTCGGTCTATCGTAAATTCACTATTTACGCTTCCCGGTATCGTGCCGGTTCCATTACGAAACTTCAACGGGTCATAACTTCTTCGTTATAACTCGTATTTCGGCGTTATTTATATCTCCGGAATCCTTGTTTCGACCACTACAACTTTATGTAAAGATATCGGGCTTATCTCATACTTTAATTTTGACGCTTATTTTTATTCTTTATTAATTATACATTTATAATTAAATAATAAGCATATAAATTCACATAATTCACAAAATACTCAAATATTTCATCTTTATTACATCAAAAGAGTTACAATAGTTGACCTAGACTTTTACATCGTCTAAAAATTCTTAGCCCCGAAACCCGGGCGTTACATCAACCAAGAAGGGATAATGGTTGATCCAGCAAAGATTGAAGCTGTAATGAAATGGGAATAACCAGAAAGTCCCACGGAGGTCCGAAGCTTTTTGGGATTAGCAGGATACTACCGAAGGTTTATCCAAGGCTTTTCTTCGATCGCTACTCCATTAACAGCTTTGACTCACAAAGGAGCTACTTATGCTTGGAGTGATAAACACAAAGAGGCATTCGAGTTGCTAAAGAAGAAGCTATGTGAAGCACCGATTCTTTCTCTACCCGATGGAGTTGAAGACTTCGCTGTCTATAGCGATGCGTCTGGTGTCGGGTTGGGTTGTGTTTTGACCCAAAGAGAAAAGGTGATAACATATGCATCTCGACAGCTGAAAGAGCATGAGAAGAACTACCCCACTCATGATTTGGAGTTGGCAGCGGTAGTATTTTCTCTGAAAATATGGAGGAATTACCTCTATGGCTCGAAGTGCAAACTTTTCACTGATCATAAGAGTCTCCAATATCTCTTTAATCAGAAAGAATTGAATATGAGGCAAAGACGCTGGCTAGAATTACTTAAGGACTACGACTGTGAGATACTTTACCACCCCGGTAAAGCCAATGTTGTTGCTGATGCTCTCCGTCGGAAAGTCAATCTTGAAAGAAAAATGCCAAGAGCGTTGAGAATAGAAGTTGTCTCGACAATTGTGGAGAGTATAAAGAAAGCTCAAGAGGAAGCTTCTGAAAAGAATGACCGAAAGGAGGAACGTTTGGGCAAAACGTTAGTGTTTGGTACAAACGGTCATGGACTGAAGATATTCTAAGATCGTATTTGGGTACCTAAGTCAGGAGGAATAAGAGATCTTCTGATGGAAGAAGCTCACAAAACCATGTACTCAATTCATCCTGGCAGTACTAAAATGTATAGGGACCTAAAACCGTATTACTGGTGGCCGACGATGAAGCTCGACATTGCAAAGTATGTGGCGGAGTGTGTGACCTGTGCGAGAGTCAAAGCACAACATCAGAAACCATACGGGAGTTTAGAATCTTTACATGTGCCTATGGGTAAATGGGAAGACATTGCTATGGATTTTGTCACTAAACTACCCAGGACGAAGAATGGTCACGACATGATTTGGGTGGTCGTTTATCGCTTCACTAAGAGTGCGCACTTCATAGCAGCCAATGAAAAATGGTCTATGGATAAGCTTGCGAATTCTTACGTGAAGGAAATTGTGAGGCTTCACGGTGTTCCGTTAACGATTGTATCAGATCGTGACAGTCGTTTCACCTCAAGATTTTGTAGAAGTCTACAAGAGTAATTGGGTACCAAGTTGTGTTTGAGTACAACTTACCATCCACAGACTGATGGTCAGAGCGAAAGTACGATACAAACACTTGAAGATATGCTGAGAGCATGTACCCTAGAATTCCAAGGTAACTGGGATGAACATTTACCTTTGGTAGAATTTTCCTACAATAATAGTTTCCACTCGAGCATTAAGATGACACCTAATCAAGCTTTGTACAGACAAAAGTGTTGTACGCCGTCTTGTTGGCTTGAGGCTGGGGAAAAACAGTTTATGGGACCGGAGATAAGTCCATCAAACTGCTAAAAAGTTGAAAATAATTAAGGAGAGAATGTTAGCAGCTCAGGATCGTCAAAAGAGCTATGCTGACAAGAAAAGAAGACCGATGACTTTTGAAGTTGGAGATTCGGTTTTGCTTAAAGTCTCGCCGTGGAAGGGACTTATAAGGTTTGGAAAAAGGGGAAAGTTAAGTCCAAGGTTTATTGGACCGTTTAAAGTTCTTCAGAGGATTGGGAACCAAGCTTACAAGCTCGAACTACCAGAAGAACTGAGTGGAATTCATAACACTTTTCATGTGTGTTATTTGAGGAAGTTCACGGGAGAAGTTCCCGACATGATTCCACTTTCGGAGTTGAGAATTGATGAGAACAAAAGGTTAATTGAAGAACCGGAGGCAATCGTTGACCGAAAGACTAAGAAGTTACGACGTAAGATGGTCGAATTAGTGCTTGTCCGTTGGAAACATGCGAATGGGCCAAATCTCACCTGGGAAACGGAGAATGACATGATGAGTCGCTATCCGCATTTGTTCGTGGATGTGTGGTTCCAGGGACGTAAGGTAGGGAGAATTGTAACGCCCGTGTTTCTGGGCTAGGCATTAATGTTGTTGTAATAGTCTAGGTTAACCTTTGTAACTCATTTTGAAATAAGAAGAATGTGTTATTTGAGTATTATGTGTTTTATGCTTAATTATGTGGCTTAATTGAATTAAGAATAAAAATAAACGTAAAAATAAAATGTTATATAAAGCCGATATTGATGCATGAAGGCGTAGGGATCGTGACGAGGTTTCCGAATATATAAAGAATGCTGAAATTCGAGTTATAACGAAGAAGTTATGACCTGTCGAAGTTTCGCGACAGAACCGTCACGACGTTGAACGACGTAAAATATGAATTTAAGATAGAGCGATATCTAGCCTTAGTGATCTAAACGAAAGTCGTAGAATGCGTTAAACCGAGAGCGTGCATAAAAAGAACGTCTAAATCTTACTTTGCATGAGGAAGCTATGATTTTTCTAAGATTCGACTTAGCAGTATGCAGCCCGAAATCTCGAAATTGAGATCGAGTGATAATTGGCCGAAACAATCTAAACGAGAATCGAACATCTCGTCGTTAGTAGTCCAACGGTAAAAAGACAGACGAAAACAAACGTCGGATTAAGAAGTTATGATTTTATAACGAAGTTTTCCTGTCCCGGCCTAATAAAAATAATATAATAAAAATAAGTCAAAATTAACCGACGGAGTCTAAATGAGAGTTGTAGACCATAATCTCACCTACGCGTGGATATAAAGAATGTCGAAAAGGGAGATCGTATGCGAGAGTTATGATTTTCAGAAGTTCGAGGCACGCGCCCCGAGGAAGGAACGCCCCGCGTTCGGATGAGGAACGCCCCGTGTTCGGAAGCTTGGCCTCGGATTAGCCACGCCGTCGCTGACTCAGCTGGCATCGGATAAGACCCTCGCCCCCGCTCCTGCGCGTTGCGTCCGAAGGAACGCCCAGCGTTCGGTGAACGAGCTGCGTACTCCGAAGGAACGCGCTGCGTTCGCAAGGCCAACCTCCCCTATAAATAAGATGTGAGGCCAGCCGTCCATGGTTGCCAAATTTCTTTCTTTCACTCCATTTTGCCTCGTTTTGCGTGCTAGTCATACCCCCAAAGCCCCGGTATTAATCCCGACTCCCAAAGCAAGTTCCGAAGCCCGAAGATCCCGAGAAGTGAAGTTTCCGAGCCGAAACTCTGCCCGCGAGTAGCCCGGTTTTCAAGAAAAACACCCCGGTTCTATCGGAAAAGTTTACTTTAAGAGCCGAGGTGCTGTCCGATCATTGTCTTATCAAGTTAGTGTATATTCGTTTTCTTCTAACACATAAATACGAAGTATTCTTATAAAATACGTGCTAAGTGTTTATATATTATTTGTATTATTTGAGCTAGTTGTTGAACGGATGTTTTGTACAGGTTTTAAACTGTATATAAATGTATATATTTTATCTACTAATATGTTGGGTAGAACATGGGTAGACAGTTGTTATATGATGAAATAAAATGATGAGAGGCCTCGTTGTTGTTGCTAATTCAGTCATCTAGCGGAGTTTAGATGACGACCACGGACTTTTCTAGACGGTCCAGTGGAACGCTAGCAGGCTCATTACCTGTAGGTGTTAATGAACTTGGGTGTTCATTTGCTGTACTCCATCCCCCCCCTCCCCCCCCCCCTCCCCCCCCCCCATGGTTGCCTTATTTGACATAAATTGCTGGGAAACCCCCAAAGCAATGTTGTCGCCCCGATGAAAATCCTTAGGCTAGGTCCCTTGTGATAGTTGTTTTAGGGACATAAAGTGAGGATAACGCGAATGGGTAATTGGGTTATTGTTGGTTGGTGAAATTAAATATAACTATTTATTGTGGGTTGAAAACCCCATATGCTCACCAGGCTCCCAAGCCTAACCCACTCAGTTTCTTTGTATTACAGGTAGTGGCGCAAGGGCATAAGTTGGATGACATTGTCAAGATATTTTTGGATTATACACCTGTAATTATGTATAACTGTTGTAAGGTCTATTTTGTATTGTTTATGCTTTTGGTCTGTATCGGAACATGACATCCCGAGATTTTGTTATATAATGAAAATACATTTCCTTATGAAATGATTTGATAAATTTTTATCATATTTCGTTTTGAGAACAAATTCCGCAACTCTTTTAATCAAATAATTTCTCTGATTTTATTTAAAAGCATAAATGAAACAAGTCTTTTCTGGCCGTGATTTTGGGGATGTCACATGCCCCGAGTGATTATAAGAAGTTAAGAGAGATTTTGAGAGAGATTTCATATACTTGGAGAGATTTGGGAGAGATTTGACATACTTGGAGAGATCTCTCATACTTAGAGAGATTTGGGAGAGATTTCACATACTTGGAGAGATTTGGGAGAGATTTGACATACTTAGAGAGATTTCTCATACTTAGAGAGATTTGGGAGAGATTTCACATACTTGGAGAGATTTGGGAGAGATTTCACATACTTGGAGAGATTTGGGAGAGATTTCATTTGTGACCTTTTTGAGTGTTTAGGTTTGCAACTCAAAGTTCGTAAACCTCGTTAAGCCATGTTTAAGGGTTTTACACACCCCTTAAAGGGTATGCAATAGTGTTTTATCGTTTTGCTACCTCACTTATCCCGTTTAGGGTTTAAGAATTTCAATCATACGAACTTTCCAAGTGATGACTTCTTATTAAAATAGCGAATTGTACAATAATTACATAACGTAAACCCTAGTATATAAGAGTTAGTAGAGTTGACCGGTTTGACTTGTTGACTTTATTTGACTTTGACTTGACCAGAATTTGACGGTTGTCACATCATCCCCCCATTAGAAAGAATTGCGTCCCGAAATTTAGCTTTTTGACTAGGACTTCAAAAATTTGGGAAGAGATGTGGATACTTTTGTTTCATCTGATCCTCGCGTTCCCAGGTGAATTCGGGTCCTCGTTTAGCGTTCCAGCAGACCTTCACAATGGGAATACGACTTTGCTTTGTTCTTTTGATCTCTCGATCCATGATTTCTACCGGTTCTTCCACGAAGTGGAGACTCTCGTTGATTTCAATTTCGTCGAGTGGTATCACGAGGGTCTCGTCGAATAGACGTTTATTTAAGTTCGATACGTGGAAGGTAGGATGTACGTTATTAAGTTCCTGTGGTAGGCGAAGCTTGTAAGCTACCGGGCCAATCCTAGCGAGGATCTCGAATGGTCCGATGTATCTAGGGTTCAGCTTTCCTCGTTTGCCGAAACGTATTAAACCCTTCCAGGGTGAGACCTTTAATAGCACGCGATCTCCAACCTGGACTTCCAAGGGCTTTCGTCTGTTATCCGCGTAACTTTTCTGTCTGTCTCTAGAAGCTTTTAATCGTTCTCGGATTTGAACAATCTTCTCTGTAGTTTCTCTTATTATCTCCGAGCCTGTGAGGGTGCTATTAGGGACTTGTCCATTAGCTAGTTGCGTGTCACCCACTTCAGCCCAGCACAGAGGTGACCTGCACTTGCGGCCATAGAGGGCTTCAAATGGTGCAACCTTGATGCTAGTGTGATAACTGTTATTGTATGAGAATTCGAAAAGTGGTAAATGGGTATCCTAAGCTTTACCAAAGTCTATCACACACGCCCTAAGCATATCATCTAGCGTCTGAATGGTTCTCTCGCTTTTCCCGTCGGTTTGTGGGTGATAGGCTGTACTCATGTCCAACCTAGTTCCCAAGGACTTCTGAAGTGATTGCCAGAATCGCAAGGTAAATTGACTATCCCTGTCTGAGATAATGGATTTTGGCACGCCATGCAGTCGTACAATCTCTTTGATGTACGTCCTAGTCAGTTTCTCCATCTTGTCGGTTTCTTTTATACGCAGGAAATGCACTGATTTGGTCAATCTGTCTACGATTACCCATATGGTATCAAGCCCGCCCGTGGTCTTAGGTAGCTTGGTTATGAAGTCCACGGTTATCCGTTCCCACTTCCACTCAGGTATATCAGGCTGTTGTAGTAGTCCTGAGGGTTTCTAATATTCTACTTTGACCTTGGCGTAAGTCAAACACTTGTCTACATAGGTAGCAATTTCGGCTTTCATGTTTGGCCACCAGTACAACTTCTTGAGATCCAGATACATCTTATCTGAACCTGGGTGGATGGAGTATCGAGTCTTGTGTGCTTCGTTCATGATGACGTCTCGAAAACCACCGAACTTCGGTGTCCAGATTCGGTTCATGAGGTAACGAACTCCGTCGTCCTTGACTTCTAGGTTTTTATCTATTCCTCTTAATGCCTCGCCCGTCACATTTTTCGGTTGCAAGGCCTCCAACTGAGCCTCTTTGATTTGTGTTGACAGGTGTGAATGGATTGTCATCGTTAATGACTTTACTCGGCGCCCCGAGTATTCCTTTCGACTCAAGGTATCTGTTACTACGTTTGCCTTACCTGGGTGATAACGAATCTCACACTCGTAATCATTCAGTAGTTCTACCCATCGTCTTTGCCTCATGTTGGGCTCCTTTTGGTTGAGTGTTGACAGGTGTGAATGGATTGTCATCGTTAATGACTTTACTCGGCGCCCCGAGTATTCCTTTCGACTCAAGGTATCTGTTACTACGTTTGCCTTACCTGGGTGATAACGAATCTCACACTCGTAATCATTCAGTAGTTCTACCCATCGTCTTTGCCTCATGTTGGGCTCCTTTTGGTTGAGAATGTGCTGAAGGCTCTTGTGATCGGTAAAGACAGTACACTTTGTTCCGTACAGGTAGTGCCTCCAGATCTTTAGGGCGAACACTACTGCTCCCAATTCGAGGTCATGCGTGGCGTAGTTGACTTCGTGTGTTTTCAATTGTCTCGATGCGTAGGCAATGACCTTTCCTCGCTGCATTAATACACACCCAAGCCCATGGTTTGATGCGTCGCAGTAGACTACAAAGTCTTCGGTTCCTTCTGGCAGAGACAGGATCGGTGCGCTGCACAGGGCTTGTTTTAACGTTTGGAAGGCAACTTCTTGTTTATCTTCCCATTTAAACATCACACCTTTTTGAGTCAAGGTGGTGAGCGGTTTAGTGATCTTGGAGAAGTTTTGGATGAATCTTCGGTAGTATCCAGCAAGCCCTAAGAATTGCCGGATTTCCGTCGGTGTTGTAGGTGCTGGCCAGTTTTCGATTGCCTTGATCTTGGAGGGGTCCACATGTATCCCTCTTTCGCTGACCACATGACCAAGGAAACCCACTTCTCGGATCCAGAATTCGCACTTAGAGAATTTAGCATATAGCTTCTCAGCTCTCAATGTCTCTAACACTTGTCGCAGGTGTTGGCGGTGTTCTTCCTCGCTTCGTGAGTAGACCAAAATGTCGTTGATGAATACGATCACGAACTTGTCTAAGTATGGTCGACACACTCGATTCATCAGGTCCATGAATACCGCAGGTGCGTTTGTTAACCCGAAGGGCATCACTACAAACTCGTAGTGCCCATAGCGAGTTCTGAAGGCTGTCTTGGGGATATCTTCTTCTTGAACTCGTAGTTGATGGTAACCCGACCTCAGATCGATTTTTGAAAAGTAGCTTGCTCCTTGTAGTTGGTCGAAGAGGTCGTCGATTCGGGGTAGGGGATATCGATTCTTGATGGTAAGGTTGTTTAACTCCCGATAGTCGATGCACGTGCGAAAAGATCCGTCCTTCTTCTTTACAAACAGGACTGGTGCTCCCCAAGGTGAAAAGCTCGGCCTGATGAACCCTTTGCTTAACAGTTCATTCAGTTGACTGGATAATTCTTGCATTTCTGTCGGCGCTAGGCAGTATGGAGCCTTGGCTACTGGGGTAGCTCCGGGGACCAAGTCGATTCGGAATTCGACTTGCCGTGCGAGGGGTACGCCTGGAAGGTCTTCTAGGAATACGTCGGGAAAGTTGCACACCTCTGGAATGTCTTTGATATCCTTCATCTCTTGTTTCTTATCTACTACGTGGGCTAAGAAGGCGTGGTATTCCTTTCGGAGATACTTTTGAGCCTTGAAGCAAGAGATGATTTGTAAGTTTGCACTGGGTTTATCACCGTAGATGAGAAGGGTTTCGCCACTTGGCAGATTAAGGCGAACGGCCCTTTCGTAACATAGAATGTCGGCACAATGAGAACTTAACCAATCCATACCGATGATTATGTCGAAACTTTTTATTGTTACCGACATTAGGTCGATTTTAAATGAATGATTGTCTAGAGTGAGGGTACACCCTGCATAAATATCATTAGTGTGCTCTGCCTTCCCGTTTGCCATTTCTACGACGTATGAATCTTTTAGTGACTGAGGATTTTGTTTAAGTAAATGTTTGTATTGATGGCTCACGAAACTCCTCTCTGCCCCACTATCGAAAAGTATGCATGCATAAGAGTTATTAAGGAGGAACGTACCGGTAACCACCGTGGGGTCTTTGACTGCTTCTCCGTGCCCTATAGCTAGGACTCTTCCTACACCCCCAGCATTGGCGTTTCGTGCCTTTGGGCAGTCTCGCTTGAAGTGCCCCGTTTCCCCACAGCCATAGCAGGCACGACTTGCTCCGGTGTTAGTGACTTGAGTGATGGGTTGGGCTGGTGCTTTACAGAAGCGAGCAGTGTGCCCCTTCTTGTTGCAGTTGTTGCAGTGCCTTTCCCAACAAGCACCGGTGTGGTGGAAGTTGCATTTATTGCACTTGGGAAGGGTTCCTGCATATTGCTTCGGTGGTGTTGGAGTGACAGGAGTAATGGCAGCACGGACAGCAACTGTCTGTTGCTTTTTGGCGGAGTCTGGTACCGACTGCTTCTTTTTGTTGTTCCAGAATTTTCTTTTATTGCTCCCCCCCCCCTTAGCTTGATCATGGGTGGTAGTAACAGTACCGTGGCTGGCCCTATGGTCGACAAGTTGTTGTGCCAATTCCTTGGCACTGTCAAAAGTAGTGGGTTTCGAGGCCAGCACACTATCTTGAATCTGGGATGATAGCCCCCAGAGGTATCGTTCCACATCCTTCCCTTCTGGAGTGACCATTGCAGGGCAGAGGAGTGCTAGGTCATTGAATCGGGTAGTATAAGTTTCAAGGTCTGTACCTGACATCTTGAGGTTCCAGAGTTCTTCTTCAAGTTTTTGCACTTCGCCCCTCGGACAATACTCCTTTAGCATCAAAGCTTTCAAGTCCTCCCAGCTTATAGAGTTAGCCACTGCAGGAGTAAGTGACTTAACTTGTCCATTCCACCAAGTGAGAGCTTTACCGGTGAAAGTGAATGCCGCAAACTTAACTTTGCTCGTTTAAGGACAAGCACAGATTTCGAAAACTGCTTCAGTCCTCTCGAACCATTGCATTAGTGTGACCACTCCCCCGCTTCCATTGAAAAAATCAGGTTTGCCATTCGTGAAGTCTTTGTAAGAACACTCTTTTGTACGCCCCGTACTGTCCCCGTGGTTAGAGTGCGTAGCACCAGATCCGGAACCACCAGCATCGTTTGTACCTATCTGCGACATTGCAGCCGCTACGGCTGCTGTTACTGCAGCCTGGAACATCACGGAATCAAACTGTGGAGGTGGTGGCGGAGGAGGTGGTGATGTGCTGCCGGAAGGTCTGGGTCTTTTCCTCGGTGGCATAGTTCTGTCAAAAGTTATACAGACGAAAAATCGGTAAGTCTTCAATTGCAAGTCGGAGTTTATTGAATTTGATTATTTGCTATATGTCCCGACTTAAAACATTCAGAAATGATTTATGAAGAAAGTTCATGCGCTCGAACTCCCTGAATTTAGTAGTGACCCAAATGTAATTCTGTAATCTTTGATCATGCCTGGTCCTTTCCTAAGATCACTCGATGCACACCAGTTATTGGTAATTATGGTCCAATAGGCTGTTGAACTTAATGAGTCTATCCTAAGCCCACAACCAAACAAGGAACAGGACCTAAGGCGGACTCACCATTTCT
The DNA here is from genome assembly GCF_052849685.1 of Lactuca virosa. Taxonomy (NCBI): domain Eukaryota; kingdom Viridiplantae; phylum Streptophyta; class Magnoliopsida; order Asterales; family Asteraceae; genus Lactuca; species Lactuca virosa. Next base: position 56,908,662 of record NC_136428.1, on the reverse strand, counting down.
AAGTCGATCGTCTCACAGTTACAATTAACCAGGAGGTGTACATTAAGAATCTCAGAAACACCGAAAGTAAATTGTTTGTACTGTCTTGTTATGAGATTATCATAAACTCGCAATGAACTAAAATACATGCCAATTTCATTGATATAATTTGATACATATTGTTTAGGAAAATTAGTCCTCATAGGAGGTCTACATTACATCAATTCAGCAAAAGAAAATTTTAACAGCACACCGACTCCTCGAATAGTGTAATCACTTAGACGTAGGGTCGGATCTACTTGTAAGAAAAGTAGCACCAACGCATACTCGAAATCCTAGTTTTTATAACAAAATGTGAGCAGTGCAAGCACTACTCGAGGCAGGTGGCATCTGGTCCATGGTGGCCTTGAGATGAGGTCGAGGCTCCCTGAAGCTCCACAATCCGGCGTTCGGCCATGATCATTCTCTCCTCGAGAGTTGTGTGCCTGATCTGGTACTCCCTCACCTCCGCCCGAGCGGTGGTAAGGTCCTCGATGATTTGGTCCATGGGGTAGAAGTCTCTTTCCAAGTCCCTGGTACGAGCATCCGACGCTTCTACAGCAGCGTTGAGATCCCGAACTTGATTTGCCACTTCCCTATTCTGGTCTCCAAGGTTCGTGATCTGCTGGATCACGACTGGGAGGGCTCTATCATCCGGTCCCCCATGACTGAGGTCGTAGTAACCCCGTTGATCGCCAAATGGTGATCGTTGTCGTTGTTGACGGCCCCATCGCTCGATCACTGTTGCCCAACGAGGCTCGGGCCCGTTGTAGCCAAAACGGTTCGCAGGCACCCTGGCGATGTAAGGAGGGTTGATGACTTCCTCCTCTGGTTCTTCTTCTTCTTCTTCGTCCCCCATTTCTTCTTCCTCCTCAGGTTCCTCTTCTTCCTCAACCTCTTCGGGGTCTTCCTCAAGATCCTCCTCGATCATTTCATCGGGTTCTGCCTCAAGCCATCCAGCGTTTCCCTCATTAGGGAAGTACATGTCTCCAGGTAGATGGAACCATGCCATGTTGTCTGTACAAGAATAGGGGTGTAAGAGATATGAAATGAATCTAAATGTCGAGTTATAAAGTTACAAAGTACTCCTATAGTATTTTTAAATGTTATGTTTGGTTTTTAGTGTATTCAATATAGGGTGATGTTAGGTTGTTAGATTTGTTGTCCACTACGACTATCCCCCAATATATGCAAGTCACTTCCCGGACAGATATAGTTGATCAGACTATATCCATCCCAGAGTTGACCACATATCCCAAGGCATACTCGTAACGTACAACTCCTCCCCTTTTACTTTATGTTCTTCCTAGTTATGACACTATGCGAGCATCTATGCATGTACTTATACTTTTAACAAGAAACCGTTTATTTTCTAAAAGTACAATCATTTGAAAATGTTTAATCAGAGACTTTTAGTCCCAAATGTGTTTATAGTTCGTATATCTTATGTGGTTCGATATACTTAGTTCATTATAAACATTGCTCTGATACCAATCTGTCACACCCCCAAACCTAGGATGGCGGAAACGTGCAGGGGTGGAGGACTTCATGTATAGTATCACAACAACGAATAAAATAATGCTCAAAGTATAGACAACCAACATAAATATAATTGAAAAAGTTACATCATAGTATATGTTTACATGTTTCTGAATCAATTACATTATGTTGACAAAAATACAATGTTTGACGCCTTAGCGTTCCATCCTCAAAAGCGGCCGATTACCTGTTTACTGATTTCCTGAGAATACAAGTAGTTTTGAAAAAGTGTCAACAATTAAGTTGGTGAGTTCATAAGAGTTTTGTTTGAGGAAAAAGCCGTTTTCCTTGTAAAAACGATAGAGTATGATTCCAGAAAATCCAATATTTACCTTATAAAAGTTATGTAGTCTTAAAAGTCACGACCGAAATGTACAAGTATTTTTCCATACTTAAAGTAATTCATGCAAGTTTAAATCGGCATAAACTCGTTTAATTTAGAAGTAAAACCCGTAAATATTATGTTTTGTTAATACCCCATGTGAGTTATTATAACCATACTAATACTCAGACGGCCTCATAATACGACGTTCTTCAGGCGTCGCAAGTTAAATGACACTTGTCACCTCAGACCTGCCGGTCTAGCTGTTGCATGCAGCTCAGGTGCGGGTTTGTCAGACCCAATATAGATCTATACACAACTATCACGCTCTCCCTACAAGAGACTCTGGTTACAATTTACAGGACTTTTGACTTTGTTACTATGAAGGTAACACGAAGCGAATGTCTCACAAATTTATTCATTAACAGATTTACGTGAACTGAACTGAAAACCCCTTGGTATTGAGTTTGACTGGTTAATGAAACATAAACTATACCTATTATAGTTTAACATAATTGTTTGTAATGAGTATGAAACATAAACTATACTTACCATAGTTTATCATAAGTGTTTGTAATGTAAAATAACATTTTTCTGTGATGTAGATTTATAGCAAAAACATAATTAGGTTTATTATGCCTCATTTTGTAGTAATAAGGATTCTTACAACTTAATGTCTATTTTTCTGTTATATAATTTTATCATAACAGAAAATACATGCAATGGGGTTTGTTCTTTGGTGGAGAATGAGAGAAATGAGAGAAATGTGAGGAGGGGTAAGGGTTTCCAGCCTTTGACCAAGAGTGTGGCTGGAAAAATGGTGGGAAAGGACAATGAAATGACCAGGTGTGGTGGAAGGACAAGGGCATGGCCATTGAGTGGGTATGGGGTGGTTGCTTGTGTCATACACTAAGGCAAAGTCAACACTCCACCTCTAAACCATACCCACTAGATTTTATTCCTAAGTAAAGATTTCCCTAATAATGTGATTAGATTATGGAAATATGGGGTCTTATATGTCAAAATATAAGTTTGGGTGAAAATCCTGTGTTAAAATCATGAAAAACGGGCTCAAAACGCTAAAAATATTGAAAACCGGGTAGGAATTTCTAAAATCCGAAATTCAGGGCCGGAGGTTCGGTCCTAGCCATGGGAACCGAAAGTGGATGGGAACCGAGACTAGGGTTCGGCTGAGCAGCTTCGCATCTCGGACCGAAGGTAGCCTCTCGGACCGAAGGTTAAGTTCGGTTCCTTAGCAGGTTCGGTTCAGGAGGTGGTTTCGGTTCTCAGGAGGTTTCGGTTCCTTAAGGGAGGTTCAGTTCCTAAGAAGGTTCGGCTCCTTAAGAGAGGTTCGGTTCCTAAGAAGGTTCGGCTCCTTAAGAGGGTTCGGCCCCTTAAGGCTGTTTTTCGCGAAGACTTCCGTTTTCGAGCGGTTTTCGACTAAATTAAGGGTCGGGATGCCCCGAGTGATTATAAGAAGTTGAGAGAGATTTTGAGAGAGATTTGGGAGAGATTTCACATACTTGGAGAGATTTGGGAGAGATTTGACATATTTGGAGAGATCTCTCATACTTAGAGAGATTTAGGAGAGATTTCACATACTTGGAGAGATTTGGGAGAGATTTGACATACTTGGAGAGATTTCTCATACTTAGAGAGATTTGGGAGAGATTTCACATACTTTGAGAGATTTGGGAGAGATTTCATTTGTGACTTTTTTGAGTGTTTAGGTTTGCAACTCAAAGTTCGTAAACCTCGTTAAGCCATGTTTAAGGGTTTTACACACCCCTTAAAGGGTATGCAATAGTGTTTTATCGTTTTGCTACCTCACTTATCCCGTTTAGGGTTTAAGAATTTCAATCATACGAACTTTCCAAGTGATGACTTCTTATTAAAATAGCGAATTGTACAATAATTACATAACGTAAACCCTAGTATACAAGAGTTAGTAGAGTTGACCGGTTTGACTTGTTGACTTTATTTGACTTTGACTTGACCAGAATTTGACGGTTGTCACAACTTCCACCGAAGTCCATAACACATGCGCGTAGCATGTCCTCGAGCGTCTGAATTGTCCGCTCGCTTTGCCTGTCTGTCTGTGGGTGATATGCGGTACTGAAGTGCAACCGGGTACCCAACTCCTCATGTAATTTCTTCCAGAACCTGGAAGTAAAACGCACATCTCGATTTGACACTATCGATGTTGGCACCCCATGTCGTGCTACCACCTATCGAACGTAGATCTCGACCAATTTCTCCGCAGAAGAGCTCTCACTAATAGCCAGAAAGTGAGCACTCTTCGTCAACCGATCTACAATCACCCATATCACATCAACACCCCACGTAGTCCTCGGTAATTTGGTGATAAAATCCATGGAAATCTGTTCCCACTTCCACAGGGGAATCTCTAGAGGCTGCAACGGGCCAAGAGGACGCTGGTGCTCCGCCTTGACCTGACGACAGGTCAAGCATCTCTCGGCTACCCATGCCCCATCTTTCTTCATACAGGGCCACCAATAATCCCTTTTCAAGTCCAAATACATCCTGGTGGCCCCCAGATGGATCGAGAATCTCAACCTATGGGCCTCCTCCATCAAAATACGTCGAGCTTCACTCGTATATGACACCCATATCTGCCCATGGAAGGTCATAAGCCCCCGATTGTCCGTCTCAAACTCAGAAATCTGCCCGATCACCCGCTCTCTCTTACGGTTCTCTGGTCTCACGGCCACCACCTGGGCCTCTCAGATGGTATCTAAGACTGGAGTCATCACCGTCATCCTCATGCACACATCTCGCATCGGAGCACTCACTACTCTACTACTCAGGGCATCGACTACCATATTAGTCTTGCCAGGGTGATACAAAATCTCATAGTCACAGTCTTTCACTACATCCAACCACCTCCTCTGTCTCATATTCAGGTTGGGCTGATCCATAAGGTACTTCAGACTCTTATGGTCCGTGTATATGGTACACCGGACTCCATAAAGATAGTGGCGCCAGATCTTGAGGGCGAACACCACCGCCCCCAACTCCAAATCGTGGGTGGGATACCTCGTCTCGTGAGGCTTCATCTTCCTCGATGCATATGCTATCATGTGTCCCATCTGCATCAACACGACACCCATCCCTGATATAGATGCATCACAGTAGACTACGAAGTCCTCCACTCCCTCAGGAAGGTCTAACACTGGAGCTTCGCACAATCTTTGGCAAAGAGTCTCGAATGACGCCTGCTGCTCGGGCCCCCCAAGTAAAAGTAACACCCTTCCTGGTCAATCTGGTGAGAGGAACGAAAATCTTGGAGAAATCTCCGATAAACCTCTGGTAGTAGCCTGCCATCCCCAGAAAACTCCTGATCTCGTATGGGGATCTTGGCACCTCCCATCACATAACTGCCTCAATCTTGGCCAGGTCGACCAAAATCCCATTCTGATTAACTAGGTGTCCCAAGAACTGGACCTCTCGTAACCAAAAATCACACTTGGAGAATTTGGCATAAAGCCTCTCCATCCTCAATACTCCAAGAATCTCCCGCAGGTGCTCCTTATGTTGCTCCCTAGACCTCGAGTACACCAAAATGTTGTCGATGAACACGATCTCCGACCTATCTAACATGGGTCGGCACACCCGGTTCATGAGGTCCATGAACGCTGCAGGTGCATTCGTGAGTCTGAAAGGCATCATCACAAACTCGTAATGCCCGTAACGAGTTCGGAAAGCTGTCTTCTGAATATCCTCCTCACAGACTCTCATCTGATGATACCCATATCTCAAATCAATCATGGAAAACCAAGACGCCCCCTGCAACTGATCGAATAAATCGTCGATCCTTAGTAATGGATAACGGTTCTTGACTGTCAGCTTGTTCAACTCCTGGTAGTCGATGCACATCAGGTGTGAACCATCCTTCTTCTTGACAAAAAGGATCGGCGCTCCCCACGGCGAGCTACTCGGCCTAATAAAACCCTTCCCTAGCAGCTCCTGGAGCTGCGAGGATAACTCTTGCATCTCGGGCGGTGCAAGGAGATAAGGTGCCTTGGCAATAGGCGCCGTACCTGGAATTAAATCGATCCGATACTCTACATGCCTCTCAAGAGGCACACCCGAAAATTCCTCGGGGAAAACATCCGGGAACTCACACACAACTGGAACATCGGAGATAGAACTCGGTCTCTTAGTGGCAACTCTCGTATCCATCACATATGCTAAATAACCCATGCATCCCTGCTGTAAACTCTGCCTCGCCCAAGCGGCAGAGCAGAAAGCTGATCCAGATCTGGTCCCTTCGCCATACACAGTAAGTACTCCCCTAATAGGGTCTCGCATGGTCACCATCTGACGCTCACAGCCAATCACAGCTCCAAACCGGCTCAAAAAATCCATGCCCACTATGACACAGACATCCCCCATCGCTATTGGCACCAGATCTATCGAGAACTCGACACCGAAAATATCTAATACACATCCCCGGAATACATCAGTGGCAAAGACCGCATGCTCGTCGACTATAGAAACCCTCAGTGGTCGGCTCAACACCTCGCGGCTGACACTAATATGACGACTAAAGGATAAAGATACGAAAGATCGACTCGCACCCAAGTCAAATAACACCAAAGCAGGCACAGAACTCACAAGAAAAGTACCTATATACATCACAATATAAGCATAAACAAATCTAAAAATAACATAAATAAGGAGATACGTACCAGCAACAACATCAGGCACTGCACGGACCTTCTCCGCAGTCAACTGGAATGCTCTCCCACGAGCTCTCGGAGGTTCGGCCTTCCCCGGTCAGCCATCAGTAACACATAAAGCAGCAGGAGTAGAAGCCTGGGCTGATCCCTGAGTGAGCCGGGGAAACTCGGCCTTCCGATGGCCCGTCTGGTTGTAGTGAAAGCAAACCGAAAATCCCTTGAGGCAGTCCCTCGCCATATGCCCCTCCTTGCCATATTTGTAGCAAATCCCCGCTCGGCAAGACCCCTCATGAATCTTGTCGCGCTTGCCACAACTGTGGCCCTTCTAGCCTCCAGCTCTCGAATCAGCGGGCCTAGCCCACTTTGTCGCTGGCTGCGACTGTACTGGTCTTCTATCCCTCCCCTGCTGCTCTCCCTCCTCTCTGGTCTGAATCTCCAGCTCGATCTCTTTCCTCCTGGCATTGGTCTGCAACTCAGCCAATGTCCGGTAAGACGAGCTCACCACGAACTCCCAAATATCTCTCCTCAAGATGCTCAAATACCGGCTCACACGTGCCTGCTCAGTAGACACGTGCTCAGGACAGAACAACGCCCTCTGATGAAACATCCTCATAATCTTTGTCACTGATTCTGTCTTCTGCTTGAGAGACATAAACTCTTGTGCCAAACGTTCCCTCTCCACCTGGGGAGCATACTCATCTCTGAATAACTTGGTGAACCTCTCCCAAGTCACTGCAGCATGATCTGCAGGGGTAAAATCAGTCTTCATAAACTTCCACCAGTCCTTCACTCCCAAACAAAGCTGGTTCAGCGCAAACCGAACTCTCATATGCTCTGGTGGCTTCGTGTTGCTGGACTCATTGAACAACGAGTCACCTCCTAGTGGCCTAGCAGCAGCTATGGCTGCGGGGGCTGCAGCAGCAGCAGCCTCCGTGACAGCAGCGTATCGCTCATCAAATGTCTCAATCAACATGGTCTTAATAGGCCCGAACATCTCTGGTATGGCCTCTCTGATAGTTGCGACCACCTCCTCATGAATGATCTTGTCGATCTCCTCATCACTGGCACCACTACTCCCAGGTTTGTTGCGGGTAATCACCATAGTGTCTCTGAAACGCAAACACAAAATATCAGAGACTAGCTCAAGCACACACAGACTCGGTTACCCACCCCCTACATGCTCTTTAGCATCCTAAGATTCTTATTTGGGTCACATACAGATCCGGTGCTTTCACTAGTACGGGCCCAATACTACCTTCCACACCAACCAGTAGTGGTCCCAAGTCCTCCTCCTAGGATCCTAATTCACAAGTACTCTATTTGTTGGGTATAATAGATTACGTCATTGGGCTTATTTATTTTGTATTTGGTATTGGGCCTGTCCAAGCCGTATCATTAATTAGGGTTTAAATATTAATAGTGCATGCATGCACCGTAGATGAAAAACGTTTTGATAGAGATTTACTTGTAAACCCTAGCACGCATCAACAGTAGCAATTCTTCATAGAGTTCTTCTGAGGCGTGACTTTTAATCATTCGACATATTGATTGATTCATTATGTGTTCTTACTTTACTTCGTGTTCATATTACACTTGTTCAGAATCTATTCAATCTATAAGGTTATTAGCTTTATCAATTGGTATCAGAGCAGGAGACTGTGTAAATCATACGCATCTATTCTGTTTGAAGAAATCATTAGGGTTTCCGCTATTATGAAATCTGTTGGAGCCGTCATTACTTTGTTGACGCCACTCCTTGATCTTGATATTACCCTAATACGATCTTACAAGTCCGATTCTTAACAAGTACGAAAATCAAGTCAACATGTCGCACAACGATTCTCAAACCAATCCAATCAACATCTCAAACAGCATAGGATCAACAACAAGGATTCCGATTCTATATCCTCGCGAGTATGAAGTATGGGCTCTTCATTTTGAAGACTATGTTCTTGATTAGAAGATAATGGGTATTTAATATGGGATGCTATTATTGTGGGTCCTTTTGTTCACTCTGAAACCAAAAGAACCATTAAAACTCAGAAGGAATACAACCAGTTACTCATTGATATGAAGGAAGTTCCTAAGGATGAGAGAGACAAACTCACCAGCAATATAAAAGCAGTGAGGGTTATCAGGTTCGCTCTACAGTCCGATACATTCCGCTTGGTAAGTTCTTGTGACACTGTGAAAGAGATTTGGTACAGGCTTAGAGAGCTTTATTCCATAGATGAGGATCTCGAACATTCCATCCAAACACTCCTGCTTTCAAAGTTTGGTGACTTCAAACAAAAGCCAGAAGAGAATCTTAGCCAAACTTTCAACTGATACAATCATCCCTCAGTAAGATGACTTAGCATGGAATAGGACGAGAGCTGATCGAGCAGAAGGTCACTTTCATAAATGGACTTAGACCTGAATGGATGGCAGTAGTCTCACCTGTTAAAGCACACGAACAGTTCAAGAATTATTCATTGGACAAACTAGTTGGAATTCTAAAGTCACATGAAAGTGTAGCGACGAAAGAAACGAAAGTAGTGTCCAATATGGGGTCCTTGGCTCTCATTTCGAAGGGCAAGGGTGTTGCTGAGGAAGAACCAGCGACTGATCTCTCTGATAGTGATTTGACAAGCGAAGAATTTGCTTTGATAGTTTCAAACCTCAAGAGGTTTGCTAGAAAGAAATTCCCTTCTACAAAGAACCGAAATTGGCAAGGAAGTTACAGCTCCGAGAAAGTGAAATAGGAGAACAAAAGCACTCCTCAAAAGGACAAATAGAAGAAGGAAAACAATCTGGTTGGTGACTCAGGCTATGACTGTAACTATTGTCATGGTAAAAATCATTTAGCTAAGGAATGCATGTTGAGGAGGCTGAATGAGAAGAAAGAAGGAGAGGATGATGAGGCTTACTACTTGCGTAAACTGGAAGAGATCAAGAAGAAGAAGTCTAATGATAACTTTATGCCTGCTTTAATTGTGTAGGAAAATACAGCTGAGAATGAGTTTGGAGGAGTAGAGATCTGGTCTACTGATTCGGAGGATGAGGAAGTTCGCAAGCCCACACATGGCAGGGCATTTGTTACGAAAGAAGATGGATCGAAGTTCGTTGGAAGGTGTCTGATGGGGACCAACGGTGTGTCACAGATGAGAGGCTACACAATTGATGGTGGATATGAGGAAACAAAAGAGAGTAGAGAAGATAAGTGTTTTGCAGCAAAACCAGTCTGTGAGAAGATCAATGAATGTGATCAACTGATCAAGAAGGTAAATTCCATTCTCGAATCTCTTAAAATACCCATATCTAACTATGAAACTGAATTAAATGATCTAAAATTTTCCTTTTCAAGTATTAGTGGTAGCTTAAAACAAACTCGTCTGACGAATTCTAACCTAACTGATCAAATCAGCAGGATATCATCCAAGAGTGAGGAGCGAAGGATTTGGATTGAATTAAAAGAGTCAAAGATGTCTAGATTTAGGGACGAACACATTTATTTGCAGCGTGATAATTTAAAGCTTTTGAAACAAAGGAATATTTTTTGTTTAATTGCTAAGCGACTTTATACTAATATTACTTAGTTGCATTTAGATTCTGAAATTGGGAAAAAGATTCACAAAATGATTTTGCCTTTCCTTAAATTAAAGGAAGACGAAATTGATGTTGATTGTTATAAGTGTGAATCTATCGTCTCTTCATATGAAACCTATGATGCTTATAGAGTTAGTCTGGATAAAATTGAATCCTTCATTAAGTCCAAAGACCACAAGGACATGTTGAAAAACTTAATTGATGAAAATGACAGGTTGAAAATAAAGAGTGAAACCGTACAGAAATTTGACTCGTTGAGTTCTAAGTTGAGTTCAGAAAACAAAATCAATATTGAAAGTACATCTAAATTTGATGAGGACAATGACATGAGTGAAATATCTGTAGAACATGAGGTTGACTGTTCTGAATTTGTTAAGAACGAACCTGAACCTGTAAAAGTCCTTATCTCTGAAAATTCAGTTAAATTCGCTCGGATTTCTCAAAAACAACCAAAAACACTAAAACCGAAAGCAACTGTTTTTCCTAAGGTACGAACAGTCCCAAATAAAGTGTTTGCTACTGAAGGACTTGACAAAAATCAAACAGTCGAACTAACGTCCATCATTAACGAAGACAATAAAGATGGCTGCGACGACTACTTTTGGTCAGCACCAATTGATAATGCAGACGAAACGAAGGGTCTGTCTGAAAGAACCTCCTGGAGAGTTAAAGGCAGATATGTGGCCGAACCAATCAACAAGCCATCAAGTTTTGAGAAGGGTAGTACAAGTGGTACAAAGGAATTTCAAAGCGAACCCACAAAGGAGACAAGCAAATACCCGTCAGTAAAGAACAAAACTCAAGCAAGTGAGGCGAAACCAAAGGTGAATATTCACAAATCGTCTAAGAAACTTGCAGAGCAAAAATGCCAGAGGAATCGGAGATATCAGAAGAATCTCAACGAAAGCAAGCAGTTTTGGCAATCCGAAAACTCTAACTACATTCGCAAAGAAAAAACTTCCAATCAAAAAGCGAAAGCAAGTTCGCAAGCGAATCCCAAACAGTGTTCACACTGTCATTCTTGTGGTGTACAAAAACAAAAGAGAAGTTTCGCTCACAAATCATCATCGTCTAAAAAGTTCATTGAGAAACCCAATTTGATGGGTTTTGAGCATTCTAACACTCCTATGGTGTGCATGCAACCCTAGAAACCTTGGATCTATGTTTTACTAAGATACATGCAAATTTGCTTTTCCAAGGTTCTTAACCTAACTAGCATGGCATAGGGAACTTTGAAACATAATAAGCTAGTAGAGTTACATACCTTTTAGTAGTGGTTGATTGCTTGGAGTTTGAGAGCCTAGAACCAATAATGTGGATGCCTCAAATGGAAGTCACAAATCACCACAAACCTTGGAAACTTGAGAGAATAGTAGAACACTTCTAGAAATCGGCCACCCTTAGTTCTCACACAAAAACTAGTGAAATTTCAAGTGCCAAGGACTCCTTTATATAGTGTGGTGGATTAGGGTTACATCCATGTAAACCCTAATACCCATGACCTTTTATTTCCATGAGATCCATGGGTTAAAGCTCTATGGACTATCCATGGACTTACCATGCAAGCCTAGCCCATTCTCAATAAGCATTAGCCCACACTATATAAATACAAGAGTCCATATTTTATTAGTCACACTTTTGATCACCAAATTAATTCTAAATTAATTTTAGATCAATACTAATTAAATAATATGATTTCATATTAATATATTAGAACTTATAATATATTAATTAATCATAACTTATACTATTCTCAAAAGATTATCCATATAAATCGTTCGGGTGAAGTGCAACCCAAGTGGACCATGCCGGGTCGGGTCAAGTACATCTCAAATATAGTTATGGACTTAGACACCTTATCCAACAGTCTCCCACTTGGATAAGTCTAATAACTATAGTTGCAATTATGACTTCAGGAACCGACCGGCAATCGTAGCTCTTAAAACTCTGTTGAACTATGAAGCGCCATTTTAGATAAGGGATCATATAATCCTCTGTTCTAGATATCAGCCGGACAAATACATGGAACAATGTCTTACTTATTGTCCAGCAGTTTGTTTCCCGATTTCCGATTTGTTTGACATAGAAGTTAATTGAACACATCAATTTAGTTCTGACCGGGCCCGGTACATAGGTCACAACAAAATCATCGAGGGGCCCAGATATCGCTTCTATTCCAAGAAGGAACAGATAAACTTCGACTCATATGCTTGTTCTACTACTTGTTGAATCATAAACAAAGGCACGTTTTATAACATCGAGTTACCAATGCGCTTTCGTACAATCAATATATAACCAACTCATAGTCAACAACTCATATCTCTAGGTTTGAAGACTTATATGATATTACCGTCTCACGATCACTCAAGATAAATTCCATGAAGTTATACAAGTGAGCATGGGTTGAATCCAATACTCGGAACTTATGAGCACTCATGAATGTTGCAGAAACTCTTGCTATGTCCAACACTTTAGACATCTACAAGCCAGCTTCATGACAGTCTTGATTCATATCTACTTCCAACATATGACCGACTGTGGAGAATTTGAATAATATGATATACCATAACATAATTATTCTGGAAGTCAAAACATGCAAAAATGAAATGATAGTAAACGATTGATAAAAGATAGCAACACTTTACTTATAAATAAACAACAACTTTTATTTATCATCAAATGTCAATTACACTTTACAAATTTCAAAGCTATCTAATTTCCAAAACTAATATCATCCTTTAGCCCTATGCGCCTTGCATGCTGAAGATGCTTAACCCTACTCAGTCCCTTCGTGAGGGGATCTGCTGGGTTCTCATCCGATGATACCCTCTTTGCCACGAGGAGTCCTTCTTCTATTCGATGTCTGATGAAGTGATATTTTCTGTCAATGTGTCTGGATCTGCCATGATCTCTCGGTTCCTTGGCTAAGGCAACCGCACTATTGCTGTCACAGAAAATATCCATAGGCTCTTTTATAGCTGGTACAACTCCAAGGTCTCCAATGAAGTTCTTTTGCCATATAGCCTCCTTTGCTGCCTCGCTTGCTGCTATATACTCTGATTTGCAAGTTGAATCAGCCACTGTCTCCTGCTTGGAACTTTTCCAAGAAATTGCTCCTCCGTTTAAGGTAAAGACCCAGCCTGACTGAGAGCAGAAATTATCCCTATCAGTCTGGAAGCTAGCATCACTATACCATACTACTCTCAAGTCATCACTCCCACCGAGGGTAAGGACCCAGTCCTTAGTCCTCCGCATGTACTTGAGAATGTTCTTTACTGCAGTCCAGTGATCCTTGCCAGGATTACCCTGATATCTGCTGACCATGCTCAATGCAAAGGCCACATCAGGACGAGTACAAGTCATAGCATACATGATCGAGCCTACAGCGGAAACATACGAAACTCGACTCATCTCTGGTATCTCAGCCTCTGTACTCGGGCTCTGAGTCTTACTCGGTCTGGCGTTACTCTGGATCGGTAACTCACCTTTCTTGGAGTTCTGCATGTTGAACCTTTTCAACACTTTATTCACATAGGTGCTCTGACTAAGTCCAATTAGTCTTTTACTCCTGTCTCTCAAAATCCTTATCCCTAGGATATAGGCAGCTTCTCCAAGGTCATTCATAGCGAAACACTTCCCAAGCCATGACTTCACTTCCTGCAGAGTTGGGATGTCATTTCCTATGAGTAGTATGTCATACACATACAATACCAAAAAGATGACTATACTCCCACTAGCCTTGACATATACACAAGACTCACCTTCGCTCCTCGAAAAGCCAAACTCTTTGAATTTCTCATTGAAACAAAGATTCCATCTGCGAGGTGCTTGTTTCAATCCATAGATGGATTTCTCAAGCTTACACACTCTATTAGGGTACTCTGCGCTGACAAAACCCTCTGGCTGACTCAATTAAACATCTTCAGCCAACTTTCCATTAAGGAAAGCGGTTTTGACATCCATTTTCCATATTTCATAGTCATCAAATGCAGCAATGGCTAACATAACCCTAATAGACTTAATATTCGCTACAGGTGAAAAGGTCTCATCATAATCAACTCTCGGAGTTTGAGAAAAGCCCTTTGCAACCAGTCGTGCCTTATAAGTGTGTACATTACCATCCATGTCGGTCTTCTTCTTGAGGATCCATTTGCAACCGACTGTCTTACGACCTGGTACATTGTCAACCAAGTTCCAAACTTGATTGTCATACATGGACTGTATCTCGCTGTCCATAACCTCTTTCCATTTAGCAGCCTCAGGGCCTGCCATGGCTTCCGAGTAGCTGTTAGGCTCATCCAGACTTACCAGTGTGCTATCACTGATAAGTGTATCACCTTCCGCAGTAATATGGAAACCATAGTAATGCTCAGGTGCATTCCTAACTCTCGTGGAACACCTCAGAGGTACAGACTCGTCAGTCAGATCAACAGGAGTTTCCTCCTCGGGTTGATTGTTAGGTTTTGAGGTTCCTTCACCACTTGACTCTTGAATTTCTTCAAGGTCAATTTGCCTCCCACTGTTTCCTTGGCTCATGAACTCTCTCTCGCGAAAGACTCCTCTCCTTGCTACAAAGACCACATTATCACTGGGTCTGTAAAAGAGGTAACCAAAGGATCTCTGTGGGTAGCCGATGAAAATACACCTCTCACTTCGAGGTTCGATCTTATCGTGAGTCTCGCGCCTCACGAAAGGCTCGCAACCCCAGATCTTGATGTGGTCTAGATTGGGAACTTTTCCAGTCCACATCTCATGAGTTGTTTTGGAAATCTTTTTGGTAGGGACTAGATTAAGGATATGGGCGGTAGTCTCTAAGGCATACCCCCAAAATGAGATTGGTAGCGAAGCTTGACTCATCATGGAACGGACCATATCCAACAAGGTTCGATTGCGCCTCTTAGCCACACCATTAAGTTGTGGTGTTCTGGGAGGTGTCAATTGTGAGACAATCCCACATTCCTTAAGATAGTCAAGGAAATCTATACTAAGATACTCACCACCTTGATCGGATCGAAGCATCTTAATGTTCCTGCCCAACTGATTCTCCACTTCCTGTTTAAACTCCTTGAACTTTTCAAAGGTTTCTGACTTATGCTTGATTAAGTAGACATATCCATATCTACTATAATCATCAGTAAAAGTCACATAGAAGCAGTTAGCATCTCGTGTGGCGGTTCTGAAGGGTCCACACACATCAGTATGTATGAGGTCCAACAAACCCTCACCCCTAGCAAATGTACCCATGAAGGGTGACTTTGTCATTTTCCCAAGCAACCAAGATTCACAACTATCATCTGACTTTAGGTCAAATGACTCCAAGACTCCATCCTTTTAGAGTTGGCCTATGCGTTTCTTGCTTACATGTCCAAGACGACAATGCCATAATGATGCTTTATCCAAGCTAGTGGAAGAATCGGTACACAATACATTATTTCCTAGGTTATCAACAACCGACACAGTTTCATACACACCATCACAATGTAATGCTTTAAAATAAAGAACATTAGTAAAGAAAGCATTAATACCACCACATTCATTATCAAACAAAAAGGTAAAACCTTGTTCGTACAAACCATGAAAGGAAATAATATTTCTTGCCATTTCAGACGAGTAACAACACTTATTCAAATCTAACACTAACCCACTACTTAGCAACAAATAATAAACTCCAATCTTGGTGACAGGTGAAGCTTTCCTATTCCCCATGATCAAGTTTATCTTCCCATGCTCCACATTCTCACTTCTTCTTAGTCCCTGCAAATCAGAACATATGTGAATACCACAACCTGTATCAAGGACCCAAGAATTAGAATGGGGTGAGTTATTATACAATATAGTGTAAATACCTGCATGGTTGGGTTTTACTTTCCCATCCTTAACATCTTCCAGGTACTTTGGGCAGTTTCGCTTCCAGTGCGACTTTTCATGGCAATAGAAGCATTCAGCCTCTTTAGGGTTAGCAGAAGGAGTGACAAAACCTTTCTTGGTTCCACTTGAAGAGGGGCCATCAAGGGAATTTCCCTTGGTACCCTTCGAAGGGCTCTTCCTCTTCTTTCCTTTGCCTTGCCCGATTGCCAATGTCACACCCCCAAACCGAAACGGCGGAAACGTTCGGGGGAGGAGGACGTCATGTACAGTATCACAACAATTGAATAATAGTAATCAAAGCAACAACAACCATTGTATTACTGGAATAATGTTTACATTACATTTGAGTTATACATGAATGTCTTCAAAAGTAAATATAAGTAAAGACTCCAAGCTACTATGCTCCGTCTTCTTGAATTTGCGTGTGTACCTGTCTACTAACGTCCTGAGAATACAAGTAGGTTTTGAAAGAGTATCAACATAAAGCTGGTGAGTTCATAAGCGTTTAGTTTTGGAAAACAGTTCTTTGTTCTTTCGAAAAGTGCATTATGTTTTCTCCAGAAAATCTTATATTTTCTAATGTAATGAAGTAAAAATGATTCTTACAAGTTCTTCCTGCGAGTACTTAGTGTATACAAATCATATACAATCCAGATCGAACAAACAATTAATTGTGTGGTTCTGCCCCAAGCCCACAACCAAACAAGGAACAGGAAGTGAGGCGGAGGCCACACATTCCACTGGTTGTTGGATCCTCATGTACATAATCCTGAAGTATTCACTAGATACTTGCAAAGTTAACTGTATTGTTCCTTTGATATCTATTGAAAGTATTCCTCAAGAAAATCCATTATTTTCTTATTGTATGTATGATTAACCAATTCTTTTTATAACTACTTAGCTCATACTAGCTATGTATAAACCAATATCGAACAGACGATTGATTGTGTGGATCTTCCCTAAATCCACAACCAAACAAGGAACAAGAAATGAGGCGGAAACCACACATTCCATGGTTTGTCTGATATTCTTCACACATAGCCTGGATGCATAAAGTAAGGAATTACAGAATTATTAGTAATGTTCATTAATAAAATGAATAACCGCTTGTTTGCAAAGTACCAATGTTTACCCTGGAAAATCCTATATTTTCCTAAGTGTATGTTATGTATGTATTATGTACGAAAACATTTGTATGAAAACCCTTGTATGAAACCATTGTATAGTAGTCTTATTACATAAATAAAACTAGTTGAATGCGTGTTGTACGGTATACTGAAAGTGTTGTTAATACCCTCTTATGATCACCAAGTACATACGAGTTATAGAAATCTAGATCGAACAAACAGTCGATTGGGTGATCCCGCCCTAAGCCCACAACCAAACAAGTAACAGGGAATGAGGCGGAGATTACACATCCCACTGCAAGTCGCATGTTAATTTCATATGACCCTGGTATATATATACTAAGTTATCATATAGTTATTAACCTTTAATGTTTGTTCGTTAGGTTTATTATAACGTGAACGGGTCGTTATTTCACCTGTGGATTCTTATAACCATACTATGGACGATCAACAATACGACGTACTCAGACGTACGTCGATAAAAATGACGTTTGTCACCCTCGGTTGACTGTAGCTAATAGTCAGGGTGCGGCATTGTCACTCCCGTATAGATCTATACACAAACTCACGCTCTCCTCCAGGAGACTCTGGTTACAAGGCGTCTCACACTGTTGGCTCTCTCAACAAATTCACGAATAATACCATGAAAACCCTTTTTGTTATTAACATGAATCCTTATAAAATAATATCTTTTATTTCATAATTCATAAGTTTGTTTCTTCTGTTCTGAAAACTGTGTTTGTAAAGTTTGTATCTTAACATGTTTTGTAAAACCGATTTCAAGTCTAGTAGTAACGATGTTTACCATGTATGCAAGTTCTATGTTCAATGTATACTAGTGATAGGAAAATATAATAATTTAAATTATATTTTTAAGCATAAGATTACTTATGCTTTTACTTGCATTACCCCCTGAAAACATTAAAAACTCGGAAAATATAGGGGTATGAACTCACCTCGAGTGAGTGTTTTGTATGAAAGATCGATATGAGGTGTCGAATGTCGAGTGAAGCCTCAAACACAATTGGATCCTATTTAACATGTAATAACACATATATGAATCAAATTAGGGTTTTTCACTACTATACATGATAGGAAACCACCCTAAGGACTTAGAAACACTTGAACTAAGTGTTAAAATCATGTGTGATTGAATGAGGGAGGTGTAAGGCCACACTAAGGGTGTGTACGGCCATGGGTGTGCGGCCCATGAGTGTACGGCCGTACACTCATGAAGAGGTGTGCTTTTGAGGTGTTTCCAAGGTTCTAACTAGCATCCAAGAAGTGTTCTAGGTCCCATGCTTAGTTGTAATGCAAGTTTGAGGCCTAAAATGATCATCAAAGTGGGTTTACGGCCCTAAGAGGTGTGTACGGCCGTACAAAGGGGTGTGCGGTCGTACACCCTTCATGTTCATGTCAAGTTTGTCAAGTTTAAGGAGAATCAAGGCTAGGATCAAAGGCTTAGCATGTCCAACTAGCTGATAGGGGCCAAACTGTCACGTTGGAGGGCCTTTAAGGTGTGTACTGCCAACTTTATGAAGGTGTGCGGCCGTACTCCTTTAAAGGATGAAGAACATGATGAAACTTGAAGATTCAAGGCTTAAATCAAGAGGTCTTTCAAGTATAACAAGCTAAAGGATGGAATACTTACGTTTTGGAAGCCTTGGAGGGTACACGGTTGAAGAAACTTGACAGAAAATGGAGTGGTGTGCAGCCAAGGGAAGAAAGGAATGAAGGAAGGAGGTCTACCCATATATATAGGGGTGGGTGACCCTCCACCTTGAGTGTGCGGCCATGAGGGGGTGTACGGCCGTACACCCATGTGTACGGCCGTACACTCCTCCTAAAGGAGTGTATGGCCCGAATTGCTACTTTACGACTTTGATAACTCATCCCTAATCTCAACCTTGGTTGTACTCAAGCTTAGAACACTTAAACGAACCCTTAAACAGTGCTAAAAGATAACAGAAACGAGTTTAACATTGATTGAATTGAATAGTTGAACAAGATAGAAGTTACGGGTTGCCACATCATCCCCCCGTTAGAGGGAATTTCGTCCCGAAATTCAAGCAGAGAATATAGATCATGGACTTGGAAAAAATGATGGGTATTACAAGTGTCTCATCGGATAGACTCATCTCTAGGGTCGGTAGGGTACTTGGGTTTCATAAAACCCTCGCGTTCTCCAGTGAATTCAGATCCTCGCTGGTTGTTTCAGCGGATCATCACTGTTGTATTTTTCCGTTCTGGTATGTGAATGGTGTGTAGGTTTGACTTGCCTGACCACGTTCATCCAACTGGTAGAATGCCCTTTTTTGGTCCTGAGCAGCCTTTGTCCTGAAGTTCGTGGTAGGACTCATACCTGGTTCATCCATCATTGTCTCGTGTACACAAGTCGTATATAATTAAGATTGACAAGACGGTCAGATGGGTGACTCTGCCCCAGGTCCACAACCAGACAAGGAACAGGAGATAGGGCGGAAACACAAATCAACAATGATCAAGAATTAAACTAACAAGCAAGTTGCAAATAATTCCTATGATCTTCTAAACTCATAAGTGTATGAATATTCATATCAACAATTTCAAGAATCATAAAAAACACATATAAGACTTGAAATTTTGATAATAGCTATTGAAAAGGGATTAGTATAACCATTACACCATCTAAAACAAGTTTTATAAGACCAAAACAGTTTAGGGAAATGTTTCTAGTCCATTTCCAGCAGCAAAACTCGAAAAACTGCACTCTGGGCATTCTACTCGTCGAGTGCATGAACCTACTCGACGAGTAGGATGATTTTACACATGGACTCGTCGAGTCCCCCCATGGACTCAGCGAGTTCATTCAGCAAAATGCATAATTTTTGACTTTTTTCAACAATTTGCATCAAGTATTAAGAAAACAAGCCTAGGCTATGATACCACTGATGGGTTTTGAACATTCTAACACTCCTATAGTGTACATGCAACCCTAGAAACCTTGGATCTATGTTTTACTAAGATACATGCAAATTTGCTTTTTCAAGGTTCTTAACCTAACTAGCATGGCATGGGGAACTTTGGAACATAATAAGCTAGTAGAGTTACATACCTTTTAGTAGTGGTTGATTGCTTGGAGTTTGAGAGCCTAGCACCAATAATGTTGATGCCTCAAATGGAAGTCACAAATCACCACAAACCTTGGAAACCTGAGAGAATAGTAGAACACTTCTAGAAATCGGCCACCCTTAGTTCTCACACAAAAACTAGTGCAATTTCAAGTGCCAAGGACTCCTTTATATAGTGTAGTGGATTAGGGTTACATCCATGTAAACCCTAATACCCATGACCTTTCATTTCCATGAGATCCATGGGTTAAAGCTCCATGGACTATCCATGGACTTACTGTGACAACCAGAAATTTCTAACTTATACATTCTTCATTTTTATCAAAGTTAGCCTCGTTTTGCTATTTTGTAATAAAGTTTTGGGTCTATATAAGTGCTTTAGGCTTAATATAGTCAAGATATGAGTCTTAGGGAGGGTTAAAATGTATGTAGCATCACAAAAACGGGCCAAACACACCATGCAAGGTGTGTGCGGCCGCACACCCGAGTGTGCGGCCAGCCAGCCGCACACAGCCGACCGCACACCCTCCTAGCCTCACACTCCAGCCTATATAAAGGACCCTAAGTAAACCTTACACCCTTTTTCACACTCCTTCAAGCTGGAACATTCTCTCTCAAGAGTTCTTCAAGTTTTCCTCTCCAATCATCAAAACAAGTAAGTAAACACCCTTAGATCCTTACTATAACACATTAGAACGCCTTTTCCTCGAGTTTGATCCATGAAATCATCATTCTAGATGATCTTCATGTGTGTACGGCCGCACACACATCATGTGTGACCGCACACACATCTTTTGGTCCTAAAATGGGCTTAAACACTCATCCAAGCTTAGCATCGACCAAAACACCTTCTTAGGATCATCACAAAGCCTTGGAAAATCGATTTGGACACATTTGTAGGAGTGTGTACGGACGCACACAAGCCTGGACGCACACACCTGGCCGCACATAAGCCTGCACGCACACACCTGGCCGCACACGCTGTGCAACCGCACACACCCCTTTAAGGGTCCAAAATGGCAAAAAAACTCCCAATCCGGCTAAGCAATGGTCAAAGCACCTTCACTAGAACATTCCTAAGACTTGGAAACACATTTTTGACACACTTCATAGTGAGTGTACGGCCGCACACACACTTGGCCGCACACTCTGGCCGCACACATACAAAACCCATGTTTTTGTGGCCTTACACTCCAAGATAGGGCCATAAACCTCTTATGTGTAACCATATGAGTTGGTAACACTTAATTCTAAGTGTTTTTATGTCCTTAAGGCACGTCCCTATCACCATTAGTTATAATATACTTTAAGATATTCATATATGTGTAATCATATGTTAAATAGGATTCGTTTGTGCTCGAGACTCCATTTGACACCCAACAATCCTATATCGATCTTCCATTCGAGTTACTCACTACAGGTGAGTTCATACCCCTTAATTAACCTTTGAAATGATTTTAAATGCTTTTATGGGGGGGGGGGGGGGGGGATACAAGTTGAACATTTCTAGTTATTGCTTTAATCACATGTGATTAATAACTAGAACAAACAGAAAGATTTTCTATTACTTTCAAATTGCTATCAAACATATGGATTTTCAAGTGTTTCAAACCTTTTATTAAACTCTTAAATGCTAAAACTGTTTTCAAACTCTTTTAAACTTACATTATTTTCAAACCCATATCTACACCAATATATTTATATATCTAAGACTTGAAGGACTTAGGACTGATAGCTCACCTTATTTCCTGTTCCTTGTTTGGTTGTGGACTTAGGGTATTCTGTTATTTGTCCGACTGTCGTTTAATTCTTAGTTATATATCGTATATATATATATATATATGTGTTGGATATAATAGCTTTCACTTCAGTTCAGAACCTTTGTGTAACAAAGGCATGCAAACAACATTACTATTTAACTATAATAGGTATAGTTAAGGGTTACTACTCGTTACTACTATTACAATGACACCTACCAGAGTCAGTACAGTTATGATTCAATACACACTATATACTATACAAGAGAACACTCTATACATTATACAAGAAAACATGCTATACAATATACAAGGGAATACACTATATACTAATACAAAGAAAACGTCACTACACTATGGCATACTATACAAACCTTTGATTACTAATTAGAATGTGACATACTACTTCTCGATACAACACTTCACTGTGGTATCACTTTGTAACCAGAGTCTCCTGGAGGGAGAGCGGGCATTGTGTGTATAGATCTATACGGGACAGACACTCCCACATCCTGACTGCTAGCTACAGTCCCAGCCGAAAAGCCAAGGGGTGACAGAATGCTACCTCACTATTTATGACCTGGAGGGTCATCAGTTATTCAGCCGTCGATCAGCATGGTTACATACGAGTTCACATTCACACCTTTAATTAACCAATTAAGAATTAAAGGCAAATTAGACTCTCCGAGGCGTATTGTTCATTTAATACCACCTGGAGTCTACATTTTCATTACTTTAGACTCTCTGAGGCGTATTGTACATTTAATACCACCTGGAGTCTGCATTTTTCATCGTTATTAGTCAGCAGTGATACTGCTGGGGTAAAACATTTATTTCCCCTGTTACATTTATTTTTTCATCACCTTATATGAGTGAAGCCTAAAACTATATTTTCATACTGATAGTTTCACTGGGGGAAAATTCTTACACTTATGAAAGAACAAATATACAAACAATCGGGTCTTGGTAGAAGTCTACCTTTTTACTGGAAAATATAGGATTTTCTAGGGAGTATACTATTTACAAACATTGAAATCAATTACTACACTACATTGTTGTAAACGTTTTTATACAAGCAATGACACTAAATACTTATGAACTCACCAGCTTTATGCTGATAAACTCTTTCAAAATAACTTGTATTCTCAGGTCATCAGTAGGCAGGTACAGATGAAGCTTTTGAGAAGATGGAGCACATACAAGACCCATCTTTTATTTTGATTATACTTTTGGTGTCTTACAAACTATACAGAACACGCTTGTATTACAATTATTATATTAATGCAATGGATGTTGTTGCTTGTCTTTACTATTATGCATTGTTGTGATATTGTACATGACGTCCTCCACCCCAGAACGTTTCCGTCGTTCCAGTTTTGGGGTGTGACAGATTGATATCAGAGCACTGTTTATAGTGAATCAAGTATATCAACCCATAAAAGATATACGAACTATAAACACATCGGGATTAAAACACTCTAACCAAGAATATATACTTTTAAATAATAAAATATTTAACTAAGTATATATATATATACATCTATTCATACCAGGGTCAGTATCATACTAGAACATAACAAAAGTATTATGATTGTTGAACATCACAATTAGGCTTAGAGACATATAGTCAAACCTAAGGGGATATAGCCTGATCAACTATATTTTCTGAGGAGTGACTAGCATGTGCCTAAGAATAATTGTAATGTTGCAACAAGTCTAAAAACTTACCAACACTACCACAACGAGAACATTAGAACAAAATACTATAGGAGTATTCTGCGTTACTATAAATTACATATGTGAGAACTAAATGTTGGATTAATGTCTAAGTCCATAACTATATTTGGTATGTACTTGACCCGACCCGGCATGGTCCATTTGGGTTGCACTTCACCGGCACAATTTATATGGATAGTCTTTTGAGAATAGTATATTTATGATTTATATTAATATATTATAAGTTCTAATATATTAATATGGAATCATATTATTTAATTAGTATTGATCAAGAATTAATTTAGAATTAATTAAGTGATCAAAAAGAACTAATTAAATATGGACTCTTATATATATGGAATGGACCAAGTTCATTTAGGTTGGGCTAAGCTTTCATGGATGGTCCATGGAGCTTTTAACCCATGGATCCTATGTAAATGAAAGGTCATGGGTATTAGGGTTTACATGGATGTAACCCTAATCCTCCATAATATATAAAGGGGTCCTTGGCTCACAAAATTGGAACAAGTGTGTGAAAATAAGAGTGGGCCGATTTTAGTGTGCATACATATTCTCTCAAGTTCTTCCAAGGTGTTTTGGTGATTTGTGATTCCATTTGAGGCTTCCACACTATTGGGGCTAAGCTCTTAAAGCTTGAAGACATCAAGTTACATCAAAAGGTATGTCATCTAACTAGAACTTTGTAGTATAGGTGCTTCATAATATGCTACTTAGGATGAAACCTTGGAATAGTTAATATTTGCATGTATAATAGAGAAAACATAGATCCAAGGTTTATAGGGTTGCATGTACACCATAGGAGTGTTAGAATGCTCAAAACCCAACAGTGGTATCAGAGCCATGGGTTGTTTTCTGTTATATTGATGCAAATGTTTTATTTTCAAGTTGGAAAAAAAAGGAAAAAAAACATGACGTTTGTCAAATTTTAAGATAATTACTTGTTTTGTGAAAAACGAATTATTTGTAAAATTTGAATCATTTGTTATATGGGTTGAATTAGGTCAAATTTAGTAAAAGATAAAATGATATGATTATTTTATTAGTTTTAAAAGTTTGATCTAAATGTTTTAAGGAGTTACATATTTTGTCATAAAATTTTGGAGCTCAAAAGTTTTTTTTTTTAAAGTTGTGATCTTAAGGGTTTTTGAAACTTCCATAAGTTATGGATATGAAAGTTTTTTTTTTAAAAAAAAATTGATTCAAAGTTTTTATGGAGTTACAAAATTTGGTGTTAATGTTTTAAAGAATTCCATAACTTGTTCTTAAGTTATGGAACATGGAAAGTTTCATCATAAAACACCATTAATTCCATAAGTTATGGATCCAAAGGTTTTCAAGAATTACAAAACTTGCCCTCAAGTTTTGGAATTTGAGAAAAGTTTTTTATGAAAAAAAGAATTGAATTCTAAAACTCTTGGGTTCATAATTTAAACAATTAATTAAATGGTTTTAATTTTGAGTTTAATAATTGGAATTATGATGTTTTGTTGAATAGTTCAAATTAACTCTTATGGACTTTATTAATAGTTAATTAAAGCGTTTAATTAAAAGAGTATTATTAATCCATAAATATATGGTTTGAGTTTAATTAAATTAAAAGTCTAGTTTAATTAATAGATTAAACCACCAAGTATTTTAAATGTCTAAAATACACCCTTATACTATTATAATATTAAAAGTTTAATATATTATATGTATAAGAGCAAGTCGTCTTACCATTAGTAGGCCTCATTCACGAAGTCGGTCTATAAGGGGGGTATAAGGTTACTGCCTATAAAATGGCAGTTTAATGGGTGTCAACTCTCACTCACCGCTTCCTTGACCGGTGAAGGGTCGTTAGCCGAACAGGTAGGACAAGGACTATAATTCTCCCTTCATTAAAAGTATTAATGATAAATACTAAGTAACTAAACCTTTTATTAATTCCCAATCTTAGTTACTTAGGAAAATGTGAATAAGGTGCTAATCCATGAAATTACACTTTGCACTTTGTTTAAACCGTTAGTGGAGCGTGTGTGGTTAACCGGCACACTAACCTGGATTTAACAAACTAGGCAAAGGGTAACTTAATATTTATCATAGTATCGGTGGAGCTCGTGTGGTTAACCGGCACATCGATTGAGGGGTAAATAATAAGGGTACCAAGTATATTTGCATGGTTACTTCACACCTTGTTTTGTGATCCTCGGCATCCCAGTCACAAAACCTGAAGGGCACACTCGAGATTGAAACATGCCATTGAAAAGTTCAATGAATCTCAAAAGATCTAGGAGTTTCAAATCCAAGTAAAAAACCTAATTAAATTATTTCGTTTTTCATGGTGGAAATTGGTAAATTGTCATTTACCTACCTTCAACTATTTTATAACTCGGATTGCGGCATCCCTCTTCCAGTTATAAATAGGTTGTTGGATCCTAGCCTTAATATTTCATATTGGGTGTTATATTAAGGACTTTAAATCAACTATCTTGAATATCTCCCAAAAGATGTCGAGTTCAGATATCTATGATCTTCCCAAATCTCTTGGAACTTTACTTCCTCCACCTCCTCCAATTATTCTCCCTAACCCACAAGTTCAAGGTCACTCAAGCCCTAATGGCAAGCAAGGTCTATGTGTGATCACATCTTAGAGATGAAGTCACATATTGACAAGCCGGGAGAGTTGGGTTTCAAAGTCTTGAGAAAGTTGGATGTTCAATCACTTTCTAAGTCACATAGTGAGTTCCTTTGGGACTACTATGATACAGACTATGACATGAACCTTAATGATCATATCTATTTGCTTGGTGCTGCTGAATCAACAATGATTTGGAACGATAGTGAAGCAAATTTGATTAGAAGATCAACTTCCCAAAAACTTTATGGACAGTGACAATGGTGACACTGGAAATCCAGAAAAAGCATTCTCTTCCCAATGGAAAGGGATTGGCCATAGTCAACCCGGTTGACCAAATGGTAAAGAGAAAGGCTAAGTCTGAGATAGTCCCATTACCAAAGGGTCCATATGTTTATTTTGCCAAAGGAAGGGGCGTTGATTGCAAAGCTGCCAAATTTACCTAAGGATGTTAAAGTCAATAACTTTGACTCTACATCAGGTAGAGCCCATTATCTAACTCAGTTAAGTTCTATTATGAGATCCTCATTACATGATGTGACTGGGTCACATGTTGATGTTTTAAGAATCAAAGAATAGAGAGAAATCTTAAAGGAAGTATATGTTGATTCTGATCGCGAAGGTGGATTTCGATCGCATCAGAATTTTGAGCAGTTGCTTAAGAAGTTATGATATATTGCTAAGGAATAGATAACAACAATTTTCCATGTGGATTGTAAGGATAAGTTTTTCCGCAAAGTTTTAAAATAAAAGAAAATTGTTTAATTTTGTTTATTTGAAGTATCCTTACAATGGCATTTGTGGAAAATTGTTGCTTATATGATTCCACTGACAGCAATATTGGAAAATGGATTTGACTCTTTCATTTGTGGTAGTGTCTAAATTTACCAAATCAGGAAAGTTCCTCATCACCCAAGTTTCAGTTGGACCGAAACTTGGAATCATGCAAGTTGAATAGTATGATGAATGAGAACTTTCAAGCATTGGAAAATCAAGACTAATTACTTGTTCACATGGATGTGTGAGTCAAGTGAAGGACTAAAGGGATCGAGTACACATTCTTGTGCACTGGTCATGTCCACCACAAAGCTCATTAAGACTATTTGATTTACTAAAGTTTAGTAAATATGGTTATACTTACAAGTTTAAGTATAATTCTGAAACATTGGAAAAGTCTCAATGTATGGCAGAACGAATGGGAAGAATCAAATTAGGCAGAAAGATAAAAGTTTCTCAAATCTGAAAAGATGGGAGAGTACTTTAGTATCATGTTTGTGATCATCTTAATGATTTAGAAATCATATCACAATTAGTCCTCTAAAGGTCTTCTTAGTGCATTCTTATGACTAAGAAGAGGAGTCATGAATTGTTGAAATGGTTAGATCAGGAAGATGAGTCATACTTCGTTCCAAAATAATTCTTAGAGTTATACTCCAAGATTGTAACTTGAGTGACATATCTTAAAGAAAGGTTTAAAACACTTGTCAAATGTAAGAGTAAAAGTGTCCTACTCTTGTACATTTGAAATTGGTAAGTTGTGATGTTTTGGATAAAACAAAGACCAACTAAGGCCAATTGTGTGAAGTGTTTGTCTTGATAAAGAATCCGCACTATCTCTTGAATATTTGGCAAGATAGTCTTATATGTCAAGAGGATAGTGGGAGTCTTAAAGATCCTAAAAAGAATTTCAAGAACTAATCAAGAATAAAACATGAGGTTCTTCACTAGCACACGACTTGAGGTTTATAACCTATCGTGTTGACATATTCTGTGCCCATTCCAGTTAAAGTTGGCTTTGCATAGGAGTTCTGAAAGTTCTCAATTGGTTGCATAACAACTTGGAAGCAATGGCAGGCCCTGTACTGCCAGGTGGCAAGAAGTTAAGATTGCATAAGTTCAGTCCATATGAGTTTGGATTTGTCATTATCCTTGTCTTGTGACTATGGTTTTGACGATTCACATGGATAAGAACACATACACCATAAAATCTAAGGGTCATACGGTTTCTCTCCGATTCATGAAAATGATGGTGAGGAAACACTTCCACCAAGTAGATTTGAAGCAGATGGCAAAAGGTCTAAACAATTGAGACTATGATTACGGCATCCCTTTTCATAGTTCTGAAATTGTTTAGACACACATGCATGCTATCTAAGGAAAGGTGTATGATTTTGATAAAGTTTTATCAAAGCATCTCGTATCATAAATCTGAACTTTGGTAAGAAAGTCAATAAAGTATTGATTTCTAGAAGTCCAGCTGATTTCTGAGTACATGTCAAAGCTAGTGGGAGCATAAGTGTTATGCTAATAATCATCATGTAAGTGGGAGCATGATAATTATTGTTAGTGTTGCAAGTTAGCAATGTTAATTATAGAAAACAAAAGTTTCAATTCGTGAGGCTACAAGGATTGGAAAAGTTGTTTTGCTATAATTAAGGGAGAGGATATACTTCATTTCAGTTCTAAAGGCTTAGATTGAGACCTTAATCATCTTTAGTCAAGAATATATATATGAATTTCATGTTGGATTGGTTCAACTTAAGGAAATTCTATATATTGCGTTCTCAAAATTCGATTATGATTACGGCATCCCTCTTCATAGTCAAATTTTGAAAACATGGCAAATAAAAATATTGTAGCAAAAGACTGGTCTAGAATCATGTCTTTATGTGAGACATCATGAATCGTGTACCGTTTGCTTTGGGTACAGGATCGATTGCATGTGCTATAATATTTGTCATTTCTAAATTTTTCCAAATGCCCAGAGGCATTAAGAAGGGAAAAGGTCTAGAATTGGATATGACTAAAATGATTAAGCAATTGTCGAGGACAATCTGAGGTTTACCAAAGATTGGTTGCTCAGGGACAGTTGGAAGTATAGTGCTAATTTTGGAAGGACCATATTGACATATTCTGAAAAGAGGCATCTCTTATTCAGAAGTGATAGTCAAAATGAGAATATGGAGTTATCTCCATAGGTGGAAGTTATATGTGTAAGATTAGAAAACTTAATGCAAGAAGCATGTCCAAAGCAATGTACTTTGAATATGAGACTTAGTTTCCATGGAGTTGATCTCCATTGGAATACCTTATAATGACTGTTGAAAAGTCTTTGTGACTTTGTACATATTCATTACAAGAGGGTCAGTGCATATAAGTTAAAATCTAAACAGATTTCGATAAATGATAGGAATTTGAAATTCTCACATTTTTCGATAAGGATTTGGGAGTGTGAAATTAGAATCATTGAAATTATGTTCAATTGGTTTATTTCACAAAGTAAGGATCATAGACAAACATAGAGTGCATACTTGGTGTATGGCAAAGCTATTGTTTAAGAAAAACATAGTGTACATGCTTGGAGCATGGGACAACTAGTGTTTTTAATTCAAGTATAAAGTTGATAAAACCGAAACAATGAATAATGAGTAATCAGTATGGTGATAAATAAAAGTGTTTATTTATATTCATAGGGTTTGATACCATATTTGATTCATTTATTCTTGTGTTTCACTTTGCATGTTTTGACTTCCAGAATAACTAAGTCGCTCTTCCTGAATGATTAAGTTATTCAAACCATCCACAGTCGGTCATATGTTGGAAGTAGATATGAATCAAGACTGTCATGGGTTGGTTTGTAGAGGTCCAAGTTGGTGGACAAAGTGGTGCTACAACACTCATGAGTGCTCATAAGTTCTGAGTATTGGATTTAACCCGCGCTCATTTGAATCACTTCATGGATTTAATCACGAGTGATCATGAGACGATAATATCTTATATTCTTCAAACCTAGAGATATGAGTTGTTACTATGAGTTGGTTATACATTGATTGCACGAAAACGCATTTGGTAACTCGATGTTATAAAACGTGTCTTTGTGTATGATTCAACAAGTAGTAGAACAAGCCATATGAGTCGAAGTTTATCCATTCCTTTTACCTTCAGGATAAAAGCGATATCTGTGGGCCCCTCGATGATTTAGCGATGACACATGTGAGTGCTTGGCCAAGCCAGGACTGATTTGATACCAACTAGAGTCTCCGAGGCGTATTGTACATTTAATACCACCTGGAGTCTGCATTTTTCATCATTATTAGTCAGCAGTGATACTGCTGGGGTAAAACATTTATTTCCCCTGTTACATTTATTTTGTCATCACCTTATATGAGTGAAGCCTAAAACTATATTTTCATACTGATAGTTTCACTGGGGGGAAATTCTTACACTTATGAAAGAACAAATATACAAACAATCGGGTCTTGGTAGAAGACTACCTTTTTACTGGAAAATATAGGAGTTTCTAGGGAGTATACTATTTACAAACATTGAAATCAATTACTACACTACATTGTTGTAAACGTTTTTATACAAGCAATGACACTAAATACTTATGAGCTCACCAGCTTTATGCTGATAAACTCTTTCAAAATAACTTGTATTCTCAGGTCATCAGTAGGCAGGTACAGATGAAGCTTTTGAGAAGATGGAGCACATACAAGACCCATCTTTTATTTTGATTATACTTTTGGTGTCTTACAAACTATACAGAACACGCTTGTATTACAATTATTATATTAATGCAATGGATGTTGTTGCTTGTCTTTACTATTATGCATTGTTATGATATTGTACATGACGTCCTCCACCCCAGAACGTTTCCGTCGTTCCAGTTTTGGGGTGTGACAGATTGATATCAGAGCACTGTTTATAGTGAATCAAGTATATCAACCCATAAAAGATATACGAACTATAAACACATCGGGATTAAAACACTCTAACCAAGAATATATACTTTTAAATAATAAAATATTTAACTAAGTATATATATATATATACATCTATTCATACCAGGGTCAGTATCATACTAGAACATAACAAAAGTATTATGATTGTTGAACATCACAATTAGGCTTAGAGACATATAGTCAAACCTAAGGGGATATAGCCTGATCAACTATATTTTCTGAGGAGTGACTAGCATGTGCCTAAGAATAATTGTAATGTTGCAACAAGTCTAAAAACTTACCAACACTACCACAACGAGAACATTAGAACAAAATACTATAGGAGTATTCTGCGTTACTATAAATTACATATGTGAGAACTAAATGTTGGATTAATGTCTAAGTCCATAACTATATTTGGTATGTACTTGACCCGACCCGGCATGGTCCATTTGGGTTGCACTTCACCGGCACAATTTATATGGATAGTCTTTTGAGAATAGTATATTTATGATTTATATTAATATATTATAAGTTCTAATATATTAATATGGAATCATATTATTTAATTAGTATTGATCAAGAATTAATTTAGAATTAATTAAGTGATCAAAAAGAACTAATTAAATATGGACTCTTATATATATGGAATGGGCGAAGTTCATTTAGGTTGGGCTAAGCTTTCATGGATGGTCCATGGAGCTTTTTGTTGGATAAGGTGTCTAAGTAGATAACTATTTCTGGTATGTACTTGACCCGACCCGGCATGGTCCATTTGGGTTGCATGGCATCATGCATTTGGATAGACTAAATGAGAGAAATAACACTTGTGGTTTATTAATATATTATAAGTTCTAATATATTAATAGTATTATTTAATTAGTATTGATCAAGAATTAATCTAGGATTAATTAAGTGATCAAAAGATGACTAATTAAATATATGGGTTGATCATGTAAATCATCCATAACTTGTATAGTGGGCTAAAAGGCTCCATGGATAATCAAGTTGGGTTAAACCCATTGAATGCTCCATGGAGGCTCCATGGGAGTTACAAACCCATGGGTCATGGAAATGAAGAGTCATGCCACATTAGGGTTTACATGGTGTAACCCTAGATGTGACACACTATATAAGCAACAT
Source organism: Lactuca virosa (assembly GCF_052849685.1). Lineage (NCBI taxonomy): Eukaryota > Viridiplantae > Streptophyta > Magnoliopsida > Asterales > Asteraceae > Lactuca > Lactuca virosa. Next base: position 56,876,412 of record NC_136428.1, on the reverse strand, counting down.
GTTCTCCACCAAAATTGGTGACACATAAGAAACAAGAGGGCTAGGCCGATTTTAGAAGTGTGTATTCTCTCTAAAGTCGTTCCAAAAGTATTTGGTGTTGTGTGAAGCATTTGAGGCATCACACTTGGGGTGCTAGGCTCACAAGGTTTCAAGGATCATAAGCAACAACAAGGTAAGTTATTCTATCTTTCATGAAAGTTAAAATTTGTTCCCCATGTATGCTAGATAGGAATATAACCTTGGAATTCAACTTTGCATGATAATTAGACAAACATAGATCCAAGGTTATTAGGGTTGCATGTACACTTAGGAAGTGTTAGAATGCTCAAAACCCATCAGTGGTATCAGAGCCTGGTTCGTTTGTTGTTTTTTTTTGTGTGCAACCAGCTTGAAAAAAAATCGTTTTTCTGTTTTCTGCTCGTATGAAAGTTTGCACATTTGTTGCTGGAAATGGACTAGAAACATTACCCTAAACTGTTTTGATGTTTTAAAGCTTGTTTTAGGTGGTGTAATGTTTATGCTAATCCATTTACAATGGCAATTATTAAAATTACAAGTTTTTTTTAAGTGTAATTTTTTATTCTTGAAAGTGTTCATATTCATGTTCTTGAACTTATGAAGATTAGATGATCATAAGAATTGTTTGTAACCTTCATGGTAGTTTAATTCATGATCATAATGTGTTTTAATGGAGTCCATAACTTGTCCTCAAGTTATGGAAAACCAAAAGTCTCACTTTTATTAAAGCCATTAAAAGAACACAAGAGCTATAAAAATGAAGAGTCTTCATTTTTATTACTCAATTAATTCATAAGTTATAAGAAATGAAAAGTTTTGGAAGTTTACAAAACTTGCCCTCAAGTTTTGGAACATGTAAAGTCTTGATTAAAACTTTAGTTCCAACCCTTAGAATTTTAAAAGTTAAAATTCAACCCTTATACTTTATAATATTATAAGTTACTAATATATATATGTATAACGTCAAGTCGTCTTACCGCTAGTACGCCTCATTCACGAAGTCGGTCTATAAGGGGGTATAAGGTTGTTGCCTGTAAAATGGCAACTTAATGGATGTCCACTCTCACCCACCGCTTCCTTGATCGGTGGAGGGTCGTTAGCCGAACGGGTAAGACACGGACTTATAAATTCTCATTAAAAGTATGATGAATATTATAAAGTAACTAAATGCTTTTATTAAATTCCCAATCTTAGTTACTTTAGGAAAATGTGAATAAGGTGCTAATCCATGAAATTACACTTTACACTTTGTTTAAGTCGTTGGTGGAGCGTGTGTGGTTAACCGGCACACTAACTTGGACTTAAAAAAGTAGGTAAAGGGTGACTTAAGGTTTACCATAGCATCGGTGGAGCGTGTGTGGTTTACCGGCACATCGATTGAGTGATAAACCTTGAGGGTACCAAGTGATTTGCATGGTTACTTCACACCTCGTTTTGTGATCCTCGGTATGCCAGTCACAAAACTTGGAGGGCACACTCAAGATTGAAACATGCCTTTGAAAAGTTCATTGAATCTCAAAAGAATCTAGGAATTTCTAAGAACCAATTAAAAACCTAATATTTATATTTCGTTTTTCATGGTGGAAATTGGTGAATCGTCATTCACCTACCTTTCAAATATGTTATAGCTTGGATTACGGCATACCTCTTCTAAGTTATAATATATTGTGATTGGATCCTAGCCTTAATATTACATTTGGGTGTTTTATTAAGGACTCTCTTAATATCTAAACTAATCTTGTTCTCTTCTTTCAGATGTCTTCAAACAATGCTGCTTCTGGCTCTAATCCTAATGGCTCCTTTACCCTTATGAACTTGTGTGGGAAAGTCACTTTTGATGGATCCAACTTCAATGAATGGATCAGAAACATCAGGATGATTACCCGCTACGAGGACAAAGAATATGTCCTTGACAAGGAGCTTAAGGAGATTGATGAGACCACTGCAACTCCCCAGGAGATCGCTGACTTCCGGGCACATGAAAGGGATGCTACAAAAGTGGCATGCATCATGTTGGCCACCATGACAGCGGAACTCCAAAAGTCCTATGAGGACTTCTACCCTTTTGAAATGCACCAAGATCTGATGGAAAGATACCATCAAAGTGCACGACAAGAGAGGTATGAAATCATATGCTCTATCATAACAACCATGATGAAGGACGGGGAATCCGTCACGAGCCACATGCAGAAAATGCAAAGGTGTGTGGATCGGTTGCTGAAGCTTAATGTGAACTTCCCTGAGGAGCTTGCAATAGATATCATTTTGCACTCCTTACCATCGTGCTATGATCAATTCCGCATGACATATCACATGAATAAGGAAGAGGTCACATTCAGCAAACTTCAGGGACTCCTCAAGACCGCAGAAACAGGTCTTAAGGGTAAGTCGGTTGTTAACACTCCTACTCCAAACTCCGCCCCGGTTTTGGCAATCGGGAAAGGTAGAGGGAAGAAGAGGAAGAGCTCTTCGAAGGGTACCAAGGCTAGGACCCTTGATGGCTCTTCTTCAAGTGGAACCAAGAAAGGTTTTGTCACTCCTTCTTCTGACCCTAAAGAGGCTGAATGCTTCTATTGCCATGAAAAGTCACATTGGAAGCGGAACTGCCCAAAGTACCAGCAAGATGTGAAGGATGGGAAAGTTAAACCCAACCATGCAGGTATTTACACTATCTTATCTAATAACTCACCCCATTCTAACTCTTGGGTCCTTGATACCGGTTGTGGTATTCATATTTGTTCTGATTTGCAGGGACTAAGAAGAAGTAAGAATGTGGAGCATGGAAGAATAAACTTAATCATAGGGAATAGGAAAGCTTTACCTGTCACCAAGATTGGAGTTTATACTTTATCGCTAAGTAGTGGGTTTAGTTTAGATTTGAATAAATGTTGTTATTCGCCAGAAATGGCAAGAAATATTATTTCCTTTCATGCATTGTATAAACAAGGTTTCACCTTTTCATAATGAAGTTGGTTCGATTAATGCTTTCTTTAATAATGTTCTTTATTTTAAAGCATTACCTTGTGATGGTGTGTATGAAACTGTATCTGTGGTTGATAACTTAGGAAATAATGTATTGTGTATTGATTCTGTTAATGATAATAACTTGGATAAAGCATCATTATGGCATTGTCGTCTTGGACATATAAGCAAGAAACGCATAGGCCAACTCCAAAAGGATGGAGTATTGGAGTCATTTGACCTAAAGTCAGATGATAGTTGCGAATCATGCTTACTTGGAAAAATGACAAAGTCACCCTTCACAGGTTCTTGTGAGAGGGGTGAAGGTTTGTTGGATCTTATACACACGGATGTGTGTGGGCCCTTCAAACATGCCACAAGGGATGCTAATCGTTATTATTTAACTTTTACTGATGATTACAGTAGATATGGATATGTCTACTTAATCAAGCATAAGTCAGAGACTTTTGAGAGGTTTAAAGAGTTTAAACAGGAAGTCGATAATCAATTGGGCAGGAACATTAAGATGCTTCGATCTGATCGAGGTGGTGAGTATCTTAGTTCAGAGTTCCTCGACTATCTTAGGGAATGTAGGATTGTCTCACAATTGACACCTCCCAGGACACCGCAGTTGAATGGTGTAGCTGAGAGGCGTAATCGAACCTTGTTGGATATGGTTCGTTCCATGATGAGTCGAGCTTCGCTACCAATCTCATTTTGGGGGTATGCCTTAGAGACTGCTGCCCATATCCTTAATCTAGTTCCCACAAAGAAAGTTGCCAAAACTCCTCATGAGATGTGGACTGGTAAAGTACCCAAACTAGACCACATTAAGATTTGGGGTTGCGAGGCTTTCGTGAGACGCGAGACTCATGATAAGCTCGAACCTCTAAGTGAGAGGTGTATTTTCATCGGCTACCCACAGAAATCCTTTGGTTACCTCTTCTACAGACCTAGTGAGAATGTGGTCTTTGTAGCTAGGAGGGCTTTCTTTCGAGAGAGAGAGTTCATAAGCCAAGGAGACAGCGGGAGGCAAGTTGACCTTGAAGAAATTCAAGAGTCAAGTGGTGAAGGAACTTCAAACCCTAGCACTCAACTTGAGGAGGAAACTTCTGTTGAGCCAATTGACAAGTCTGTACCTCTGAGGCGTTCCATAAGGGTTAGGAATGCACCTGAGCATTACTATGGATTTCATATTACTGCGGAAGGTGATACATTTATCAGTGATGAGACACTGATAGGTCTGGATGAACCTAACAGTTACGCGGAAGCCATGGCAGGCCCTGAGTCAGCCAAGTGGAAAGAGGCAATGGACAGCGAGATACAGTCCATGTATGACAATCAAGTTTGGAACTTGGTTGAGAATGTACCAGGTCGTAAGACTGTGGGGTGCAAATGGATCTTCAAGAAGAAGACCGACATGGATGGTAATGTACACACTTATAAGGCACGACTGGTTGCAAAGGGTTTCTCACAAACTCCGGGAGTTGATTATGATGAGACCTTTTCTCCAGTGGCCAAGATTAAGTCTATTAGGGTTCTGTTAGCCATAGATGCATTTCATGACTATGAAATATGGCAAATGGATGTCAAAACCGCTTTCCTTAATGGAAAGTTGGCTGAGGATGTTTACATGAGTCAGCCAGAGGGTTTTGTCAATACAGAGTACCCTAATAAAGTGTGTAAGCTTGAGAAATCCATTTATGGGTTAAAGCAAGCACCTCGCAGATGGAATCTTTGCTTTGATGAGAAAGTCAAAGAATTTGGCTTTTCTAGGAGTGAAGATGAATCTTGTGTATATGTCAAGGCTAGTGGGAGTATAGGTAGCTTTTTGGTATTGTATGTGGATGACATACTACTCATAGGAAATGACATCCCAACTCTGCAGGAAGTTAAGTCCTGGCTTGGGAAGTGTTTCTCTATGAAGGACCTAGGAGAAGCTGCCTATATTCTAGGGATAAGGATCTTGAGAGACCGGAGTAAAAGACTAATTGGACTTAGTCAGAGTACCTACTTGGATAAGGTGCTGAAGAGATTCGGCATGCAGGACTCCAAGAAAGGAGAGTTACCCATCCACAGTAACGCCAGATTGAGTTATACACAAAGCCCTAGTACTGAGGCTGAGATAGCAGAAATGAGTCGAATACCTTATGCTTCGGCTGTAGGATCGATCATGTATGCTATGATGTGTACTCGACCTGATGTAGCCTTTTCTTTGAGCATGGTTAGCAGGTATCAGGGGAACCCTGGCAAGGCACACTGGACTGCGGTAAAGAATATCCTCAAGTACCTACGGAGGACTAAGGACTGGGTCCTTACCCTCGGTGGGAGTGAAGACTTGAGAGTTGTAGGGTATAGTGATGCTAGCTTTCAGACTGATAGGGATAATTTCCGCTCTCAGTCAGGCTGGGTCTTTACCTTAAATGGAGGAGCAATTTCTTGGAAGAGTTCCAAGCAAGAGACAGTGGCTGATTCAACTTGCGAATCAGAGTATATAGCAGCTAGCAAGGCAGCAAAGGAGACGATATGGCTGAAGAACTTCATTGGAGACCTTGGAGTTGTACCAGCTATTAAAGAGCCAATGGAAATTTTCTGTGACAGTGAAAGTGAGTTGCCTTAGCCAAGGAACCAAGGGATCACGGGAGATCCAGACACATCGACAGAAAATACCATTTCATCAGACATCGAATAGAAGAAGGACTCCTCGTGGCAAAGAGGGTATCATCGGATGAGAATCCAGCAGATCCCCTCACGAAGGGACTGACTCGGGTTAAGCATCTCCAGCATGCTCGGAGCATAGGGCTGAAGGATGATATTAGATTTAGTAGTTAGATAACCTTGAAATTTGTAAAGTGTAATTGACATTAGATGATGAATAAAAGGTGTTTTATTTATGAGTAAAGTGTTGCTATCTCTTGTCGATCGTTTACTATATTTCTTTTGCATGTTTTGACTTCCAGAATAATTATGTTTGGTATATCATATTATTCGAACCTCCACAGTCGGTCATATGTCGGAAGTAGGTATGAATCAAGACTGTCATGATTGGTTGCAGAGGTCTAAGTTGTTGGACATGGCTACAACACTCATGAGTGCTCATAAGTTCTAAGCATTGGACTCAACCCACGCTCACTGGAATCACTTCATGGAATTTATCTCGAGTGATCGTGAGACGGTAATATCATATAAGTCTTCAAACCTAGATATATGATTTGTTACTTATTGAGTTGGTTATGCATTGATTGTACGAAAACGCATTGGTAACTCGATGTTATAAAACGTGCTCTTGTGTATAATTCAATGAGTAGTAGAACAAACATATGAGTCGAAGTTTATCTGTTCCTTCTTGGATTAGAAGCTGATATCTGGGCCCCTCGATGATTTTGTTTTGACCTATGTACCGGGCCCGGTCAGAGCTAAGTTGATGTGTTCAATTGAGTTCTATGTCAAACAAATCGGAAATCGGGAAACAAACTGCTGGACACAAAGTAAGACACTGTTCCATGTATTTGTCCGGTTGATATCTAGAACAGAGGATTATATGATCACTTATCTGAAATGGCGTATCATCATCTTCTCAGTTCCAAGAAACTTTGAAAAGAGCTACGATTGTTGATCGGTTCCTGAAGTCATACTTGCAGTTATAGTTATTAGACTTATCCAAGTGGGAGACTGTTGGATAAGGTGTCTAAGTCCATAACTATTTCTGGTATGTACTTGACCCGACCCGGCATGGTCCATTTGGGTTGCATGGCATCATGCATTTGGATAGACTAAATGAGAGAAATAACACTTGTGGTTTATTAATATATTATAAGTTCTAATACATTAATAGTATTATTTAATTAGTATTGATCAAGAATTAATCTAGGATTAATTAAGTGATCAAAAGATGACTAATTAAATATATGGGTTGATCATGTAAATCATCCATAACTTGTATAGTGGGCTAAAAGGCTCCATGGATAATCAAGTTGGGTTAAACCCATTGAATGCTCCATGGAGGCTCCATGGGAGTTACAAACCCATGGGTCATGGAAATGAAGAGTCATGCCATATTAGGGTTTACATGGTGTAACCCTAGATGTGACACACTATATAAGCAACATGTTCTCCACCAAAATTGGTGACACATAAGAAACAAGAGGGCTAGGCCGATTTTAGAAGTGTGTATTCTCTCTAAAGTCGTTCCAAAAGCATTTGGTGTTGTGTGAAGCATTTGAGGCATCACACTTGGGGTGCTAGGCTCACAAGGTTTCAAGGATCATAAGCAACAACAAGGTAAGTTATTCTATCTTTCATGCAAGTTAAAATTTGTTCCCCATGTATGCTAGATAGGAATATAACTTTGGAATTCAACTTTGCATGATAATTAGACAAACATAGATCCAAGGTTATTAGGGTTGCATGTACACTTAGGAAGTGTTAGAATGCTCAAAACCCATCACTTTTAACCCATGGATCCTATGTAAATGAAAGGTCATGGGTATTAGGGTTTACATGGATGTAACCCTAATCCTCCATAATATATAAAGGGGTCCTTGGCTCACAAAATTGGAACAAGTGTGTGAAAATAAGAGTGGGCCGATTTTAGTGTGCATACATATTCTCTCAAGTTCTTCCAAGGTGTTTTGGTGATTTGTGATTCCATTTGAGGCTTCCACACTATTGGGGCTAAGCTCTTAAAGCTTGAAGACATCAAGCTACATCAAAAGGTATGTCATCTAACTAGAACTTTGTATTATAGGTGCTTCATAATATGCTATTAGGATGAAACCTTGGAATAGTTAATACTTGCATGTATAATAGAGAAAACATAGATCCAAGGTTTATATGGTTGCATGTACACCATAGGAGTGTTAGAATGCTAAAAACCCATCACTAAAAAGGTCGTTACTAGTAGGGCAATAGTTGCTAAGTGGATACTCTAAGGTTACATGTGACTAAGGCGCTATAGACTTAGAATCTGTGATCTTTGCTTTATTTCCTGTTCCTTGTTTGGTTGTGGATTTAGAGTTAGGGTCACTTATTCGAAGGTCTATCCTGTTTTAGTTGCATGTAATTGGTATGCACTATGCAAGTATTGAATCAACTAATAACGATCATCTTATAATTATCTTAGATTAGTACATCTATTAACTATCCTTTCCTTATTCTCGCGTAGATAACATGGCTGGCTTCCATCTCCCCGGCGATCTGTGCTATCCCAACCAAGGCATTGGTGGATGGCTTGACAATGAGCCAGAAGATGATCACCCAATCCCTTTGGATGATCACCGTGCAGAAGGCTTTTCAGATAGCTCTGACTCTGAACCAGAGGTCAACAACCTACCCCTAATAGCTCCAAACCCCAACCCCCGTCCGGCATTTCAAGGTCCCACTCCCTTGTGGGCAACAACCTTGAATCGATGGAGTGATGAGCAGGGTCAGCCTTTGCCTTTCAATGGAGACCGGAGTTTTTACAATCTAAGAGAGGGAGGATCAGCTGATCGAGTCCTACCCATCATGGTCCGTAGGATTGCTCGGAATGTCGAGCAAGGTCATGCAGCCATTGATCGAGTAGTGGAAATTGACGCCAACTCCGGCCTTAACACGGTCCGCATTCGCCAACTCGAAGGGGCTATGGATAGAACTAGGAGGGCCAATGAGGCTCTGCAGCAACAGCTAGCTGCATCCCGAGCTGAAGTCATGAAACTCCGAGCGCGTCAGAGGGCGCATGAGCGACATCTTCAGGAAGTTGTACGTCAACTGGCAGACCTGAGGATTCGTCCAAGGGATACCCGTCGCCGGTAGAAAATGTCGACTCATCTTTACTTTTGAATTAAGGAATAGCCTTTCTTTTCTGTGCTCTATGGAGCATTTGTCTGTAAACATTCCTAACTTTGAAAGTACTCTAACTAGACTTCTAAGCTGCCAACATTTTCCCTTATGGTTTGATGTAAGACCTACTGTTAGGTCATTTTTTTTTCGAACTCATTTTACATCATTAATACCAGTAATATTGGCAGTTGTCTACTCTATGGGAAAGTCTGTACTCTTATGTTTCCCTACTCTATTGTTATGACTCTATCTGATAGTTGGACTATGGCGATTTAGTCCATGAATCACGCTCATCATACTTACAATCGATTCTTACTATTATCATCATCTTTATGAACTTTCAGTAAAAGATGCTGCCTCGAAAGCGTCCGACTAGAAGCACGCCTACAAATCAAACTCCACCACCACCACCCCCTCCGCAGTTCGATGCGGTGATGTTTCAGGCAGCTGTGACCGCAGCTGTGACCACCGCCATGGCCCAAGTAAACTCTGGTGGCGTTAGTGGAACGGGGACTGGCACCAACTCTAGCCATGGTGAAATCCATCCACGTGCACGAGAGTGTACTTATAAAGATTTCATCAGCTGCAAACCTACATACTTCAACGGAACCGGAGGGATCCTTGCACTGTCCCAATGGATCGAGAGAACAGAAGCAATCTTCGAGATGTGCTCATGCCCTGAAGGAAGCAAGATAAAGTTCGTTGCTTGCACCTTCACCCAAAGGGCCCTGACGTGGTGGAATGGCCATGTCAAATCACTCTCACTGGTAACAGCTAACGCCATGGGCTGGGATACACTGAAGGACCTATTGACGAGGGAGTACTGCCCGTAGGGCGAGATTCAGAAACTCGAGGAAGAACTGTGGAACCTCAAAATGCAGGGTTCCGACATAGTGGCATATACAGCCAGGTTCTGCGACCTGGTGGCTCTATGTCCTAACATGGTCCCCACCGAAAGCAAGAAGATCGAAAGATACATCTGGGGTCTGGTACCCCCATATCGAGGGAACGTTCTAGCATCACACCCTGCAACCTTCGATAGTGCCAAAGAATTGGCCCAAAGACTCATTGACCACGAGATTCCTTTTACTCCATCAACAACTACAACGACTACCCCCGCATCAACCAAGACGTCTGACAACAAAAGGAAGCATGGGGACCAAAAGAAGGGCAAATCAAATCAACCCTCCTCCAAGAACCAACAGACGGTGGCTGTCCATGCCGCCACTACTCCTACTGCCCCTGTACCAGCCAAAACACACGCAGGGAGCCTACCCAAGTGCACCAAGTGTAATTTCCATCATAACGGCCCCTGCCGGGAAATGCATTGCACGAATTGCGACCGGAAAGGCCATACTGCCCGGTTTTGCAGAACACCACCCAAACCCATTTCCCAGGTCCCTAGTACAGGAGTAAGCCAGGCCTGCTACGGCTGTGGCGAGATAGGACACTTCAAAAGAAACTGCCCAAAGGCTGGGAATGCGGGTGGAGCAGGAAGACTACTTGCTATTGGTCACAATGAAGCAGTAGCAGACCCCACAGTAGTCACGAGTACGTTCCTTCTCGATAACTCTTATGCTTGTATCCTATTTGATAGTGGGGCAGAGAGGAACTTCGTAAACCAAAACTTTAAACACTTACTTAAACACTCACCGCAAACACTAAAAGAAACCTTCGTCGTAGAAATGGCTAAAGGAAAGACAGAGAGTTCCAACGAGATTTACATAGGTTGTACCCTCACGCTAGATAATCACTCATTTCCAATCGACCTCATACCAGTAGCAATAAAAAGCTTCGATGTCATCGTGGGCATGGACTAGTTGAGTCTCCATCGTACCGATATCCTGTGTTTCGACAAAGCCATCCGTCTAAACCTACCAAATAACGAAACCTTTTTGATCTACGGAGACAAACCCAGTACGAGCCTTCGTATCATCTCAAGTATTCAAGCCCAGAAGTACTTGCGTAAGGAATATCGTGCATTCCTGGCGCACATTGTCGATACGAGCCGGAAAACAAAAGACCTAAAAGACCTCCCCGTAGTACACGACTTCCCCGACATCTTTCCTGAAGAACTGCCGGGTTTACCTCCCCAACGTCAAGTCGAGTTCCGAATCGACTTAATTCCAGGAGCTACCCCCGTAGCCAAATCGCCCTATCGTCTAGCACCTGCTGAGATGCAAGAACTGTCCAGTCAACTTAACGAACTGCTCAGCAAGGGCTTTATAAGACCAAGCTTCTCACCCTGGGGAGCACCAGTCTTGTTCGTAAAGAAGAAAGACGGATCGTTCTGTATGTGCATCGATTACAGGGAACTCAACAAGCTTACAGTCAAGAATCGTTACCCTCTTCCTCGCATAGACGATTTATTCGACCAGCTGCAAGGGGCGAGCTACTTTTCCAAGATTGGTCTGAGGTCCGGGTATCACCAGTTACGAGTGCTTGAGGAGGATGTTCCGAAGATAGCCTTCCGAACTCGTTACGGACACTACAAGTTCGTAGTGATGCCATTCGGATTGACCAATGCACCCGCAGTATTCATGGACTTAATGAATAGGGTATGCTGTCCTTACTTGGATCAGTTCGTCATCGTTTTCATCGATGACATACTTATCTACTCTCGAAGTAAGGAGGAACATAGCGATCATTTACGACAAGTCCTAGGAACCTTGCGATCAGAGAAGCTTTATGCGAAGTTCTCAAAATGCGAATTTTGGATCCGAAGAGTCGAATTCTTAGGACACGTGGTTAGCGAAGAAGGAATCCATGTGGACCCTTCCAAAATTAAAGCCATTGAGAACTGGTCGGCACCGTAGACGCCTACGGAAATTCATCAATTTCTAGGCCTCGCTGGCTACTACCGCAGGTTTATACAGAACTTCTCTCGAATTGCGAAACCTCTTACGACATTGACCCAGAAGGGCGTGGCCTTTGACTGAGAAGAGAAGCAGGAGAAAGCGTTCCAAACGCTAAAACGAGCCTTATGCACCGCACCGATACTATCCCTCCCCGAAGGGATAGAAGACTTCGTGGTATACTGCGATGCATCCAACCAGGGGCTCGGTTGTGTTCTGATGCAACAAGGTAAGGTCATCGCCTACGCCTCAAGACAGCTGAAGACACACGAGGTCAACTACACCACACACGATCTCGAATTAGGAGCAATTGTATTCGCTCTAAAGATCTGGAGACACTACCTGTACGGTACGAAGAGCACTATCTTTACAGACCACAAAAGCCTACAACACATATTCAACCAGAAGGAGCTCAATATGAGACAACGACGGTGGGTCGAACTACTCAATGACTACGAATGCGAAATTCGTTATCATCCGGGTAAAGCCAACGTGGTAGCAGACGCCCTAAGTCGGAAAGAATATTCTGGTCGAAGAGTCAAGTCATTAATAATGACTATCTATTCGCATCTATCCGCACAAATTAAGGAGGCTCAGCTTGAAGCCTTAAAACCTGAAAATGTGGCGGGAGAATCCCTGTGTGGAATGGATAAGAACTTGGAAGTCAAGGGCGACAGAGCCTTATATCTCATGGACCGGATCTGGACACCGCGACACGGTGGCTTCAGAGACTTGGTCATGAAGGAAGCGCACAACACTCGATATTCCGTCCACCCGGGTTCAGATAAGATGTATATGGATCTTAAAAAGTCATACTGGTGGCCTAACATGAAAGCAGAGATTGCTACCTTCGTGAGTAAATGCCTTACTTGCGCAAAGGTTAAGGTCAAATACCAGAAACCATCAGGTTTACTTCAGCAACCAGAGATACCTGAATGGAAGTGGGAGCGGATCACTATGGACTTCATAACCAAGCTACCCAAGACAACGGGTGGACTTGATACCATATGGGTCATCGTCGACAGATTGACCAAGTCCGCACACTTCCTGCCCATCAAAGAAACTGACAAGATGGAAAAACTCACAAGAACATACATTCGGGAAGTAGTACGACTGCATGGTGTTCCTATATCTATTATCTCCGACAGAGATAGTAGATTCATTTCGAGATTCTGGCAGTCATTACAAAGCTCCCTAGGAACGCGGCTGGACATGAGTACAGCCTACCATCCACAGACCGACGGACAAAGTGAGAGAACTATCCAAACCTTGGAATATATGTTGCGATCCTGTATGATCGACTTTGGGAAGGCATGGGATACCCACTTACCTCTCGTCGAATTCTCTTACAACAACAGTTATCACACGAGCATCAAGGCTGCTCCATTTGAAGCCCTCTATAGCCGGAAGTGCAGATCCCCTCTGTGCCGGGCTGAGGTGGGTGACACTCAGTTAGCTAAAGGACGCGTTCCTGACAGCGCTCTCAAAGGTCCGGAGATCATTCGAGAAACGACAGACAAGATCGTTCAGATTCGTGAACGATTGAAAGCCTCTAGAGACCGACAGAAAAGCTACGCAGACAAACGGAGGAAAACTTTGGAATTCCAGGTGGGAGACCGAGTCCTTTTGAAAGTCTCACCCAGGAAAGGCTTGATACGCTTCGGAAAGCGTGGAAAGCTCAATCCAAGATACATAGGGCCTTTCGAGATTCTTGCTAGAATCTGCCCTGTAGCTTATAAACTCAACCTTCCCCACGAGCTTAGTAACGTACATCCTACCTTCCACGTCTCGAACTTGAAAAAGTGCCTATCCGATGAGACTCTTGTAATCCCACTCGATGAGATCGAGATCAACGAGAGCCTCAACTTCGTGGAAGAACCTGTAGAGATCATGGACCGAGAGGTCAAGCGAACGAAACAAAGCCGCATCCTAATCGTGAAGGTTCGCTGGAACGCCAAGCGAGGACCGGAATTCACATGGGACCGCGAGGATCAAATGAAACTTAAATATCCTCATCTTTTTACTTAGTTATTTGTAATAACTTAGTTGCTTCAACTCTAATTTCGGGACGAAATTCCCTCTAACGGGGGGATGATGTGACAACCCGAAATTTCTGACTTATACATTCTTCATTTTTATCATAGTTAGCCTCGTTTTGCTATTTTGTAATAAAGTTTTGGGTCTATATAAGTGCTTTAGGCTTAATATAATCAAGATATGAGTCTTAGGGAGGGTTAGAATGTATGTAGCATCACAAAATCGGGCCAAACACACCATGCAAGGTGTGTGCGGCCGCACACCCAAGTGTGTGGCCAGTCAGCCGCACACAGCCGACCCCACACCCTCCTACCCTCACACTCCAGCCTATATAAAGGACCCTAAGTCAACCTTACACCCTTTTTCACACTCCTTCAAGCTGGAACATTCTCTCTCAAGAGTTCTTCAAGTTTTCCTCTCCAATCATCAAAACAAGTAAGTAAACACCCTTAGATCCTTACTACAACACATTAGAACGCCTTTTCCTCGAGTTTCATCCATGAAATCATCATTCTAGATGATCTTCATGTGTGTACGGCCGCACACACATCACGTGTGATCGCACACACATCTTTTGGTCCTAAAATGGGCTTAAACACTCATCCAAGCTTAGCATCGACCAAAACACCTTCTTAGGATCATCACAAAGCCTTGGAAAATCGATTTGGACACATTTGTAGGAGTGTGTACGGCCGCACACAAGCCTGGACACACACACCTGGCCGCACACGCCATGTGCAACCGCACACAACCCTTTAAGGGTCCAAAATGGCAACAAACTCCCAATCCGGCTAAGCAATGGTCAAAGCACCTTCACTAGAACATTCCTAAGGCTTGGAAACACGTTTTTGACACACTTCATAGTGAGTGTACGGCCGCACACACACTTGGCCGCACACTCTGGCCGCACACATACAAAACCCATGTTTTTGTGGCCTTACACTCCAATATAGGGCCATACACCTCTTATGTGCAACCATATGAGTTGGTAACACTTAATTCTAAGTGTTTTTATGTCCTTAAGGCACGTCCCTATCACCATTAGTGCTAATATACTTTAAGATATTCATATATGTGTAATCATATGTTAAATAGGATTCGTTTGTGCTCGAGACTCCATTTGACACCCAACAATCCTATATCGATCTTCCATTCGAGTTACTCACTACAGGTGAGTTCATAACCCTTAATTAACCTTTGAAATGATTTTAAATGCTTTTATGGGGGGGGGGGGGGAATACAAGTTGAACATTTCTAGTTATTGCTTTAATCACATGTGATTAATAACTAGAACAAACAGAAAGATTTTCTATTACTTTCAAATTGCTATCCAACATATGGATTTTCAAGTGTTTCAAACCTTTTATTAAACTTTTAAATGCTAAAATTGTTTTCAAACTCTTTTAAACTTACATTATTTTCAAACCCATATCTACACCAATATATTTATATAAGTAAGACTTGAAGGACTTAGGACTGATAGCTCACCTTATTTCTTGTTCCTTGTTTGGTTGTGGACTTAGGGTATTCTGTTATTTGTCTGACTGTCGTTTAATTCTTAGTTATATATCGTATATATATGTGTTGGATATAATAGCTTTCACCTCAGTTCAGAACCTTTGTGTAACAAAGGCATGCAAACAACATTACTATTTAACTATAATAGGTATAGTTACGGGTTACTACTCATTACTACTATTATAATGACACCTACCAGAGTCAGTACAGTTATGAGTCAATACACACTATATACTATATAAGAGAACACTCTATACATTATACAAGAAAACATGCTATACAATATACAAGGGAATACACTATATACTAATACAAAGAAAACGTCACTACACTATGGCATACTATACAAACCTTTGATTACTAATTAGAATGTGACATACTACTTCTCGATACAACACTTCACTGTGGTATCACTTTGTAACCAGAGTCTCCTGGAGGGAGAGCGGGCATTGTGTGTATAGATCTATACCGGACAGACACTCCCACATCCTGACTGCTAGCTACAGTCCCAGCCGAAAGGCCAAGGGGTTACAGAATGCTACCTCACTATATATGACTTGGAGGGTCATCAGTTATTCAGCCGTCGATCAGCATGGTTACATACGAGTTCACATTCACACCTTTAATTAACCAATTAAGAATTAAAGGCAAATTAAACTCTCCGAGGCGTATTGTTCATTTAATACCACCTGGAGTCTACATTTTCATTACTTTAGACTCTCTGAGGTGTATTGTACATTTAATACCACCTGGAGTCTGCATTTTTCATCATTATTAGTCAGCAGTGATACTGTTGGGGTAAAACATTTATTTCCCCTGTTACATTTATTTTGTCATCACCTTATATGAGTGAAGCCTAAAACTATATTTTCATACTGATAGTTTCACTGGGGGAAATTCTTACACTTATGAAAGAACAAATATACAAACAATCGGGTCTTGGTAGAAGACTACCTTTTTACTGGAAAATATAGGATTTTCTAGGGAGTATACTATTTACAAACATTGAAATCAGTTACTACACTACATTGTTGTAAACGTTTTTATACAAGCAATGACACTAAATACTTATGAACTCACCAGCTTTATGCTGATAAACTCTTTCAAAATAACTTGTATTCTCAGGTCATCAGTAGGCAGGTACAGATGAAGCTTTTGAGAAGATGGAGCACATACAAGACCCATCTTTTATTTTGATTATACTTTTGGTGTCTTACAAACTATACAGAACACGCTTGTATTACAATTATTATATTAATGCAATGGATGTTGTTGCTTGTCTTTACTATTATGCATTGTTGTGATACTGTACATGACGTCCTCCACCCCAGAACGTTTCCGCCGCTCCGGTTTTGGGGTGTGACACTTACCATGCAATCCTAGCCCATTCTAAATAAGCATTAGCCCACACTATATAAATACAAGAGTCCATATTTAATTAGTCACACTTTTGATCACCAAATTAATTCTAAATTAATTTTAGATCAATACTAATTAAATAATATGATTTCATATTAATATATTAGAACTTATAATATATTAATAAATCATAACTTATACTATTCTCAAAAGATTATCCATATAAATTGTTCGGGTGAAGTGCAACCCAAATGGACCATGTCGGGTCGGGTCAAGTACATCTCAAATATATTTATGGACTTAGACACCTTATCCAACACAATTCTCACCATTCTCAACCAATGAAAGCTTCTATCAAAGATGTCAAAGGGAAGGGAAAGTTAATCCCAAGTTCTGAAGTTCAAACTAAGAAATTGACAACTAACCCTAGGAAGGATAACAAAGATCTCGTCAAAAATCAAATTAAGCAAAAATAGACTAACACTGATAAGACGAAAATCAAAGTTTTCACAATAAATAGAAAGGAAGAAACCACCCTGATTAAACGAACTTATATGGTTGATCGCTCTATTGTTTTTCCACTTTCTCCCAAACAACTTTGGGTTCCTAAATCTGCTTAATTTCTGCAGGTTATACGTGACGAGCAGTTCGACAATGAATGGTACATTGATAGTGGCTGCTCACGTCATATGGCAGGAAGAAAGGAAGAATTGAGAGAGTTCCGGGCTCTCAAAGATGGTGGATGTGTAAAGTATGGGAATAACTCCTTTGGAACAATTAAAGGCTATGGGATGATTACAAATGGAGATTTTTCAATCCGAAAGGTGGCATATGTGGAAGGACTGCAACACAATCTAATTAGTGTTTCACAATTAGTTGTGGGGACTGGTTTGAAGGTATCCTTTGATCAAGAAGGATAAGAAATAATAGAAAAGAAAACGAAATCAGTTATGTTGAAGTTGCAGCGAAAAGGCGAAATGTATCCGTTGAACTTAAATCCAATACGAGGGAAACCTGTTATATGCCTTCTAACAAAAGCTCACTCTGATGATAGCTGGCTATGGCACAGAATACTTTCGCACCTCAACTTCAAAGATATCAACAAGCTTGTTCTTGGTGATCATGTGCGAGGGCTTCCTCTCTTAAAGTTCGATAAGGATCATCTATGCGTTGCATGCGAAATGGGGAAGCAAAGTCGAAAAAGTCATCCAACTCTTGTAAACAAAAAAATCATCGAACCTCTTGAACTTCTTCACATCGATCTTTGTGGACCTTCTGCAATCGAAAGTGTTGGTGGTAGTAAGTACATTCTTGTAATTGTTGATGATTTTTCTTGTTTCACTTGGGTGTATTTTCTTAGACAAAAATCTGATGCAACTCCCAAGCTCAAGAACTTTATAAAGCAAGTGGAGATTTACTGCATTTCCCGGCATACTCCGGTGTGGTGGTAGTTAAACCTACCACACTTCGGGAGAGTTCCAACATATCTACTGACAGGTGCTGGAATGGCAGGTGTTGTGGCGGCGTGCATAGTAACCACTTGTTGCTCCTGTGGGGGCTCCTGTGTTGTTAGCTCCTTCCTCTTGTTCCCCGAATTTCGTTTATAGTCCCCTCCCTTTGATGGCTCGGGAACGGGGACCACCACGCCATGGCGGACTCCATGGTCAATGAGTCGCTGGGCCAGGCGTTTGGCGCTATCGAAGGTAGTTGGATTAGAAGACAGTACATCCCCCTGAATCGGGGTAGATAAGCCCCAGATGTACTTTTTTATCTTCTTACTCTCCGGGAAAACCATCCTGGGGCACAGTGCTGCCAGGTCGCTAAACCTGTCAGTGTAGGCCACTATGTCTGAGCCGACCATAGTATGCTCCCAGAGTTCTTGCTCCAGCTTTTGAACTTCGCCTCTTGGGTAGTATTCTTCCATCATCATCTCTTTCAGGTTCTCCCAACCCATCGAGTTAGCCACTGATAGGTTCAGTGACTTAACATGGTCATTCCACCATGTTAGGGCTCTGTCGGAGAAGGTGCAGGCAGCAAACTTCACTTTGCTCCCGTCTGGGCACAGACAGATTTCGAAAACTGAATCTGTTTTATCGAACCATCGCATTAGAGCAATGACTCCCTCATTTCCATTAAAGGATTTGGGTTTACAATTCATGAAGTCCTTGTACGAACACTCCCATGGGTGTCCGTGGGTAACTCTGAGGTTAGTTAGGTGAGTACGACTACCAGATCCACTGGTACCACTTGCACGGATTTGGTTTAAAGCAGTTGTAACTGCGGTTGTTACCACTGCTTGGAGAGCAGCAGGGTCGTGTTGTGCTGGTGCATTCTCTGTTGTGTTATTGACTACGCGCCTTGCAGGTCTACCGCGAGGCATCTTTTGCTAAAATGAATAAAAAGCGAAGCAGAAATAAGTCTATAGCAGTGGTTATAAGCTGAATGTCGAATAACCAAGTTATCCTAGTTCTGAGTGTATACGGTTCTGACTTTCATAGGGTTCTAAAAAACAATTCATAATGGGAGTTTATATAAAATAAACTTTATGAATCAGAAGTGGCTATATTCGAATGAATTTTTGTGAATTGAATAACTGTTATTAACTGTAAGAAAAGAAATAATCCTAACACATAGTGTGAGTTGTGTAATCACAAGCTCACTAAGTCATTTTAGTTTATTAGTTATTGGTGTGACGCATAAGACGTTTGGTTTCTTCGGCTAATCCCTCCTTGGAAAACTCCTCATAAATCTCTTTTTGGTTCCTCCTTGACTACTCTGTTGACTGCTTATGATGGAGTGGTTACATCTATCTAGGTTTGTCATGCGAGAATGGGAGTGTCTAAAGAGTCTATGAGATTAAGTGAAACATTATGGGGTGATCCTTATCGGGTCCTCCTATAATTGCGCAGTGTATACAAGTTGTATATAATTTAAGATTAAATAGACATTCGAATAAGTGATCCTACTCTAAAACCACAACCAAACAAGGAACAGGAAGCAAAGCATAGATCACAAATTCTAAGTCTATAAAATCTTAATTATATAAAACCTTGGGAGTATACACTCCGGAATTATAGACCTACCAGAAGGGCCTTTTAAATTTTCACATAAGTTATCTATAATGCCTAAAATACTCCTATAGTATTTTAATGGTATGAAATTGGTAAGTTTTAAATTCGTTGTTATCGTATAGTATCATAAAATACTTCTATAGTATTTTAAATTTATGTTCTGTTCTAAAAATCTTTTGTGTATAGGGTTAGGTAAGTTTTAAGTCTGTTGCAACACCACATCATTCCCGAACACATGTTGGTCATATCTCGAATAAATATAGTTGATCAGGCTATATTGATCCCAGATATGATTACATAACTGTCCAGGTTTGACCGTAGTGTCCAACCTTTAAATACTTATATTTTGTTCTTCTTGTGATACTGGTTCTGGTATGTATATATATGTTTGCAGGTATGTATAGTTTCATAAGAATATTGATATATTTTAAAAATATACTTTTAGTCAGAGCACTTCGGCCCCATTGCATTTATATGTGTATATCTTTTATAGGTTGATATACTTAGTTCACTACAAACAATGCTCTGATACCAATCTGTCACACCCCCAAACCGGAACGGCGGAAACGTTCGGGGGCGGAGGACGTCATGCTCAGTATCACAACACATGCATCATAGTAATCAAAGTAACCAACAATCATTGCATAAATTTTAAAGTGTTTACAATGTATTAGATTCACAAAAGATTGACTCTAAAAGTGAATAACAAAACAAAGACATGAAGCTACTATGCTCCATCTTCTGAATCCCGGTGCGCGCACCTGTCTACTAGTTTCCTGAGAATACAAGTTATTTTCAAAGAGTAGATCGGCATTTAAGCTGGTGAGATCATAAGTATTTTAGTTATAAAAAGTACAGTTCGAGTTCTTTAGAAAAGTTCGCCTGTTCCTCCAGAAAATCCTATATTTTCTGATGTGATGAATGATAAGTAAAATATGACTCTAAATTTCCTTCTATGAGTACTAAATGGATACAAGTTATATACAATTTAGAGTAAACAGCCAATCGATTGTGTGAATCTGCCCTAAGCCCACAACCAAACAAGGAACAGGAAATGAGTCGGAAGTCACACATCCCATTGTTTGTTAGATCTTCATTATATATAACCCTGGCGTATTCATTTGGTACTTACGGAGTTAACTGTAATAATTTTGTTATATTTGAAGAAAACATTCCTTAAGAAAATCATATATTTCCTTTAGTAAAATGGTAACCACAATAGTTCCTTCTATAATCACTTAGTTTATACTAGTTATATATAATCTAATATCGAACGGACAGTTAAATGTGTGAATCTGCCCTAAGCCCACAACCAAACAAGGAACAGGAAGTAAGGCGGAAAACAAACATTCCACTGCCTATCGGATATTAATTATATATAACCCTAATGTATAAACTAAAGAATTATAGAATTAACCATTTAAGGTCCTTTAAGTTATGCTAGTTTAATAAAACAAGTTAAACCTTTTATAGATAAGTTTCTAGTTTCACTAACTCTACTGTAAAACATTGATTTTGGTAAAAATGCTATTGTTTTCAGAAAGTTCTATCGAAAGCTGTTTATCTCAAAAGAATGATGTTTACCATAGAAAATCCTATATTTTCTATAAAACCGACTGGTTGTCTATGTTGTTCCAAGATTGAAAAGTACAAGTATACTCAATGTACTTACTCAATTGATATCTAGTTTTGTTGATATGTTCATACTGAATAAAGTCTTGGTCGTTCTGGAAAACCTGATTGGGTGCATCTGCCCTAAGCCCACACCCAAACAAGGAACAGGAAGTGAGGCGGAAATCACACATTCCACTGTCTATCGGATTTCAGTTTTATCTAACCCTGTGGTACATACTAAGTAAGCACATAGTTAATATCCCTTGGGACTGATCATGCAATGTATATTACTACGTAAATATATCGTTTTTATCTATTTGTGAGTTTTACGACCATACTAATTGGACCGGTTAAACACGACGTATTGTAGACGTTGAAAATAATATGGCATTTGTCACCCGTAGACCTGCCGGTCCGACTGTAGCTAACAGTGAGGTGCGGAATTGTCAATCACGTATAGATCTATACACAAATTCACGCTCTCCCTCGAGGAGACTCTGGTCGTAAGGGTAGACTTTCACTGGTACTTATATGAGTACTAGAAGACGTGTCTCACAAGTTAGATTAACGACTTTACAAGTAATAATGTGGAAAACCCATTTTATAATTAATAGATAAGTTCATAAAAAGATCCGTTTGTTCCTTAAGTTAAGCTTATTAAAGGTTTATAAGCTTATTTCTATGTTCTATTCAAAGTTTCATGTTCTAAATACAGTTCATTGATACAAAGACATAATAAGCAATTTATATTTTAAAACACAACATTTCTTGTGTTATACTTGTATTCCCCCCTAAAAGCATTTAAAATCATTTAAAAGGTAGATTATAGGGGTATGAACTCACCTTATGTGGGTGATTCAACTGAAGATTCGATATAGAATGATAAGTTACACGAGTGAAGTCCCGAGACACAAATGAGTCCTAATTAGCATATTATTACACATATATGTATATAGTTAGTGAATATAACTACAAAGGTGTTTAGGAAACAACCAAGGATGCAAGAATAACTCACCAAAAGAGTGATAGAAGCAAGTTAGAAGGCTGAAAGGGTGTTCACGGCCCTAAGGAGGGTTCACAGCCCAAGAACACATGAGTGTTCACGGCCCATGTTAAAGGGTTTACGACCCATGAGTGGTTCACGGCCCAAAGATGTGAAGAACACTTGAAGATCTTGTGGATTGGTGAGTGTTTGAAGGCCCTTTTTGTGGTATACCAACAAGATATAAAAGAAAAGGGGTGTTTAAGGGATGAAGAGGATGTTCTTGAATATGATACTTGAGAGAGAATGGGAAGGATTCACGGCCAGAAGATGAATAATGAAAGAAAATGAAGTGAACTTATATATATACATATATATATATATATATATATGTGTGTGTGTGTGTGTGTGTGTGTGTGTGTGTGGAAGTGTTTACGGCCGAGGAGTTCACGGCCGTGAACCGAGGGTTCACGGTCCGAGTTCACGGTTGTGAGGTTCATGGCTTGGAGTTCACGACTCGGGGTTTCACGGCTCGGTGTTTCACTGCTCGGTGTTCACGGCTGCGAGGGTTTTGTGGTCCATGCGAAGGTTCTTGGTTCCTAAGGCTTTTCCCTTCCAACTATAACACACTTAGATACAAGGCTTCAACACTTGTAAACCAATAATCCATCTAATTTAAGATAATGGCAGGAAAAAGTTTGACCAAAGTTGACTTTACGGGAATAAAATTTTCGGGTTGTGACATCATCCCCCCCGTTAGATGGAATTTTGTCCCGAAATTAGCTTTCTTAGCAGTACACTTGGGGTCGTGCTCCTCTGAATGGCAGAATACCCACTCGTAGACCTGGGCAACTTTGCCCTAAAGTTCACGACAGGATTCATACCTGGTTCATCTATCATCACCTTGTGTATACAAGTCGTATATAATTAAGATTAGTAAGACGGTCGGATGTGCGACTCTGCCCCAGGTCCACAACCAAACAAGAAACAGGAGATAGGGCGGAAACACACATACTAAATCCGCATAATCATAATTATATACCACCCTCGCGTATACACTCAATAGTGATAGGTGGGCCGTATTCGTCCTTAGCCTCTGTGCTTGAACTTGATCTTTTGGACGAGTGGTAGTTCTAGAAGGTTTCGGAGGGCATGGTACTCCTCGCATGAGTACTTCGGGGTTTGGATTATGAAGGAGACGATTTTGAGGTCTGTGTCGGGTTGTCGTTACGAGTGATGAGGGTTTCGTTAATCTGTCGGTTAAGGCGGTGGGTTTTCGAAACATATAAACTTGGTATGGTGAGGACCACGCCAATCAACGACGAATGATGACGACAGACTCTTTATAGAAACAAATGTTAGGCCGATTTGAAAGAAACGTTTGTTATACGATGGTGTATCCCGAGTGTGCTCGACAATGTATTTCGTGTAGACTTTCTAGTGCTTTCAGTTTTCTCCTTGATATTACCACTGCCACATATCGTACCGCGATAAGCGAGTACTAACAGTGAAAGTGCTTTGATAACTAGTGTCGATACTCTATATTATGATCCTCCTCGGTTCCTCTATGATCGCTTGGCATATACAAGTTATGTATAATTAAGATGGATAAGACGGTCGACTGAGTGACTCAGCCCTAAATCCATAACCAAACAAGGAATAGGAAATGAGGCGGAATCACTCACTCTAAGCCTGCAAAATCTTAGTTCTACATAACCCTGATGTACATACTAAGCCATCATAGCTCGCCTGAACGGATCTTTAGTTCTCTTATGAATGTTGTGACTTGTTCGGACGAATTAATAATTTATAATTACTTTTAAATTGTCCCCAAGTTTTTAATCTTACTATAATATATAAATTAAATCTTTTTAAAAGAAATTTTATTTAGAAGACGTACTGCTGTTCGCTGGTGGTTCCGGGGCAGCTTCTCCCGTGGTGATCATCAGAATTCGTCCATCCGCACCAGAGTTCTTTGTTATCGGGTAGTCCCTCTTGTAGTGCCTAGTCTCACCACAACCATAGCAGGCCTGGTTTACTTCTACTCTGGGGACTTGGGAGATTGGTTGTGTCGGCGCCCTGCAGAAACGGGCAGTGTGCCCCTTCCTGCGGCAATTTATGCACTGCATTTCCCGGCATACTCCGGTGTAGTGGTAGTTACACCTACCACACTTCGGGAGAGTTCTAGCATATCAACTTACAGGTATTGGAATGGCAGGTGTTGTGGCGGCGTGCATAGTAACCACTTGTTGCTCCTGCGGGGGCTCCTGTGTTGTTCGCTCCTTCCTCTTGTTCCTCGAATTTCGTTTATAGTCCCCTCCCTTTGATGGCTCGGGAACGAGGACCACCATGCCAGGCGTTTGGCCCTATCGAAGGTAGTTGTATTAGAAGACAGTACATCCCCCTGAATCGGGGTAGATAAGCCCCAGATGTACTTTTCTATCTTCTTACTATCCGGGGTAACCATCCCGGGGCACAGTGCTGCCAGGTCGCTAAACGTGTCAGTGTAGGCCACTATGTCTGAGCCGATCATAGTATGCTCTCATAGTTCTTGCTCCAGCTTTTGAACTTCGCCTCTTGGGCAGTATTCTTCCAACATCATCTCTTCCAGGTTCACCCAACCCATCGAGTTAGCCACTGATAGGTTCAGTGACTTAACATGGCCATTCCACCATGTTAGGGCTCTGTCGGAGAAGGTGCATGCAGCAAACTTCACTTTGCTCCCTTCTGGGCACAGACAGATTTCGAAAACTGAATCTGTTTTCTCGAACCATCGCATTAGAGCAATGACTCCCCCATTTCCATTAAAGGATTTGGGTTTACAGTTATAACGACGTAAATTTTCAAAATAATTTTTCATTTTTAAAAACGTAATCTCATTCATAAAATATCATAGTAATCTCATTCATAAAATATCATAGTAATCCAATGTAACACATGTTATCTCAATAAACAAATCCCAAGATCCTCAAATACATAAATCCTTTCAGTGTGTACGGATCATGCCGGCGCCTTCCCGCGATCCTCGCTAGTACCTGAAACATATATCACAACAACTGTAAGCATAAATGCTTAGTGAGTTCCCCAAAATACCACATGCAACACATACGCCACTCGAGGCTACAATATCACCCTTCGGTCGATGTGTCTCAGCAGGACCCTCCAGTCCTGTAGCTCGTTGGACCCTCTGGTCCGGTCATAGCTCGTCGAACCCTTCGGTCCAGTCTGTGTCGTTGGACCCTTCGGTCCGGTCTATATCGTTGGGCCCTCCGTCCCGGTCTATTCAACACATAGCATACATATAACACAATGCACATCACTCATATATATACACATAGCATACAAGACCCTCTGGTCTACACATAAATACCACTCTAGGTAATGTATAGTGAAAAGACTCACCTCAATGAAGTCGGATAAACTCTCGTGCTCAACGTCCCGACTTAACCTCCTCCTATTATTCAGATAACATCCCCGATCAATATTCACTCATGATCTCATCTCTACAGATTGGGTAGAAGGCCATTCTACCCTTCCCTGAACTCTCCTGAATCAGTCTTGACCAGAACCCTAAAGTCAACGGTCAACTTTGACCCGACTCGTCGAGTGCACAAGGGCGACTCGGCGAGTCCATTCGGGTCCTCTAAATCCTTTCAGCCTCTCTTGGCTCGTCGAGTCATCCTTCCACTCGACGGGTTACACCTGTCACGAATCGCGGGGCAACCCCGACTCGACTCGTCGAGTCCACTTATGGACTCGGCGAGTTGCCTCCATAACAACTCTCAAATGACCTTCTGAGGTCAGATCTGCTTCTCTAAACTATAGATCTGGCCTTCAAGTGCTCAAAGGTCACGTAAAGGTGCAACCTTTACGTGCATCCAACCCACATCAAGTCATAAATGGAGAAATAACTCTAAAAATGGCAACCTAGTCTCCAATCCTCCATGAACAAGCATAAAGCAGAATGGGAAAGGTTCTCTGGACCTCTATGGGTCCAGATCTGAGGTCTAACCCAGCAAGGGACCATAACCTCAACCTTTCAAGCCTAAAAAGGTTTATAGAAAACCCTAAATCATAGATCTTAACCCAAAACAGAAGGGAAGTTCGATTTGATACCTCAATAGTGTAGATCTGAACTTGAAAACCCTGGATCCACAGCTCCCTTGACCTCCTCTTGTTGGAAACTACTTCTCTTTTGCTAAAACACACAAGAAATGGTGAATTAGCCTTCCTCTTGCACCACAAACGTTCTCTTTCTCTCTCTAGGGTTTCTCAGGGGTGAAGTGGCCGCAATGGAGGCTATAAAGGCCTTTAAATAGGGCACAGGCCCCGAGAATTAGGGTTTCACTTAACAGCGCGGACTCGCCGAGTCCACGCATCGACTCGTCGAGTCCTTCATTAAATCAGACTAGAAATGTACGATCCCACTCGGCGAGTCTGAGCGCCTACTCGTCGAATCCCTCTCTAAAATTCAATATAAATACTTAAAATAAGATACCTGGGAATCCGAATGTTACAACAGTTCATGAATTCCTTGTACGAACACTCCCGTGGGTGTCCGTGGGTAACTCCGGGGTTAGTTAGGTGAGTACCACTACCAGATCCACTGGTACCACTTGCATGGATTTGGTTTAAATCAGTTGTTACTATGACTATTACCGCTGCTTGGAGAGCAGCAGGGTCGTGCTGTGGTGGTGGATTCTCTTTTGTGTTATTGACTATGCGCCTTGCAGGTCTACCGCGAGGCATCTTTTGCTAAAATGAATACAAAGCGAAGCAGAAATAAGTCTATAGCAGTGGTTATAAGCTGAATGCTAAATAACCAAGTTATCCTAGTTCTGAGTGTATCCGGTTCTGACTTTCATAGGGTTCTGAAAAACATTTCATAATGGGAGTTCATATAAAATAAACTTTATGAATCAGAAGTGGCTATCCTCGAATGAATTTCTGTGAATTGAATAACTGTTACTAACTGTAAGAAAAGAAATAATCCTAACACATATTGTGAGTTGTATAATCACAAGCTCACTAAGTCATATTAGTTTATTAGTTATTAGTGTGACGCATAAGACGTTCGGTTTCTTTGGCTAATCCCTCCTTGGAAAACTCCTCATAAATCTCTTTTTGGTTCCTCCTTGACTCCTCTGTTGACTGCTTATGATGGAGTGGTTACATCTATCTAGGTTTGTCATGCGAGAATGGGAGTGTCTAAAGAGTCTATGAGATTAAGTGAAACATTATGGGGTGATCCTTACCGGGTCCTCCTATAATTGCGCAATGTATACAAGTTGTATATAATTTAAGATTAAATAGACATTCGAATAAGTGATCCTACTCTAAAACCACAACCAAACAAGGAACAGGAAGCAAAGCATAGATCACAAATTCTAAGTCTATAAAATCTTAATTATATAAAACCTTGGGAGTATACACTCCGGAATTATAGACCTACCAGAAGGGCCTTTTAAATTTTCACATAAGTTATCTATAATGCCTAAAATACTCCTATAGTATTTTAATGGTATGAAATTGGTAAGTTTTAAATTCGTTGTTATCGTATAGTATCATAAAATACTCCTATAGTATTTTAAATTTATGTTCTGTTCTAAAAATCTTTTGTGTATAGGGTTAGGTAAGTTTTAAGTCTGTTGCAACACCACATCATTCCCGAACACATGTTGGTCATATCTCGAATAAATATAGTTGATCAGGCTATATTGATCCCAGATATGATTACATAACTGTCCAGGTTTGACCGTAGTGTCCAACCTTTAAATACTTATATTTTGTTCTTCTTGTGATACTGGTTCTGGTATGTATATATATGTTTGCAGGTATGTATAGTTTCATAAGAATATTGATATATTTTAAAAATATACTTTTAGTCAGAGCACTTCGGCCCCATTGCATTTATATGTGTATATCTTTTATAGGTTGATATACTTAGTTCACTACAAACAATGCTCTGATACCAATCTGTCACACCCCCAAACCGGAACGGCGGAAACGTTCGGGGGCGGAGGACGTCATGCTCAGTATCACAACACATGCATCATAGTAATCAAAGTAACCAACAATCATTGCATAAATTTTAAAGTGTTTACAATGTATTAGATTCACAAAAGATTGACTCTAAAAGTGAATAACAAAACAAAGACATGAAGCTACTATGCTCCATCTTCTGAATCCCGGTGCGCGCACCTGTCTACTAGTTTCCTGAGAATACAAGTTATTTTCAAAGAGTAGATCGGCATTTAAGCTGGTGAGATCATAAGTATTTTAGTTATAAAAAGTACAGTTCGAGTTCTTTAGAAAAGTTCGCCTGTTCCTCCAGAAAATCCTATATTTTCTGATGTGATGAATGATAAGTAAAATATGACTCTAAATTTCCTTCTATGAGTACTAAATGGATACAAGTTATATACAATTTAGAGTAAACAGCCAATCGATTGTGTGAAT
The DNA here is from genome assembly GCF_052849685.1 of Lactuca virosa. Taxonomy (NCBI): domain Eukaryota; kingdom Viridiplantae; phylum Streptophyta; class Magnoliopsida; order Asterales; family Asteraceae; genus Lactuca; species Lactuca virosa. Next base: position 56,847,718 of record NC_136428.1, on the reverse strand, counting down.
CTGCCCTAAGCCCACAACCAAACAAGGAACAGGAAATGAGTCGGAAGTCACACATCCCATTGTTTGTTAGATCTTCATTATATATAACCCTGGCGTATTCATTTGGTACTTACGGAGTTAACTGTAATAATTTTGTTATATTTGAAGAAAACATTCCTTAAGAAAATCATATATTTCCTTTAGTAAAATGGTAACCACAATAGTTCCTTCTATAATCACTTAGTTTATACTAGTTATATATAATCTAATATCGAACGGACAGTTAAATGTGTGAATCTGCCCTAAGCCCACAACCAAACAAGGAACAGGAAGTAAGGCGGAAAACAAACATTCCACTGCCTATCGGATATTAATTATATATAACCCTAATGTATAAACTAAAGAATTATAGAATTAACCATTTAAGGTCCTTTAAGTTATGCTAGTTTAATAAAACAAGTTAAACCTTTTATAGATAAGTTTCTAGTTTCACTAACTCTACTGTAAAACATTGATTTTGGTAAAAATGCTATTGTTTTCAGAAAGTTCTATCGAAAGCTGTTTATCTCAAAAGAATGATGTTTACCATAGAAAATCCTATATTTTCTATAAAACCGACTGGTTGTCTATGTTGTTCCAAGATTGAAAAGTACAAGTATACTCAATGTACTTACTCAATTGATATCTAGTTTTGTTGATATGTTCATACTGAATAAAGTCTTGGTCGTTCTGGAAAACCTGATTGGGTGCATCTGCCCTAAGCCCACACCCAAACAAGGAACAGGAAGTGAGGCGGAAATCACACATTCCACTGTCTATCGGATTTCAGTTTTATCTAACCCTGTGGTACATACTAAGTAAGCACATAGTTAATATCCCTTGGGACTGATCATGCAATGTATATTACTACGTAAATATATCGTTTTTATCTATTTGTGAGTTTTACGACCATACTAATTGGACCGGTTAAACACGACGTATTGTAGACGTTGAAAATAATATGGCATTTGTCACCCGTAGACCTGCCGGTCCGACTGTAGCTAACAGTGAGGTGCGGAATTGTCAATCACGTATAGATCTATACACAAATTCACGCTCTCCCTCGAGGAGACTCTGGTCGTAAGGGTAGACTTTCACTGGTACTTATATGAGTACTAGAAGACGTGTCTCACAAGTTAGATTAACGACTTTACAAGTAATAATGTGGAAAACCCATTTTATAATTAATAGATAAGTTCATAAAAAGATCCGTTTGTTCCTTAAGTTAAGCTTATTAAAGGTTTATAAGCTTATTTCTATGTTCTATTCAAAGTTTCATGTTCTAAATACAGTTCATTGATACAAAGACATAATAAGCAATTTATATTTTAAAACACAACATTTCTTGTGTTATACTTGTATTCCCCCCTAAAAGCATTTAAAATCATTTAAAAGGTAGATTATAGGGGTATGAACTCACCTTATGTGGGTGATTCAACTGAAGATTTGATATAGAATGATAAGTTCCACGAGTGAAGTCACGAGACACAAATGAGTCCTAATTAGCATATTATTACAGATATATGTATATAGTTAGTGAATATAACTACAAAGGTGTTTAGGAAACAACCAAGGATGCAAGAATAACTCACCAAAAGAGTAATAGTAGCAAGTTAGAAGGTTGAAAGGGTGTTCACGGCCCTAAGGAGGGTTCACGGCCCAAGAACACATGAGTGTTCACGGCCCATGTTAAAGGGTTCACGACCCATGAGTGGTTCACGGCCCAAAGATGTGAAGAACACTTGAAGATCTTGTGGATTGGTGAGTGTTTGAAGGCCCTTTTTGTGGTATACCAGCGAAATATAAAAGAAAAGGGGTGTTTAAGGGATGAAGAGGATGTTCTTGAATATGATACTTGAGAGAGAATGGGAAGGATTCACGACCAGAAGATGAATAATGAAAGAAAATGAAGTGAACTTATATATATATATATATATATATATATATATATATATATATATATATATATATATATATATATATATATATATATATACGGGAGTGTTTGTGGCCGAGGAGTTAACGGTCGTGAACCGAGGGTTCACGGTCCGAGTTCACGGCTGCGAGGTTCACGGCTCGGAGTTCACGGCTCGGTGTTCACGGTTTGGTGTTCACGGCTGCAAGGATTTTGTGGTCCATGCGAAGGTTCTGAATCCTAAGGCTTTTCCCTTCCAACTATAACACACTTAGATACAAGGCTTTAACACTTGTAAACCAATAATCCATCTAATTTATGATAATGGAAGGAAAAAGTTTGACCAAAGTTTACTTTACGGGAATAAAATTTCCGGTTTGTGACAGGGAGGGTTCGTCTTCATTCTCTAAACATGCTTCGCCATTCCAGGGGAGAATTCTGACTCCAATGCATGTTCTGAGGGGGAGAAACCAACTCCACAAGAAACGAACATTCCATCACCGGAGGAGGGTTACACTTCGTCTCTTTCTCTAGATCCACCCTCTGATTCGAACAACTCACTTCCCATAGTTCCTGAAGAAAAGGACCACTCGTCATTCGAGGGGGAGAATAAGGATACGAATGATGATTCAGATGTTCAATCAGAATTCAAAGAAGTAAATGCTGAACTGGATCCTTCATATGATCCAAACTACCTTCCACTGACAAAATGAACCAGAGATCATCTGAAAGCACAGGTTGTGAAAGCACACGCTCTTAACTAAAAGCGAAACAAACTGCTTTATTCTCTCAAGTGGAATTATGTATGTTTAATTCGTTCATCTCCAAGATAGAACCAAAAACTGTTAAAACTGCACTTGATCATTCTAATTGGGTACAGGCTATGCAATACGAACTCAATGAGTTCGAACGAAACAAGGTTTGGAGATTGATTCCCACACCACCCGATGCATCTGTAGTAGGTCTGAAATGGGTATTTCGCAATAAGATGGATAAAGAAGGCAATGTAATAAAGAATAAGGTGAGACTTGTAGTGAAAGGATACTGTCAGGAAGAAGGGATTGACTATGAAGAGACTTTCGCTCCAGTAGCAAGGTTAGAATCCGTTCGAATCTTCCTAGCATACGCGGCACACAAAAACTTTGAGGTATTTCAGATGGATGTCAAGTGCGCATTCCTAAACGGAGAAGTAGAAGAAACCGTATACGTTGAGCAACCACCGGGTTTTGTGAACGAGAAGTATCTCAATCACTGCTATATTTTGGACAAGGCAGTTTATGGTTTAAAGCAAGCACCAAGGGCCTGGTATAAAACTCTAACTCGCTTTTTTAAAATTTCCAAATTTAAACAAGGTTCTGTTGACCCAACCTTCTTTCGCAAGAAAGAGGGTGACCACTTAATGATCGTCCAAATTTATGTCGATGACATCATCTTCGGTTCTACGAATCCTAGCTTAACAGCTGAATTCAGGAAGTTGATGGAGACCAAATTTAAGATGAGTTCCATGGCTCCAATTAACTTTTTCCTTGGACTAAATATAAGACAGGGACCAGAAGGCATTTTCATTAATCAGGAAGCTTACACAAAGACCTTACTTACCAAGTTTGGAATGATGGGAGACTCAAGAGTGAAGGTTCCAATGGCATTCGGAACGAAGCTAACACCATCTCTGGAAAAACTGGCTGCTGATATGACTCTCTATCGTCAAATGATAGGCTCATTGATGTATCTAACAGCTAGTAGACCAGATATTATGTTTTCTGTTTGTTATTGTGCCAGGTTTCAAGCAAATCCACATGAACCTCACATGGTGGCTGTCAAGAACATCTTTAGATACCTGAAGCGAACCTCATCTCTTGGTATATGGTATCTAGCGAAATTAGGGTTCTTCGTTCAAGCATTCTCAGACGCTGATCTTGGAGGATGTGGATTGGATAGAAAAAGCACTACTGGCGGATGTCAATTTCTCGATGGCAAACTCGTCAGCTGGCAGTCTAAGAAACAAACATGCATATCCTTATCCACAGCCGAAGCTGAGTACATCGCTGCAGCATCATGTGCTTCACAGGTTTAATGGATTCAAAGTAAATTAAGAGACTACGGCCTGAACATAAAGCGAATCCCACTTTACTGTGACTCTGAAAGCGCAATTCGCATATGTCACAACCCAGTGCAACATTCAAAAACGAAACACATCGCACTGAGGTATCACTTCATCAAGGATCATGTGGAAGATGGTAATGTCGAGATTCATTTCGTTAGATCTGCTGATCAATTAGCTTACATATTCACGAAAGCCTTGCCTGAAGCAACCTTTAATAAATTACTCCAAGGCTTGGGAATGATGGAAGTTGAATCAGTTCCGAAACCACCTTCGCTTCCATGAATATCACTTTCGCTCCATAATTTGTTTCAAGCGAAATAAGGCGAACGTTCGCTCTATTTCGTTCCGTCTTTTTCGGGGCACGAAATGGAACGAACACTCGCTTCTATTCGCTTCACTCATTCTTTATAAGCGAACTTGTAGTTAAGTGATTTCATTTCTCTCTTGTGGTTTGGAACTCCTGTATCTTTTGTATACTATGCATTCAAAAGTTTGTTTCGCGTATTTTCTGTTTTTATTTCTTTTCAGAAAATCCAAAAAGATTTTTCTTTCTGTTTTTAATTTTTTTTCAGAAAAATAAAATACAAAAATATTTTCCTTTTGTTTTATTTCGCAAATCTCAAAACACAAATATTTTCCTTATGTTATCTATTTCTTTTATTTTTACATATTACATAAACTCAAAAATATTTTCAGATGATCATGGAGGCAAAATTTAGCGTGAAAGGGCAGGTATATCATTATTTATCTATGTATTAGCTAAGTGTCCCTAGATGCATGCTGTTGCATGTTGTCTAAAGCCTCAATGACTCTAGAGTGAAGCCTTATTGATTCGATATATACAAATTGTTTCTTCCCAATCAGGCTGCTAAATTCACTTAAGTCATGAGCTACCTTACTCTTCTCACGTTGAGTTAAGAGTTATCTTCTTAGTCATTTTCGCATAGCAGAGGTACTTTCGTTTCTCATACCACCTCAACACTTTTCTCCATCAATTTCGTTTCATCAATGTAACCCTCGAGACTCTCATCATTTACCACTGAGGTTTACGGTTACACAATATCTGTGTTGATGATCTTAGCTTCGTTCTACCACGTGCTGAGTGAAACCCCCAATCCAACACCTTTAATGAATTGACGGTGAACAATTGAATGTTCTAGTTTTTCACCAACAAGAAATCTCTTTTATTTTTGCGAGATCTTTATGAAATTGTCTAAAACTAAGACATTTATTCCCAAAAGATCCAGTTTCATTTTTGTTTTCGAGATTTCTAAAATTTTACCAAGTCAATGAAAAATTATCCAACCTACTTGATGTTATAGGCTACACTGGCCACACAAGTACTTCATCCAACTTTCGGTCTTATATCAAGTTCGTAGTTTGGTTGAAGCGAAAGCCACCTCACAAGCCTGAATCTAAAAAGATGCCTTTCAATATTTCTTAACAAACATTTGATCGTACTTCAACGGGAAACCACACAGACACTTCTCAGTCTCTATTGACTTTGAAGGAAGAGATTCGAGCCCGGGATCCTCAATTTCGTGTCCTATATGACATCACTTAATCCCACAGATATACTTTGCTTTATTTCTTTTTCTTTGGCACAGTCTTGCACGAAGATCTTTATGATTTTCAAAAATTCTAGTTCGTGGTCCTTATGGTGTTTTTCAGATTCACAGCTTCGCTTCTATGGTGGTCTTGTATTTCAAAAGGCAAAAGCTTCACAGATTATTTCAATGGAATATGAAGCGTTAGGGCTAACTATGAAGAGGCGGGGGAATGTATAAGATTTCGAACCACAAGGCGCATGAATTTGAAACGGTTCCTATCATCACGCCGCCTGACATCTTTTTCGGAGTAACAGTTGTCAAATCGCGCATTTTCAGACGTCTTTTTAGAGAAAATCACGCAATCGTCATCAACGATATTTCTTTCTCCTGGTGAATCGTATAAAGGGCTCTTACAAATCTCTTATTTCTCTTTACCACTCTCAATACTCTCAAGAACCCTAAATGCGATTTCTCTTACGGTTCATCTTCTTCCTCATAAACCTGCAACAATGGCTGATTCATCATATGTTCAAGACCACACTGCTCAGTCCTCTTTCCTCACCATCAAACCCAACCAGAACTTGATCCTCGACTTAGCTCCATTCAAATACGACGCATTCATGCTTCCCATTGTCGAGTGCTTGAAGTACTCACCTTTGGTTATTGCCTTAACCAAGGTTGAATGTGTTCCCATGTCACTGTTGTCGAAGGCTTTTTCATCTGCTAAGTATCTCAAGGAGGATGAGAAGATCATCTTTGAAGTTCTTGATAAGAAACACTCCGTCTCAAAGTCCAGGTTTTGCTCTCTTCTAGGGCTAAACTCTGTCGATTCATTGGTGCCTCTGGAGTCTATTTCTACTGCCCAGATTTTTGACATGTTCAACCAAATGGGGTACACTGATCTTCTCACCACCATCACCAAGTTCAAGAATTCATGTCTTCCGCCCCAATGGAATGGTCTATTTACTCTTCTCTTTAAGGCTTTCTCTGAGAGAGTGACTGGGTCCGATTGTGCTAGCAAATCATTCATGACAATCCTCTATGGCCTCTACCATGGGATTAATCTTGATTATGAGTCCGTTCTTTGGGCTCAATTGGTGCAGAGTATGAATTCTTCGTCTCGACACAGCGAGATCTCATGCGCACGTTTCTGGACGATTATGGTTCAGAGGGCAATAGAAAATTTCAATATTCCAGTGATGGCAGACTCATTAGTGTCGCCGATTGCCACCTTCCACACCACGAAGATTATTATCGTTGATGGTTCCAAGTTTTTTTTGTGGGATCAATTCTGGAGACTATGTACAGATGTGTTTTTGGGGCTAGCAAAATCACCACCGAGTATAAGAAGAAACCTGTTTCGGGTCCTAGGGAGCTTACTTCTGAGATGCAACGCTCCTTAGATGACGATGTTAAACCCAAGAAGGGAGGCAAAAAGGGAGATAAGAAGAAAGGGGTTCAAGAAGGTCAATCTTCTCCAGCTCCAACCCCTAAAAAGAGAAAGACTCAAGCTCCAGCTCCTTCGGCTCCAAAGAAGCGAAAGCTCAGGAAGATGACCTTGCAGCCAAGCTCGTCTTCAACAAGCGATCCTGAGTACGTTCCTTTTGATCTAGCTGCAGAAGAATCAACCGAAAGCGAAAGTTCTCATTCTGATGGTTCGCTTCGAAGTGATTCGCCTCCACCTTCCCCACATAAAGAGGTACCTTTAAATGATTATGTTCCAACTCCACCTCTTTATCCTACTCACACTACTATTCCTATCACCATCGCTCCTTTACCACCACCAGTTTCATCTCAACCACCAACTTCATCACCACCTGTTTTTTCTACAACAACCAGCTCTACTACCCATCTGCCACCCATCTTCACTGAAACCACCACAACAACAACCACAGACGAACCTCTCCTCAATGTCAACGTATCTGATACGGGGGAAAAGACTTCATTTTTTGTCACTACCTCAATCCCACCTTTCGTTTCAGTCAACGTATCTGATACGGGGGCTCAAACTTCAGGTTTCTCCACTCATGTTTCTCCACCCATTTCTCCTCTAAACCGTGATGATCCATACATGGTATTTTGTGGTGAAGAAGACGAAGATGTTGGAGGTTTCACTTACAGTCCCTTCCAAATCAAGACTGGCAGTGAGGACGAGGTATAAATCACGAAAGGGAAACTCTAGTCTCTCCATGAAAAGATTGACCAACTACTTCTCTCCAACAAAGCTTCTTCCACTGATGCATACGCCAAAGTCGCTGTTGAATCTCTTTTTGAGCGAATCTTGAAGTAACACTATACTACTGTTGAATCCTCGAATAAAGTTGTTGCCGATTCTGCTGAGGTTTGCAAGTGCACGACCAAAAAAGTCTATAAACTAATTGGCGATACTAATTCTTTCATGGAGAACTTTCAAACAACCTTCAATACCAACACCATTTATGCAAACGAAGCATTGAAGAGTCTGGGGTCTCTCTTCAAGACTGAGAAAATGAAACTCCAAGAGATTCATACTGGTCTTAAAACTGACCATGAATCCTTCCAGGCCACTATCTCATCTCAACTTTCTCATCTTAAAGACGAATTGGTGAAGGAGAGTACTCTGAATGATACTCTCGCTCTCAAGTCAGAAGAAGCCAAAGTGTTAAGTGTCAAACTTGAAGCCTATGCGAAACAGGTCAATGATATGTTATCTAAGAGGGCAGTCATGCGTAGCTGCATAACCGATGTTTCAGGCATGCTCTCGGATATCATTGAGACCAGGGACTCCATGATCACCATTACCATGCGTAAGCATCTGGCAGAAAAGTTAAGGCCAGTCTTTGCCATGCTTCACCTCCTTGAAGGTGTTTCTGATCAAACCTTTAATCCGAAACAAGGGGGAGAAAGTGTGGCTGGTGGGTCAAGAAAAGAAGGAACTAAAGCTCCTATCAAGCCTATTGTCAAGAATGAATCCAAAGGCTAGGAAAAGCTGTTCCATGATGACCCAATAATCGATAATGAAGACGAAGAAGAACTTTCTGAAGGCGAACTAAAAAGACGAAAAGTTCGTGAAGTTGAACTAGATGAGCATCAGCGAATCATCCGTGAAGCTGAGGAGAAAGAAAGGGCTGCAAAAGAAGCTCATGCTACTCTTCAGAGCAAAAAGCTCTTGTTTCCCCAATGGACTCTGAAGCGCATCCAGCGTGATGCTGTTGATCTTCCAAGCCAGTATTGGTTAGAACCAGTAGTTTCGTTTGATCTTCAAAACACACGAGACTCATAGCTGGATCTGCCAATCACTCCAAAAGCCTTCAAATTTCGCTCCTTTGTTAAAGTGGCGAATGCTCCATATGCAGATAGCGGAGCTGATCATATGCTATTTTCATTTTATCTAAAGCATATGAAGCCTCAATATGAAACCTGGTCATTGAGCAAAATTACTGGCGTGAAGGTTACAGGTCCAATTGAAACTGATAGCTTTTCGAACGCCAAATTCAAAGTGGCAAGAGGTTTAGCCTGCCAATGCTACGAGTTTGCTCTTGCAGATCTTCCATGTCTTAACCCATATGACTGGTTTACTCTTTACAATGTATTGCTGAAGGACAAAGAGAAATATGAACCTGTCATGTCTCATCTCAAGCACATGATAAAGTCATACATTCAAGAGATTGGAGAAATGGATGTTGAAGTTGCTGCAAATCTGAAAAAGAAGCCTTCTGCTGTACTTAAAGAAACTCCCAAGGATTTTGAAAAGTTGAAGGCAGGGAAACTTTACAGTGGAGATTGGTTTGTGGTTTACTCTGCTAGAGAACGAACTGGAGCAGACTTTCGCAAAGGATGCTTCTATCTTTCTGATAAGCATCTCTATACCACAAACTTTCTTGAGTGCATTATGGACCAAGTGAGCAAGTACAAAGGAAACAAGAAAGATCATATCAAGTGTTTCACTGATATGGTTCTTTGGTACATCGAAGTACGCCAAGCACTTTATGCTATAATTCTGAAGGTGTATGATGTGCCGAAGCGAATCCAAGGCTGAAGGGTTCGGGCCTCAATTGACGCAAAGGGGAAGATTGTTGGGTATAATAGATTGTGTCATTGGGCTTATTTATTTTGTATTCGGTATTGGGCATGTCCAAGCCGTATCATTAATTAGGGTTTAAGTATTAATAGTGCATGCATGCACCGTAGATGAAAAACGTTTTGATAGAGATTTACTTGTAAACCCTAGCACGCCTCTACAATAGCAATTCTTCATAGAGTTCTTCTGAGGCGTGACTTTTAATCATTCGACATATTGATTGATTCATTCTGTGTTCTTACTTTACTTCGTGTTCATATTACACTTGTACAGAATCTATTCGATCTATAAGGTTATTAGCTTTATCACTATTCCTCACGGATATCACACTACTCTCTCGGTAGTTTCCCCAATGCTCATCTGGGTATCTCTCCTAGATTACTCGAGACTCTCTCTAAAAGATTCCTGCTATGTTTCCCTACTCAGTACACACACAGAGCAAATAGCAGATAAGATCAATCAATAGCACACCCTAGGCTAAGGCATCATGAATTAGGCAACTCTAGCTCTAAATTCATAAATACCTAGCTTATCCTCTAGCATGTAGCTCTAATATCTCATAAATATCTCATAATATAAACAAGTAATGATTTTTTGGGAAATCACCGTTCGGGCTCTGGCTGATTGTACACACTGCTTCATCTCGTTATCTCTTAAAAGCTCTTACTCGTTTTAGAAAATCATTTCTTTTTAGAACATTCTTCTCAAATCCTCAGTTTGAGTCCAGACATACTCGAGAGTACATCCGAATCCCTCAAACCAAGGCTCTGATACCAAATTGTAACACTATAAATTTTCAAAACAATTTTTTCATTTTTAAACCACATAAAACTCAATATCACATTTCTCAAAACCACAAATGTATCAATTGTCAAAACACAAATCAACAAATGACTGATAATATCCCAGAATCCTCAAACATAATCCCGAACAGGTGTGTACAATCAAGCCGGCGCCTTCCCGCGATCCTGAGAAGTACCTGAAACACGTATCACACAACACGGTAAGCACGAAGCTTAGTGAGTTCCCCAAAATACCACATTCATAAATAATAAGCCTCTCATGGCTATAGCTCGGCATGGACCCTCCAGTCATGCGTCTCGGTGAGGATCCTCCGGTCTCATGGCTCGGTGTGGACCCTCCGTTCATGTGTCTCAGTGAAGACCCACCGGTCTCACAGCTCGGGTCGTACCCTCCAGCCCTGTATCTCAGTGAAGACCCTCCGGTCTCACAACTCGGTTTGGACCCTCCGGTCCTAACTCAGTAAGGCACAAAATAATATAGCATATATCACAAAGACAAGATGCATAATATCACATAACTCAATATAAGCACATAGGACCCTCCGGTCGATAACTCAAATAAGACCCTCCAGTCACACAGTATTACAACTCACGTAAGTATAGTGAGAAGACTCACCTCGTAAGTAAAGCAAGTATGTCTTGTACTTGAACCACCGGTCTAGCCTCCACCTAACATATATCGTAATTAACTCTAATTAATAAACGACCCCCAAAGATGTTAGGCTAAACCCTCTACTAAATCTCAGAAGGAAAAAAGACCATTTTACCCTTCCATGGCCTCCAAAGCCCACAGTTTAACCAAACCCTAAAAGTCAACAAAAGTCAACACCAAGCTCGTACACTGGGCATACTACTTCACCATGCATGCATCGGGAAACTTCGAAGCTACGTTGCGCGTATCTGGGAGTACGCTTAGCATACATCCCAGACTTACTTTTTCCCACTCTCCTGGTCTTAATTCGTTAAGACCATAGCTATAATCTCAGATCTGGACTCACTAAAGGCTAATACTCCATAAAGTTTGTGACTTTAAGCCTTAGCATGGCTGGGCAAGTCTAAAACTCATAAACTCTCACTCCTTACTCACAAAAGTTCTCATATATCATGCATGGGGAGATCTTGACTTCCAAGATCCCATTTTTATGAATCCACTCGACTAGAGACACTTAAAGGGACATGTATTACGCTCTGGGGTTCAACAAACTCATAAAGCTTCAAGCTTTGGGACATAAACCCTAAAATGAACCACAATATGCACAAATCAAAACAATGAGAAAGCTTTGAGCTTGATACCTCCAAATGATGCATCAACCACAGGGAAACTCAGATCCAAAGCTTGGACACCAACTCTACTCTCTTCAAAGCTCCTTCTTCACCCAAAGAATCCCACAAAGATCACTAAAAAGCTTCAAATGGCCACTCAATCTAGGAAAACAGAAATTAGGGTTTTGAGGGGAGTTGAAGACTGGAAATGGTGGCTGGAAATGAGGCCATCATGTTCCTTAAATAGGGACACACCACATAATTAGGGTTTTCACTCTGAGCCTAGTACGCCCAGCGTACTAGGTAGCCTCCGCGTCCATAATACGCACATGAGTACGCTGAGCTTACTCCCGCGTACTCATTTGCCACAATAAGGGCTAGCTTTGACAATTCAATAAAAGTAAGGGTTATCGATACATACCTTATTTCGGGGTGTTACATCTTTCCTCACACCATTCTCCCAAAATCTCTCTCGAACTCCTTCTAGTTTTTAATCCCTTTAACTCCCGAGTTTCTGGCTCCTTCGGTGAAGCCCTACGATGTCAGATAGTCGGTGAACAGAAACTCCCGGATCAGAGTTATGCCCGCATAAATCCCCAGTTTTCACTAGATTACTCTGTAAGTTAAGCTACATTTATTTGATTTAAGTGTAACTTTTAATTAGAGTCATAGTAGTTATTATGAACATATAATTAAGATTTATCAGTGATTCTACGTCATTATACTGATTGATCTTCATACGGGAGTGATGTCTAGGCTGGATTTAGTGAGGTGTTTAAAGTGAGATTTCCAAATAGTATACTTTATATACCAAACAGACCCTCCCTTCGATATGATCCTACCTGGTTACTCCTTACTTGATAGATCTTGATGTATACATTGAGATTATTGAGGAATCTATACTATCATTAAATAGTCGTTAGAAATTATGAAACTAGACTAAGGCTTAGTGCTTTATACGTCTAAGTCTCTTTAGAAGTGCAAAACGAAGCGCTGCCGAAAATCGCCAGTCACCCATTTCATCAAGTGAGTGCATAGTCGCTTTCATGAAAGTGATTTAATAAAAATATTAATTAAGGTATTAAATACTTTTTGGAAGTCGTATGTGAATTATATGCTTATTACATGGATTATATGTTAAGATATATGTATATATGTATGTGTGTGTGTCTATATATATATATATATATATATATATATATATATATATATATATATATATATATACCGTGTTATGCGCGGACCATATATGGTTCTATTTTATGTTAGAATAAATAGATAAAAATATATAATAATATTATAAGTAGCATTGTTGAGAAGACAAACGAATAATAATACCTAATACTTTGTATGGAATATATATACATACACACACTAAGGATAGGTTAGTGTCACCCAAGAATAGAGTTGGTATTAGAAGTTGGTTACAGGCACTTTAATCTAGTCTAGGGATGAACTTAGACTTAAGGAATATGCCTCGTTCAATTAAGTTTGATATTGGTTAGCCTCATTAGGAGAATGTGTGTAAGCTAGGAACGGAGAGTAAAGTTCTGTTCTGTGACACTCGCAGGTATCGATGTACGATAGCTCCGTACGAGAGTACGCTATAGTACTCCCCTTGGATGACCAGAAATGGTGGGTCTAGATCAAGAAACTGTAACAATATGTTTGGTCACTCCAAGAGTAGGTGATAACACTTGATCATTCTAGATAGTCTTGTGAATTACGTTGGTGGCGTGAGCTCATTACTCACAGATGTAGATGAAATGGGATACCATATTCATCAAATACTCTGATGACCCATATGCCTTTATGACTGCACTGGCCAAGGAAGCCCCTAGCTAAGTAGCCAAGCTTTTAACTGTTCATCAGGATAGATAACTTCTCCCTGATAATCTTTGAGGATCGATAGGAATGAATATGTAGGAATGTAAGCCTATATGGATGTTGTATGGTAAGTTGGTAACGGTTGATTTTTCATGTTTGACAATTAAGGAATATTATCATAACAATATTGTGGATTGAAATCCCTATGCATATCACCACGTTCCCCAACCCGACACACTCAGTTTGTATGCATCACATGTATCAAGACTTAAGCTACTGGAACTTGATTAGGAATATGAGTGAGTAAGAGACAGCCTATAATAGAGTTCATGATCATTAGGTCTTTACGTTGTTACTTATGTTTCTATATCGATTATGACATCCTTGAGGTTTTATTAAATTGAGACAATCAATTGTACTAAAAAAGTTCCAAATATATTGGGAAATTTTACATCATTGATAATGCAAGCGTAAAGAAAAATTTTAATTGACTCTGAAAATTTGAGGATGTCACAATCACATATTCTGTCTATTGGTAATGGAGTATAATCATTAGTGGAAAAAAGGTTTTACAAGAAACAGAAGGCATTCATGAGTTCATAAGCATCTTGAATTTGAAATCAATGGTTATTTGAAGATATAAAGATCCAAGAGGAAATGTAACTTACATAGTAAATGTATTTCACTTAATTTCGGTGTAATAAAGCTTATGTTTCTTCTATTTTGGAATAAATTTAATATGTTTTCTTAATTTGTAGATTTTGGCTATGTTTACATATGATAACGAATTCGACGACGTCTTGTATTGGTTAAATAAACCATTTGATAGGATAAATGAAGTAAAATGGAGGTATAAGGTATATACATGGATCATTCGCGGAATAAAAGATCTTTACAACTCTTAACAAAATGTAAGGATATGTTTTAATCACTTTATTGAATGGTGCCAATTTACACAATGTATCTTCAAATGTGGATTATGATAGTAAAACACAACTATATGGTCATATTGATTGACACACGAAGATGTCATTCAAGAGGAGGTTGTTAAGTATCGAATGCATGATCCTATAGCTAAATGGAATAAGATGAAGCCCATGGTTATTGACATGTTTGATTCGCCTGCCCAATTGAAGTTTTGCTTAATAAACTGGTATGTGGCTATATTGGTTATCAACTATATTCGAGAAGTGTGGAAATATTAGGATTGTTGCTAGATGTGGTTGCTTCAAAACTCACCCCACATTCTCTCACCATCCAAGCTTCCTAACCCATTTTATCTTCTTCAATCACCTATTTCACCATGTTTACTTCAAAACTCACCCTTATGGATTACGATGCCCATTTGGCATTATATTCGAAATCCCATAATGAAACATCAAAACTCTACACCATAATGATTAAATTTGAAAAATATTTAATTCAACTTAATCAAGAAGAAATAAGAACAAATGTTGATGCATTAAAGGGTGAACCACTTAGTCAAATTAGGGATTTAACTATAAGAAAAGAATCACATGGATGATGTTCTTTCAAGCGATGGTGAATATAAGAGTGATATGTGCATATTTATTCATATATTTTATGCATTTTCTTAATATTTTTAGCTACAATTATGCTTATTATAGGACAAAAGGTACTTAATTTGTTTAAATTTTGTTTTGTAGCAGTGAAGACGTGCTCGGGATGAAAAGGAAGCAATTATAGAGTTGGAAGCTAGAATATTGGACCAAGTCAATCGAAGTCAAAGAAATCAAAAAATCTAAAGCCCACGCCATGGAGATCCCTAGCCACACTGTGGTGAGTTGGTTTTTCACGATCTGATATATGCCTTGGTGAATACGCGTTTTAAGTGGTCGCCACGTCGTGGAGCCTATTTTCCACGACATGGGAGGTGATTTTTGGCAACTATATATTGATTATTTTGGCTCTCAACCCTAACTTATGCTGGAAGCTATTGATGACTTTTGAAGACTGGAAACATCCCTTGGAGGTTTTGGAGTTCAGAATTTGTTTGAAGCTTGATTTTGAGGAGATCTAAAGGAGACATTACTTCTAATTACTCTATTGCTTTGTTTTAATCATGTATATCAAAGTGATTTTCGTTTTTACTTGTTTGTTTCCAGTAGTTATGGGCTAAAAAACCCTAACTTTCGTTTAGAGTAGATGATCTCGCATACTATATGTTGATTAAGTGGATTTGGATTATAGTTAATTGCTTATTTATTATGGTTGCTTGTTAAAAGAACATTTTATATTACGGACAACTTCTTTTTTGTTTATTGATGAGTTTAATTGAGATTTGATGAACTATCTTTCTTAGTTAACTTGAATCTTATGATTTTGTGAGTAACAAAGTTATAGGACTAGTGTTTTGATCAAAAACCTAGGATTAAGTAGAAAAGTTGGTAAATTGATATGAGAGATAATATATGAAGAAAAATCATGTATTGATTTGATATTTGAAACCACTTATATCAATCAAAATTACAAGTCTTCCTTAATTCAAACTTCACACTAGCTTACTTGTTTATTTGTTCACTTGATCACTGAATGAATGAATTAGTTTAGCTAAAGGATTAGTCTTTTGATCATAATTCTAATCAATCTAGGAATTAGTGAACAATAACACTATAATCCATTGCACTTCCCACAAAATCAACCATAGGAGCATGTGAATCGTATCTAAACGAAAGTCTCTTTGATATCTTGATTTAAAAACCTTTTTCTTGTTTCTTATTTAGTTTAAAGTGCTTCTTGTTAATTTCTTTTAAGTTTCTAGAGTTACAAAACTAGAAAAACCTCCTTTTATTCACTCTTTAGATAACTTTAGTAGGCAATTTTATCTGTTATTTCCGTTCCTTGTGTTCGATACCCGACTTACCTGAACTATTCTATTAATCGATTAGGTACACTGCCTATCGCGTATTAGTTAATCTAGATTAGTTGGTTTTAAAACTAGTACTTAAAATACACATCAAATAGGCATCATGAGGTTTATGTTTCTTTTTATTAGAAAATGTAATGTTTCATAGATTATCCAAGTGCCCAACAAATTTTTTTTAGCATTACTTGTCTTTTACATGTCATTTAGTATATGTTTAATGCTTTTGGTAATATTACATGTCTTTTACAACGTATACATTGTCATTACAACAACCAAAGTTCATTAGCATTACCTTTACATGTATCCAAGTACATTGTTATTTCCAATCAAACAAGTAAACCATATTATCATACCTTTTAATCATTGAAAAGTACATTTCCGTTTCAATTATATGAAAGAAAGTACATTTCCTTTACATTTAGTACACTTCCATTACATTTTTCATCAGTTAAAAATTTTTAAAACAATACTACCTCGTAACAAAACTACATAATAAGTCCATTGCATTGCCCAAGACAATTGTTATCAAAATCATTAAGGTAAAAACACCAAAAATAATATTCCTTGTAACAAACCAACCATATGCTTCTGTGAGTCAATTTTCTTTGATTTCTTACTTTTTCTATCTTGAAAAACTTGCAATTCCGTCTTGAACTATGCCAAGAAACATATATAATTTTACAATAATGTCCTTTTAACTTTTAGAAGTTACAATTTCATTACCTACAAATTAAGACAATGCCAAAATTTCCGCCATGGGTTATCATCTATGCATTAAATTGAATTTAGGCATTCATCTTCGTACTTGCATTTAACTATGTTAATATTTTTGCATCTACAAGAGAGATTAGAACTCGATTCCGTTGAAGAAGACGACATATCACGTTCAACTTCCTTCCTCTTAAGTACATATATATACATATGCATGTCTATATGACATCCAATCACCAATTTCTATCCTAATATGTAACTCCATTTGCATCCACGTCACCAATTTCTAGCTGTATATGAAAGGTCGTCAACTGAGTGCCTGGTAAGATGTTAAATGCTAGGACTAAGCATGAGTTAGTATTGGGATAAAAACGAATGCAAACCGATAAGTTTGGTATTTGTGTTTTGAAACTCATTGGGTTTGGTTTTTGGATGGGTTAGGTTTTTGGTTTTGTGGATCGGTTCTTTGGGTTGGGTTGATGAGTTTTGTGGGTCGTTTTTTCATAAGTTTAGGTCAGCTTCTGTTCGTTTTTAAAACCATTGGGTTAGTTTTAATGTGAAAACCAACCCAAACCGAATTTTTTGGTCTTGAAAAATCTAAACCCAAAACTTATGGTTTAGGTTTGGGTTTGGGTTCGATTTCAATTTCTCAATTTCGATTTTATTTGTTTTTATCGGTTTTGGTTTTGGTTTTGCTAAGCCCTACTAAACGCCTTATTAAAAAACTTCTACTAAGTTTTTGAGTTTTAGGGTATGTTTGGGTTAATTTTTTTATCACAAAAGTATTTTTATGGCTTTTTGGAAAAACAGTTTTTAAGAAGTATTTAAGATAACTTTTGTGATAGAAAAAACTGAAAAACCAATAAGTTAGTTTTAAAAAATATTTGACTTAGTTTTTTACGGGTAAAAAACTAAGTTAAAAAAAAAAAAAAAAAAATTTATGAATAGCTTAAAAGCTAGGATTCTCTAGCTTTTGGAAAGTTCTATATTTTGCATATGTTAAAAGGTCTAAAAAATTGTTTCAAAAGCTATTTTTAAATACCAAACTCTTTTTTAGCTTATTATTAGATTTTCAAAAAACTAATTTAAAACAAAAACATAATTTCTTCCTGGTGTGTAGCGACCGAAACCATCCATTTCTCGAGCAAGGAAAGTGTGAAAATATGGTGAACTTCATGTTGTATATCAGCGCGGACCTCGAGAATCTCACAAACTTTCAGCCTGCAGGCGGTGTCGATGATCCTAACTTCACCTACTACTTCAAGGTTTTCTCATTTTTCATTTTCATGGAGTTTCGCATCATGTATCATCGATTCTTCGTTACTCGAGTATCCCGATTCCTTATGTTTCTGTGATTCGCTTTTTACAACTTTAATTCTTGCTGAAATCTGCGAATCATTTTTGTTTGAGTTTGTTTGTAGCGGTTGGCATATTTAATCTATCTGTTTGATCTATTCTGTTTTGCAATTAGGGTTTCAAAACATTTTCGCAGTTTGTCTTATTCGTTTGATTAAGTTTTTGTGGCTTTAAATCGATCTGTTTAAACGATCGAGTGATTATCGATCCATTAACTTTAATTCAACGTACAAGTAAACTTGTTAACATTATTAATCAATTCGTAATGCATCTTCACCTGATTTTGGTTGGCCTTTAACTCCATCATAGTATCAGATTCTGTTTTGATCAAGTGTAAACGAAAATTGCTGCCTTTTTTGGTGATAATGAGCAACCTTATTGATGTTTTTTGTGTATCCAAATGGTTTGATACTCCCAACAGTTTCTTGTCTTTTTCACAATCCAAATTTTTTCTCCAAACAACTTGTTAATTATACCAATCTTTCTGATACAAATCAACTCTCACAATTGTTCACGTTCAAACAATATCTTCTTCCACTTGGCTTAATTATAGCTAATTTTGAAGTTTGTTTATGATATAGCTTCATCTTTCAAGAGTTATAGCTATTGTATTTCAGTATCTTGCATGTTTGTTCATGTCTAATTTTCAATTATCACATCTTTCCTTGTGGTGTGCAGTTGAAATGTGAAAACTGTGGTGAGGTGACTGAGAAGGAGACATGTGTCAGTCTGAATGAGACACTTCCTCTACCAAAAAAGGGTACCACTAATCTTATCCAAAAGGTTATATATCATTATCATCTCTTTACATTTAAATCAAATTCAAAGTGATACCATTTTGAAAGAAACTAAGTGGCGTAGTTTATTATTCATGGTGTATTAGTGTAAGTTCTGTAAAAGGGAAGGAACAGTGACAATGATACCTGGTCGAGGATCTCCACTCACTAATGAGTTGAGTGAGGGAGGAAAACATGCTGCTTTGATGGTATTTGACTGTAGGGGTTTTGAGCCTTTGGATTTTGCATTCAGTAGTGGCTGGAAAGCTGAATCTGTAAGTCCTAAAAGTATTTTATATATACTTTTTTTTTTTTTTAAATATTTCATCATATGATTTTATAAATTTTTCTTTGTATAGATTGAAGGAACAAAATTTGAGGATATTGATCTGTCTGGAGGGGATTTTTCTGAGTATGATGAGAAGGGCGCGTGTCCAGTCATGATCTCTAATGTGGCTGCTATGTTCAAAGTCGTTGACTTGAGTAAGAAAAATCTATAAATAATATATTATTATAATCATTATGTAGATTATTACATGATCTACTGTTGGGGTGGAACTTGTGGTTTTTGTTTTATGCTTTTATTTATGTATCGACTGTTGAAACTAGTGGTATGCATAATGGAAGATCTATGCAAGGTTGGATTCAGGGAATTTAAGGTTTTAAATTAAAATTAAGCACATTTGGTCAAAATTTAGGTTTCATTGAAGCATAAATGTTTGCCTAATTAAACAAAGAACGAAAATAACTACCACTTTTCCTCTTAATATCTTCACTTTTCTTTAAAATGAGTTCATAGTGTTTGTCAAACATGACATAGAGATATTGTATGGGAGACTATATGTATTATGTTGCAATTTGCATGCATGAGACATTGTGGCATGACTGATCGATCGTGTTGATTTCATATATTCCATGATATCTGATTATGAATTGTCAAATGCATATCACATGGGTTGTGAGTTGAGCGTTAAACATGGGTCATGTTGTTGTGGTGGGATTCTTGAGAGATGTTAATGTGAGTTCGTGTTGATCATGTCTACATGATGCTATCATGCTATTGTACACCCTTTGACTTGGAAAATTTCTAAAGTTAATATAATATGTTCTTTGATGGAAACCATAAGAAATTATAGATGCAAAGTTGAACACCATTATAATTTGGTTAGATTAAACCAAATCAATTAAGGCGGTTAACAAAAAAGAAAAAATATATATATAGTTATCAAAATGCATTTTGAATTTTTAATGCTTTAAGTGAGCAAATTATAAAATATTATAATATTGAAAGTGAGAAAAAACAGTAAAATGCAAAATAAATAAATAAATAATGTTTTTAGATTTTGTAGTTTGCCCTGAACACTACCTCCGCGCGATTCACTGTTACTTCTAGGGATGAGCATTTGGACCGGGGATCCGGTCGGAACCGGTACCGGAACCGGATAGAACCGATCGCGCCGGGACCGGGACGATATTCTTGTGAATTTTTGGAACCGGCAAACATCGGAACCGTATGTTGCTATTTCTCGAGGACCGGTTCCAACATTGAAGACACGGCAAGAACCGGGAGAACCGGAACCGATAGAACCGGCGGTCCGGTTTGGTTCTTAATTTCGTCTGACTTCGGTTCCCGGGCGGGGCCCGGTTCGGGCCGGTTCCAGCCGAGTCGATTCCTTTGCTCATCCTTAGTTACTTCTCCACTCTCGGCTCACCTGTGGATAGATTTCGTTTGTTTCTAGTTATGGTCCTCCACGCCACCTTTTTTTTCAAAATATAAAAGGTTGATTAATTGTAATATGTTGACACCTTATTTTTTTCAAAATATAAAAGGTTGATTAATTGTAATATGTTGACAAGTTCTTTAAAAAAAGTTATGTTTGATCATTGGTATTAAAATTAATGGAATAGTTAACTTGGATGGTATTATTAACAACTCGTGCCGATAACCAACCTATTTCAACATGTTAATTTTGTCACTTCAACCAGTTTTGGACGCACATGGGTTTGAATTATGGATTCACTATTGTATGTGTGGTGTGGACATTTCAAGTAGAGGTTGTTGTTGTTGTAGAAGTTGTGGACAACGAAATGGGAAGTGAAGTCGGTATTTGATTCGAAATCATTTTTCCAACAATAACTCATTTTTCAGAATCTTTTGAAGATCCAACACCTCCACATCCTTTATCTCCCCCTTGTGACACTTGCACTGCACGTGGAACATTCGTTGGTAATCGAAGAACCAACTCAAGGATGGGAGCAAGCTCTGCTTTGATATTTGTCTCAATGGTCGAAATCAGTTGAGAAATTGACTCTTGAGAAACTGATGATTGATTCAAAAGATCAGCTTTCGAAATTGATTCCTTGATACTGGATAAGAATTCTTCCAGCTTTGCGAACACCTGGGAATCCTTCTCCGACTTTGCTTCAAGCTTGGTCGAATAGTCAGTATTGAATTCAACCAACTTTGTGATAGTAGTTGCAACAACATCAACTTTGCTATGAAACAAAGTATAATTCTTCTCAACTTCTTTGGCCATCTCTGATTT
Source organism: Lactuca virosa (assembly GCF_052849685.1). NCBI lineage: Eukaryota > Viridiplantae > Streptophyta > Magnoliopsida > Asterales > Asteraceae > Lactuca > Lactuca virosa. The sequence goes on along the minus strand of NC_136428.1, from coordinate 56,825,902 downwards.
GAGTTCAGCCACCTTAAGATCCACATACTCTTTCATCTTCGTCACTTGTTCAACAAAAATATCATGTCGCTCATTTGCAACATCACGAAGCTTCTGAATTTCGTAATCAAAGCTTTTGGAATGAACATTCAACCTTTCTACTTGTTTATGTTAAAGGCTTTCAACCAAGCTTCGAAAACGATTCTCCTGAGATTTCAACAAATACTCCATTTCTACCCCAGTAACGAAACTCCTTCCCCCAGTATCTGCTTGTAGTTGAAGAAGGGAATTTATTTTGGAGTTGAGGATTTTGAACTGTTTACCTGACATGATCATGTCATCATGAACATTATCCTCCTCGGGATCGAATTGAAGATCAGCAAAAGACACCATGATCTCATCGTCATTTGGTTCGTCTTCTTGAATCACTCTCTCAGCTTCAGTAGATTGAGGGTGATAATTGGTTCATGCATGATCGTGGAGTATGTTGGTGAAATGGTTGAAACTGGTAGGGAAGTTGGGATGGGTGATGAAATTGGTGGTAAAGTAGAACTTTCGATTGTAGATGAGATAATGGTTGAAGTGGGAATGGTTGATGTTTCAATATTAGAAGTAACAGAGGATTCATTGTTTTGCACCCCTTCACCCATATTGACATTTGTGTCCTTATCAGATAAGTCCACAAGGATGTTTAGAGTTCAAACCTCCTCCGTATTGGATTCAGTATGCGAAACCCCAGGTGGTATGACCTTAGTCTTCTCAGGGATGGATGTAGTTGTTTGATCATTTGAATTGATGTTTGTATCCGTATTAGATACGTTCACAGTGACATCAGGATCTCTTGTCTCCTCAAAATTCAACTTGAGAGGAGAATCCCCTTGAGGTGACCCATGCCCAAAATCATCATGTCGAATATCCGATCTTCAACTATCATTGTCATTATCAGTTTCGACAGTGACATGATCAAGCGGATCCCGATGCTTACTTTTCTTTTGTTGCAACTTCTGAGCCATATCCAAGGCTTGACGTTTCTTTGAGGCAGGTGAGACCGAAACAGTTACTTATCGAAACAAATACACCTCTCCTGTTGAACTGAGGCTTTCGAATCTTCTTGATACCCTTCTGAGAAGAATGAGTATGTGAAGAATCAACATGCATTTGCTAAGTTGCCTCGATTTCGGATTCTTGAACAGATTGTCTGACTGGAGAATCACAAGGTCTCTTTGCAGGTTTTTTGGTACGCTTGAGAATGCCGGTTTTCGAAGGAACAATTTCTTTTGAAACCTCCTCCACCACAGTTGGTGGTTTCTTAGCTTGCTTCTTCTTCTTTGAAACTTTAGCGGCTTTCGAAGAACCCAAAGCCCCTTTCGATGGAAGAACACCAATAGAAACACTATAGTCAATTAACGCCAAGTACTGTACAAGAAGTGGATTCTGCGGATCAACATGCCTGAGCATCGCATCTGGAATACGAGCAACAGTAGGAAATATGGATGGATCATCAACAACAATTCTTGGAGCATCCATAGTCGAAAACTCTGCAGTTTCAACACCAGAAGGAACCAAAATCCCCTCTTGTTGATAAACCTCCTTCAGAATCAAACTCCAATAACGAGCACACGAAACACCATTTGACAGATTTGTGTGAGTAATTGTTGTTCCAAATTTCTCCCAGAGATGGGTGGTATAATCCACATCTAGACCATAGTAAAGCCCAACAATAATGGAATAGATTTCCAATTTGGCTTTGCCTAACCATGAACTTCGAGCTGTCAAGCATCGTAATACGATTCCAAAAAGAAAACTCCATATGCAGGGAAGACTCGACTTTTTAAAGTGACTTATTCCAGTCAGATCTGGTTGATTCCCCATCTCATTGACCATGTGAAGAACTTGATCATTAGTAACTTCATAGAAAGTACCTGAGACCGGTAACTTCATGATTTGGGAAAAATGATTCATCGTAAGCTTTCTTGTTTTTGAATTCGTCAATTGAAACGTGACGACCTTCGTGGTTTTGTTAAAAATCGTTGTAGAACCAGCAAGAGAAATCCAAGACATTTGACATGTAGATGTTAAGGAACTTCATACGTACATGACTACAAACTGTAGGTATGAATGAATTATTCATGAGGGTACTCTATTCACCCCATGATTCCTTTATTAACACATATTGCTAAGGAATCCCCAAAGCAATATTATTGACTTAGAGATCCTCTAGGATAGATCCTTTGAGAGTATCAGTTAGGATCAGGAAGTGAGAATAACGGGAATACACGATTGAGATAGTTGTTTGATGCAAATTATATAACAAATTAATATTGTGGGTTGAAAACCTATGTACTCACCAGGTTTCCTAACCTGACCTACTCAGTTTCTTTGTATCAGAGGTATCGATACGAAGGTATTTGATGTTTGGATCTAATGAGAGATTAAAGGAAATGTAAACCATTAGATATTGTAAGGCCAATAATAATTACATTTATGCTTATGTTTCTTGTATCGGTTATGACATCCCGAATTTTAATAATAAATGAAAAACAATTCTTCGTAAATACTTTTTATGGGAAAAATTCAACATTTATAAATAAACTTTGTTTTAAAATAAGCATAAATAAAAAGGTCTTTTCTGACCGTAAAAATGAGGATGTCACATATGGAAAACATATTCTCTTTCCACTTAGAAAGTTTCTTTCAAAACCTATCAAATATCACTTGTCACCCTTACATCCTAGCAATATTTGCACCAACAAGGATACCCATATAGGTAAAATGAAGTTTGTCAAGAGAACATACTAAGAATTTGACATAATGTCTAACAACATCAAACTCCATCCTCACCCCATACAAATTTAATTTGTGAAGATTCATCCTCAACCCCAAAACAAAATAAAAACAATTCAACACCGCCATAATATTAACAATATTATTGTTTGACCATTCTCCCATCAATAAAACATCATATGTGTATATATATCAAAAATAAAAAGGTTATGCTTATCCAACTTGGCTCCCCTAAATAAACCCACAACAACTACGTATTTAATGGCTACATGAAGATCCTCCATGGCAAGAATAAAGATAAAATAAGAGAGATGATCTCCCTGATGTAAGCCCCGCTCTAGCATAATCATGTGTAAAGCCTTGGCCGAAACCATCAAGCCCTTATCCTCCCAAGCCACTTTTCACCAAATCTCAGGAACTATATAATCTGAAGCAAATAATCATAGTTAAGAGAATCTTAGGCCTTTGCAAAGCCAATCCTCAATAATAACATTTTCTTTTTCTGTTTATTGTACTAGTCGAAAATCGCATTCGCCATAAGAGGACTGTAAAATCTAATGAGCTTTTACAAACACTGACTACTTAATAACTACAATATTATCAAACATACGAGCTAACTAGTTCGCCAATAATTAGGCTATGATTTTACATTGCAACCTAATCAAATTAACGAGACGATAATCCGTGATTATATCATACTAGCCATCTTTGGAATCAAAGTAATGAACGAGGAGTTACGCCCCTTAGGTATTTACAAAGTCCCCATTACGACCCCTTTCCCAGATAAAGAGTAAGTAAATTCCCAAATTATCATCTAAGCATAGGGTTCGATGATGCTCACCGTAGGGCCATAATATCGGCCCGTAAGGTTATAGTCCAAAACCATAGACCTTGCGATTTTTGACACTATCCTTATCACTATAAATGGACAAAACTCCATTTTGTCTAGGACTCACAACATTTAATCCCTAAGTTTCTCAAAGTTTTATCCATGAAATAACATTACCAAAAGTCCACATTTATGTCTCGACAAATTTAGGTAAGTTACTTGTTCACACATACTTAATCAAGATAGAATGGAACTACAATATTTGTTAACCATTGCTAAAATAAGTTCCATCATTTCGATTCACCTTCAAGCCTTACCAAAATACCAATATCTTGCCAATTTTGTCAACATGCTACACTTATGTGTATAACCAAACACTTTCTATCAACAAGCATCATGTAAAAAGCTCTTCACAACCTAAGCCTTTGATTGACATATTGTAAATGAGGGTATAAACATGCTTGACATTAGTTACAAAAGATAATTTACAATACTTCTTGTTGTAGTTCATTTCATGCTAGCATAATAACTTCTACCAAACACTCTAACACCTCACACATTAACATTGTTGTTGCACATAGTTACTTCTAGTTGCTTGTTATCAACTTCATAAAATTACAGACACCACATAAAAATCCTTTTGTGACCTCTTTAACAAAATGTACCAGAATCTCACAAAACATACTGGATAACCATTTGCAAATGCATAGGTTAAGACAAACTTGAGTTATCATGGAACTTCATATTTTTCAGCCAAATATGGAGTCATCATCTTCCATTCTTCAACGTGATGGACAATATATTCCACCCTAATTTGAAGATCGCCCTGGTCATATTCCCGTCCATAATTTCATTTTCATCATCTAATACTTGTATTCTCTTCCTCAACAAACCATGTTATGTAAACTAGTCATTAACATTTTATCATCATAGAAGATATTCAAAAAGGGTCGTATATTGCATTGTTTAAGGATATCATATCACCTTCCTTGTTCTTATAATTTAATGATAACCACAAGAGAATTCCTCCTCAAGATCAAGTATATATAAGAAGGTGTATCACTCTTACTACCACTACTTCACTCATATTAGACGAATATGACCTTAAAGTATAAGTCATTATAGATCATGTTTCATTAAACCATTTAACCTTATCAAATAAAAAAACAAAACAGATGGAATAACTCTCCAATTTTATTGAGAAAATATCACTCATAAACTCAATTTGATTACAACATAGATCATAACTCGATTCTATGAATGTATTTATTGGCCTAGACTACCAAACTTGCAGAATAAGACTAGGAAACAACTTTCCTTGTATAGGATCAAACCCCCTTGCGTGAGCCCTACACAATTGGTCTTCCTTGTGTCCTACTTGACTTAGGAATTCCAACAATCACCCCTAATTTCTAAGTCCTTCTAGAAACATCTTTGATCCCGACTAAGGTCTTCATCTCCTTGGACTTTATTCGGGCTAGTGGCTTTGTCATAATGTTTACCTTCTATTCTTCACCGGGAATGTACTCAACCTCTACTTGTTCATTTTCAACACAATTACGAATGAAATGGTACCTTGTATTTATGTGCTTACTTCTTCCGTGAAAAATAGGATTTTTTGTGAACTCTATTGCATACTTGTAATCCACTCTAAAGACCACATTTTCTCGAGGTGTGTTCAAGATTCCGCCTAACAGATCTTGAAGCCATATTGCTTGACATGCGGCTGCATTGGCTGCCATGAACTCTGCTTCACAAGATGACAATGCAATTGTATCTTGCTTCTGTGAACACTACGTTATTGGGGATGACCTATAGTAAAATATATGACCAGTTGTACTTTTTCCGTCATCTGGATCAATATTATGATTGTTGTCACTATAACCTACGAGCTTCTTCTGTCCAGTCCTCTCATACTTTATTCCATGTGAAGTTGTCCCTCATAGATACCTTAAAATTTGTTTGATTGCAACACCATGTGATTCTCTTGAACTTTGCATATATCGACTTATAACTCCAACCGAAAATGTCATATCGAGTTTTTTTTGCAAGAGATACCTTAGACATCCTACCATCTTCCTATATCGATTTGGATCGATTTTTGGTTCATCTTCATCCTTTGTCAACTTTCTTCCAGACTCCATTGGAACGTGGGCTGGATTGCAATCATTTAAACCAGCTTCTTTTAGAATTCGTTGAGCATAAGCTTCTTGAGATATGGCAATTCGAATTTCTTCTTGCTTAACCTCAATGCCAAGGTAGTAAGTCAATTTTCCAAGATCTGACATATCAAAATTCTTTGACATCTCGATCTTGAATCTTATAATCATGCTTAAGGTTGTACCTGTAACAAACAAGTCATCAACATAAATTGCCAATATTAGTATATTTTTCCCTTCATTTTTCCGGTACACCGATGGTTCTTTCTTACACCTCCAAAATTTCACTCTTTAAAATTCCATCAAGCTTCTTATTCCATGCTCTAGGTGCTTCTCTTAGACCATATAGTGCCTTCTTGAGTTGATATACCTTATACTCGTTTCCTTTCTTTACATATCCTTCCAGTTGTGTCACATAGACGATTTCTTTTAATTCACCATACAAGAATGTTGTCTTGACATCTAAATGATGTAATTCCCATCTGTTAATAGCGGCTATGGCTATAAGAAAACAAATTGTTTCAATTCGATCTACCGGAGCAAATACTTATTGAAAATCAACTCTCTGTTGTTGCACGTAAACTTTAACAACTAACCTTGCTTTGTACTTGTTAATCGTGCCATCCACATTTTTCTTTATTTTGAACACCCATTTAAGACCAATTGCTTTCACCCCCATAGGCTTCTCCACAAGCTTCCATGTATTATTTTTATTTATTGAATCAATTTATGCATTCATGGCTTTGACCGACTCTGATTGCTTCTTTTCTTCTTCAACCATTGTTGGTTCATCAATGGTTGCTAATAGAAGTTCATAGAGTTCATCAAGATCAAGTACATAATCTTGAAATTGTTTTGGAGATACAATTGTTCTTGAAGGCTTTGACATACCGGTCACTGTTTGCATTTCTTTCTGCAATGGGTTTTGTTCATTATTTGATGAACTTGGATGATCTTCATCTTCTTGCTCATTCATTTCAAACTCTGTTTCATTGTTTGGATCTATCGTATATGAATCGTTGTTAGCTTTGATGTTTTGGTTGTCCCATGGTATCGTGAATGAACTCGGTTCTTCAATATTGGTTCCTGCATTCTTATTCCAATCCCACCCTTTGGTTTCATCAAAAATAACGTCTCGACTTACAATTATTTTTTGTGACGTTGGGTTAAGTAGCTGATAGGCTTTTATACCTGGTTCAGAACCAAGATGAACAAGTGGTCTTGATCTTGCATCCAACTTCTTTAGATTCACAGGTTTAACTTTTGCGTATGCGAGACACCCAAATATACGAACGTTTTCTAAATTCGGTTTCTTTTTCTTGAATCTTTTGTATGGAGTTTCATTAACTAGGTCTCGTGTGTACACGCGATTTATCAAATTTGTTGAGTGATTTACTGCTTCTCCCTACGAGTAGTTTGGAACTTTTATAACCTTCATTATGCTTCTTATCATATCCATAAGTGTCCGATTTCTTCGTTCCACCACCCCGTTTGTTAAGGTGTGTATGGTGCAGTAAGATGTCGTTTTATGCCATGTTGATCACAAAAATTGTGAAATTCGAGTGATGCAAATTCTCCACCTCGATCACTTCTAAAAATCTTCAAAGTCTTTCCGTTTCATTCTCCACCGAAGCTTTGAATTTCTTGAAGTTTGCAAACTCTTCACTCTTTTCTTTCATTAGATAAATCCACATGTATCGTGAGAAATCATCAATTAATGTGAAAATTTATCTGTTTCCTCCCATGGTAGTTGGAGTAATTGGTCCACATAGATCACCGTGTACTAGATCTAATGACTTATTTGCTTTGTACTTCGTCATGGTGGGGAACGAATTCCTAGTTTACTTATTTACCAAGACAGATTCACATAATTGAATCTCATGATTAAAGTGTGGTAACCCTTTGACTAGACATTTCTTTGACATTAATTTCATTGACACGAAGTTAATATGCCCAAGTCTTGCATGTCATATCCACATATTCTCGCTTAGCTTTGAGCGAAGGCAAATATGAATTCCAATTGTCAACTTTATTTTGTAGAGACGATTTGGAGTTCGTTGAACCTTCATAAGCAAGTAATTATTTTCATCGTGCATCGTTAGATAATTGTCTTTCATCCGACTTCTGTTTCTTGTCCAAGGCTAAAGATGTTAGTCTTGAGATTCGATATGTAATAGATCTCTGTCATCAATCAGTGTTTCCCTGACTTTCCTTGAAAGAGGATTGCACCTTTTCCTTTAATCTTCACACAAGAGTTATCTCCAAATTTTACCCGCCCAGTTATTCCTTCATCGAGCTTAGAAAAGAACGAATGATTTCCTGTCGTATGATTACTTGCCCCGTTGTCAAGGTACCACACATCGTTTTCTTGTGAATTGTATCGAGACGACACTACCTTTTCTTCATTTAAGAACACGGTTTATTGAAGGAATACCGTTGCATCATTATCTCCGTTCTTGGTAAGATTTTCCTCTTGTAACTTTTGGAGTCGTTCGGGACATATTGAGATACAAAGTGACCCGGTTTTTCACATCTATAGAAAATAATTTTAGAACGGTCCTTCTTTTGTTTATCTTTTCGCACCGTATCATTAGATGAACGTGAATTTTTGACATTAGATGACCCTCCGTTTTGATTTCCCTTTCCTTTTCCATTTGAACCCTTCCATTGTCCCTCATTATTATCTTGATTCTTCCGATTTTGTTGGTCCTTTTTAGTGAACAACAATTTTGATTGATTGATATCTCCTGAATCATCATCGTTCACTCGTTCTTCATAGGCTTTTAGTCTTCCTATGTCACAACAAGGAATTTTGATGTTTTGTAACAACAACAATGATAACAATTGCAAACCAAAAGGTGAAAGCATGTATGGTGCTTATTCAATAACAACAAACTTCCATCAAAACACTTTATACAAGCACTGCAAATAGTCAACAAGGAATTGGAAACCCTAGAAATCCCGGCTTAAGCCCATTTTGGACTAGGATTTCTTATTGGGCCTAATGGACCAATAAGCTTCCAATTTGACTATTTTGGGCTTAGGACCCTTAAATGGACCCTAATTGGATCCACTTTCTTTTATTTTAACATTTTGGGCCATAATGGGCCTAGAATGAAATAAAATACCCTAATGAGCCATAACAAATCTAATTAACTTAATAAGCCATAAAACTCATTCTTTGAATCATATTGGGCCGTGAATCACCTCCAAGGACCAATTGGGCTGAAAAATCATCAAATTGGACCCACAATATGGATTTAAGCAAAAAGGCCGAAAACTCTCTTCTCTTTTCTCTAATTCTCGGCCCAAGTGGGAAAAAAAAGAAGGAGATTAAGAGAGTTGACTTTTATGTTGACACCTCATGATTATCCAACATATCTCTAAGTAATATCTTCCATGTATCCATGCATAGTTTCATGTATCAAGGCAAGCTCATTTCTCTCCCCTCTCTCCTTATCTACGGCCGAGAGCTCCACACACCACCACCATTTTCATTTTGATCAAACACTTACAAGAAAAACTCTCAAGAACTCTTCCCTTTTCTCCAAATTTTTGAGCATTGGTGTGTGACTTCAAAGAGTTACCAATTAATATCATCATTCTTGGTAAGTCTTTACTTGAATCCATGATCTAACTACTTCATTTCATCAAAAATCTCCTCTTAATCTATTCAAACTCGTGATCTTGCATCTTAGAACACATCTAAGCCAAAGATCCTCCAAGAAGCTTGTTAGGCCGAGATTTGCATCAACCTTCTTCCATTCTTCTTCAAAACCGAACCCACAAACTCAAGGTGAGTTCATACCCCTCTCTTTTCGGTTTTCATAAGTTTTATGGGGGAGAATACAAGTAAAATGTGTAGATCTATGTGTATGTGTATGCTATGTATGATTTTATGCATGTATGTGTGATTTTATGTGCTTATGTGTTGAATATGTAAACAAAAAGGGAAGAAAACTCGAGATCTATGGCATGAGTAAGAAAACAAACATGAACAAAGTTATATTACACTAAACAAGTCAAGAAAATTACCCTCCAAGATTATGATAAACATATTGTAACATAAAACCAATTTTTGGACTTAAATTGTCAAATAAACAAAAGTTAAGTTAAAAAAATTGCCATTCACGGTTTTCTCAAGGGCTAAAAGAGTCAAATCAGTTAAAATAAATGTTTTTATGAATATTATGCTCTTCAAAGGACTTGAAATGTAAATATTAGCTTAATGGGCCAATTTTTGGGCTTTTCGGCCCATTAAGCCCAAAGTTGCGAAAAACATGATTTTCAAGGGGCTGAAATGGTAAATTCTTCAAAACAGGGGATAAGAAGTTAAACAAAACTATTTCAAGGGTTAAAAATGCTTTTCTTTTCCAAAAAGGATCAAAAAAGTAAAGTTTTTGGATTTTGGGCCAAAATTGTAAAAGTTGTAAAAAGTGTGGACTTTAACCGAAAAACACTTTTCTGGAAGGGCTGAAACTGACAAAGAATAAGTTTTGAGCCAAAAATATCACTTGAACAAGTCTATGGGTCAAATGTGTTAAAAAATGGTTTAAGGGCTAAAATGTCTTTTTTTATATATAAGGGACTAAAATTGTCATTTTTATTAAAGAAGGGCTGAAAAGGTCAAAACTATATTTTGAATCAATCTTTTACTATTAAGATGTTTGAGTCAAAAATACAAAACTACAATTCATGAAGATGAATATATGTATAATTCCAAAATCGTTAAAAACAACCGAACGGCCTCGCGCCGATCCAAAATTTTCAATCGTTAAATCAAACCTTCCAACAATTATGCAATACCTAAAACAAGTAAACATTCAAAACTTTGGGCTTGAAAGTTCCAAACATGCTTGATGGGCCTTTGTGATCCATTAACATGATTTTTGGGCCCAAGGGATAATAATGATAAATGTTATTGGGCCTTCTATGACCCAATTTCATATTAAAGGGACCCTCAATGGCTTTTAAGTGCTATTGGGCCTTAGTGGCCCATTAGCATTGCTAGTAAGGTCCAAGTAATCAAATGCGAAATGGGCCAACGTGTCCTTCGTATACCCAACAGCCTAAAATAACTCACGAAAGTAGCACGGCTTTGTATTCCTCTTCTCCTCGTTTGTTAGGCTTATGCGTAATCAAAGTAAACAAATTCAGGTCGTTAATCAATAGTAATCAATGTTATTTGGGTTAAGTGATTAATAACGGGCGATACCTCCAAGGGTCGTTCGTAGTCTGTAGTTATAATCAAAGTCTCCTGGAAGGAGAGCGAGAGTTTGTGTATAGATCTATACGGGGGTGACTCCCCCACACCTCAGGTGTTCGCTACAGTTAGACTCGGCCAGTCTAGGGTGACAAAATCTTAAGATCAATCCCGGCGCACGATAGGTAGCCAAGACAGACGAACTAGTTATTATTATGCATGGTTATAACGACTCACAAAAATTAATTAATCCAATACCATCCGAATAATCAAGGAAGAGTAATCAAAATCATTCATTGTGGCAGTATAACAATTTGAGAAGTAACTGTATTTTATGTATTCGGAAAACATCGGGTTTTTCGAGGAAATCAACATCACTCGCTTGTATCCTTCTATAACTATAATACAAAACTCCCTTTTTATACACGTTTTGAAATCATTCATGCATCAACTTATGGATCTCCACACTTTGATAAAACAACTGTCTTTTCAGAAAAATATCGGATTTTCTGGGTTTTACAGACTACAGAAATCATTTTTATCACAACCCTGCTTATGAACTCACCAACATTTCATATGTTGACGTTTTTCAAAATAACTTGTATTCTCAGGTAACAGGTAAGCTGCAGGGTAATATCAAGTACGTTAGGATGTTATGTTTTAAAAACTCTCGAACAATTTATGTTATGAATGTGTAATGTTTAAAACAATGTACTGGATGTGAACAATATCAGTTGTAAGGTATTGATGCATGGTGATGTTTATGTTATGATTCATGTATATTCATTGTGATGATATTCAATTTAGTCACGCGAGCCCTCAGACGTTTCCGTCGTCTGGTTTCGGGGGTGTGACAGGTTGGTATCAGAGCTCTGTTTATAGTGAACTGACATATCTAACCACACATTGATATGCAACTATAAACCAAAGAGGGACTAAAACAACTCTGAACAAAACAAATAAAACACAACGATAAAACATCTTTACTTGTGCGATATAGGAAAAAGAACATAATACCAAACCAAATAAAATAATACTGACATCTTGGTTAAGTCGGGACTGTTCTTAGTTGTATTAAGGGGTGGATGTAGCCTGATCAACTACATTTTCTCCGAAGTACAACTATTAGATACCCCGGTAAAAACCTCGATGGACGGTAAACCTAAAAACATACCCCTTGTTACCAAGAAAAGAACATCATCTCAATCTACATAATAATTAAAACATCTTAGGAGTAATAATAGTTTATTCATATACCTCCTCTCAGTCACCATGGAAGGAGAGCACCAGGGCATCCAGTTTCGTCAGGTCTTAAGTACATGCAATACACCTAGTTTATAGGACCACAATCTCACAAGAATCATAGGCACTCAACATCTTTCCATTCCATGACAGAAAGATGCCCCAACGACCAACTCGTGGAAACCCTGGACCAACCCCACCCGAAGTCAACTCAGCTGCATTCCAAGCAGCTGTATCTGCTGCGGTTACTGCAGCCATGACGCAAATCCACCAAGGGAACAATGGTGGAGTCAATGGACAAGGGGCTAGGAGTTCGAACAACGGAGCAAATCAAGGACCTACCAAGACATGCTCTTACAAGGACTTCACCAACGCTAAGCCACAAACCTTTAATGGAACGGGTGGAATGATAACTCTAAAGAGATGGATGGAAAAAGTGGAATCGGTATTTGAGATATGTGAATGCCCCGAGGAGGTGAAAGTGAAGTTCGCCGCATGCACATTCGTTGACCAAGCTCTTACTTGGTGGAATGGACATGTAGAGGCCATGACTCTCCCCGTAGCCAACGCTATGCCGTGGACGGAGTTGAAAGAAATGATGATGGCTGAGTACTGCCCGCGAGGCGAAATTCAGAAAATGGAGCAAGAGTTGTGGAATCTCACCGCCTGAAATTCCGACATAGATGCATACATATCAAGGTTTAGCGAGCTGTCACTGTTGTGCCCTGGCATGATTACTTCAGAAGGAAAGAAAATCGAACGATTCATCTGGGGATTAACCTCCCCAATTCAAGGAAATGTAATAGCTGCAAATCCTACAACTTTCGACAGTGCCAAGAGATTGGCTAAGAAACTGTACGACCACAACAACAAGAAGGGCGAGAAGCCAGTGGAAACTGAAGGCAAGAAGGAGAGTGACAACAAGAAAGGAAAGAACAACAAAAGAAAAGGACGACAAGGCTCAGAGTCATCAAAGAAGCAACAGACAGTGACAGTCAATGCTGCAACCACCCAAGTTCCCTCCACACCACATGATCCAGCCTCAGCAAATCCAAGTGCCCCTAAGCAGTATTCTGGGAATCTCCCAAAGTGCAGTCTTCATCATAATGGCGAATGCAGAGAGATGCACTGTACCAGTTGCAATCGGAAGGGTCACACGGCAAGGTATTGCAGGACCTATCCTCCCCAGAACCAACAACAAGGAAACAACAACAATAACCGCAGCAACAACAACAACAACACCAACAATAGCGGCAATAACACAGGATCAAGCCCCACCTGCTATGGATGTGGAAAGACTGGGCATATCCGTCGAAACTGCCCCAACATCAACAACCTTGGGAACGGAGGAACAGGAAGGGTGCTAGCTATGGGTCAGGGAGAAGCAGCGCAGGATCCCGCTGTTGTTACCGGTACGTTCCTCCTAAACCATACTTATGCATGCATCCTATTTGATACCGGGGCAGAACGAAGTTTCGTGAGTAATAAATTCAAGCATTTGTTAAAACAACAACCCCAGAAGCTTAATGAAACCTTTACGGTGGAAATGGCTAATGGGAAAATAGAATCCACTGGGGAAATCTACATCGGATGTACCCTGGCCTTGAACCATCACGTCTTTCAAATAAACTTAATGCCTGTTTCCATTAGGAGTTTTGATGTGATTATCGGCATGGATTGGTTAAACCCCCCACCATGCTGAAATTATGTGTCACAAGAAGGCCGTTCGCCTTCATCTCCCAAATCACGAAACCCTAATTATATACAGAGACAAACCCAGCACGAACCTTCGTCTTATCTCGTGCATTAAGGCACATAAATACCTACGAAAGAAGGATTTGACGTTTCTAGCCCATATAGTGGATAAGTCCAAAGAAGAGATCAATATTCGAAACATCCCTGTGGCTTGCGATTTCCCGGATGTCTTTCCGGAGGATCTTCCGGGGATACCCCCAGAAAGACAAGTCGAGTTCCGAATTGATCTAGTGCCAGGAGCTACTCCCATCGCCAAATCACCCTACAGATTGGCTCCTGCAGAGATGCAAGAGTTGTCCAGTCAACTCGGCGAACTTTTGGACAAAGGATTTATCCGACCCAGCTTCTCACCTTGGGGAGCTCCGGTTCTCTTTGTTAAAAAGAAAGACGGTACCTTTAGGATGTGTATTGACTACAGAGAACTTAACAAGCTCACTATCAAGAACCGCTATCCACTTCCAAGAATCGACGATCTATTTGACCAACTCCAAGGAGCTAGTTACTTCTCTAAGATAGATCTACGATCTGGATACCACCAACTCAAAGTCCGGGAGGAGGATATTCCTAAAACCGCCTTCCGAACTCGTTATGGACATTATGAATTTGTCGTAATGCCCTTCGGTATAACGAATGCCCCTGCCGCATTCATGGACCTAATGAATCGAATCTGCCGACCATTCCTTGATAACTTTGTCATCGTTTTCATCGACGATATCCTCGTCTATTCCCGAAGCGAAGAAGAACACGACCGACATCTCCGACAAATCCTGGAAACCCTACGAACCGAAAGGTTATACGCAAAACTCTCTAAGTGTGAGTTTTGGCTCCGTAGTGTGAACTTTTTGGGTCATGTTATTAGTCAGGAAGGGATACATGTGGATCCTTCTAAAGTCAAGGCTATCGAAGGATGGGCGATTCCAACGACACCCACCGGAATTCGTCAATTCTTAGGTCTCGCAGGCTACTATAGGAGATTCATTCAAAACTTCTCCAAAACAGCCAAGCCACTTACCTCACTTACACAAAAGGGCGTGCCCTTCGAATGGACAGATAAGCAAGAAGCTGCATTCCGAACTCTGAAGCAAGCACTCTGCAGTGCGCCGGTACTATCACTACTGGAAGGAACAGAAGACTTTGTAGTTTACTGTGATGCGTCGAATCAAGGTTTGGGCTGTGTACTCATGCAGCGTGGAAAGGTGATAGCTTATGCGTCCCGGCAACTAAAGACACATGAGGTGAATTATACCACCCATGACCTGGAATTAGGAGCTGTGGTCTTCGCCCTGAAGATTTGGAGGCACTACCTTTACGGTACCAAGTGCACCATTTTCACCGACCACAAGAGTCTCCAGCACATCTTAGATAAAAAAGAGTTAAACATGAGGCAACGAAGATGGGTTGAATTGCTGAACGATTACGAGTGCGAAATCAAGTACCACCCAGGTAAAGCTAACGTAGTAGCTGATGCCTTGAGTCGGAAGGATTACTCGAATCGTCGTCTGAAGACTCTCTCCATAACCATTCGATCCCACCTAACCTCTCAAATCAGGGCAGCTCAGTTCGATGCCATGAAGGCAGAAAACAAAACAAGCGAAGCGTTGCGTGGAATGGAGAAGAACTTTGAAGTGAAGGAAGACGGAGCATATTACTTCATGAACCGCATTTGGGTCCCTAAATTTGGGGGATTCAGA
The DNA here is from genome assembly GCF_052849685.1 of Lactuca virosa. Classification (NCBI taxonomy): domain Eukaryota; kingdom Viridiplantae; phylum Streptophyta; class Magnoliopsida; order Asterales; family Asteraceae; genus Lactuca; species Lactuca virosa. The sequence goes on along the minus strand of NC_136428.1, from coordinate 56,810,260 downwards.
GGAGTAGTCATGAACGAAGCCCACAAGACGCGATACTCCATCCATCCGGGTTCAGATAAAATGTACTTGGATGTTAAGCAACATTATTGGTGGCCTAACATGAAGGCAGAGATTGCCACCTACGTTAGCAAGTGCCTCACGTGTGCTAAAGTAAATATGGAATATCAGAAGCCCTCCGGATTACTACAGCAACCAGTAATTCCCGAGTGGAAATGGGAAAGGATTACCATGGATTTTGTGACCAAACTACCCAAGTCGACGGACGGTTTGGATACCATATGGGTAATAGTTGATAGATTAACAAAATCCGCTCATTTCCTGCCAATAAAAGAATCATACAAGATGGAACGTCTGACAAGGACCTATATCAAGGAAATAGTGAGACTCCACGGAGTGCCCATATCTATCATCTCAGATAGAGATAGTAGGTTTACTTCACGCTTTTGGCAATCCCTTCAGAAAGCTATGGGAACACAACTTGACATGAGCACTGCCTACCACCCACAAACGGATGGTCAAAGCGAACGAACCATTCAAACCCTTGAAGACATGCTTCGTGCATGTGTGATAGACTTTGGAAAGTCGTGGGATACCCACTTGCCTTTGGTTGAATTCTCATACAACAACAGTTATCACTCGAGCATCAAAGTCGCTCCTTTCGAGGCATTATATGGGCGTAAATGTAGATCACCATTGTGTTGGGCTGAGATAGGGGACACTCAGTTAGCAAGAGGACAAACATCAGACAATGCATTAACAGGACCGGAAGTCATACGCGAAACGACCGAGAAGATAATTCAGATCAGAGCCCGACTGCAATCATCACGAGACAAACAAAAGAGCTACGCCGATAAGCGGCGAAAGCCCTTGGAGTTTAGAGTCGGGGATAGGGTGTTATTAAAGGTCTCTCCCTGGAAAGGGGTGATTCGTTTTGGGAAACGGGGAAAACTAAACCCTCGATACATTGGACCCTTTGAGATTCTTGCCCGAATCGGTCCAGTGGCTTATAGACTGCAGCTACCCGCTGAGCTCAGTAGTGTACACCCCGTGTTCTATGTTTCCAATTTAAAGAAATGCTTATCCGACGAAACTCTCATCATTCCCTTAGAAGAAATCGAAATCAACGAGAATCTCCTGTTCATCGAGGAACCAGTCGAAATCATGGACAGGGAGGTGAATCGTACTAAGCAAATTCGCATTCCGATTGTGAAAGTTCGATGGAACGCGAGACGCAGACCAGAATTCACATGGGAACGTGAAGACCAAATGAAGCAGAAGTACCCTCACCTATTCTCGCATTCTCAAATCTAGCTTTCAAAAGAATTTCGGGACGAAAATCCCTCTAACGGGGGGATGATGTCACAACTAGGAATTTTGATGCTTTGTAACAACAACAATGATAACAATTGCAAACCAAAAGGTGAAAGCATGTATGGTGCTTATTCAATAACAACAAACTTCCATCAAAACACTTTATACAAGCACTGCAAATAGTCAACAAGGAATTGGAAACCCTAGAAATCCCGGCTTAAGCCCATTTTGGACTAGGATTTCTTATTGGGCCTAATGGACCAATAAGCTTCCAATTTGACTATTTTGGGCTTAGGACCCTTAAATGGACCCTAATTGGATCCACTTTCTTTTATTTTAACATTTTGGGCCATAATGGGCCTAGAATGAAATAAAATACCCTAATGAGCCATAACAAATCTAATTAACTTAATAAGCCATAAAACTCATTCTTTGAATCATATTGGGCCGTGAATCACCTCCAAGGACCAATTGGGCTGAAAAATCATCAAATTGGACCCACAATATGGATTTAAGCAAAAAGGCCGAAAACTCTCTTCTCTTTTCTCTAATTCTCGGCCCAAGTGGGAAAAAAAAGAAGGAGATTAAGAGAGTTGACTTTTATGTTGACACCTCATGATTATCCAACATATCTCTTAGTAATATCTTCCATGTATCCATGCATAGTTTCATGTATCAAGGTAAGCTCATTTCTCTCCCCTCTCTCCTTATCTACGGCCGAGAGCTCCACACACCACCACCATTTTCATTTTGATCAAACACTTACAAGAAAAACTCTCAAGAACTCTTCCCTTTTCTCCAAATTTTCGAGCATTGGTGTGTGACTTCAAAGAGTTACCAATTAATATCATCATTCTTGGTAAGTCTTTACTTGAATCCATGATCTAACTACTTCATTTCATCAAAAATCTCCTCTTAATCTATTCAAACTCGTGATCTTGCATCTTAGAACACATCTAAGCCAAAGATCCTCCAAGAAGCTTGTTAGGCCGAGATTTGCATCAACCTTCTTCCATTCTTCTTCAAAACCGAACCCACAAACTCAAGGTGAGTTCATACCACTCTCTTTTCGGTTTTCATAAGTTTTATGGGGGAGAATACAAGTAAAATGTGTAGATCTATGTGTATGTGTATGCTATGTATGATTTTATGCATGTATGTGTGATTTTATGTGCTTATGTGTTGAATATGTAAACAAAAAGGGAAGAAAACTCGAGATCTATGGCATGAGTAAGAAAACAAACATGAACAAAGTTATATTACACTAAACAAGTCAAGAAAATTACCCTCCAAGATTATGATAAACATATTGTAACATAAAATCAATTTTTGGACTTAAATTGTCAAATAAACAAAAGTTAAGTTAAAAAAATTGCCATTCACGGTTTTCTCAAGGGCTAAAAGAGTCAAATCAGTTAAAATAAATGTTTTTATGAATATTATGCTCTTCAAAGGACTTGAAATGTAAATATTAGCTTAATGGGCCAATTTTTGGGCTTTTCGGCCCATTAAGCCCAAAGTTGCGAAAAACATGATTTTCAAGGGGCTGAAATGGTAAATTCTTCAAAACAGGGGATAAGAAGTTAAACAAAACTATTTCAAGGGTTAAAAATGCTTTTCTTTTCCAAAAAGGATCAAAAAAGTAAAGTTTTTGGATTTTGGGCCAAAATTGTAAAAGTTGTAAAAAGTGTGGACTTTAACCGAAAAACACTTTTCTGGAAGGGCTGAAACTGCCAAAGAATAAGTTTTGAGCCAAAAATATCACTTGAACAAGTCTATGGGTCAAATGTGTTAAAAAATGGTTTAAGGGCTAAAATGTCTTTTTTTATATATAAGGGACTAAAATTGTCATTTTTATTAAAGAAGGGCTAAAAAGGTCAAAACTATATTTTGAATCAATCTTTTACTATTAAGATGTTTGAGTCAAAAATACAAAACTACAATTCATGAAGATGAATATATGTATAATTCCAAAATCGTTAAAAACAACCGAACGGCCTCGCGCCGATCCAAAATTTTCAATCGTTAAATCAAACCTTCCAACAATTATGCAATACCTAAAACAAGTAAACATTCAAAACTTTGGGCTTGAAAGTTCCAAACATGCTTGATGGGCCTTTGTGATCCATTAACATGATTTTTGGGCCCAAGGGATAATAATGATAAATGTTATTGGGCCTTCTATGACCCAATTTCATATTAAAGGGACCCTCAATGGCTTTTAAGTGCTATTGGGCCTTAGTGGCCCATTAGCATTGCTAGTAAGGTCTAAGTAATCAAATACGAAATGGGCCAACGTGTCCTTCGTATACCCAACAGCCTAAAATAACTCACGAAAGTAGCACGGCTTTGTATTCCTCTTCTCCTCGTTTGTTAGGCTTATGCGTAATCAAAGTAAACAAATTCAGGTCGTTAATCAATAGTAATCAATGTTATTTGGGTTAAGTGATTAATAACGGGCGATACCTCCAAGGGTCGTTCGTAGTCTGTAGTTATAATCAAAGTCTCCTGGAAGGAAAGCGAGAGTTTGTGTATAGATCTATACGGGGGTGACTCCCCCACACCTCAGCTGTTCGCTACAGTTAGACTCGGCCAGTCTAGGGTGACAAAATCTTAAGATCAATCCCGGCGCACGATAGGTAGCCAAGACAGACGAACTAGTCATTATTATGCATGGTTATAACGACTCACAAAAATTAATTAATCCAATACCATCCGAATAATCAAGGAAGAGTAATCAAAATCATTCATTGTGGCAGTATAACAATTTGAGAAGTAACTATATTTTATGTATTCGGAAAACATCGGGTTTTTCGAGGAAATCAACATCACTCGCTTGTATCCTTCTATAACTATAATACAAAACTCCCTTTTTATACACGTTTTGAAATCATTCATGCATCAACTTATGGATCTCCACACTTTGATAAACAACTGTCTTTTCAGAAAATATCGGATTTTCTGGGTTTTACAAACTACAGAAATCATTTTTATCACAACCCTGCTTATGAACTCACCAACATTTCATATGTTGACGTTTTTCAAAATAACTTGTATTCTCAGGTAACAGGTAAGTTGCAGGGTAATATCAAGTACGTTAGGATGTTATGTTTTAAAAACTCTCGAACAATTTATGTTATGAATGTGTAATGTTTAAAACAATGTACTGGATGTAAACAATATCAGTTGTAATGTATTGATGCATGATGATGTTTATGTTATGATTCATGTATATTCATTGTGATGATATTTAATTTAAGTCACGCGAGCCCTCAGACGTTTCCGCCGTCTGGTTTCGGGGGTGTGACATCCTACCACATCTTCAAATCTCATTGCATTGAGATTTAATACTTGTTCAAGTGATGCAACAATATGTAGGAACTTGGATCGTGGTAAGGTTTTAAGAAATTTATTTACAAGCTTGGATTCTTCTATCGTTTCTCCTAGTGTTGTTGCTTTTGATGCTATTCCGGACAACTTTCCAGCATAATCATCTATCGATTCAGTCTCCAACATCTTGAGCCTATCGAAATTGGACATGAGAGTTTGCAAGCGGGCTTCTTGAACACGTGCTGCTCCAACGTGCCTTGACTTGATTGCATCCCAAAGTTTCTTGTTCGTGTCTTGATCGCCTGTTTGAATAATCAAGCTCTCCGGAATCGACCGGTACAATAACCCCATGGCCAAATCGTTTTTCTCTATGTTGTGATGGTTCCTGGGTCATTACTTCCCAAGCTTTGTGAATCTTTAACGCTACATTCATCCTCATAGCCTAAATTATGTAGTTTGTAGTTGTCAACATCGGGAAATGAACAGAGGTTGCTCCGATTTCTTTTGATGGCACTAGATTTGAGGTGTCACCCGTCATGGTGATTACTCAAATTAGAAAAGAAAAACTCGAAATCAGAGAGATTGAAAGTACTGTTCTTTCAAGATCAAAGCAGAAAAACGGGATCAATTGTTGATCAATCAATTTCAAACTAATTAAGTTCAATCGACGAATATTGTTCAAATCAACTCAATTGTGAACAGAGAAAAAAAAACTTAGCACTGTTTTGAACATTGTTCTATCGATTTAATGTTTGATCAATTACTCCAAACCATAAACGATTACTCCAAAAACGATTAAGTCGATTCCAATTGATCGATTACACTTGGCGATTTTGCAATTCACTTAATTCAAAATCAAAACCGATGATTACTGTTTGATTGACAATTTCAATCGACAATACTCCAATCGACAATTCTTCAATTTGTGATTGTCGACAACTGAAGATCAATCGTTCAATTAAGACATCTTGTGTAACAGAAAAAACGATCGATTATTAAAATCGATTGTTGCAGATGTATCAACTCGTTCACAGAAACCTTTGTCTATAGAAGGTTTATGTCGACAACAACTTTTGTCGAGTACCACCTGATGACCACTTGTGTTCTATCGCTGGATTTTTTTGTTTATGGGCTCTGATACCAATTCAAATCAGAAAAACAAAACATATGGAATAACTCTTCAATTTTATTGAGAAAATATCACTCAAAAACTCAATTTGATTACAACATAGATCATAACTCGATTCTATGAATGTATTTATAGACCTAGACTACCAAACTAGTACAATAAGACTGGAAAACAACTTTCTTTGTATAGGATCAAACCTCCTTGCTTGAGCTCTACTCAATTGATCTTCCTTGTGTCCTACTTGACTAAGGAATTCCTAACACCTTAAACAATACAATGGCAACAATGTTTATGCAAAATCATTCACAAATAACTTAAAAAAAAAAGATAAAGATATATAAAAACATTCATGGTTATGTAACAATGATTATGTATATAAAAAAATACTAATAATAAAACAATTGTTGACCTTAGTGAAAGACAATTGTTGACCTCACCTTGATTATCCCTGTCTCGGAACTTGTTTCCCTACTATCAAACAATCATCAATCACGAAATCACAATGAAGTGATAAACAATCAAAATTGGAGGAACCCACTTTATTTTGTTTGCGCATTGTCGACATATGTTCTACTCTTTTACTTCAAAAATCATTTTGAAACTAATATCTCCAGGCAGTTTACTAAAAAAGGGAAAAAAAAAAAAAAAAGCGAACATGTATATATTTGCAACCGGTGAACACAATTTTACCAGACAAAAATTACAATTTATATGGTCAATATTAATGAAGAGGCTTTACCCACAAACAGTTCAATATACTTCAAATGGGTTGAACTTTTTTCAATTGTGTCAATTTAGTTATTAATTAAATACCCATATTATATAACTCTAATATGGGAATACATTATATTATATAACTCTAATATGGGAATACATTATAGGTTATTACACATGTGTCCTTGACTAGTTTTATAACAATAAATTCCTTGAAAAAACGTACAATAATTTAATCCAAAGACAAAAAGAAAATTTATTAAAGAAAAAAAGAAACTGCTGCCCAGTGTTCACGCCATAAAAGCCATCTATCTCTCTCTCTCTCTCTCTCTCTCTCTAACATTGTGTAAGCAATTCTAAAACAAAATCACACGAACCAGACCACCATTACATAGATCTCTTCGCTCTTTCATACGTTTCGCACTTCCCCATTCTTATATTCTTTGTCGCCTATATTTACTCCCACACTCCTGGATTCGTTTCTATATATCTTTCTCCATCAGATACAGACACACCAAGTGCAAAGTCCTTTTCTCAATTAATCAATAAAAGTATTGGGGCAAATATCAGCTGCGATATCACTAGTTATTGTTGTTGGATGCTCTCTTTTTCTCACCAGTTCATGGTATGTTCTACTTCAATGTTTTTCCCCTTATTTACTCAATCAGTTTGTTCTAGATCTTTCAATTAGTTTCGTTATTAGGAGTCTTTTTGATACTTATCTCAATCACCCATGTTATATGATATCAATTTGAAATTGGGTTTCTGCTGTTTTATACATATTGATTGGTTTTGATGATATTCGTCTTTAAAGCCTTCGTGTTAGATGCGTCCTGGTAATTATCAACTCCCATAGATTTCACAATCCTTTAATTACTACGAAAAACTGAAGTTTTTTCGTTTCCCGATACAACTTTTTCGTTGTTTTGAGATCTCAAATTGCTACAAGGGGTTTGAAGAATTTTGTCCTTTAATCCTTTTTACCTTTTGCCAACTTTTTCTTTTTTCCCTAAAACCCATTGTTATCATCGATTTGTAGACGGGTGTATCCTCTTTTGATGAGATTGACAGGGTTTCAACTTTATCATTTTAGAAAACACTTCCCTCTTTATATTCTTGGGATAATTTTCACATTTCTTGGATTATGAAAAACAAACCACTAGATTAAAACATCTGGGATCTTGTTCTATTTTATTTTGATAACTGATATCAAAGATATACTCTTTAACTCGTTGTGATTTCTATTTCAGGGTGCAAGAAGGCTCTTAAAGGACTTTATGAGCCATAAAACAACATACCCACAACCAAAATCTCATAGTTTTGTGTTATTAAGATACAATCTTTGATTATTATTATTATTATTACCAATGGAGGAAGGAAAAGATCCTCCTACAACAGTTATAAGTAGGTCAAACCAATCTAGGGCTTTACCACAAAGACTTATTCAATTACTTGCCTTGTTTCTACTTTTATGTTTTGCCATATCATTATTTAGTATATATATGATCCGTAAAACCGGAGTAGTAACAACAGTGACATCAGCAATCCCCATGTTGCAACCATGTATACAAGCACAACCACAGAACAATCTTGACCATTGGATCACACCTCCTTCGAATCTTGTCCACACAATGAGTGATAAAGAGCTATTTTGGAGAGCTTCTTTTGTTCCACAGTTAAAAAAGTATCCATTTGCAAGAGTCCCAAAGATTGCCTTTATGTTCTTGACTAAAGGCCCATTACCATTGGCTCCTTTGTGGGAGAGGTTCTTTAAGGGGCACAACAGTCTTTATTCTATTTACATTCATTCACTTCCATCATTTCAAGCTCGTTTTCCATCAACATCTGTTTTTTATCAGAGACAGATACCAAGTCAGGTATGTTGAGCCCTGTTTCTTGTTTCTTGTTTCTTGTTATCTTTTAGCTTTAATGTATTCATGTTTATAAGATAGTTGCTTTAAAGACTTCTAGTTTTATGACTACTTAAGTATTACCATAAAAAGATGTGCAAATCTATAGGAAATATCATATAGATCAATTACCATATATTATGATTATTATCCACATTGACCCTTGTAATAATCCCAATAATAACTTAACCTATTAAGACGTTCTTTATGTGTTAAGTAAAAAAAGAAACACCCTTTAACTTAAGTTAGCTATATCTGGATGTTTCTTTTTGAGTTAATGCAGAAAGAACGAGTTAATAGAGAAAAACACAGAATTGAGGCTTCCCGCAATTAAGTCCTAACATTTTACAAATTTACCCTCATATATATTTTTCATTTCCACTTAAGGAGCTGTTTCTTTCTTGTTTCTCATCAATTCGTGTATGGGAAAACTGGCTGAATGGGTAATGAACATCTGTTTGGATAAAGTGTTGTATATACTATATACATAAGGTTTCTGGGCTAAATAAACCGTCTGAATGAGAATAAACGACCATTTTACCCTTACATTCCAAAAATTTCATAATATCCATCAATTGTAACAATATTCATCAATGAGAGAAGTTGGGAGGAAAAAAGAAGAAGGGTAAATAGGTAACTTAACCCATTAAGTCATTCTGTCCGGATTTAGTCAAAAAGAAACAACTATGTATAGTGTGCCAATACCATCATCATTTTCTCATAAACCTTTTAAACATCATTTATCCTGACAAAAGACGATTTTACCCCTGTTACAGATAGCCGAATGGGGTAGAATGAGCATGTGTGATGCAGAAAGGAGACTCCTAGCCAACGCCCTTCTGGACATCTCAAACGAATACTTCATTCTTGTATCGGAATCATGCATTCCACTCTACAACTTCACCATAACATATCGTTACATAACACGATCCAAATACAGTTTCATGGGGGCCTTTGATGACCCGGGCCCATTCGGGCGGGGCCGCTACAACCCCAACATGCTGCCCGAAGTCAACATTTCCCAATGGAGAAAAGGCTCTCAATGGTTTGAAGTCAACCGAAAACTCGCATCCATTATCATATCCGATGTCACATTTTACCCAAAATTCCTACTGTTTTGTAGGCCGGCTTGTTATGTTGATGAGCATTATTTTCCAACTTTGTTAACAATCCAGGCACCGAAACTGCTTGCAAACAGGAGTTTGACTTGGGTTGACTGGTCCAGGGGTGGGCCCCACCCTGCAACATTTGGGGCGATGGATATTACGGAGGAATTTATGAAGAAACTTCATGAAGGTCGGGAATGTGTTTATAATGATAAGCCGTCTTTGATGTGTTATATGTTTGCAAGGAAATTTGCTCCAAGTACTTTGGAAAGGCTGCTTCGTTTTGCACCTGAATTTTTGGGGTATTGATTTGATTGGAATTGGGATTGGAAAAGTTTTAAGACAGTTTTGTGGGATATATCATCATATATAGATTATGAAATGAATAGTTTCTTGCTAGATGTGAGGTTTTTTTGTACTTTATATTAGTTTTAAACGGAATCAGAAAACTGCCTTTAATTTGGTTGAACTTGTTGACCATGTTAGCCAAATTGCAAAAGCAAGAAAGCTTCTTCAAGAATTTTCTAAAGAAACTTCTTTGTGGGTTTTTTACATAAATTGGTAACAAGTTGAAACATGTCTGTATAAATTGGTAAAAAGAAATATAACTTTGTTTGCATAAATAATTGTTTTATCTTTTTATTTATAAGTTGACGTGAATGTTTTTTTTTTTCTCAAATTTGAAAAGTTTTTTCAGGAGTTTGTATAAAATCTATCTGTGGATACATTGCATATAATTTTCAACTTAATATAAATTGTAAATGTGATGTCATGTCATGTGGTGAAGGAGAATGTTGACTGTGCATGTGAATCTTAAGCATTCCAGAATAAAAAGAATACGTCATTGAAAATGTCACAATAATTTATTAATACGCATCGATATAGTTGACTCGGTATATCTATGTTCCGTTGTTCCTATCTACAAATTTAAGGTTTTATACCTTGTGATTTTGAACAATTTCAAAACATCATTAAAAAAAAGGCAGTATTAATCAACATCATAAATGCATGAATTTGAGTTGTTTCTAGAAAAAAACAACTTTTGACAAAAAATTAAAGATATCTGTTTTGGGGGTCCACTATTTTGGATTTGGCTTCCTAGTCTTATTGAGGCTTTTCAATACCTGACCTTGACCTTTACATAGCCGAATATTTAGTATTTATCTGTCTATATATGCATGATCCGATAGGAGCCTCGCTTTGTGGCTGTTAAACGGATGTTGTAGTATCTACAATCTACATGGCAACTTAGGTATTGGTCTTAAGATTTATGCCTTCCAGATTGACCGATGATGATGATGAGAGAGGGATGCCCTTCTACACATTGATCCACTTATGGTAGTCGTGTATATTTTAGTGACAACTTCCTCTTATGATCCACTAAACGACAACTTGCGATTAACCGTTTTGGCGTTGAAGTTGAATATTGTAATGTTTCTGAGACACGGTAGCCTTGTAATCTTTTCCATGAGACTCTCTCTACAATATCTAAAGCTTACAATTGTATATTGTAACAATGTGAGTGTTGTTTATCTTTCTTCGAATCCAATCTAATATCTGAGAACAAATAATATTCTTTTTGTCTGTAACAAAGTTAGCTATTGTTGACATTTCGTGTGCTTCACATTCCTTCGATCCTAATATGCCAATATATTTACCAAATGCATTTCCTCTCAATTGATTACTGAGTTTAAATGTTTAGTCTTATCCCACCTTCAAACCGTGGAGGAATATTAATGTATTTACTTGTGTATTATATTATACCAGCCCATATAAGATTTAATTAGACTTGTTTACCTCATGGCCTATGCCCATGTCATGTATAAGGTGATGTTTTTTTTTAAAGAGCTTCTAAACCTCTTATGTATGTGTCTCTTATGTATGTGTCGTGCACGCAGACAACGCGTAGACATTTTCATCTATAGAACGTTTGTTTTTTAGAAGACCACAAACACGTCCCCTTTTAAAGGGGATTTAGGCCAATGTCTTTCAACTTTCAAGTATTCTAAGCTAAAAAAAAGTCTAAGGTTAAAAAAATGCATACGTTTCCTCTTCACATACATTTTAATCTACACTTTTATTAAGTTATAAATAAATAAATAAAGTCTAAGGCCCCGTTTGTTTACCTCTTAATTGTAAAATTAAGAGGCAATGTCTGAAAAATTCAGATTCAGATCGTTTGTTTGGGTCTTATTTTTTACCTCTTAAAATCAAAAACACCTCTTAATTTTTCAGATATGAAACAAAGTCTGAATTAAAAAAAATAACGCGCATCTTGTTTTGCCCTAAACCACACGGTCGAACATAACCCACCTCCTCTTCTCCTGTTTGCGTCTTCCTCCTACGTTTTCTTCCCCGGTTCGCGTCTGCTTCCCTTCGCCTGTTCCCTTCGCCGCCGCCGCCGCCTGAAACAACGCCACCCAGCCGATCGTCGACGTCCCAGCAGCCTCTTCTCCCCGTTTGTTTCGTCCCAGCAGCCTTCCCAGCGTTTTCTATGCCCTAAAGTCGAAAATCAAAAACCGAAAACGTCGGTCTCCACTAAGTTCCGACATCGCTGGTGCCACACTCGAAAGCGCCGCCCTCTCCAGCGCTGGTTCCGCCCTCGACAACGTCGGTCTCCACCAGACGATCTCCGATCTCCTTCATTGGTCAGGTATAAAGTTTCTAAAATCACTCCACATTCTTGAAATCGAATTGTTCTCCTGATGTGAAATCTAAAATCGATTTAATATTCAGAGTTTTTAAATGTTCATATTTTGGGTAATATGTGATGTTTTGAATCAGTGGTTTCAAGAACATTACAAATTATGACAGGCTCCCCTTTTGACTAATGTCACTGTAATGTTGCTCAACAGCCACATCACCATAGTGATTCATTGCTTGTTCTACTTTATTCTTATGCACATGCTTGCTAGAAGCTTGATTCCATTATAGCTGCAAGTTAAAGTTTTTTTTATCAAAGAATACAAAATTACTTCATAATTGCAAGAAATTTGATGAACAATTGGTTTATGGTGATATAACTCTGAATAAATAGTCCATTGTAATAATGTTTGGTTACAAATTTGCATCTGACATGAGATGTTCTTATGTTTATTGTTTAATTTTGTGGAATTTTCTCATGTGTTTAGTGTTGAATTTAACTTTTGGTGCCTTGTTTTTAGTTTTTAGTGAATGAATATTTTTCCCGTTTTACAGGGAAGAAATAAGCTTTGTGAAGGCAAGAAAATACCTCCATTTTGTTGAATGAACGTGTCATGGCTGCAATGATATATGGGTTGTATAGGGATGTTTTCAATGAGCTTCCACATATCAGTGATTTGGAACACACATAATCATTAGATAATGTTATTGTACTTGTGGTGATGTGTAAATGATAAAATAGCAATGAAATTTTATTGATTTATCTATTATAGCATTATATTTTCACCTCTTCCAATTAGAGCATTGTATTTAAAAAAAAATCTATTTAGTTATAACAATGTCATCCAAAATGTTTCTATTTAGATTTTTGTATAATTTTGTATATTTAATTTTGAATTTGTATGATGTTTATATATTTTTTTTAACCATTAAAGGAATTGGTTTAATTATTTTAGAAAAATAAACATTGCATTCAGTATAAAATAATGTCTAGGGTAAAAAAGTTATTTTTATAATTCAGTACAGAAATTCAGAGGTTTCAACCAAACAACATATTAAATATTCAGATCTTAAAAACTCAGACCCTCTTAAAAATTCAAACCTCTTAAAATCAGAGGTTTCAACCAAACAACATATTAAATATTTAGATCTTAAAAACTCAGACCCTCTTAGAAATTCAAACCTCTTAAAATCAGAGGTTTCAACCAAACAGCATATTAAATATTCAGATCTTAAAAACTCAGACCCTCTTAGAAATTCAAACATCTTAAAATCATCAGATCTTAAAAATTCAAAAAATTCAAATCCAAACAGCCTTAGGTAAAAAAAAAACCGTTTCCTCTTCACAAAAAACCCTCCACCCCAAAACCCTCGTCGATCGCTGTAACATCTCTCACCGGTGAAAGCTTCGACTCCGGTGAGAGCCTTGACGCCGACCACCGCTCGCAAACGTCGCCGTACTTCTCCTCTGCTCAGCAACGTCTCCGGATTTCTCCTCTGCTCTGCAATTGCTCACACCAGCTGTCGCTCACGTCTTCACCATCGTCTCCGATCTCTGCTGCCACTGGTAAGAACATTTTTCCTGAAATCAGATCTTATCTTCTAGGGTTTGTTATATTTGTTGGAAATCAGATGTTGTTGTTGGTAAAATCAGATTAGTTTGCTGAAACACGAAAATCATATGTACATTTGCTGAAAATCAGTTTTATTTGCTGAAATCAGATGTTCATAGTTGCTGGAAATCAGATTTCTTTGCTGATATATATATTTTTCTGAAATATGAAAAATGTTGTTCAATTTATTGAAATTAGCTGTTATTGTTGCTGGAAATCACAATTTTTAACTGAAACTAAATGTATATATTTGCTGGAAATCACATTTTTAAATGAAGTTGGATGCAAGGTTGTTAACAGCGATCGCTACACTCGCTATAGCGAATAGCGTAGCGTAGCTGTGATGGGTCGGTACGATGCCTGTAGCGAGGCAATAGCGTGTGTAGCGATGTCCGGCAAATTTTTTTTTTTTTTTGTTTAAATCGGTAAGAAACGTAGCAATTAGGCTCAGAATAGGTTTAGGCGGGCAATCGTACAGTCAATTTCATGTCTTCCCCTCTAATCGACTAAGATTGTACGATCGGCGCCAAAATCGATTTTGGCGGGTTATTTCTCACTTCTGCAACAGTAGCGACAATAGCACACCTCACCAAAATCGATTTGTGGTATTGAAACATAGTTTTAGACTTTAGAGTCTAAAAATAACGATTCTTTTGTGGTATTAGAACTTAATTTTAGACTTTAGAGTCTAAAACTAACCAATCTTTTATGGTAAACATCTTTTGGAACTTAATGTTAGCTTAATAGAACTAATACTTGTTAGTTCTATGTTATTTTTAATTGTTGCATAGGTGCAAGTAAATATAGTGTTTAATTTTATAAGAAATCACAAAATATGAAATAGCTGTCGCTATTTCATCGTTATCGCTACGTAGCGTATAGGTGGGTTGTCGCTATTTCCTCGCTATCGCTATCGATAACCTTGATTGGATGTATATAGTTGTTGGAAATCACATTTTAACTGCAATTAGTTGTTATTGTTGCTGGAAATTGGAATAGTATTCATATCTGATTTTTATATGCTTTTTTTATTATTAGAAATGGGAGAAAACTTTGTGCAATTTTGTTTGATGGTATTGAGGGTCTATGAACATGAGAGCAGCATGGATGACATTGTTATATATTCCTGAGGTATTAAGAGGATGAATTAAGATGACGGCTACAAGTTTAGGACTAATAAAATTAGGAAACATTGCTTTTTTTTTTCTTTGCTTGTGTTGGAACCATTGATTGAGTTTTTTGCTTATGTTGGTACTTGGTAAACATATGTATGGTTTTTTTTTTTTTTGCCAATTTTGATTTATGATTCTATATTTATGTTGTTTATGCTATTAACAAGTTTCTGCGGTTTAACAGGCTCATAATGGATAACGATAAAAAAATACTTCTCGTAATACTTATGTACTTGTATCTCCGCTTTTTTTGGAAGAGAGGTTTGAAACGAATGCGAGACAATGATTCAGATATGTCGAGACATCAATACACGTTAGAGTTATTGCAAGGTGATCCCAAACAATGTGTTGAAATATTGCGTATGTCTCGTGAATCCTTTGTTCGATTGTGTGCACATTTTAGAGTAAATTATTCGTTAAAGGATAGTAAACATGTATCGGTTGAAGAAAAGATGGCTATGTTTTTGATGATGATCGGTCATAATCAACGTTGCGAGGTTATCAAGCATAGATTTGAACACTCAAAACAAACAATTCATAAATTTTTTTATGAAGTGTTGGATAAAATGATGTTTTTCGCAAAAGATGTGATTGTACCAACTTCTTTCAATCCGAATCCAAACATTCTGGGACATAATAAGAGGCTACGACAGGTTTTTAAAGGAGCAGTTGGTGCACTTGATGGAACTTTGATACATGTTATTGTCCCTACTAACAAACAAGATTTGTATAGAGTAAGGGGAAAAGGGGATTGTTATCAAAACGTATTGGCAGTTTGTGACTTCAACATGATTTTTACGTTTATTCTGGCCGACTGGGAAGGGGTAACACATGATTCAAGAATATTATCAGAAGCATTAGCGAATCCACATACACAATTCCCGTTTCCACCACCAGGTATGTTTATGGTTTGTTAAATATTTATATTTTAGTTTAAAATTTTAATTAGTTATTTATATTTTTACAGATAAATATTATCTTTGTGATACCGCGTATTCACACACTCGAGGATTTATGGCTCCGTATCGTAATGTGAGGTATTGGCTTTGAGATTTTCCTCAGAGACATCCATTGACCAATAAAGAAAAATTTAATCATTCACATGCAAAACTTCGAAATGTCATTGAACGTGCTTTTGGCGTCTTGAAAACACGATTCCCTATATTGAAGAAGATGGCACCATTTCCTTTGGTTACACAAAGAAACATTATCATTGTATGTTTCGCGCTACATAATTTTATACGGAAAGAGGGGTTGAGCGATGAGTTCTTTACTTAATATGAGCAACCCAATGTGTTGTTTCAAAATAGTCATGCACGCGTTGATGTTGATGATGGGGTTCAAGGACATAATACTGCAGCAGACCGAGATTACATGACTCGTTTACGAGATGAAATTGCTGAACAGTTAATGCAAAATATGGAATGAATGATTTAAAAAAAAATGTTATTGTGGTTGTATGATTTATATTTCAATGTTGGAAAACTAAAATTATTTAAATTTCAATGTTGAAAACCTCTTTAAAGTTAAAAAAACGAATTATTTAAATTTTAGTTTATTTTAGCAGTCTGCAGATCTTAAAAAAAACAGATTTTTTCTTGCAGACTGCAAATGTTTAGTCTACATCTTCTACTGCAGAGGTTTGCAGACGTGGTCAATAGACTGTAGACCTTTTGCCTCTAAAAAAATAAACACCTTAGACCTATGTGTTCGTGTGTTAACCGACTATTTAATTCTTATGTCATTAATGGAATAGAAATTAGTTTTAGGAATTATTCCAAGTTATAGAAATATTATGGAAATGGTATGTTATGATAAGACTTGGATATTATTACTATCCAATTTAATAAAAGATAAACAAAGTCAAATTTGACATGATATGGATCAGCTATCATGTCAAAACACATTGATGCCTATCAATAACATGCATATCAAACTCATTGGAGGTCCATGATAGTAAGTATAATACAAACATTTTATCATATTAGTCTTTATGGCTAAGCAAACTAAATAACAATATTTATATATTAATGTGATTATGAAATTTTCTACCTTATTCCTTATGTTTATATACAGGTTAATTAGTTTACAATTATATGATGACAAGAGATGGAATTTGGAAAGCCTAGAAAGAACATTTTGACTATAACAAAAAAGTCAATCTATGATTTCAATAATGTTGCATAATAAATATATAATTTTGGGCAATACATGTTATGGAACACTCTTTACAACATTAAACGATGTTAAAAATAAAAAATACTTGTAGCAGGAAAATTGTAACGAACTATAGCATACACCAGGCATCTAGCAAGCAATCAGCCTATTTTTGTAGTACTTCCATCTCTCTTCCTTGCAAAACAGAGTCACAATTATTAAAATTTCAAGAATTGAAAGATCCCAAGTTTATGTTTTTAAATTTGAATGGAAAATGACTTACCAGCCTAACACTTCTTCTTTAGGAAGATTCTTGTTGTATAAAGGAAGCTCAAATAGGAAACCTACTTTCAACCATGAGGGCAAGCTTCCATACACCATAGGAGGCAGTGGAATGAGAGGACTGAAGAATTTATAAAAACAATTCATTAAGTTACTTGTCTCATTTCATTTCCAAAAGATTTAAATGCAAGAAATAGCAATATACTTTCATTGATTTGTTTGTTATAAGATCATACTTTCATTTTTTTTAATATTATAGATATAGTTGGATGGTTTTTCAAAGTATAATGTCATAATAAGAAAAAAGTTGAAAGTACAATGCTGTGATTGACCTTGTTGTGTTTTTATAATGTCGATATGCAGCCACGTTTCCATACTTCTTATCTGCAGATACCTGAATCCATGTTTTTGACAAATTTAAACAACTGAACGATTACAATATTTATTAAAAAAATAATAATAATAAAATAGCGAACCTCAAGCAGGGGTATCCCACTAACGAAAAGAAGCAACAATGTTAAAAACACTGGCCCAAGTACAACTAGCCATTCAGCACCATCTAAAACAGGGGTAGACCCCACAAAGATTCCCCACCAAAGAAAAATCTGCATCCCAATTCCCAAGATTTATTTAATTCTCAACATCTATATGTAAAAAAAAAATAAACAAATAAATGACTTAACCACTAACCTCGCCAAAGTAGTTAGGATGACGAGAATACCCCCATAATCCAGCATCACACCATTTTCCTCTGTTTGCTGGAGAATTTTTGAACATTAACTTTTGTTGATCAGCTGTGGCTTCAATTGTGAGGCCCACAGCCCACATAATCCATCCAATTATGTCACGAGCTTCAATTCCTGGATTTGAGTCACTTGCATTCACAATTGTCACAGGTAAACTTACTGTCCAAACCCATACAGCCTGTTATATAATAACGTAACAACAATTATTATTTAATATTTACTAAGAAAAATATATATCTTTTTTGATTCTGGAAGTAAAATTTATTTATATACGTAACACAGAAACCTGAAAGATCCAGAAAACCGCCAATTTTCCCAAATTTTCACGCATCTCATCAAAACGTCGATCTTCTCCCCAATTCAAGATCCTGATAAGATATGTGAAAGTGGAAAGCAATGAACAAAATGGATTTTTGATTGTTTGAGAATGAACAATTGTGTATTCATACCTCATTAATAGAAACACTCCAAGGCGAAGACCCCATACTACAACAAAGAAGCTCAAAACCACCTGAATGAATATTGATACATTATTTTTAGAAATATAAAATTATGAAGAAAAAATAGAAAACAGAAGGGCTGGTTACCTGTCTAACGTGCCATGATCCTTTTAGAATCAATGTTAATAGAGCGAGTATGACAAAATTTGTGCTTCCTGTTATTTTTAAAAAAATGTAAGGTTTAGATCAGACTGAGTAAATTCTTCCAAAGTGATGAATTTCAGCACATGCCTAACATATCATGATTAGTGTATCTTGGTTTCTAACAAAAAGGAAAACAATAAACATGAATTTCATCTATACATGTTCAAATAAACTTGGGTACAATCAACTGATCAGAAATAACATAAACCACAAACTGAGAAAGGTTAATATAAAACAAGTAAAAAGCAGATAAGAATTATAGATATGGAAGAGTTTTGGGTTCAGCTGAAAAGTAAAAGCCTCCCGCTGTCTTGGAGAGAGAATTTACAGAATACAGGTATGGAGTGAGTAAAATTGAAGCAATGGGAAAAGGTATACCTGCAAAATCAGTGACTTTATCGAATTTGAGAAGTGCTGTGACTACGAAGAACGATAACTGATAGCAAAACTGCAAGGAAACAGAATGATTAGAGTTATTCACAATATGATTAAAATGCAGGAGGGAGAGGGTGTGTTTGTACAGTAACGATGGCTGTGAGTGCCAAGAAATGAGAGTCGATGACGGTGCCCATGACAATTGATAATCTTCTTCAAGCTAACCAAGTTTCCTCAGTGTTTTCATATAGAAGAGAAGAGAAAAATCAAGTCATCAATGGGGATTTCCGTTGACGATATGAGCGCTCGTGGACCGGAGAAGACGGATGTGTGGTTGAGGACTTAACGCGACGGATCACCCAATACCGCATACGTTTGGATTCGAATAAATCGTCCCTCGAATATCATCCAACTTCGCCTTTCAGTCCCTATTTACTTTTTCTTTTTTCTACTTTCTTATTAATAGTATTTTTATATTTTTATTTTAGGAAAACCATTAATATTTACAACATTATATTGAAAAGTCGTTATTTTATTTTTATTTCAGGAAAAAACCACTTATAGAACATTCTAGAAGACCATTTATATTTAAATATTATTTTTCAAGAAAAACAAATTTTTATATTTTTTTTTCATTTTTGAGCATAAAAGAGAGCATTAAGTCATTAACCATTAGGTTGAGAACGATTCGCTTTTATTAAAACCAAACTGAATAGAAAGATTTGGTTTTTGAGTTTGGAGAGAGCAAACTATTGTTTTTCGATTTATGTTTCATGTGGCTTGTGGTGATTTAGTAAGACATGTGGAAGATATGGTAGATAATATATCGACTTATGT
Organism: Lactuca virosa; assembly: GCF_052849685.1. Classification (NCBI taxonomy): domain Eukaryota; kingdom Viridiplantae; phylum Streptophyta; class Magnoliopsida; order Asterales; family Asteraceae; genus Lactuca; species Lactuca virosa. The sequence continues at coordinate 56,790,291 of NC_136428.1, read as the reverse complement.
TCAAATCCTGACACTACTCAGCCATTGTGACCATGAAGGTTCGTTTGCATTGACTCCAGGGCATGATACATAACCTCATGTTTGTAGCGGGGGATTAGTCGGTACGTAAAAACTGGCCTGAAACCCTCGTTAGAGAAGGTTCTTTTCCAATAAAAAAAAGGATATTAAAATTTAACAAAACACATAATTTCCTAAAATATAATACAAGACTAGGCCAACACATACTTATTATTTTATTTTTCATTAGAATTCCCTAAATGCATACTACTTGTACTTTTTAACGTAATTGATCAATTAAACATATACATAAAATAAAATGATATTTAGGTGCTGTTTGTTTTTTTGAAGCCAAAATATCTGCAGTCTGCGGACCACATCTGCAAGCCTCTGCGGCAGAAGAGGTTGACCAAATGTCTGCAGTCTGCAATAAGAAGACTGTTTGTTTTTAACGTCTGCAGCTGTTGAAATAAATTGATTTGTTAAACTTAATTTCATGTTATAAACATTAAAAATGCATTTTCAGCAAAAAAAAAAAAAAAAAAAAAAACTCCACGGTGGCCCATGTCTACGCCAGGAAGACATCGCGCAGACGTTTTTGATCTGGGCACTTTCAAAAAAACAAACACTCTGCGAGGACATATGTATGCGCGTTGTCTGCGTGGCGCAGACAAAAGTGGTTGCGCAGATCTTCACAAAAAAAAAAAAAACAAACAACCCCTTAGTATTTTAGTTTGGTTGTTGGCTTTTTTTTTTTTCTGCAAATTAGAAAAAAAAAAAGAGCATATTATACATTTTTGATCAATTTAGAATAGCCTATTTTTAACAAAAATGTCATTTTTTGCAAAACACAAAATAAAAAAAATAAAAATCCTTATTTATGTTTTGCAAAACACAAAAACAAACCTTATTTTTATTAACTCTTGGCGACCATTTTTTTTTTAATATCCCTTGTGTTTTTTTACTTGATTTGGATAGGGGTGACTTTGTTTTTTACTTAATCTGGATAAAGCCATAAAGGTGACTTGAGTGGTTGTTAAACCAAAATAAACATGAAATTAATGTTTAAAACACTAACAATTTGCCCAACACATTTCACCTTAAAACTGTTTAATTTACATTTGTTTTTTGGAATAATAAAATAGACATTTAATCTTACATTTTGAAGTATATAATATTTCATCCAAACAAATATCATTATTCACTTTGTCACTGTAACGGTCTAACCCACATTTTCTTATTTGTCATATCTAGTTATTTTTAGAGAAAATGGATGGTTACAGCACTATTTATTTCAAATGTTTAAAATATCAAGCGAAATTATTAAGACTGTGTTTAGTTACGAATCATTTTGAGTTTCAAAAAAACAAAATCAATTTTTATTTTTAATTTTTATAGAAAATTTGAAAAACATGTTTAATTAAAACTGGTTGAGTTTCATTTTTTTATTTTAAAAAATTATAAAATATGTTTAGATGTTTATTTTCTATTGTTTCATTTTTCAGTTTTAATTATTTCAAATAACATACATACCCCCACTTTTACCCCACCCACTTAATCCCCTCTCCCCATGACACCCATATCTACCCCACCCCCACCTATTGTAACACCCAAAAATTTCAAACAAATTTAAACTTTTAAAACATGTCAAGTTCATCAAAACATTACAACTTTGTTTTCAAAATATTATTTATCAGAGTATTCCCAGAAACATAAGCATAATATGAGGAGCTGTACGATCATGCCTTCGCCTTCCCGCGATCCCCTGATGTACCTGAAACAATAAACTGAAACTGTAAGCTCGACAACTTAGTGAGTTACCCCCAAAATACCGATACACATACAGTCCACATAACCATGTCAACAATAACATATCATAACAAACTGAACAGAACAGCACATAACGGGTCCACAACCCTACAGACTGTAATACCCACGAGCCCACAATACGAGTCTCCCTTAGCCCGTAACTGGAATGCTCCTAGGGTTTATTGGCTACCGCACGAAGCAGTACAACCTCAACCCATCCCATAACAAACACATAACATAACCACTGAGCATGCAATAATCACATAACATCACAGGTAGTCCTACAGATCCACCTAACTGGCATAACCACTGGCATGCAACACTAACTCGTACTCAACCTCTAACACTGCTAGGATAATATATCCAATGGGCCGGCCTTGGTGCCTTAGACCCCTTAGTATAGTGAGGATCACTCACCTTGCAACTGTCGTCTGAAACTAGAAAGCTCAACTCTCGGATCTCCAACACGAACTCCACCACCTATAGTTATCATAAAACCCCTTTTTCATAAATCTCCAAATTACCAGAATACCCTCAGAAGTCAATTGGTCAACCCTTGGTCCAAGTCAAAGTCCACAGTCAAAGTCAACAGTCCATGTTGACTCGACTCGTCGAGTGCAGTTCACCGACTCGTCGAGTCCTTCCTAAACTCGAGAAGTCGTGAAATCCTTGATTGGCTCGTCGAGTTCCCCTTTAACTCGTCGAGTTCATACGTGTCCATGAATTGGGAGAAACCCTAGCCGACTCGCCGAGTCTTCGAACGACTCGCCGAGTTGTTCATCCAACTCGTCGAGTTCATGGCCATCTTCAACGGGCTCGCCGAGTTGTTCCTCCAACTCGTCGAGTCCTTGCAGACCTTCATCCATGCAGACGCTTTTTAAGCCATGGCAAGGTTCCAGATTACAGATCCAAGCTTCTAAGGCATGTTTATCACGTAAAGTTGCAAACTTTACGCACATGCAAGGCTCTAAAGGCCCTAAATGACCAATCTAAGCTTCCAATGGAGCTTTGCACCTTGGGAGAGTCTCATTCTTGCACAAGCTGGAAAACTTTATGGACTAAGAAGCCCAAGGGAGCTCAGTTCTGAAGTTACAACTTCAGATCTTAGCTTGCACACAAGAATAGCTTCCAATCATACCATGAAAACCCTAGAATTGTCCAAAGAGGGGATCTAGAATAAAATGAGGTTAGGATAACGATTATACCTTCCAGAAGATGCCCAATAAGGTAGATTTCAGATCCCACAAGCTCCTTGCTTCTGAATACTTGCTTTCCAAGCTCCTTTCTCCACAAAATCCTCTTCCAAGCTCAAAATACACAAATGGAACACACACACTCGATTAGGGTTTGAGAGGGACAAGAAACAGTAAAAGGGAAGGCTGGAGGAGGCCAATGATCCTTTAAATAGGGTGCAAAACCCCGAGATTTAGGGTTTCATCTGCCAGCTCCTACTCGTCGAGTCCCTTCTTGGACTCGGCGAGTAGGTCATTAAAATACGTGGACCAACCCGCTGCTACTCGACGAGTAGGGCAATCAACTCGTCGAGTAGCCCTTGAAATCAAGAAACTCACACATTAAATCAATACCTGAGAATCGGGGCGTTACAATTCTCCCCCACTTGAACTAGACTTCGTCCTCGAAGTCTGTTGCAGCGAATAACTCCGGGTAATGCTCCCGCATTTCAGCCTCCGTCTCCCACGTCCACTCGGACCCCCTCCGATTCTCCCACTGTACTTTCACCAAAGGTATCTCCTTATTCCTCAGAATCTTCATCTTCTTCTCCAGTATGGCCACAGGCCTCTCTACGTAATTCAGGCGTTCATCAACCTGAATATCATCCAGCGGCACCACCTCCTCTTGATCCATAATGCACTTTCGCAGTTGGAAAACGTGGAAAGTGTTGTGTATCCGACTAAGCTCCTCCGACAGCTCTATCCTGTAAGCTACCTTGCCCACCTTGGAAATGATCCTGAACGGCCCAATATATCGGGGACCCAATTTTCCCCTCTTCCTGAAGCGGATCACGCCTTTCCAGGGAGAGACCTTCAGGAGTACCATGTCACCGACCTGAAACTCTAACTCGGAGCGGCGTCGGTCGGCGTAACTCTTCTGCCGACTCTGAGCGGTCTGCAGCCGCTGCCTAATCTGTTGAATCCTCTCGGTAGTTTGCAAGACCACCTCCGTCCTACCCAACACCCTGTGGCCAACCTCGCCCCAACAAACTGGGGTGCGACATCTCCGCCTGTACAACAGCTCGAATGCCGGGGCGCCAAGGCTAGAATGATAGCTGTTGTTGTAGGCGAACTCCGCAAGCGGTAGGTGAGAATCCCAACTCCCACCGAAATCAATGACACACGCCCTCAACATGTCCTCGAGGGTTTGAATAGTCCGTTCGCTCTGGCCGTCTGTCTGCGGGTGGAATGCTGTGCTGAAGTGTAACCGCGTGCCCAGCTCCTCGTGAAACTTTTGCCAGAAGCGGGAGGTAAACCTGACATCCCGATCAGAGACAATGGAAACGGGAACCCCATGGCGAGACACGATCTCGCAAACGTACACTTCGGCCAATTTCTCAGCCGATGAGCTCTCCCGTATAGCCAAGAAATGGGCACTCTTGGTCAATCGATCCACGATGACCCATATAGCATCAAACCCCTTCGTCGTCCTCGGCAACTTGGTAATAAAATCAATCGTGATATGTTCCCATTTCCACATGGGAATCTCTAGAGGCTGCAGCTTTCCATGCGGCCTCTGATGCTCGGCCTTGACCATCCTACAGGTCAAGCACCTCTCGACGTACCAAGCGATCTCTCGCTTCATGCACCGCCACCAATAGCTCAAACTCAAATCCCGGTACATCTTGGTGGCCCCCGGGTGAATAGAGAAATGAGACTTGTGAGCCTCCTCCATAACCGTCTGCCTAACCCCACCAAACATCGGAACCCAAAACCGACCACATCGGGTCAATAGTCCCCGACTATCTTGCACGAACCGGGTATTCTCGCCCTTGATCCTCTCCAGCTTCCAATTCTCCGGTCGCATGCCCTCTACCTGGGCATCTCTGATCAAACTCATAAGCGGAGAATCCACCGCTATCCTCATACATACCGCGGGGGTGGAAGACTCAACTGACTTGCGGCTCAAAGCATCCGCAACCACATTCGCTTTACCAGGGTGGTAAAGGATCTCGCAATCGTAGTCCTTGACTACATCCAGCCACCTGCGCTGCCTCATGTTCAGGTTCGGCTGATCCATAATATGTCTCAAGCTCTTGTGATCCGTGTAAATGGTACAGCGGACCCCATAGAGGTAATGTCTCCATATCTTGAGGGCGAACACCACCGCCCCCAGCTCCAAGTCATTCGTAGGGTATCTCGTCTCATGCGGCTTCAGTTGTCGCGATGCGTAGGCTATCACTCGTCCTCTCTGCATGAGGACTGCCCCTAAACCTGTGATGGATGCATCACAGAACACTACAAAATCCTCAACTCCCTCCGGGAGTGTCAAGACTGGTGCCTCACACAAACGCTGACGGAGGGTCTCAAACGCCCTCTGCTGCTCGGGGCCCCACCGGAAATCCACCCCCTTCCTCGTCAGACGAGTGAGGGGTACTGCAATCTTGGAGAAATCCGGTATGAACCTCCGGTAGTACCCTGCCAAACCCAGAAAACTCCTAATATCTGAGGGAGATTTCGGAATCTCCCACTGCATAACCGCCTCGATTTTGGCCGGATCAACCAAAATCCCCTCCTGGTTAACGAGATGTCCGAGGAACTGGACCTCTCGTAACCAAAACTCACACTTCGAGAACTTGGCGTATAGCCGTTCTCGTCTCAGAACTCCCAACAGCTCTCGCAGATGCTCCTCATGCTGCTCTCGGGTCTTGGAATACACCAAGATATCATCTATAAACACTATGACCGAGCGATCAAGCATCGGTCTGCAGACCCGATTCATCAGGTCCATGAACACTGTTGGTGCGTTGGTGAGCCCAAACGGCATCACCACGAACTCGTAATGTCCATAACGAGTTCGGAACACGGTCTTCTCCACGTCCTCCTCTCTGACCCTGACCTGATGATACCCAGACCTCAAGTCTATCTTGGAAAACCAAGATGCGCCCTGCAACTGATCGAAGAAGTCGTCTATCCTCGGGAGTGGGTAACGGTTCTTCACCGTTAACTTATTTAACTCCCGGTAATCAATACACATCCGATGCGAACCGTCCTTCCGGACAAAAAGAATCGGCGCTCCCCATGGAGAACTGCTAGGTCGAATGAACTGCTTGCCCAGCAGTTCCTGTAGCTGCGACGACAATGTTGGATTAGGTGTCTAAGCCCATAACTATAATTGGTATGTACTTGAATTGATACCAGCACAGTCCTTTTGGGTTTCCCTCAACCTAGCAACTGGACAAGGAAATTATGAAAGGAGAGATATTAATTTATAAGATTAATAAATTAATATATATATAATTGATTTATTAATATGTTAATGGATTAATATATTAATTAGAAATCATTATGTTTAATTAATTGTTAGCCAGAAATTAATCAGAATTGATTTTGGGGTTAAAAGAATTAATTATAAAGTGCAGGGACTAGTTTGAAATTAACTGATAGTTGAATGGAAGGATCCAGAACTCCCTTGGAAGGAGGTGGACGAAAACCCTAGGGGAAACCCTAGAGAATTCGTCCAAGGGGTCCAAGATAAGGCCTTGGGTCTTGCTTAGGCCCTAAGCAAAGGATAACTAGGGTTTTCCCTAAACCCTAGTTCCCTCAACTATTTAAGGAGCCTCCTGGCTCACATTTTAGGGTACTCATTCTTTGGAAGAATACCTTGGCCGAAATTGCATACTCCCTCCCCTCTCTCTTCTTCTACTTTCCTTCTTGCTAGTCATTGGGTGTGATTCCATTAGAGGCATTACACTTGTGGTGCTAAAGCTTCCAAGAAGATCAAGATCAAGATCAAGGGAATATCAATTGTTTGCTATAACAATTGAAAGGTATGTAAACCCTAAACCCTAGTTTGTTAATTTCGAAATTAGCCTCTCTCCTCTAGGGTTCTTGTTTTGCAATTCAAAGTTGTATGTTCAATAGTTAAAACATAGATCCAAACTAGGTTGCATGTGAACTTAGGAATTGTTTTTCTAGTTTATTTGTTGTACCTAAAACCCATCAGTGGTATCAGAGCCATTGTTGTTTTAAATTGAATTGCTACAATTGTTGAATTGCAAATTAGGGTTTATAGCTATTAAACCCTAAAGGCCAAATTTTCGATTTCTAGGGTTTTGGATCAAAGGGTTTTTTCGAAAACCCTAGCCTCCAAAGAACCCTAATCGAAATTAGGGTTAGGGTTTTGAAAACCCTAGCCTCCTCCCTTGTAAATTTCGAAATTTGCTTAGAAGTTTTAGGGTTTCTTGTTTTGGATAATTGTTACTTAATTAGATTAATTGGATAATTATCCTTACCCTATTTTTCGAAATTTAGAGGGATAAGGATTAGGATTAAATTAATGGATTAATTTAATTAGATAATCCTTACAAGATTTAATAATTTGATTAATAGTTAATTAAAAGATAAATATTAAATCTAGTTAATTGGTTTATTTAAATTTAAATTTAATAGCTTAAATTTTGAAATTTATAAACCCTTGAAGTTTTAAAATGTTTTAAAACACACCTTATATATATATTATAATTAAAAGTTTAATATTATATATGTATAAGAATATGGTCAGTCAAATCCCTAGTATGCCTCATTCACGAAGCTAATCTATAAGGGGGGTATAAGGAAACTGCCTATAAAATGATAGTTGAATGGGTGTCCACTCTCACCCACCGCTTCCTTGATTAGTGGAGGGTCGTTAGCAGAACGGATTTGATAGGACAACTACTTCTCATTAAAAGTATAATGATATTAAAGAAAGTACTAGAACATAATTTACAAAATCCCAACTCTAGTTACTTTAGGAAAAATGTGAAAAGTATGTTAATCCATGAAATTGCACATTGTGCTTTATTGGTTGTTAGTGGAGCGTGTGTGGTTAACCAGCACACTAAAAGGCACCAATAAAGAGTAGTAATGGGTATCTCATAATTATCATTTTGATGGAGCGTGTGTGGTTTACCAGCACATCAATAGTTAATGATAAAGACAATGAGGTTACCAAGCACATTTGCATGGTTATTCACATCTTGTTTGTGATCCTCGGCATCCCAGTCACAAATAGAAGAGCATAATCTGAGATCAAAACATGCCATTGAATAGTTTCAATGTATCTCAAAAGAATTAGGAATTTCACTTCGTTTATTTCGTCTAATGGTGGAATTGGTGAATCGTCATTCACCTACCTTTATGAAATGTGCACTTGGATCTCGGCATCCCATTTCTAAGTTGTGAATCTTCATAGTTGGATCCTAACCTTGATATTATATCTTTGGGTTATTTTATTAAGGTATCTTGAAATCTAACTAAAACTTTCTTTCTTTTCAGATGTCTACTCCTGGAAACACTTCTGCTTCGTCCTCCTCCAACCAAAACTTCTCTTTGCTCAATATCTGCTCCAAAGTCGTTATGGATGGCTCAAACTATAACGATTGGATGTGCAACATCAAAATGGCTCTTCGTTTCGAGAACAAAGAATATGTTCTTGAAAAGGAGCTCAAAGAGCTTGATGAGAATGAAGCTACTCCTGAAGATCTTGCTGCCTACAAGAAACATTACGATGATGCTACCAAAGTGGCATGCATCATGGTGGCAACTATGTCCCCAGAACTGCAGAGGTACTATGAGGACTACTGGCCTTTCGAGATGAACAAGGACCTTATGGAAAAGTACCATAAGCGAGCTCGTCAAGAAAAGTTCAAAGTAGTCAAGTCACTCATGGCTTGCAAGATGAAAGATGGGGAGTCGGTTGTGTCACATGTGCAAAGAATGCAACGCTACATAGAGTGTTTGGTCAAGCTCAATATTCACTTTGATGAGGAATTGGCCATTGACATGGTTTTGAACTCACTTCCTGAATGTTATGGTCAGTTTATTCTAACTTACCATTTGAACAATACTGAGCAGACCTTGGCCCAATTGCACAACTTGTTGCAGACAGCTGAGGCAGGGATGAAGGGTAAAAGTATACCCTCCACACCTACGAGTGCCCCTGTTTTGGCTATTGGACAGGGAAAGGGGAAAAAGAGGAAAGGTCCTCCCAAGCAAAGCTGGAAGAGCAAGGCTCAAGCTGGGTCATCTAGTAATGGCCCAAAGGCTAAGCCCAATGGTTCCACTCCCCATGTTTTTGATCCAAAAGAGGCAGTTTGCTTTTACTGCAACCAAAAGGGGCATTGGAAGAGATCTTGCCCACAATATCTGCAAGATATCAAGGATGGCAAAGTAAAGCCATCTTCGGCAGGTATTTACACTATTTCTGCTAATAACTCATTATCTTCTCGTTCATGGGTCCTTGATACAGGATGTGGTTTTCATATATGTTCTGATTTGCAGGGTCTAAAGGAAAGTGAGGAGATAGAGCGAGGAAGGATAAACCTGATCATGGGAAACAGAAAGTCTTCACCAGTAACCAAGATCGGAGTTTATCAGCTTCTGCTTAGTAATGATGTTAGATTAGATTTAATAAATTGTTGCTATTCGTCTGAGATGACGAGAAACATTATTTCATTTCATGCATTGTTCAGACAAGGTTTTACATATTCTTTTAATGATTTGAATGGTTCAATTTCTGTTTATAAGAATGGTGTTTTTATGTTTGAAGCTTTGCCTTGTAATGGTGTGTATGAAACAGTGACTTGTGTTGATAGCCTAGGAAATAGTGTGCTAAATATTGACTTGTCTAATAGTGTAGACAAGGCATGCTTGTGGCATTGTCGTCTTGGACACATTAACAAGAAACGCATAGCCCAACTCCAAAAGGATGGAGTGTTGGAATCATTTGACCTAAAGTCAGATGATATGTGTGAATCTTGTCTTTTGGGAAAGATGACAAAATCACCGTTCACAGGGTCTTGTGAAAGAGGTAAAGGTCTGTTGGATCTCATACACACAGATGTGTGTGGGCCCTTCAGATCAACTACAAGAGATGCTAATCGATTCTATGTGACTTTCACTGACGATTATAGCAGATATGGATATATCTACTTGATCAAGCATAAGTCAGAAACTTTTGAAAAGTTCAAAGAGTTTAAGCATGAAGTCGAAAATCAATTGGGCAGAAAGATAAAGATACTTAGATCCGATAGAGGCGGGGAGTATCTTAGTATCGAGTTTAACGACTATCTGAAAGAATGTGGGATAGTCTCACAATTGACTCCTCCTAGGACACCACAGTTAAATGGTGTAGCTGAGAGGCGCAATCGAACCTTGTTAGACATGGTTCGTTCTATGATGAGTCGGGCTTCGCTTCCTATTCACTTCTGGGGGTATGCCTTAGAGACAGCCGCCCACATCCTCAATCTTGTCCCTACAAAGAAGGTTGCCAAAACACCTCACGAAATGTGGACAGGGAAAGTTCCCTCGTTAGCACATATTAAAGTCTGGAGTTGTGAAGCTTTCGTAAGACGAGAGACTCACGACAAGCTAGCAGCTAGAAGTAAGAAATGTGTTTTCATTGGTTACCCAAAGCAGTCTTTTGGATATTTGTTCTACAGGCCTAGTGAGAGCGTGGTCTTTGTAGCACGAAGAGGAGTCTTTCTTGAAAGAGAGCTCATATTCAAAGAGGACAGTGGGAGCACTATTGACCTTGAAGAAATTCAAGAGTCAGCCAATGAAGGAACCTTAGATGACACTAGCACTCAACCAGAGGAAACAGTTCCTGTTGAACCAATCGATAACTCATTACCTCTTAGAAGATCCACTAGAGTGAGTGTGCCACCTGAGTTGTATGGTTTTCATATTACTTCAGATGGTGACACATTCACAAGTGACAGAACACTGGTAAATTTAGATGAACCAGTCACTTATAAGGAAGCAATGGCAGGCCCAGAGGCTTCCAAGTGGAAAGAGGCAATGGACAGCGAGATTAAGTCCATGTATGACAACCAAGTTTGGAATTTGGTTGATAGTGCACCAGGTCGCAAGACAGTTGGGTGCAAATGGATCTTCAAGAAGAAGACAGACATGGATGGAAATGTGCACACATTCAAGGCTCGACTGGTTGCAAAAGGTTTCACTCAAACCCCAGGGGTTGACTATGATGAGACCTTCTCACCAGTAGCTAAGATTAAATCTATTAGGATATTGCTCGCCATAGCTGCCTTTCATGATTATGAAATCTGGCAGATGGATGTCAAAACTGCTTTCCTTAATGGGAAGTTGGCTGAAGATGTTTACATGAGTCAGCCAGAGGGTTTTGTTGATGCAAAGTTCCCCAATAGAGTGTGCAAGCTTGAGAAATCCATTTATGGATTGAAACAAGCATCTCGCAGTTGGAATCTTTGCTTCCATGAGAAAGTCAAAGAGTTTGGTTTCTCTAGAAGTGAAGATAAGTTTTGTGTGTATATCAAGGCTAGTGGGAGTATAGTAACTTTTCTAGTGTTATATGTCGATGACATATTACTCATTGGTAACGACGTTCCAACCTTAAAAGAAGTTAAGTCTTGGCTTGGAAAGTGTTTTGCCATGAAAGACCTTGGAGAAGCTGCCTATATTCTTGGGATTAGAATATTGAGAGATAGAAAGAAGAGACTAATTGGACTTAGTCAGAGCACATACTTGGATAAGGTACTAAAGAGGTTTAGTATGGAAAATTCCAAGAAGGGAGAGCTACCTATCCAGAGCAATACCAAATTGAGTAAGACTCAATGCCCGAGTACAGATGTTGAAATAGATGACATGAGTCGTGTACCTTATGCTTCCGCTGTCGGATCGATCATGTACGCTATGACATGTACTCGCCCTGATGTGGCATTTGCTTTGAGCATGGTGAGTCGCTATCAGGGAAACCCAGGTAGAGCTCATTGGATAGCAGTTAAGAATATACTCAAGTATTTGCGAAGGACAAAGGACTGGGTTCTTGTGCTTGGTGGCAGTGATACTTTGAGAGTAGATGGTTACAGTGATGCCAGCTTTCAGACGGATAGAGATAACTTCCGTTCTCAATCAGGCTGGGTATTTTTACTGAATAGAGGAGCAGTTACTTGGAAAAGTTCCAAACAAGATACGGTGGCTGATTCTACTTGTGAATCAGAGTACATAGCAGCAAGTGAAGCGTCGAAAGAAGCAGCTTGGTTGAGGAACTTCATCGGAGATCTCGGAGTTGTTCCAACCATCCAGGAGCCTATGGAACTGTTATGCGATAATGAAGGAGCGGTTGCCTTAACAAAGGAACCGAGAGATCATGGTAAGACCAGACATATCGACAGAAAGTACCATTTCATCAGACATAGAGTAGAAGAAGGCCATCTTATAGTAAAGAGGGTGTCATCTGAAGATAACCCAGCAGATCCTCTCACAAAGGGTCTGAGTAGGGCTAAGCATATTCAGCATGCTCGGAGCATAGGACTGAAAGATGATATTAGTTTTAGTAGTTAGATTAGTTTTTGAAACTTGTAACAAAGTAAATGTAATTGACTTTTGGTGATTAAATAATAAAGTATTATTTATAAGTTTGGCTACTACCTTTTGTCAATTGTTTATTATTGTGTTTCATTTTTGCATGTTTTACTTCCTGAATAATGAGATTATTCAAACTCCACAGTCGCTCGTACTCTTGGAAGTAAGTAGTGAATTAAGACTGTCATGAATTGGATTGCAGATTGTCTAAGGATATACATGGCAATAGAATTGTTGCAACGTTCATGAGTACTCAGAAATTGAGATTTGAGTATTGGATAAACCCTCGCTCAGAGTATTACTTCATGGAATTCATCACGAGTAATACTGAGACGATAATATCTTGTAATCTTGAAACGAAGATATATGAGTTGTGATTTACAAGTCGGTCATACATTGGTGATACGAAAACGCATCAGTAACTTGGTGTTATAAAACGTATTGTCATGCATAATTTGATGAGTAAAAGATACAAGCATATGAGTCAACGTTTATTCGTTCCTTTTGCCCTAACAGGAAAAGCGATATCTGTGGGCCCCTCGATGATTTGGTGTTGACTTATGTGCTGGGCCCAGCCAGGACTAAATTGATGTGTTCGATTAGAAGTCCTACATCATCACAAATCAGGAATCGGGAAACATAGATTCTGGACAAACAGATTGATTACATTCCATGTCTTTTGTCTGGGGATATCAAGCAGAACGAAGGGTTATATGATCACTTATCTTAGGACACGTAACTGACTAGGTCAGAGTTCGGCAGCAGCTTTTTGGAAGCTACAATTTGCTGGTCAAATTTAGAAGGCATACTAGCAATTATAGTTACAGACTTATCCAAGTGGGAAACTGTTGGATTAGGTGTCTAAGCCCATAACTATAATTGGTATGTACTTGAATTGATAGCAGCACAGTCCTTTTGGGTTGCCCTCAACCTAGCAACTGGACAAGGAAATTATGAAAGGAGAGATATTAATTTATAAGATTAATAAATTAATATATATATAATTGATTTATTAATATGTTAATGGATTAATATATTAATTAGAAATCATTATGTTTAATTAATTGTTAGCCAGAAATTAATCAGAATTGATTTTGGGGTTAAAAGAATTAATTATAAAGTGCAGGGACTAGTTTGCAATTAACTGATAGTTGAATGGAAGGATCCAGAACTCCCTTGGAAGGGGGTGGACGAAAACCCTAGGGGAAACCCTAGAGAATTCGTCCAAGGGGTCCAAGATAAGGCCTTGGGTCTTGCTTAGGCCCTAAGCAAAGGATAACTAGGGTTTTCCCTAAACCCTAGTTCCCTCAACTATTTAAGGAGCCTCCTGGCTCACATTTTAGGGTACTCATTCTTTGGAAGAATACCTTGGCCGAAATTGCATACTCCCTCCCCTCTCTCTTCTTCTACTTTCCTTCTTGCTAGTCATTGGGTGTGATTCCATTAGAGGCATTACACTTGTGGTGCTAAAGCTTCCAAGAAGATCAAGATCAAGATCAAGGGAATATCAATTGTTTGCTATAACAATTGAAAGGTATGTAAACCCTAAACCCTAGTTTGTTAATTTCGAAATTAGCCTCTCTCCTCTAGGGTTCTTGTTTTGCAATTCAAAGTTGTATGTTCAATAGTTAAAACATAGATCCAAAGTAGGTTGCATGTGAACTTAGGAATTGTTTTTCTAGTTTATTTGTTGTACCTAAAACCCATCAGACAGCTCCTGCATCTCTGGTGGTGCCAATCGGTACGGCGCCTTAGCGATAGGGGCCGCACCTGGCACCAGGTCGATCCTGAACTCGACCTGCCTCTCCGGAGGTATCCCTGGCAACTCCTCCGAAAACACATCTGCAAACTCCCTGACCACCGATACATCGGAAACCGAAATCTGGTCCCTGACTCGCGTATCTACCACATACGCTAGATAACCCGCACACCCGTGCTGAATGTACTGCCGAGCCCTGGCAGCTGAACAAAACCCTGATCCTACTCTGGTGCCCTCACCATATACAATCAGTTCTCCCCCACTTGGGGTTCGAATTACCACTCGCCGGCCCTCGCAATCAATCATAGCACCGAACCGACTGAGCCAATCCATGCCCACAATCACGCACACCTCCCCCATGGGGATCGGAATCAAATCTATCAGAAAGGACACCCCGAAAATCTCCAAGTCACACCCTCGATAGACTGAAGAAGCAGAAACCCCGTGCTCGTTGGCGATAGACACTCGCAACGGACACTCTAACTCGCCCACTGGTCCACTGAACTCGCTACTAAAAGACTGAGATACGAAGGACCGACTCGCCCCCGAGTCAAATAAGACCAAAGCAGGCAAGGAGTTCACTAAAAACGTACCTAATCACAGGTACAACAGATAAGCATACAACAGGTATAGGAAACGAGATAAAGGATAGAAACATACCAACAACCACATCTGGTGCTGCTCGGGCCTCCTCCGCTGTAAGCTGGAAAGCACGACCCTGAGCCTTCGGAGGCTCTGCCCTGATTGGTCTCCCATCCGTGATCCTCAAAGTAGCCGGCGCTGGAGCCTGCGCCAGTTTGGCGGCGAGTAACGGGCAGTTGGCCTTCAAATGGCCAACCTGATCACAATGGTAACATAACTTCATACTCGGTATCGGAGCGGCCTGGCGACAATCCTTCGCATAGTGCCCCTCCTTGCCACACCTGTGGCACCCACTACTGGCTCGACAAATCCCGGAATGAACCCTGCCGCACTTTCCACAAGAGTGGCTCTGCTGACTCCCAGACCTCAAATCAGCGGTCTTAGACCGCTTCGGCGCCGGCTGCGACTGTGTCGGGGCCGGCCGCTGCTCCCTCAGCTGCAGCTCAATCTCTAACTCCCGCCGTCTGGCGGCCTCCTGTAACTCCAGAAGAGTATCACATCGCTGGGTAGATATAAACTGTCGGATATCAGTCTTGAGCATACTCAGATAACGGGTCATCTGAGACTGCTCGGAAGCAAACTCTGGGCAGAACATCGCCCGCTCAGTGAACATACGGGTGATCTCCGTCACCGACTCCCCATCCTGTCTCAAACTCAGAAACTCCTGTGCCAACCGCTCCCGCTCAACCCGCAGAATGTAACGGGCGCAGAACATGTCCCTGAACTGCTCCCAAGTAACAACAGCTCTCTGATCATCAGTGTACGACCCAGTCGCAAGTCTCCACCAGTCCTTGGCCCCAGACCTAAGCAGGTTCAGAGCACACCTAACCTTCTGGTCAGCAGGACACGAGCAGGTGAAGAAACACCCCTCCACATCTGAAATCCATCTCATAGCCTTGATGGGATCCTGCGTCCTATCAAAAGTAGGGGGCTTCGTGTTATCGAAGTCCCTGTACTGAAAACCTCTACCAACTCCTCCCCCTGCCTCTGATCCAGCTGATGCAACTGCTGTGGCGGCTGTCTCTGCAAGGGCTGCGTAGCGCTCATCAAAATACTCCACCATGGCGGTTTTAATCGACCCGAACATCTCCGGTAACTGAGCCCGGAATGCAGCAGCAACCTCATCATGCAGGATCTCTCGAATCTTGGCATCCAACTCCTCTGTACCCATCTGCACCACTAGCTCAGGTGCTGTCGGCCCCTCGTGGCCTTTGTCCCCTGATCCTGATCCCGAACCGGATCCAGCCACAAAGCGCCTCGTCATCACCATTCTGAAACATACCACAAGATATCAGATAATCCATATAAATATCTGGGAGCCAACTCCCTACTAACCCTAGGGATTGTGACTTACTTGATACGCATATGGGTCCTGTGCTTTCAGTAGTACGAGCCCATACTACCTTCCACACCTACCCATATTTGTCTCAAGCATCACCACAATGCCCTAACTAAATACACAACATGGCGAGCGCTCAATCCTCACCCTAGAGGAATGATAAACATCTCATAACTGGCCTCCCGGCCTCACTCAACCCACCTATCCATGAAACTTCCACCAACCCCGTAGCACTAGTGTATGCTAGCCATACATAACGCTGGACCCTATAGACTTTCGAGTATCCAATCCTACCTTAAGCTCCAAATCAAACAAGAACAGAACATAAGGCTAAATCAAACATTCTAAGGCTATAAGATCTTAATTATGTATAACTATGATGCATACACTAAGCAACTACAGTAATGATGTCAATTTCATATAAAGGAAACCATAGGCTAGCAGGCATCATGAAATCAGACAATTCTATCGTGCAATTTCTGAAGATCCCTAGCCTAATACTAACATGTTGTTTTAACATATCACATAATCAAATAACTTGTATGGTATTTTGGGGTCTACTTACTGGCTCCGACTGATCGTACACCCTGCATCCTCCTTTATTTATTTTGAAAACCTTTTTGAAAAATCATTTTGAAAAATCCTTTCCTTGATTTGAGATTGGAGTTACACGAGTGTTCCTCCAATTCACTCAAACCAAGGCTCTGATACCAACTTGTAACACCCAAAAATTTCAAACAAAGTTAAACTTTTAAAACATGTCAAGTTCATCAAAACATTACAACTTTGTTTTCAAAATATTATTTATCAGAGTATTCCCAGAAACATAAGCATAATATGAGGAGCTGTACGATCATGCCTTCGCCTTGCCGCGATCCCCTGATGCACCTGAAACAATAAACTGAAACTGTAAGCCCGAAAGCTTAGTGAGTTACCCCCAAAATACCGATACACATACAGTCCACATAACCATGTCAACAGTAACATATCATAACAAACTAAACAGAACAGCACATAACGGGTCCACAGCCCTACAGACTGTAATACCCCCGAGCCCACAGTACGAGTCTCCCTTAGCCCGTAACTGGAATGCTCCTAGGGTTTGTTGGCTACCGCACGAAGCAGTACAACCTCAACCCATCCCATAACAAACACATAACATAACCACTGAGCATGCAATAATCACATAACATCACAGGTAGTCCTACATATCCACCTAACTGGCATGCAACACTAACTCGTACTCAACCTCTAACACTGCTAGGATAATATATCCAATGGGCCGGCCTTGGTGCCTTAGACCCCTTAGTATAGTGAGGATCACTCACCTTGCAACTGTCGTCTGAAACTAGAAAGCTCAACTCCCAGATCTCCAACAAGAACTCCACCACCTATAGTTACCATAAAACCCCTTTTTCATAAATCTCCAAATTACCAGAATACCCTCAGAAGTCAACTGGTCAACCCTTGGTCCAAGTCAAAGTCCACAGTCAAAGTCAACAGTTCATGTTGACTCGACTCGTCGAGTGCAGTTCACCGACTCGTCGAGTCCTTCCTGAACTCGAGAAGTCGTGAAATCCTTGATTGGCTCGTCGAGTTCCCCTTTAACTTGCCGAGTTCATACGTGTCCATGAATTGGGAGAAACCCTAGCCGACTCGCCGAGTCTTCGAACGACTCGCCGAGTTCAAGGCAATCTTCAACAGACTCGCCGAGTTGTTCATCCAACTCGTCGAGTTCATGGCCATCTTCAACGGGCTCGCCGAGTTGTTCCTCCAACTCGTCGAGTCCTTGCAGACCTTCATCCATGCAGACGCTTTTTAAGCCATGGCAAGGTTCCAGATTACATATCCAAGCTTCTAAGGCATGTTTATCACGTAAAGTTGCAAACTTTACGCACATGGAAGGCTCTAAAGGCCCTAAATGACCAATCTAAGCTTCCAATGGAGCTTTGCACCTTGGGAGAGTCTCATTCTTGCACAAGCTGGAAACTTTATGGACTAAGAAGCCCAAGGGAGCTCAGTTCTGAAGTTACAACTTCAGATCTTAGCTTGCACACAAGAATAGCTTCCAATCATACCATGAAAACCCTAGAATTGTCCAAAGAGGGGATCTAGAATAAAATGAGGTCAGGGTAACGATTATACCTTCCAGAAGATGCCCAATAAGGTAGATTTCAGATCCCACAAGCTCCTTGCTTCTGAATACTTGCTTTCCAAGCTCCCTTCTCCACAAAATCCTCTTCCAAGCTCAAAATACACAAATGAAACACACACACTCAATTAGGGTTTGAGAGGGACAAGAAACAGTAAAAGGGGAGGCTGGGGGAGGCCAATGATCCTTTAAATAGGGTGCAAAACCCCGAGATTTAGGGTTTCATCTGCCAGCTCCTACTCGTCGAGTCCCTTCTTGGACTCGGCGAGTAGGTCATTAAAATATGTGGACCAACCCGCTGCTACTCGACGAGTAGGGCAATCAACTCGTCGAGTAGCCCTTGAAATCAAGAAACTCACACATTAAATCAATACATGAGAATCGGGGCGTTGCACATATACTCACACACCTCACCCTACCCTTCTAACAGAAAGAGCAGGGTGAAGTGGGATAGGTTAGGAGCAGGGTGAAGTGGGATAGGTTAGGATGAGTGTTTCAGTGGGTGTGGGGGTTCGATGGGGTGTGGTTAGGACGAATATTTGTATATTTTAGAAAAAAAAAATTGCAGCTATAAATTTGTGAAAAACAATTTTGATTGTTTTTTCAAAGTTATTTATAATTCTGAAAAATGATAAAATTTTCTTTATTTAGAAAATTTATGAAAAAATGTTAACTAAACAAGCTTTCAAAATTCTTATTTTTCTTATATATATATATATATATTTTTTTTCCAAAAATAAACACCTTATTTTCCTGTAATTAAACGGAGCCTAAATTTTTTGTAAAGTTCAAATTGTTTTTCATAAATATTATTTTAGAAACGGCATTTGTAAAATAAACCCATATACGTAAGCTTTATATTTGGTTATAAACGTGGATCATAAATCATTGGAAAAACCCTTATTTTTCAAAAAAAAAAAAAAAAAAAAAAAGGAAAAATCTTCTCTTTTGCCAAAAAAAAATGTTTGGATAAATTTTCGTTTTGACTAATAATTCAATTTTTCTGTTATTATTTATGGTGTTTTTTTTTATGTTTTCTAGATTAAAAATGAAAGAAACATTTTATATTTTTCTGAACAAAGAAAAATGATGTTGTGTCCAATTCTTGTTACCAAAATTCATATCAAAATCTATTTGCATGATAAAAAATCATAGAAGTTGAACAATCTAAATAGGCTTAGCATCTTAGATTGTTCTTAAAATTAAGAAAAAAAAACAACTTTCAAACTCCGATGGAAATTGGAATATAATTTTAACTTTCATGTTTTCCAAGTTAGAAACATTTTTAATCACAAAAGTAATGTGACGACTTTTTGTTATTGGCATGACAAAAGAATTTGTTAACTATGTTATTGATATAACTATCGGAAAAAATGAGTTTTTAAAGAAATCTCATGAGGTACATCACAATTTAGGCACAATGAAGAGTTTGATGTATGTCATGGTTTGTATGAGACCGAATATCGCTCTTTCATTGAGTGTGTTTCTTGATATATGGCGTATCCAAAAAGGATCTCGTTAATGGAGGTGCTCGGGAGTGTTTGGTTGTCGGGTATTTGGATTTAGATTATGCTTGGGACTTAGATGCAAAAGATCGCTTATGAGTTATGTGTTTATGACTGTGAGTTGGAAGACAACACTTCAACCTTCGGCGGCGTTGTCAACTACCGAAGTGGAGTACATGGCATTAACAAAATGATTTGGTTGAAAGGATTGATTAGTGATCTTGGGATTAGTCAAGTCAAGCTTGATTTATTGTGATAGCATGAGTGCTCTATGTGTGACTGAGGATTAGACGCAATAGCATTTATTTTTGTCTTGAAAAAAATCAATTGTTTCGCTAATGTTCTAATGCTGAAAAGCACCAAGAACAGTATAAACAACGTAAAGAAGAATAATAGGAGAATTATAAGTCAAAATGAAAAAGTTAGTCGAAACAAAAAAAAAAGAAAAAAATGTTACACATGAGGATTTTTTCCGAATTTTATTTTATCAAATATGAGAGTTTTTACAAAAAAAATAAAAAGAGTTTTTTTTTCGAAATATTTTTTTTAAAATCGCCTACTAAAATAGCCAAACGAAAAATATATATATATATATATATATATATATATATATATATATATATATATATATATAACTTTTTTGAATATAAAAAAAATGTTTCAAGTTTTAAACGGAAAAAATTATAAAAAGTGAAGTCTTTTATATAATTAACCATAAATCATCAAATGTCCATTTTAAAAATGTGTATCCTGAGCATTTATTTTACATACAGTTTGTCCTAATTTATTTATGAAATTCTGATATATTAACTATTTTTAAAAAAAAAAAAATTCAACATTTTCTTTTTCAAGGTTAGTTCATTGGAATCGTGGTTAGGCTCGCCAAACACGTGCCACGAGATGATCGATGATGAAGTGATGTTCGGACTTCGGCCATCACAGGGGCAATTCAGTAATTCCTTATAAGCTCTATGAAGATAAACTATCTAATCCAAAACTCTGGAAACAGATGCAGGGAAACAAAAGCATCCGCAAAACACAGAAATGGAAACCACCACTACTACCTTCTGCTCATACCATTTCTCACGTTCTCCAAATAACCTCTCAAAACCCCCATTTCAAGTTCCAATTCCAAAGCCACCCCACACAATTAATCAGAATCGCCAATTCCGATTCTCACCCATCTCAGCCACATTCAACTCCCCCAAAGGATTCGGCCCTCCTCCCCCCAAGAAAATCACCAAAAAGACCCTCATCCCAAAGAAAGATGAAGACGAGGAAGAAGAAGAAGAGATAGAGAGAGAAGCAGGTGTGATTCCAGAGGTAGTAACCAACAGAATGATGGGTAGAATTGGGCTTTCCGTTGGAATCCCATTGTTTATAGGCCTATTGTTCTTTCCATTCTTTTACTATCTAAAAGTAGGATTGAAGATCGATGTGCCGACTTGGATACCCTTCATTGTGTCGTTTGTGTTCTTTGGTACAGCCCTAGCGGGTGTTAGTTATGGGATTGTGTCCACCAGTTGGGACCCTATGAGGGAAGGCTCTTTATTGGGTTGGAATGAAGCTCAAAAGAATTGGCCTGTTTTCTGGCAATCTCTTTGGGGTTCACCTGGTTCTAAAAACAAGTTTTGATTTCTCAACCTTTTTTGTATGATATTGCTAGCTATTTCCTAATAATAAAGATAAACAACATTTTGTATATTTTGGAAAGTAGTTAGCTTGCAAAATTAACTGATCCATATGTTTTAAGTTTTAACATCTTCACATGTATGCATATATTGACAAGTAGAAAGTCATAGTGATCTAAGTAAGAACATTAATTTGAAGGGAAAGTTTATCACCTGTTCAGCGACTAACAAAACCTTATTCATGATTAATTCCTGGTAAAATTTGAGTAGACATGGTACGATATTAGTATTGTACTTTCATTTCTTTCTATAACAACATTGTACTTTTAGATTTTTTTCCTATTAAGACATTATACTTTAAGCAATCTATCCAATTATTGCATTGTCATTCAACTTTTTATATTAGGACATTGTACTTTGAAAAAAAACTAGTCAATTACAGAAGCGAAAAATGCTTTGTATTTAGATGACATTGCTTAAACTGGGTTGATTTTCAAAGTACAATGTTGTAGTAGGAAGAAATGAAAGCAGGTTGTTATAATTAACGATATATAGTACTACTTACCTGTAAAGCTATGATGAAGTTGATGCAATCCCATAACGACTCTTCAAAGCATCAATGGATCTATCCACAGATTGCACAAGTTCAGGAATGGTTGTTTTGCACACTGGAATCAACAAACAAACAACTTAACAATGTTACACAGCAGTTTACAATTGTAATAAGAAATTGCTTATTGGTTATAAACTTATAATTATGTTTTCTTAGAAGTTAAGTCATAGAAACATACCACAATTAGTGCTGGCTTGTGTTTCTGCTATCAACTCCATATATGATGCCTGAAAATGTGATCATGTTATAAATGTGAAAGTTCAAATTATGAATGTATTGATTACATGAAAACCACCTTCATTGCATCACGAGTTTCCTTTATTCGGTCATTCATCTTCATGAATTCCTTCTCTGCTTCATTCATTGTTTCCTGACATGCTTGGTTTTGAATCTTCAAAACAACAAGGAGATAAGAATTTAAAGTATCAATGTATCAATTTATAGTAACAATCACAATATGACATTACTGAAACTTTTTGTAGTATCATCTATATAGTGTTGATATCTGTTATTCACTAGATTTACTTCAAATAAACATAGACTACATAATGTATTACATTATAGAATATCAAGCTAACAAAAGGAAATTGTTTTCACATAACCTTTTCTTCTATGACTCATTATTATCATAGTTCTTCAATAATACACCATGTATGCAATGTTCACTTTTCTACCATATCCAACATAACCTTTACTTGCACCCCCCCTTGTTTGAGTGGCACTTTCATATTTCACAAGAATGGGAAGTCATAAACTAGGTCTACCTCATTAAAACCAACACAATCTTCATAGTACACATCAAATAACAGAAGCATCACACATTACATTAAATGGGGACCTGATTTTTAGCAGTATACACATAGGTCATTCTTCACAACATTAAGGTCCAATTCAAATTTTGAATATCAACCTAGTGCCTTACAAATTCAAAATGTACATTGATGTTGCTAGTTTTGTAGATGGAAGATTTCAATTATAAGAATATTCTATAATCGAATATAGTCATCAGTTTTACCTCTATAGATGAATTCAGTTTCTCATCAGTTTAGAAGAGTAGCAGATTGGTGCTCCTAGTCAAATCTAACTTTGGTACAGGGGACATCATTAGCAGACATGAACTCCGTTTCCCATCAGTTTTAAGGAGTAGCACATTTGACGCTTTAGAACTTAGAAGTAAAAAAGTGGACTCTAATGTTGTGGACAGGAGGTAACATTAGCAATTGAGCATAAATGAACTCTTCAATAACTAATTTCTTCGGACCTCACTTTGTGTTCAATCAATTTTTATGGAAATACTAAGCAGAAATATTATCCTGAGCTAACTATACGTAATATCTAATCTCGATATCAATAAGCAGAAACGTTTCCTACAACTAAGGATTTTTTTCAGGAAGATATCTACGATCGAAAATTGAAATTTCTGTAAAAAAAAATGAACGAAACAGCAAACAACAGAAGTTGACCTTAAATCTCTTGTGAAGACGTGAGTGAGAAGCTTCCATGTCCTTGAGTATCTCGGAGTGCGAAAAATCCAAGTGACGCTTGATAGAATCGACATTGGAGGACGCCATTTCCTTCAGATCAGCGATTGTGCTAGGTGCTTTGCTCAGTGACGTTAGTGGAGGCGCAGGTGATATTCCGGTAGGCGGCTCTGGAGATGATATGATGTTCAGGTTGCTGGTGTTCTTCATTGGCGACGAGTATGATGTAGAAACGTTATTGAAGCAGCTGAAATTGAACTTGAACTTCGGCGGAGATTCGCTTGGTGATCGATTTGAAGTCGCCCCCGATGACTTTCTCGTTGATCTCTTCTTCATCTCTCTCTTTGGTCTCTACAAATTCTTCTGCAATGGTTTAACCTCCCCTTCCAAATTTCAACCAATATTTAAAATCAAGGCCTATTCAGAATTTTAGAGCTGTGTGTTCGCGAGTTAACAAACTGTTTAATTCTTACGTCATTTATGTGTTCGCAAAATAAAAAATCATTTATCTTTTATTAATAAATTATATATTTCTAACTAATTTTTTTAATTAATATTTAAGTATTTATGTTATACATTAATTACGATAGGAAGGAACATTGTTATTTAACGTTAGAATTCGACATTACCATATCCCGTATTTGAAAAAAAGAAACATTTATCAAGACTATCCTCATTGGATATATGGTCATCCACAATGAGAGTTGTATGAGGGTTTAATAGATTAAATATGAATCATACTATACTATAAAGGAAACATTTTTCCTTTCACCACATTCATTTGAAACTCCCATGCATTTTTTCTTTCACCACATTCATTTGAAACTCTCATGATTTTTCAATTTCTTTCTAATAATGATTATTAGTTGGTTAATAAGGTTAAATAAATATCAAACCTAAAGTGTAATCATATATAAACTAAATTTCAATATTAAAAATATATTTATTTCTACATATAAAGTTATGTTTTTTAACTTTTAACATATTATACTTAGTTTATTAATTTTAATATATTGTTGGATGTAAACCATTATCATTTTAAAGTTATAAATTTTGAACAATTTGTATAAAATACTTAAATTATTAATTTAAATATCATATATATGGTCAACTTAAATATAAATTTTAGTTTAACTTAAACAACCCAAAAAATATTTTGTAAATAACTAAAAGTGATAAATTGTAATGTCTTTCTAATAGTGAATATAATTTGGTTAATAAGGTTAAATAAATATCAAACCTAAAGTGTAACCCTAAATAAACTAAATTTCAATATTAAAATAATATCTTTACTTCTACTTATAAAGTTATGACTTTAACTTTTAATATATTATACTTAATTTGTTAAATTTAATATGTTATTGTATGTAAACCATTATCAGTTTAAAGATACAACTTGTGAACAGTTTGGCAAAATACTTAAATTGTTAATTTAAATATAACATTACAGTGTCAACTTAAATATAAATTTCAGTTTCACTTAAAAAACCATTGAATATTTTGTGAATAGTTAAAAGTGATAAATTGTAGTGTTAATTGCAAAAACTAAATTGTAATCTCAATTTAACTAAAATATTTCCTAAAGATATTTTTATAATTGTTAAAAGTTTTCAAATAAATAGTTTAAAAAAACTTATAATTACAATAGTTAAAAATAACTCTATATAAATGATTATATTGTTACCTTTAAAATAAAAAAACAATGTTTCATGTTTTAAATAATTATAATGACATAAATTAAAATGTTAAACAAATAAATTTTTAAAAATTAATTAACAATAACAAAAACTATAAATAACATTAAACCATATATTATATTTAATTTTATTCATGAGTAACTCGTAGGTAGAAGTCATTTAAACGATTGAGATTATGCAGTTATAATAGATGTATATATTATCATATAATTCAAAATAGTCAATATATTATATCAATTTAGTATACAAATTATTATATCAAAATTAACAACAATGTTATTGTTATACTTAAAAAAAACATATATTTGTAAAGATTACAACTATATAGGTCTTTCTGCGCAGCGCGCGGGCATTCGCCTAGTATAATATAAATGAGAGAGAGTATGGAGTTGAACGGGGATACAACGGTGCAATAGAATTCTAATTAAAGCTTATTAATTTTTTTAAGAATTAAAGTGAGTGCATACATTCTCTTTCCTACATGACAATCTATAGAACTCTCAATGGGTTTAATCCATTGGAGATGGCCTAATACCATCTCCAACCCATCTCCATTTTTTCCTCCATAAATGGAGTAAAAAATGGAGTAAATAGTGTTTCATCTCCGATCCTACTCCATTTTCTACCCCATTTTTTACCCAAAAAGTATATTCCTAGAATATTCCATTTTTATAACTTATATATATATTGTCAAATACACCCTTCTACTAATTAAACTCTATGTTTATGATTAATTAATATAAATTAGTATATAACATGATATTATAAATATTAAATATTGCATTTAAACTATAATTAGTAGATAAAATAAACTAGAAATGTATCAAATAAAAACGAGAAGGACTAAAATTGGCAACCAAACTTCACCTCCATTTTTGGAGATATGAATAGTATTCCTCCATATATGGGGGAATACTATTCATATCTCCAAAAATGGAGATGAAAATGGGGTAGGGTTGGAGAATACTATTCATATCTCCAAAAATGGAGATGAAAATGGGGTAGGGTTGGAGAAGAATGTGGGAAGAAATGGGGGGAGTAATGGAGTTTGGGGGTGGGTTGGAGATGTCCTAAGTTTGTTGTTTGGTTGTTGAGTTTATATTAAAATAATCTAAAACTCTTTTCAATTCCACTGAATATCTTCACTGTGAACTTCATTCGTCCACATTTTATTATTATTTTTTCCAATATATGGATGAATAAATTAGATATATGTTATTTAATAAAATTTAATTTTAAAAACCAAACAAAATTATTTCTAACTAGATAATAATTCTTATCTTCTATGTATGTGTACTACAAAAAAATTATCAAAAAAAAAATCTCTATAAATAGACTATAATATCGACATATTTTCATATCCAATTCTAATTCCATAATTCTTATTTCTTTCGATTTCGCAATTTCCGTCATGGATCCTTCGTTTCCAAATACATTTAATTTGAATTTTGGTTGCTCTCAAGAACATCCAAATACTCAATATTATGAAAACTCTGAGTTCTTTTCAAATGTCAATCAAGCCTCTGAAAATTTTCAAACCTCACAAAACATTGAAAAACAACCACTAGTCAAAACAAGACTCGTGGCAAAAACCAAAAAAAGTATCATTATGGGCACGAGTAAGTGAACTATATGCTGAAGCTCAAGCTGAAAATCCATGTTTGACAAATGTTATATATTTTTATTTCTATTTTTTTAATATTTTTATATCTTAAATAAATAAATTATAGACAAAATTACAAAAATGGTCCCTGTGGTTTGCCAAAAGTAACAAAATTAGTCCCTATTAATTTTTTTTGATGCAAATGGCCCCTGTGGTTTGCAAAACTTGCACAGATGGCCCTTTTTACTAACGCCGTTAGTATTCAGCCGTTAGGGACTGAATTAACAAGGGTATTTTCGTCTTTTCAAGTATAAAGGGACTGGATTCGCAACTTTGGGTAAACCATAGGGACCATTTTTGTAATTCTGCTTTAAAATAATAAGAATGATAGAAAATGAGGGGAGGAGGATTCAAACTTGAGACCTCACTCCGTATTCGGCCAAAGCTCTAACCAACTAGGCTACAAACAAACTTGCTATATATTTCCGAAAATTAATTAATATTATATAAAAGCGTAAATAATTAATAATAAAAAAATAAAAAATATATTTAAAAAAAATTAATAAAACAAAATATATTTTTAACGTATTGTTAAAAAATATTTTTTACAAAAAATTTACTTGTTTTTTTACGTATTTGTTTTACATAAAATATTTTTTAATGTATTTAAAAAAATACGTTTTTGAATACTATATTATTACATTGCTATGATCCTAAAACATATTTTTACGTTTTCATATAAAAATACGTTTTTTTTCTTTCACATAGAAAAAAAAGTTTTTTTACGTATAAAATATGTTTTTTATATATTTAAAAAATACATTTTCGTATAAAATGTTTTTAAGTAAAAACATTAAGAACGTGATAACATAACGTAAAAATATGTTTTAAGATCAAATCAAAACTACTTATATTTTTTACGTAAAGAAAACGTAAAAATGCATTTTCATATAATATGTTATCACGTTAACGTTTTTAACTAAAAAGCGTTATATGGGTGAGGGACCAATCACCCATACGTAAAAAACGTCTTTAGTTTGCTTTACGTAAAAATATATTTTTACGTAAAAAAAACGCATTTTTACGTAAAAAAAACGCATTTTTACGTTATGTTAACGTCTTTAGTTTGCTTTATGTAAAAAATATAAGTCGTTTTGATTTAATCTTAAAAGATATTTTTACGTTATGTTATCACGTTCTTAATGTTTTTACGTAAAAACATTTTATACGAAAATGTATTTTTTAATATATAAAAAACATATTTTATACGTAAATTTTTTTTTCTATGTGAAAGAAAAAAAAACGTATTTTTATATGAAAACGTAAAAATATGTTTTAGAATCATAGCAATGTAATAACATAGTGTACGAAAACGTATTTTTTAAATACATTAAAAAATATTTTATGTAAAACAAATGCGTAAAAAAACAAGTAAATTTTTTGTAAAAAATATTTTTTACAATACGCTAAAAATATATTTTGTTTTACTAATTTTGTTTCTAAATATTTTTTTTATTATTAATTATTTACGCTTTTATATAATATTAATTAATTTTCGGAATTAGATAACAAGTTTGGCTCTAGCCTAGTTGGTTAGAGCTTTGACTGAGTAAGGAGGGGGGAAGGAGGTCCCCTCATTTTTTATCATTTTAAGACAGAATTACAAAAATAGTCCCTATGGTTTACCCAAAGTTGCGAATCTAGTCCCTTTATACTTGAAAAGACGAAAATACCCTTGCTAATTCAGTACCTAACGGCTGAATACTAACGGCGTTAGTAAAAAGGGCCATCTGTGCAAGTTTTGCAAACCACAGGGGCCATTTGCATCAAAAAAAATTAATAGGGACTAACTTTGTTACTTTTGGCAAACCACAGGGACCATTTTTGTAATTTTGTCTAAATTATATTTTTCTAAAAATAATAATACTTTGAATAAGTTTTATTTGAATAAAAAAGAAATATAAGTTATATTTATTTAATAAAAAAATTATTTCTGTTTGGTTGTTAATGTAACTGAAAGCTTGGATTTGGTTGGGTTGTGGAAGTGGAGGAAAAAGAAATTAGTTTTTTAATGAATAGTTACATTAGGTTGGGTTGTGAATGAGGATAGTCTAATAATAAATTTATTCTAATAAATAAAAATATTTTTGTCATATCACGTTTTCATTGATTTTATAATTAGGGTCTTTTCTCCTTTTTCAGATTTCCAATACTTTTCCTACTACCCCACACATTTTCTAATTTATCTGCAACATGCTCCTCTATTTCATCTGCAGTATATGTTCATCACCGTTTCCATACTCGATCATATCGGAAATGTTTAAATTGACTTATATTGTTTACTAGTCGTGAGAGTCATGTATTACATGAGTTATTTTTTTTTAAAAAAAAGTTAAATATAAAGGTCAAAATAAGAAAAATAATAAATTATTATAATTGGAATGTTTTTTATTTTTTAAATTTAAACAAATAATTTAAATAAATAAATAAAAGAAACTAATTAGTTTTAATTTGGAAATTTTGAAATTAAAATGTAAGTTCATTAATGAAATTGATATCCATTTATTATTATATTTATTGCAATTATTACATTAAAACATTATGTGGAATTTAATAAAATAGAAAATTCATAAAATAACATGTGGGAAAAAAATTAATTCAAAATAACCACATAATGACATTTGGTAAATTGAATGAGAGTGTGAGATGTGACAAAAAAACCTTCATTTATTAGAGTAGATTGTTGTAATACCCAGCTTGACTTAATTTACCTTGGGCTATTCCCATAATACCTAAGGCGACACACAATTTATTTTATACGGACTTTTCTTGCAATCTTCAGGAAGTCACTATTGAGGCTAATGCATAAAATGATTTACCTAAGGCTATTCTTGCAATATAAAGGAAGTCCTTAAATACAACTATAACTTTTCCTTTTCGTAGCCTTCACCACGAGAAGCACAAAAATTCGCCATTTTTTCTTCCAAGTCTTTACCACGTGAAGCATGTATAAGCATTTTAAGTTTAGGGAACAAACATTACCTTGAAATTCACAAATATATTTTCTCAAAAATTTTGTTTGAAATTTGAAGTCTGAAGCTCAATTTGCTCGAAGACGGAAGTCATTTAATACCGGAGGCTAACGGTGGACCACACCTCTACCAGGGTTAGATGCACATTGGAACCCGGGATGCCCCTCAATTTTTGTCCAATAGTGATAACTTTTCGGAAAATTTCGTTTTGTATAACAAAGAAAAAAAAAAAAGGCTACCCTAGAAAAAAGTTAGGTTATATCTAAATTATAAATGCAAAAACAAAGTAGCCCAAAATAAATGGTCCAAACTTTTTAAGCTCATGCAAACTAGTTTAATGAAACAAAGAGGTAGAAGCCCAATTTTGCAAAAAAAAAAAAATCGGAAGAAGCAAAGCCAAATCGATGTTCCCTCTCCTTTGCGCAAGTTACGACTCACGCTGCTACCTTGCCTTCTGGCGGCAATTTGCTGTTGTCGGTGGCTTATTCCGACAGACCTCCTCCGATGGATGGTTGTAAGTGATCAAAGTGCACAATGAAACAAGTAAGTAAATAAATAAATAACTCAATTCTATTATTTATTGTTAGGTTAATTGCGATTCCATTTTTTGACATTGTATTGAAAAACTAGAAATTACCAATTAGGTTTGTTAAATTAGGGACTTAGGGTTAATAGTTATTGATTATTTGTTGTTGAAACTTGAAATCAAGTTTATAGTTGATATATTTTAATTGTAGGTTGCTATTTATTGTTGAAAGTTGAAATCAAGTTTATAGTTGATGTATTTTGATTGTAGGCCAAGCAAAAACCTTTAAAATATGAATTTAAGAGATTTTAACTCAAATGAAGCTTATATGAAAAGAGGATGTTACACATATTTCATATCTTACATTATTTTTTTAACCGACAGTTTTACCTACTAACCTAAATCAATCAGTTACCATTAGGTGTAATTAGTACAAAATGTATGATCAGATGATATTATGTGTACAAAGCAAGGTTGTCAAGATCGGGATCCTACGTACGATCGTTTTTGGATTTGCAAGGCCGGGATCGTAAGATCAAGATCAGGATCCTAAGATCCCACAAAATAAAACATAATTTTAATTAATAATTTTAAGGCATGAAAAATATCTCAAACACTCAGTTTTCAGTTCAAAAACTATAAAAATTTCAAAACATTAGTCAAAACTCACAACATAAAATATAACGATAAACTGATAAAGGGTAAAAGACATAAAGTGGTAAATTTATTTTTTTTCATTTAAAAAAAAAGGAAGGTGGGATCGGATCGGATCCCAATCCTACGATTCTACATGTGATCATACCCCAATTACAATCGATCGTTTTTCATATCTAGGATCGTAGGATCGTACGATCCAACGATCAAGAACGCGATTTTGGTAACATTGGTACAAAGGCCTTACTTTGTTGTTGTTTCATGCTAAACTTGAATGATGTTTTTTGAACAGTTTTGAATCTTAATTGCCTCCAAAATCATTTTCCTTTCAAAAAACTAATTTATAGAACCATTATTATAACAAAAAAAAAATCAGTAATATAATATTGTGATTGTTACTATAAGCAACATGCAAAACTCGCTCACATTTGCATAATACTTTGACCCCTTGAACTTAACTTAGACATCATAGAATATTTTTGAAAACATTACCGATCTCCTGACTATTTCTCTATGATACTTAGGAACTAAGGCAATTTCCTTCAACAGTAGGCTCACTTCGAGACCGACGTAGCAACACAGATCATAACTGATTACAAAATATGTTTTGATCTCTATGACCTAGGTTTCTTAAATGAAAAAAAAAAACATATATCCACTTTTTATTAAATCGCAAGTAAAAAAATGTTCAGTGTGCTATTCTTTTTATTTAAGGGTATAATGAAAATTTTCTCAATGAGCTCATCAATTAACTATCTCATATGGATTTCAAAAAACTTTCTTAAAAATATATTTTGATGGTTTTACCAAACAATATATTGCAATAAGCTAAAAAATGAGCTAGTCGATGCTTGTCATACATAACCTTAAGGCATCTACGACACCTTTAGAAAGCTTTTACAATTTAGCTTTTAAGAAAAACTCGAATAAAAGAAAAAACTTCGTTTAAAAGTATAAGTTTAAAACTCTTATATTATACAAAAAAAAATTCTAATCCAAAAACCGATCGACAAATTATCATAATTGTAAAACGATGTTTTGTATTTTAAAGTAACAAATGTTACTAAAATTGTTTACTAGATAATAAAACCATGTACCCGATTCCCAAGAGATACTGATTTTAAAATCTCAAAACCCGATATAATTTATGATTCCTACATTCTAAGAATCCTTAAAATCAGCAGTTCCAAGTTTGGCCGGACATTGATGATTTCCTACTAAACTTTCAGTGTTGTCATATGACTTTTGATTAATGGAACATATTTATAGAAAAGTTCTCAATTTAAAAACATTCAATTTTAAAGAACGAATTTTTTATAGTTATGTTTCAATTTTAGCTTTTATATAATTGACATTTTATGTAATTTACATATTTCAAAAGCTTCTAGATATTTTGTTAAAGTACTTGTAAAAAAATAGTTTTGTCAAAAACACTCTTAAACCTAACAATTTCAACCGTTCTAAATTTGCAAGGATGTTTAGTACGAATGATTTGAATCAAATCACTCTAGTACGCTTAAAACTCCTATGTATAAGCATTGAACTTGTGCATCAATCTACTAGAAAAACCATCTAAAGATTTATTCATTGATGATTAATAATATATATATATATATATATATATATATATATATATATATATATATATATATATATTAAAAAGCATTTACCATGTTTTGCTGAATTTTAAGAGGTATAACCCTTAAAGGATCATTTACAACAAGTTTATGCATTACAGAATCTTATCCGGTTAACTGTTGAAAAAGTCAAGATAGTTAGATGAGCAAACTCCTCTGCCAAGTGAATCGGTCATCCCTTATTTAAAGTTGATTGAATAGGTCAACACTAAGGGGGTGTTTGGATAAATAGTTTTTAGCTTATTTGCTTATTGTGGTGGGAATAAGCACTTGTTTAAAATGTGTTTGGATTAGCTTATTACGGTGGGAATAAGCAATAAGCAATAAGCATGTTAAGTGTTTGGCAAACAAAACAGCTTATATGAGTAAAATGACCAATAAGCAATAAGCAATAAGCATTCATCCCCTTGCTTATTAAAATCAGCTTATTTGGCTTATTCCTACCGCAATAAGCTGATTTTTAAAGACTCCTATCCAAACACTTAAATTTGTTTATTGCGGTGGGATTAAGCAATAAGCAATAAACAACCTATTTTTTCCCTATCCAAACACCCCCTAAATATGATTTATATTTACATCCATTCTCTCAATCACAAAGAGATTCCATTCACCATTCGGTCTCCATCGCCTGTTTCTTCCCGAAAAAAAAGCCTCTTCAGGTTCATTGCATCTTTTTCTGCTTCCGAGAAACCGATCACCACCACCATCAGATCATTCTCCACCCACATTGGTTTGGAACGGTAAGAGAAAAAAAGCTATGCTTTCTTCATCATCCTTTCTATTACTAGGCTCTCTTCATCTAGGGTTTTTGCGAGTTATGTTTTCTATGCAGGTAGAAGCAACCCACTATAATGCTTCTTTCTCTCTAAATTCCATCAACCAATGAGGTATTTTTAGAAGAATTATAATTTCCCATCAGTTAGATACCCCTTTAAAGAACCCTAATTTCTTTTTTTTATTGACTTGTAGGGGATTTATGTTCTCTGTTTCATCATATCTTAATTTTCTGATCTCAGTTGACTAATGTTAATTGTATATGACTTATATGGCTCGAGCCCAGAAGTTTGGGAATATTTGTAATTTTTTGAGGTATGTGACTTACTAACCTGTGCTGATTTTCGTTTCGGTGGATCTCTTGGTACCAAATGATTCCCACACATCTCATTTCACCTACATATCATTTCTCCCTTGTTCTGAACCACCACTAACTCTGTGTGTGTGTTTGAAAGTACGTGCCTCTATCTCTTTTTGCTGTCTTACTCTTTGTTTCTTTCTTCTTCAGTGATCAGTTCAAGAAAATTCAGCTCCATTAAGATTTTTTTGTTTGTTTCATTCTACTCCTGTGAGGAAGAGTTCTTTTTTTTTTCTTTCTTGATCGATAAGTGTTCGGGATATAGAAAAACCCACTATAACGGAGAAATTGTTGCAACTTTCGCTAAGAGTTCCAAACCACTGGTGATTCCTGTTATTTTCATGTCATTATTTTGTTTCTTGTATAACTTTTTATTGCAGATCTATTCAAACATATGTTTATGGTGGGTTTCTTGAAATGGAATATTTGAATACTATGATTGAAATTTTTAGGTGATTTGAAGTCAAATAGGTAATCTTGCTTTTGTGGGGTTTATAAGAAGATGACTCCAGGGAGGTTCGCCTGCAGTGACTCCAGGGCATGAGGCAAAGCCTCATGTTTGCAGCGGGGGATTAGTCGGTGCACGAAAGCTGGCCCGAAAACCCTCGTTAGGGAAGTTCCCTTTCCAAAAAAGAAGATGATGACATTGTATTTTATATGCTTTTTCCCACTTTTTAGGTCTGGATATTCAACACCTTGAATTTGGACACTTAGTGTTGGATCTTGTAGCATTGAGCATGTAACAAGAGGCATAAAAGAAATTGCCTACATCAAGGGCAAGTTAGAGTATGGGGCAAGGGAAAAATCATCAACAAGGGCTTTGCATATCCCGAACAAAGTAACATTTACCCTATTTTGACTTTTTATCTAAAAGAAACATTGAAAATCAGGTGAATTATGCAAAGAGTAAATTACAAAATATGCTTTATGATTTTTGACATTGAATTCAAGGTTTCATATAAATTTTGGTCCCTCAAACCTTAATTAAGGACCTAAATTGAAAAAATAAAGGACTAACGCATTGTTAATTCGTAACACAAACTACAGAGGGACCATTTTTATACTATTATGTAAATAATGTGTATTTTATTCTGTTTTCATTTTGAGCTGCTGAGGGTTAGTTATATAAGTATTAAAAGTTGATAA
This sequence comes from Lactuca virosa, assembly GCF_052849685.1. NCBI lineage: Eukaryota > Viridiplantae > Streptophyta > Magnoliopsida > Asterales > Asteraceae > Lactuca > Lactuca virosa. Next base: position 56,755,377 of record NC_136428.1, on the reverse strand, counting down.
TGTAAGTTTTCAAGTTAAAAATTCTACATATATTAACTTTATTTTTTGTCTGTTGGGATAAATGAAATAAATAACATCCAACATTTATTTCTCTGTTAATAATTGGGATTGATAGGGATTAATAAAAATTATTAATATTCTATGACTTATTGAATGGTACAAATATTATGTTTGACTTTGAGTGTGCAACTCAATAATAGCTCCATAAATCCTATATGGCACATCAAACATAATGAAAATAAAACAAAGCTAGGTAAAGAACACACCAATTTTCTCATTTTTGGTTTTTTGGCTTCAAAAGCAATTTGCTTCTACTAAAAGTTCTTAAATTTTCTTTTAACTAGGTGAAGAGTGGATTCAACTAAAGGTTCTTTTTATCTTTAATGGTAATGAGTGTGGAGTTGGCTGCAGTTAACATCTCTTAGTTTGCAGAAAATATCTATATTTTATCGGCTAATTTTATGGAAGATTGACATGTAAGAAGTTATTGTCTTGGAAAACTGGGTTTTATTTCAGAATTAACTTGGTCAGGAAGAAGTACTATCTCTTATCTCTTACATATATGTGTGTTGGAGAAGGCTGAAGTGCAGTTGTACTGTTATACACCGCAACTCAAAAAATTCCGATTTTACCTTTGGGTTTGGAGCAACTTCAAGTGGCGCACGTTTTTCTTTTCACCACCTGGCATTTTGGGACTATAGTTAGAGTTAGATCATGCTTTGTTTCTTAAACTTCAAAGATGTAGTGCATTTTGGGACTATAGTTAGAGTTAGATCATGCTTTGTTTCTTAAACTTCAAAGATGTAGTGCAGGAGTTTTATATATATTTTTAGCTTTTTCTACACTGTATGTTTCTCTTTATTTTCATTTTCTTATAAAAGAAATTGTATTACAAGTCTAGCTTATTTTTGTTGTATATTGTCTTTTTATGTTCTTGTAAACGTTGATAATGGAGGTTTTTTGTTTTTTTAATTGTTGATTAGTTTTTCGGTCTTTAAGTCGATAACCCGGATACTGTGGTACTCTCTTTTGCATATCTGTTTGTTGTAGGTGAACACAATTTTATTAGCTGTCATGTTAATACCCGTGTTTTGAAAACCGAATTGGACCGATCGGTTCAACCACAAACCGGTACCAGATCCGGTTATTAGAGGCCAAAACACCATTCATCATGTTAATAGGCAAAAACCATTCAAATCTGTAATTTAAAAAAAAAGTTTTCAATTATATATAATTAAAAGTAATAATAATAATAATATAATTATGACATCATCCGGTTTTTCCTGTTTCTGAGACTCGACCGGTTGAACCAGTTGAACCATCAAACAGCTAAGACGGCTTGTTTGGTCTCTGGTTCGGTTTTCAAAACCTTGGGTAAAACCAAGTGTTAGTTTCAAAAAAATGAGAAATGTATATGCCCGTTTTACCCTTCACGTTATTGATGTTAGTACTTAATCGTGTAATTGAAATTTACAATAGACTTTTCAAATGTCTTTTTGTTAAATAACATTTTAAAGTTTATCTTATGTTGAAAAAACATTCAAAGTATGTTTCCATTACAAGTGTTTTTTCAATAGTTTGTATAGTAACGAGCTGGAAACTATATTTTACAAACGTTTTTGTTTGATGTAAAAGGCGAAACTGAAAAAGCAAAAACAAATTTAAGTTCCTTTTTAATAATTAAATTACGTAGGAATGTAACTAAACTATAATTCTTATATAATTTAATTTACATGTTTTATAATAAACAAAAGATTAAATTACAAAAATATCCCTATAATTCAATAAAAATTACAATTAAAGTCCAAACTTCTAAAAACCTAGACATCACGTTATGTTTGTGGATAAAAGGTTGAAAACTTAGCGTTTTTTGTGAAAATTTTACTATTTTTAATCAAAAAAATGATGTGTTTGCTATGTGATCTCTACAATATAACATGTGTATGAAAATAAAGAATTCGATGCAACCACTTACATATCAATTTGTTCGACACTAATTGGTAATTGATAGTTGTAGATAGATTGTGAGTTATTTGGAACCGATGCATTGTAAGTTATGTAGAAAATGTTTTCGAAATGCAACTTTTAAGAATATGTCATGTTTCCAAAATAAACTATTAGCCGTCCGTCCAAAAGAAAATTAATTGGTGTTTCCATAACGTAGCATTTTCCCTTTTTAACTTAATCTTTCAATTTTTTCATTTGACCCGTGAATTAAAAAGATATGGAATACATTGTATATTATTTTTAAATATTGAGATTTGCTCGAGGATAACCTCTGTGAAATACGCGTTTAAGTATATTTACAAGGGTCATGACAAACAAGTTATTAATATTGATCCAGATGGACAATATGTTGTTATTAATAAAATGATTTCAGGATGCACTATATGTCTCGCCTCCCGAGGCAATATGGAAGATTTTTAGCTTCCCATTTTCTTAGATCCATCTTTTTGTGATGGTTTTGCATGTGCATCTCCCAAAATGATGATATGATGACTAACATTGTTGACAGTGAGAGAGATAAGAGATCAATGTTGATTGTTTTTTTATCTGAAAAATAAAGATATCATTGCGAAACAATATAGATACAAATATTTTCCAAAATAAATTACATGGTATTCGAGCTCACGTTATTAGAATCCTTGAAAACAATGATTAATGTGAGGTTGTTTGGTTTCTTCTAATCCCGTTGAAGGGGAGCTATACTACCTTCGCCTACTTTTATCGCATATTAGTGGCCCTAAATGTTTTGAAGATATCCACAACGTCAACAACATAAAACACCCAACTATTTGTGCAAAAGAACTAATCACCTTTAGAAGCTAATTTCTAAAAAAAATATTCGCACCCGTCGCTTGGCACGGGTAAACGGCTAGTATATATATATATATATATATATATATATATATATATACATATATATATATATATATATATATATACCATGTTAATAAACAAGCCCAATCTATTGGTTTTCTATACCCAGGGTGAGATGAATAACTGATGCCTTTATATTTGTATCGACGAGGCACCAAACGTTTATATAACATAAATTTTATTAATTATAAATACAATATTTTTTTCTATTTAACTAAAGTCCATATCAGTTTACATTTACATCCTTCAAGGGTAATTACAATACTAATACATTTTCACAAATTAAGAATCTACCTCATACTATCTACAATAACCACGCCTCAACCAAACGATACACTTCATATTTCTAACTGAAAAATAAAACAAGATATTTATAAATGATTAAACAAAGGTGAATCCTTAATCAAGTTTAAATTTTTTAAGAACTATAAGTATATATACCAGCTTCAGCATGTGGTTCTCCCTGTGAAACAAAGAATAGGATCAATCATACCTCACATTGGATTAAATCATCAAAGCATATCGAAAATAAAAAAAAAATCTCAAAAAAAAATCTTTGAAATCTAAAATCGGATAACATTTTAAGAATCAAAGCTCAAAGTAATAGCAAACTTTATGATACTTGGATGTGAAGCATTTTTTCATCACTACAAGAGTTTAACAAAATCGTCGACATAAACGAAATCAAACATAAAAATCTGAACTTGTATTCTTTAGCTTGATACAAAACCAGCTGAAGTCATTATTGAGACACAAAAAAATCTTATATGTATAGTAAATAGAGTGTATGTTTTTAAAGAAAACCAGTTGTAAATAGGGTTAAGTATATGCCTCCATGACTAAACTTCTTTTCAATAGAAATTTGGGAAAAAAGCTTAAGTTGTGTTGAGGATGTGCACTGAGATAGAACTGTGAGGATGTGAACCAAGAACTTAAGAAGAATATGTGGTGTGGTGGTTGTGTATCACCCACAGAGAAGCAATCGACACCTAGAACAATGAAACCAAGACTGATGCGACCTAGGTTCCGACCGTCTGGATGGTGTAGGTTGTGTTCGTCAGAGAAGAACCTGAGAGATCACTGAGAGAGAAAGTCGTCAGCCGTTCTCTGGGAGGTCCCGGCAAAACGCTCTGACGGTCATGTTAGTAGTGTATTAGAGAGTGAGGGTTGAGAATCGGGAGAGGTAGCTTACCCTTCAAGGCGGAGTGGTGATCCTTTTATACTAAGGATCCACCTTGGTCCGTACGAGGAACAAGGACTGCAGTTCCGACAAGATCCGTTGTCTTTATTTGTGAGTTGTGTTCCTCGTTGTGTCAGGTCCAACGAGGCGATAATGCTCAGGATGTGCTCCTTGTCGCATGGAACCGTTATCCAAGTCTTGTAGTGGAAGGTGCCCCTTGGCGAAGCTGGGCCTTCCACGCGGTCGCCCCGCGCTGGGGGCGCCCGGTAGCTAGGGATCCGTTGGGGCGGCCGTGCTGGGCCTGGCCGGGCCTCGCTGGGGATCCCTAACTAGGGAGTACCTTTATTCCTGGCCCGCACTGAGGGGCATGTCATCAAAGACTTTACCAAACTAATTAACCACCGGACCAAAAGTAAAAAATTAGAGAAGTCAGAACTTCAAATTACTGAAATTAGGGTATTTAGAAATTAAAAATCGACTCGTAAACACTTTGAGAGCTATGTAATCTACTGATTGATGACTAAAAAATTTGAAAGCATAAAATAAGATTTAAATAGAAATCTTATCTAAGAAATCGAGGATTGAGAAAAGTAATAACGGACGATTTCGATGTGTAGTTCTCCAATCGAGAACAACTTGGTTTTACGAAAACATTTAGGGTGCGTTTGGTTGTAGAAAATTTTCCAGTTTTCTAGGAAATTTTTCCAAGAAAAACGGAAATTTTGAAAACGCGTTTGGTTCATTCAATTTTCCAAGTAAATGAAAATTTTCAGTTTTCCAAATTGTATGTAAGTTAGAAAAGTGATTTTTACAGTTTTCCAAATTTCTAAGATGGAAAATGAAAACTCTCCCGGTTTCGACCAAACGCGTTTTCTAAAATTTTCATTGAAATATGAAAGCGAAAACTCAACTCTATTTTCTGAAAACATTTTCTTAGAAAATGAAAACAGTTTTCCACAACCAAACGCACCCTAAGGGTGGAGTTTTCATTTTTAGTTTTCAATGAAAATGCGTTTGGTTGGAAACGGTGGAGTATTCATTTTCCATCTTAGAAATTTGGAAAACTTTGGAAAACTGTAAAAATCACTTTTCTAGTTTACATACAATTTGGAAAACTAAAAATTTTCATTTTCTTAGAAAACTTTGGAAAATTAAACGAACCAAACGCGTTTTCAAAATTTCCGTTTTTCTTGGAAAATTTTCCTAGAAAACTGGAAATTTTTTCACAACCAAACGCACCCTAAAAATCCCAAAAAATTGTTCATACCCATTTCTCAGAGACGTTAAGCGATCCGCATAGGTGTTCACAAGATCCGCAGAGACACCTCTGCGGAACCTTAAAAACCCCCAAAAAAATTGTCTTTTAGTGCTGCCACCTCATTTCTATAGAGGTGTGTTAAGTTCCTCAGAGACATTAAGTGATCCACAGAGCCCCCTCTGCGGATCTGATGGTCATTTTACGAAACCCGAAATCTCATGGTTATTTGTTGAAAACACCCTCTAACTTTTGGTTATTTCATGAATTTTCTCAAATTTAAATAATTATACTAACAACCCTTACACCCCGTTCTCGAGTTCAACTTAACTGGAGAAAAGAAACGAAATGGGTGGAATGAGAAGAAAATAAAAAAAATTGGTGTTCCCGAGTTTCATTAAAGGAAGGAAGCGAAGGGAAATGGAAGGATTACTTTCCCTCCTTACTTTCCTTCCGATTTGGGAGGATTTGGAAAGAAAGAACAGAATTGATTAATTTTCCTTCCACTTCTCTCCAACTCGGGAACACAAAAGAAAATTTTGTTTACCTTTCCTTTCTCTTCTTTTCTCTCCTGACTTTCTTTTCTCATTTTTTCTTTTTCTTTTGTTAAACTCGGGAACTAGGCGTAATAGTTTCATTTAAAGCAAACACATCTACGTGTTGTTTATTTTATATAATTTCCGACGTGCTAAAAAAAAAGAAACGAAACCTGATTTTTGTTTAATTTTTAGGAGAATGCGAGAAAAATATGACAAGTATTGTAGGAAGTTTGATGAACTTAATGAGTATATATACTTTGTCCTTATGTTGGATTGTGCGATGAATTTTTTTAGACATGCTTTTAGAAAAGTGATTATGTATGACATAAAGAAGGAAAATCTTATGTTGATACAAGATCTAGATACTAACCTTTGGTGTGAAAGGTTGAGAATAGATTGAATGATTTGTTTTAAAAAAATTATAAAGAAATGTCTGACTTTCATTCGTCATCTCAAGAAACTTGTAATGAAGATGTTATTTCATGTGATACAGGCAATGATTTTTTGGGGGAATTTTTGCATGTGAAAGTAACTTGGTTGCAATTGAAACCTAATAAGAAAAATAGGAAATGAGCCTAAATTTGAGTTTACTACCACGTTATAGTATTCATTTTTTCAATTAAAATCATTTGAACTTTTGATCATACTTCCTAGGTGGACTCACATTCCTTTGTTTCAAAAACGATGGCCCAAGTAAGCTACAAACCAATTTGTTCTATTTGTTTATAACAAACATTCAAATTGTTAGCTTTTCATACTTATAATCTTTGAAAAATTAATTACTAACATTTTAATAGCTTTTATAATTTTATTTTATCTAAAATGTATAAATTCTTCTGGTTTTCAACATTAATATCTTCTTTGTTTTTCTCCATCATGGTTGACGTCACTAAAATGGCATGCTGTGAGTAAATAAATAAAAATAACCGAAAGTTACAAAAGGCAACTGGGTTTCCGAAAAAAAATGTGGATAAATTATTTATTGTTCTTAATTAAAACTATTAATAGTACAAGATATGCTTTTTCGTTTTGTTTTGAGCTTGCTCCTAATTTAAATATTTTCCAGGATCCATTAAAAAAAACATAACATGATGCAAGAAATGGATGATTTATTAGTTTACATTTTATCATCTTTGATGCATTAAGTGAATTTCAAACAACATAACATGAAGCAAGCAAGTGCACAACATATACTTATAACATTATCACGAATAATGTGTTTTGGTTTGTATTGATATGGATAAATCCTCTACTTTTATGATCATATGATGAATCCTTATTTTTTGTAAATAATTATAAGTTGACATTCACACAATGACACAACCAACTAATCTTGCTTGGGAGCTAGCCGCCGACGAATTCTGAGATGACCAAACTTCCCTGCACCCGGTGATGAACCCTCAAACAGAAACGGCATGTACCCTGTTGCATTTCTGTATCTCTGTTGAACCTGCAACACCAATTGCACATAATAGTAATGTACTTGCATTTGCATTTCTTTACTGATAATATCAAAATATGTAAAAAAAAAAAAAAAAAAAAAAAAAAAAGTAACATTGGAACAAGTATGTTGCTATTTGAGGGTATTATACCTGAAGGATTTGTTCGCTACTTTTGAGACAATTCCTACCAATGACACAAACGGTCCCACCGGATCCGCCACCTGTAATCTTTGCCCCGTATAAAGTTCCATCTCCATCTCCAGACACAGAGGATTTGCTGTGCTGCATTTCTTGAACCAATTGAACAAGTCTATCTGTCCCATCTGACCCTAACCCACAAGCACTATAACTATAGTGACACTGCATCATAACAAACCAACATACATCATTCCATAAATACCAAAAATACCCTTTCAACAGTCATTAACTAAAAGGTCGTTCGGTTTGAGTTGGGTACCTGATACATTAGTTCCCCGAGAGCAGTGAGTTGCTCCTCTGATGAAGCTGATGTCAGTAGTGCTTTGAACGCCTGGAAATTTAGTGTGGTATTTTTAATAATTTAAAAAAAGGTAATATTTGAAAATGGAAAATAAATAATATACGAACCTTGACACGGAAATTTTCATAAATAGGATGTCGGGTAGCTGCTTTGACTCCATATGAACGTTTTTTGTCAATCACTGTGACTGGGTCGTTGTGATGATCGTATTTTGTTAAAAAAGCTTCACCATTTAACGTATCCGGAAGATTCTTGGAGTATATAGCTTCAAATCTAGAATATTAAATTTTGTGAATAAACATGAAAATAGTTTACAACTTATTTTATAGATTTTTTATAATTGGTGAATATTCACCTGTGAGGGGCGAGATTGCATAAATAATCTAGAGAAGCTTCATCCTGAAGAAGCTCAATACCATATTCTTCTAACTCTTCAAGATTATTTCCATTTCCATTTGAATATGATTTTGAATACACATCAGATGCGGTTGACTTTATCATTTTTCGACCCATAAACGCCCCTATTCTAACTGATCCATAATCAGCACCCCCAATACTGTAAATTCAAAGAAAAAAACATTTAATTAACAACAAATCAAAACAAAATTTTAGGCTTTATAGAGAGTTAAATAAATACCTGTGTCGTAAACCTGAGTCAATTCCCCAAAACCGTATATGACTAGGAATGTCCACCAACCCTAATACTTCAGCTGGCTGTATAAATTTATTTAACAGTTTATAGTTTAATAATGAATATAATATTTTTCAAAAAAAAGAAAAAGAAAAGAAGGAATTATGTAACTACCTGACAAACCATTGCAAGAAGCTTGTTAGCTTCACCACATGCAGAAGCCATTTGGTCCATCACGCCACATGGAGCTCCAACAACAGAGTTTTCCACCTTTTCAATAATAATAATATATAATATAAAGATAAGTGAAACAAAGCTTGTAGAAGTTTATGAACAAAAACGGTGTTTGATTATTATATATACCTTTTGACAGAGTATCGCGAGATCCCTTGAACTGATATTTAACCCTGGGAAACAAAGTTTATGGTTTTAAAACCTTAATAAATAAATGTGTAAGTTTGTAATATAAATAATTACCATGAGCAGCAGCTATAGCTGACATGCTGGCTACTTCCACTGATGCAGAAGAGGATACACCTTTGCCTTCTGGAACAGCTGAAGACACCTGTTTTTTTTTATTTTTTTAAATTTAATATTTGTCAAAGTTGACATGTGTCAAAATGTTTACAGAAATTGGATAAATTATTACCAGCATGCTGATGCTGCTATCGAATCGGATATTTAATTCCTTCATTAAAACAAGAATCGTGCCAGCAACATATGCAGCCCATCTGAAAAATAAAATATGTTGGTATAATTTTTTTTAATAACTTTTTATGTCAAAAACAGATATAATTTGAAGAAGAGAGAGAAGAGAATAAAGAAATACCTTTGTGATGGATCACGGGCAAAGTAACCTTTGGCTTTTTCATATGAAATGGGTTGATCACCATCCATGAAATCTGATATGTCCATGTCAAATGTGGGACCACGGTTGCTCAATTCTGATCCATATGACACCTGACAATATAATCCAACTCATTATTTTTTTAGGGAAATTACGATTTTGTCCTTTGATTTGTATGGATATGGTCCAATTAATAGTTTAACTTCATAGTCTTTTAAGTCAACATCTCATCTGTTAAGATAATGAAGATGACCATTTTGCCCCTATCACTTCATCTTTTCCTTCAAGAACCTTGAAGTCATGTATGATTCTGGTTTCACTTTTAAAATGCAATCTGGTTGATTTGGTGTTGTTATGATTCTAAATAGGCTTCTTGAACTTGATGATGATGAAGAAGATACAGGCAAAATGGTCATTCTTATTGGACCAAATCCAAACCACAGGGACAAAAAAAAAGTAATTTACCCTATTTTTCATTCTTTATAAGTGGAAATTATTATAAGGAAAATGCATTATTTATAAATATTATGTTGAACTTACAATCTGGAGCACAGGTGTAGGTCCTTGTCCTTTGGCATTCTGTCTAGCCTGTGCATGCTTCCATAACCTCTGTTTACTTGGCTGGATTTTTTGAACAGCAACATGACAAGCTTCTCTAATGGGCATCTGTCATATATTTTATTTCCATTTTCCACAAAAAAAAAAAAACAAATTAAATAAGACACTGAGGAATAAATAAATAAAAAATAAGAAAACAAATTGTTCACCTGCAAAACAAGACTTCCAGAGTAGTCAGCAATTCCTCCAATAACATCTAATCTTCCAGGTGCTCTTGCCACATATATATCTTCCTGTATCAGCAAATAATGGGATGAGCTCCATGGAGGGCAAAATAGTCATTTTACAAGGGGTTAACAGAAAAGAAAATTACCTCCCAATTAAAGAGACCAGCAGCAGCCTTACGCTCACGCATATATTGTTTTTCAGTATTCTTTACAGAATCATGTAAAGCATCTAATTCAGCCAAACTCCTCAAAAAACTCATTGTGTCTGGAAGACCCATTACATCTCCATGAAGAATATCAAAGTCCCCAGCATCTCTTCACAAGTTTTTAAAAAAAAAAAAAAAAATCAATGATAATGGTATAATTAAACATTAGTATAAACTTGATAGGGAATGATAAAATAAAATAAAAACTCACGAATTCTGGGGTATGTTGGAATTATTAATATCAACTGAATGTGACCCTGTACGAAGTCCAAGTTCATTTTCAGCACTTGCATACCATTCTGGAATACTGATATCTCTTCCAGGAACTCTTTGTAATTGATACCCTAAAACTATGGCATCACGTAATCTCCGGGCCCCACTAAGCTACAAATTTAAGACATTAAAACCATGTGAATCACAACAATTTAATGAAAAAATGATAAGTTTTAAATTATTTACTTTATCTGATGCGTAATTCTTTCCGTTTGCTGTGTCCTGCAAAATACGTGCTGCAACCTGGAAAAAGATAACAAAATTATGAACTTATGTTTTAAAAAAAAAAAAACGTACTTTTTAAGGGTAAATTTCATTTTTGGTCTCTCAGAGTCTGAGTATAGCTGGTCTTTTCAACATTGGTCCCAAAAAATTTTCTCTAGCAATTTTGGTCTTTCTTTGAGGTTTTTGTAACGTTATGGTTCATGTTCCAAGTTAAATGACTATTTTTGGGACCAAAATTGCAAAAATCATCTATACTTACAGACCAAAAATAATCAGTTCACTTGAAACAGGGATGAAAAACGATACAAGAACCTCAAATATGGACCAAAATTGCAATAGAAATTTTTTTCAGGACCAAAATTGCAAAAATCAGCTATACTCAGGGACCAAAAGTGTAATTTACTATTACAAAGCAGACAAAGATACCTGACCACCATTAACTCCACCATCATAGCTAGGTTTTAAACTGGTGGCGCGTTCAAGGTATGGCCTCCAATGACCTGTGAGTAGATCTCTTCTTATCATCTCAACACCACCTTGATAAAACTGATGAAAAGTTTATTAGTTTATTTAAATTTAAATTTAAAATGTTATAAATTGTTTAGATGCTCGTGGTACCTCAAGCATGTTTCTTAAAAACGGTTCTTCATTGAAATAATCTCTACGGACAAATACAAAAGGTAATTTGTAAGCCAAGGCTTCACTAACAGTTCCATATCCGATTTTTCCTGAAATAATATTATATATCATACAATTAATGAGCTTGAAATCTTGATTTGATTTATTGTCATACTAAAATCTCAGTACCAAAGAGGAAGACAAAGAATAAATATTCCATAAACTAACCAAGCATACAATCTGATGCAGCCATCACATCAGGGGTATATGTGTCTTTTGCCAGCTTTATGAAATTTGGAGGAAGCTCTTGTTCAGATGACGCCCCACAAACCTGTAATTGAGTAGATTTTTCAAAGTACAATTCCTTAATAACAAAAACAAAAGTGAAATTACAATGCTCTAATAGAACTAAACAAAAGTAGGATGCTATAATACACAAACAAATGAAAGTATGTTGCTACTTCATGCATTTACTATTTTACCCTAGTTTTAATGAATCAATTTGGAGGGAATATTCAGAAGTGAACATACCAGGCAGAGCCAACCAGGAGGTAAGTACTCCTCTTTTAACTTCCAACCTGCTGGCTGCAAATTTTCATAGGTGAAACATTATTAATGAATGACAAATCTTTTTAAAAGATTTACAACTTTATTTAAAATACAGTTTTTTTTAAGACCTATGGATTATATTTTTTTTTACTATAATCCATTCCATCCAACCAAACAGACTTTAAATATGTAGCATATATTAAGACATTAAAATGACCATTAACTTACTTGTCCACCAAAATTGAGAATAACAAGCTTCACATCCTCACTAATCCCCATTTCACTCCTCACCTGCATCACAATAGGGAAAATAAATGTACAATTTTTTTTATTTTTTTAAAAAAGGATCAGTCAGCAATATGGAATCATTATAGCAAAAGCAAATACTGTGTTACAAACCTCCTTGCGTGATTTGTGCAGCCTTCTTACAACCAAAGGTACATCAATCACATCCCTAAAAGCAGGCACTACAGAAGACAATTTATAAATGGAAATTCATTTTGTACATTGGTAACTTTTAAATGGAAATATATTATTATTATGTACACCAACTTACTTGGGCAGTATCCAGGTAGACGAATTAGGAACTCACAATGTGAATAGTCCTCGGCTATCTGTATAAATTGCCAACTAGATTTAAATATAACTTTGTATAAAAAATGAGAACATAATATCGTATCATCAAGAAAAAAGAAAATATCATAATACCTGCCATACTATTGACCTATGATGATATCCAGCAGCCATAACATATTCTGCATAAATGAAGTCCCAACTGCAATAAAAAACTTTAAAACAATTAAATGACTGATAAAATGTTACAGGATACTAAAATCAGGCAAATGAGCAATCTTTTTTCACCTAAATGGAGTAAAAAGAGGTGGGCATTCACAGTTACCTGAAATTTGTTACACAAACTGAACGTATACCAGCATCAGCTGCTGCACGACAAGCAACTGCAACAACATCTGATACCTGTTTCATAAAACAATATTCACATGTGAATATTTAATATATATATATATATATATATATATATATATATATATATATATATATATATATATAACTTAGATGCTTCATTAAAGATTAACATGCAACAGGACTTTAATGTGCACAAAAAAAGCCTGAATTAGAGAAACATATATAATATAAGCAGGTTATTAGTTATTACCACTAAGTCTGCCTTGATGGAGTTGAGCCACTCAACTTCTGTAGCCAAAATAGAAGCACGGGGTGCAACAGCTGTCTCATTATACTAGAGTAAAACCAAGAACCATAAAGAAAATGACATTAGATACCAAAAAAACGTAACTTTCAGAACAAGATAGGACAACTGATATGATCAAAATGTAATTAGAAGAACCATTTTCTAAACTTTGCAACTAAAATCAGGAGTAATCACTTAAGGCATACCTTTTCCAAGGAGGCGAGTCGATCCACTGTTAAAGCATCTGCTTGAACAGCTCCACAGTCCAAAACAAGCTGTGACACAAGGAAATTGAGTCAAGAAAAGTCAAAGATTGTAATCTGTTAGTAGACCTCTGAAAGTGAAACCCACCTTCCTAAGGAAAAGTCTTGGAGATTGTACTTCAGTAGTGAACACAAAGTCCGGTGCACCAGTCACCACATGAACATCATGCCCAGCAAGAATGAGGTGGCGAACAACCTGCACAGAGCTCAAAAAGGAAATCAATGATTCGAAGAAGCACGCAGGAAAAAAGATAACTATTATGCTTTAATCAATCTATTATCTATAACCAGGTTCTTGAACTGAAATAATCGCTTTGAAAATGCACAATATTTTTTCCCACATCGTTAGAACACCAACACTAGTTATTGATCATTCTTATTGGTAATGGACATGTTTGTAACATAGAAACAGCAACATCAACAACGACTACAAAGTCATGTATATAATCGTGATCAACATAATATCTACTTCGGTTTCACAAAAAAGGGGTTTAAATTTAAGACTAGAAAGATGATAAAAACACGATCACGGCTAAAACAAAATCGAAATAGAAGAAATTGACCGAGAGAATTACCTCGACAACACGTGTGGCATGGCCGAATCCATGGCCAGTAACATAATAAGCGAATACAAGATGATTCCGGGAAGCTGATAATTCTTCCACTCCGTCTTCAATCCTCATCTTCGTTCAAGGCGTTTCAGAGTTGAATTACTGCGGCTGAGGCTGATCAGACAAGGAGATATTGATTACCGACCAATGTGACTTGTTGTATGATTATTGAGCATAGCAAGTGAATGGATTTTAAAGGAATCACTAATCAGTGAAAGGGTGATGAACTTGATTTGGTACGAGAAAGTGACGTGAAATTTGGGAGATTTGAGAGAGATGGAGAGTGCAGACGACAGATTCATGGGTTGTGTCTGCGCTTATCCTCTTTCGTTTAATTTGTTGATTGATTAATTGATTTAGAAGTGAGATTTTAGTCCTCAACTTTATACCCACCACCTTTTTAGTCCTTAGATATTGAAAAATGCCATAACCCATCCATGTGTTTTCTAGTTTCTTCTCTTACTTTTCTTGTGAATTCTACTTTTTCTTTTTTGTAATACGGTAATGTAATATCACAAAAAAATAAATAAATAAATAATTTTTTTTTGAATTGGAGAACATTCATAAATTATAATGTTCTTTTATGAAATTAATGATCATTTTATGATAAATATAAAATGTTAAAAATATAAGCATTTTTTAGTTAACAAGATCCCATTTTCGTCATTTTGTGAAATTAAAAAGTATGTTGTTATTTTGTGAATGTAACAAAGTTAAGAGGTTATAAATTGATAATATTAATTGCATGGGCATTGGTAAAAGATTGGAAATACATAATCAATAAATCATTACTATCAATGTGGAATTTTATGTATACATATAATTTGAGGGGGTTGTCATAATTGTTTTGGTCAAAAATCAATCAAATGAATATCAACCAAATTATATGAGAGGTTGTGGTGTTGTGACTAATATGAGTATCGAATTGAGATCAAAATGACACAAGTGGTCTACAAAGAAAGCCTTTGACCATTGATAGGATCTCCGGCATAAAACATTGGGAGGTGATCATTATCACCTGCCTTGTTTGATTTTATATATTTGAATGCAAATTACAGAAATGATAATAAGAATACAAGTGCAAGTGTTTTAGCAGCTCTAGGTGTGTTCGTAGTGTGAATTATACATGTGTATTTATAGCCTTAGTTAGATAACTAGAAGTTTGATATTATCGGGATCCTGTTGAACAAGTATTCGCAAGTTGCATTGACTTGGTATTTCCGAATCTTAAGCATGTTTGAAATGATTCTCCGGAATAGATGAGTTTTATGTTGACTATTTCTGCACAAGTGAAGAATAAACGACTAATATATTCGTTAATCTTGTTAGAAAAATAATAGTAATGGTCAGGATCCTGATGTATGTTTCGGGATCTTGAGACTCCTTTAAGAACCAGCATCCTAAATAGGTTTAAGGATCTTGACCCCTAACAATAATATCATAAGGATTGAAGTGAAATTGCGTGTTAATGTGGTATGACAACCTTCATATGATTTTGTCAATGTGAAAGTATTTTGTCATTACAAACACTGCATAGTACTTAAGTTTTATAAGAGAAAAAAAGTAAGTATATACTTAAAATGGTATAATTAATAAATGTCATGCATTTTAACATTTGATGGATAATTAATAATACTTAAAATGGTATAACTTTTTTTAAATATCAAATAACTTTCTTATTTTATTATAAAACGGTATAATTAATAATATTTAAAATTAAAATGTTATAATTTTTATAAAAAAAAATATCAAATAACTCTTGATTTATACTAACATTATTCATATAGAAACTAAGAACGGTATAACTTATAATTATAAGGTTGTCATGATGGAATTCTTTTATGTTGACTTTTGGTAATTATTGAGAAATTGGTGGAAATTCTTATGAAAGTTTTCTTTTGAGACGGTGGAATTATATTGAACTAGCAAAAAATTAGAAAGAAAACATTGCGACATATTAGAAGCTACAACATGATTATGAAACCAAGAACTCCAACCTAGTTTAGCTTTACTACACTTATTGGATAACAAAAACCACAACATCATTCGCTAGAAACTCCCAAAATCGCTTAAGAAAGCCAAAGGAAAGGCCATTAGGACCCCATGCCGTGGAAGACCCACAATCCCACACAACCCTTTTAATCTCCTCACACGTAAACGGAGCCTCAAGAAACTGAACCTAAGGTGCCGATAAAGCGGAAAAAAAAAGACTTGGTTCAGTTGTAGACCGAGTTCCTAACTGTCTCGAAAGCGAGTGATAATAAGGACAAATTTCTTCCTTAACACGCCCCAAATCATCAACCCAAACCCCATTACTCATCACTCCTTAGATAGCTAACTGACATATCTTGTGATTAATAGTGCCGTGAAAATAATCAAAATTCTCTTCACCCCCGATACCTCACTGAACCTTCACTTTCTGAGTTAAATCTACATGGGAAAGATGATCTAAATCTGTAAGATCCTTCAGAACCGTAATTCGCTTCTCACGTAAAGTCGTTGTATCCCGATCAACCATAAGAGACATATCAATAGACTCAATCAAATCCGACAACTCTTTTCATTTAGACCCCACCCTTTCTCGACTACTAGCATTCCGACGATTGGATTTGAGAAATTGAAGTTTCTTCTTAAATTTAACTCACATGTTGCCAAAATCAACCCCCAAAGGATCATGCAAACAAGAATCTCAAACGAATACATCGAAACCGTACATATCAAACCACGAATGAGATATACGAATAGGAATCAGAGCAAAATTAGCCCTATGCTCTAATAAAAGAATCAGACGATGATCTGTGATTCTTTTATCCAAAACCAAGCTCCTGAGATAAGGGAAAGACTCCAACATGCCACCAGTGACCAAAAAACTATCCAAATTCCTAAACTTAGATCCCCTCTTATCACTCTAAGTAAATTGGGGACCACCCAAGGGAATATCTACCAACTCATGATCAATGAATTGATTGAAACTCCTAGCCAAAGCTGGATGAAACTGTGCCCCCATCCTTTCCAACTCGTCCCGGACTTGATTAAAGTCACCCATCAACACACGCTATCCCAAAAAAGAAATAATCATATGTAAAATTTGGTTCCAAAGATGTCTCTTGCAAGGAGCCTCTTGTAGAGCATAAACTAATATAAATAACACTTACATCCCTGTAAACACCTACACCACCTCAACCGCTATGAAATAATCAGAAATGATCACCCTCTTCTGAATAGCATGATTTGGATCCCAAATAAAAAGAATCCCACCCAAAGCACCACGAGGAGGAGAGAATTCATGAGAAAAATAAACATTGCCCCAGAACGACCGAACCGTACCCAAATCAATATTTTCCATCTTGGTTTCTTGAATAGACAAAAGTTTCACCTTATGTCTATTACATAAGGGTCTAATCCATCCACATTTATCTTTAAACACGTTCCTTAAATATTAATGGAAAGACAATTCATGCAACAACAACTCTTTCCACGTGACCTTCAACAATTTATTTTACATGATCGAAACACACATCCATATTATATCCTAATGCTTTCCCAATATCCAAGGTTTTTTGAATTTCATTCAAAAAAGAGTGAGCATTTAACGACCTTTCCGAAGAACCATCATTACCAAGAAAATTGGAAAAACCCCGAGGATGACACAAATTATCCTCTGAAATATCAATACCCGACATCCTACCGAACCTCCCGAGAAACCCACCGAGGCGGAACCACCTCGCTTCTTTACAACAGATGTACCTTTTGCCGAAGCAGCAGAAAAAAACAGAAGAAACTTGAGGGAATGTGGCAGCAACAGCAAGAGACGACACACCTGCTATAGTAGCCGGAACAGTAACATTGACGGGTACCGTAGCAGTTTTTAGGACTGCTAGAATAGCAGAAGCGGGCGAGGCTGATGGCGCAACAAGATCAGGATGAGGAGAGCATGCCTCGTTCACTTCAGCAGCTGAAACATTCGACGTATGTCTTTAGGATTTTTCTCATGTTCTTTCCGATTATACCCCACATCATTCTTCATGTTTTCCATGGTTTGGTAAATACCAAAAGGATCATAAGTAACCTCTTCGTTATCATGCAATGAATGAGTAGTACCTCTTATTCAAAATATCCACTATCATCTACATTATTAAATCCGACTTTGGGGAAATCACAAGAAAATGAAGGAATCCACCCGGGTGCTTCTTTATTTCTAATCGGGAATATTACGTTATCAACCCGAACTTTGACAACATCCGATATTATACCTTGAAACGAAGATAAAATGTAAATTCAATTCTTATGCACAGCTTCCCTTAGGTCATCCTCAAGATGCACAATAGAACCCCATTTAGCAATAATTTTTTTTCTAAAAGATGCTTTACTTCATGCACTCAATGGTCAACCTTCCACATCAACCCAAACAAGTCTTTCCAAAGGAACAAAATTTCTATCCCAAGGATATTTCTCCACAATCCAATGAATCATAACATTACTGGCCATGAAATTCTTGCAAGCAAATTTACTCTTAACTCAAAAAATGCCCACAATCCACCCACATATCTTACCTCAAAGTCATCAAAACCGTGACTATCTATAGCAACTCCCTTAACAACACTAGCATGTTAATTTACCGAAACCTCATACTTCTCAACTTTAGAATGAACTAACTGCACGTCATAGGTTAATAGAAAATTTTGTTTGGGAGAATCTTGGTATTGCAGCAAAAAGCTTATGATAACCGAACCACACATCATACAATTGATTAACCATGTGATCAATGTTCCTAACACCCGAGAATCTAATAAAACCAAATCGTTTCCCAATACGAGATTTCTTATTGGAAATATAAACACCCATGATTTTACCAATATGATCACATGCGCATTTTAAGTCGTTGGAAAGAACAGAATATGTGAAATTTGTGACATAAAAGGAAGTGAAATCAGAACTTACGTGAAAATTCATATCGTTAGTCGACTGTCTATAACATTTGTGCATTGAGTTCTGATTCCGAGTTTTATCCATGTAGGTTTGACTCTGATTACATGAATAATCTTTTCTCCATCTTGATTCCATACTAATACGATCAAATCCCCCCTACCGACGATGTAATGCCTGTAGATTTGGGCTAGTCAATTACAATAGAATAAGCTATAAAAATGACATTTTTATAGAAGATTATTTGGGATAAATAATCTTAGCCAAAGTTATAGTATATGTGACAAGGATTATATACATATAAAGAACTATGAAATTCGACTTCGTATGAAGAAATTATGTTTTTTCAAAGTTTCGCGATTAAACCGACACAACTTTGCGTATCATAAAAAGTAAATTGTTGATAGCTTACTTATTAGTCTAAGTGATCTAAACTAAATTCATAGTAATCATAAAACCGAGAGTGTGCATATAAAGAACGTCCAAATATGACTTCATGAGAGGAAGTTATAATTTTTTTTGAAGTTTCAGCGCAGCAGTGCAGACACAGAAATCGAAATTTAAATTGGTTGAGTGTTAGCCGAAACAATCTACACTTAATTGAAGATCTCATGAATATGAACTCGTCAATATAAATACAGTCGAGAACGGAGTTCGTATGAAGAAGTTACGAATTTCGCACGAACTTTAACAATCTAAACCGGTATAAATATGAGTTTTAGTTAGAGTGAGATTTAGCTGTTGGGACCTTAATGAAAGTTGTATAGCTCGTCGAGAGGATTCCAGGTATATAAAGAACGTAGAAAATGAATCTCGTATCCGAAAGTTATGGCCATCCGAAGATCTGTGAGAAATACATTGGGCTGATGACATGGCAGCACCGGAGTGCACCACGTCACTTGGTCGGCATTCGGGCTCTCTCTCAAGACAAGGTGACGTGGCACCACGAAAATTGGACATGTGGCACCATAATTTGACGACACATGGCGGCTTCTAGAATCTGATGGGGTGAACCGAGAGTGTGCATATAAAGAACGTCCAAATTTGACTTCATGAGAGGAAGTTATGATTTTTTCGAAGTTTCAGCGCAGCAGTGGGGGCACAGAAATCGAAATTTAAATAGGTTGATTGTTAGACGTAAGAATCTAAACGAAATTTGAAGATATCGTGAATATGAACTCGTCAATATAAAGACAGACGAGAACGGAGTTCGTATGAAGAAGTTACGAATTTCGCACGAACTTTAATAGTCTAAACCGGTCTAAATATGAATTTTAGTTAGAGTGAGATTTAGCTGTTGGGACCTTAATGAAAGTTGTAGAGCTCGTCGAGAGGATTCCAGGGATATAAAGAACGTCAAAAATGAATCTCATATGCGGAAGTTATGGCCATCCGAAGATCTGCGAGAAATGCATTGGGCTGATGATGTGGCAGCACCGGAGTGCGCCACGTGACTCGGTCAGCATTTGGGCTCTCTCTCAAGACAAGGTGACGTGGCACCATGAAAATTGGACACGTGGCACGACAATTTGACGACACGTGGTGACTTCTAGAATATGATGGGTGGACCACGGAGACGACGACACGTGGTCCACCGACACTAGATTCTTACAAAGTTCAGGAACATACAAAACCTCCCTAAGTTTCACATCTTTCCCCGAAGTCATTTTTAGAACGACATCACTAACAACTTTGATATTCGCGGTAGCTGCATTTCCCATGTAGAGCTTTTCACCATCTTCAACACTCTTATCATGACACACATGACGAGTATCCACCGTGTCAATCCACAACTCCTTTGAATTTGTATTCATGAGATTCACCTCAGAGACCATAGCCGTGAGATCAGTTATCATGGCCACCAACTCCATGTTATCATTCACCATGTTTGCTTGATGGTTTTCTCGCTTAGGTTGCGGGCACTCCGAAGCCTTGTGACCCGGTTGGCCACAATTGTAGCACTTGAACTTCTTCTTGAAAGTTCATGCCTTGGGGCCTAAGTTTTTGCCCTTTGCTTTCCCTTTGTGAGGTCCCTTGCCTTTGCTCTTGGAAGTTTTACCAGCTTCCACCATATGAACCTTAAAAGATTCAACTTCACTGTCTTTCTTTAAAGCCATTTGATTTTCTTTTTCAATGCGAAGATGCACCACCAGTTCCTCTACAAACATCTCCTTTCGCTTATGCTTAAGGTAGTTTTTGAATTCTATCCAATCGAGAGGAAGCTTTTCAACCATTGATGCAACTTGGAAAGACTCATTAAGGTCAATCCCTTCTGCATTGTTATCATTTTTAATGACTTGAAGGTCTTGGACTTGACTCATAACAGATTTTGAGTCAACCATTTTGTATTCCAAGAACTTAGCAACAACATGCTTCTTGGTACCAACATCTTCTGTCTTATACTTCCTTTCCAAAGACTCTCATAGTTCCTTAGCAGTTGCAACTTTACAATAGATTCGCCGTCTGTTCCCAGGGTACAACAACCTTAACAGTGTGTACTGTCGGATATATCCACTTGCCTGAAAGAATCGTCGGAAGCAGGTGTACAGAGAATGAAGAGGAAGAAGAGTATTTTCATTCGTGTGTTGAATGAGACAGTGGAGGTCTCCTTTTATAATTGAACATGTAACATCAACAAATCAATTCGTCATTAAGGAATTGATTGAGGCAGCAACAAATCAATTCGTCGTTAAGGAATTAATTGAGGAATTAAATGTCAACTAATGCCATTAAATACATAATTAGTACATCAGTTACAAAATTCAAACTGTCAAGTTTAGCAAAAACGGGGGTTGCACGAGCCCGAGTTTTCGGAGCTGCATTCGTGTCCGCAGGTTGCGCCCATGCACAAGTTCGGTGTTTTTGGTTTACGAAATCCAAGATTTGCACCCCCTTGCGCGCGGGTAGGACTTGAAGTAAAACCATAGACACAAGCTTGTAAGTCTTTCATGCATTTAAGCTTATAAACATAGTTGAGTTTGGTCTTTCAAATGTGGGACTCATTCCCACATTTATCTCTTTTGCTAACTTTATTCTCAAATACCCGTCTTTGAGTATCGAGATCCCATTCACATATACTCAATTTTAGACATATAATATATTGTTTCGAAGTTCTCACGGAGGAGAACACAAACCCACTTAGAGTTAATTATATATACAACATATATATATATTTATATATGTTCAAAGTTAGTAAAAATATAAATATTTATACTAAAATTTTCCAACATTGGCAATCAAGAAATCAAAACCGAAATCTATTAAGAAAATATCTTTTCCATTTGGTCACAATCATTCTATTTAGGAAGATATGTTGGGGAAAGGTCCAAAAATCTTATTCCTATCCGATCATCCGACCACTTTAAAACCTAAAAAATGACTGAATAAAATATTATTGTACATTAGCTCGACAATTATATGTTAAATCAAATAATATACAAAAGCATTTATACATTTGCTTATTTTGTTATAAATTATGTGTTAATCAAACTTTGTAATCTTCTTGTGAAAGAAGTGTTCAAATGAATATAAATGGCGTGGACCTCTAATGCGCTTAAAAAGTATTACGTATCAATGCTTCTTAATGGATCTACAATTGCCTATATAATTGTATGTTTGTATTTTGTAACACTCTGTGTTAAGAACATCTAAACTGAAAAACTGGAAAACTTTCTTGTATAAAAAACAATTAAAAAAACAATTAGCCATTATTTTTAACTTGGGATTTTAACAACTTTATTGTAAAAAAAAAACCTTTTGAGTTTAATGACAAGACTACGGGAATTTTGTTAACACCCAAGTTTGGCAACCTAAAAAGATGCATTAAATCCATACAAATACACCAATGTCAATCTGATAGATAAATTTTGGCCTAAAAGTAAAACTGACCAATGTTTACGAAAGTCGAGGGTTCAAGTCTCACTGTGGACATAGATGAAATAATTTAGGAATAGTTTAGTATATATATTTGTATTTGTTGTTCCAAAAAAAATGTGCTACCGTGTTTAATAAACAAATATTTAATACGACATTAAAGTTTGTGTGGGATATCATGTAAATATCTATTCTAAACACGAAAAATATTACTATAGAAAATATAAGAAAACAATCAATTTTAATCTCATTACGTGAATAAACATTGTATTTGAAATATTTTATTTCAGACTAAATTAATTTTGTTTTGAAATATTGGAATACCAATGAGATGTTACGTAAAGAAATCTAAAATCTAACATTTCAGACAATCTTACATTTTGATGTCTTTATGTGACATTCGTACATTTTAGGGAACATATTCGAACTAAGTGAATTTCACAACTTTAGGTTTTTTATTGTTATCAACATATTATCTAAATTCACAATTTTGTTTAAAATTGTAACATCCATAAAAAATCATGAAAATTTTAAATTTTTAAAAAACCAACCCAAAATCAAAAATTGT
Source organism: Lactuca virosa (assembly GCF_052849685.1). Taxonomy (NCBI): domain Eukaryota; kingdom Viridiplantae; phylum Streptophyta; class Magnoliopsida; order Asterales; family Asteraceae; genus Lactuca; species Lactuca virosa. The sequence continues at coordinate 56,731,997 of NC_136428.1, read as the reverse complement.
TTACAATATAGCTTTCAAAACATGTTCAATATCAGAGTTTCTCAAAATCAGAATTTCAAAACATGAGGATGTGTACGGTCACACGTTCGCCTTCCCGCGATCCTCTGAAATACCTGAAACATAACTCAAAACTGTAAGCCAACGCTTAGTGAGTTCCCCCAAAGTACCAACACAACACATAATCATAATAACAACAACAAACAACATGCATACGGAGCCTTCAGTCTGAATGGAACGCCCCACCGGCCTACAGTCTATCTGGTACGCTCACAGAACCTTCAACATGACTGGTACGCCTCATCGGGCCTTCAACCTATCTGGAACGTTCTCTGAGCCTTCGGCTTGACTGGTACGCCTCTCGGGCCTGCAGGCTATCCGGGACGCCCTGGGTCTCTCGACCTTCAGCACATAACAGGACCGCCTCAACCCAACATACCATCACATATCAACATATACCATATCAAACCTTAGCTAGCATATACAGACAGTCATACAGATCTAACAGATCACTAAGCATAGCATCATCCTATATACCATGATACAGATCTAACAAATCGCTACAACATACAATCATGCGATAAACCAGGATAACAATCCAAAGGGGCCGACCTTGGTGCCATCGACCCAAAAGTACAGTGAGGAAAACTCACCTTGCAAACTGAACATAACTGATGAGGTCTGACTCTGAATCTCAGCTCTCTAACCGATACCTATTTCCACCAAGTGATCAATTCCATGAAAATCCCAAAATACCCAAAATACCCTCAAGGTCAAACTTGGTCAAAGTCAAAGTCAACTGGTCAAACCCACTAAGTCAACTGAGTCAACCCAGCCAAGTCAACTCAACAAGGCTGACCCGGTGCGAGTATAGCGTACACGAAGCCTCGCAGTTGACCACCATCGGGGTGGTTGACCAAGTACGAGGGGCGTACTCCCAGTACTCGGGGCGTACCCTTGCAACCTCCAAACTCCATTAAGTGCTTAATGGCTTAAGCACTTAAGTCCATATTTCAGATCTAAGGTCCAAATACACTCTAGAGTCATAAAGTTTCCAACTTTATGACTTTACAAGTCCAAAAAGTGCTTAACACAAGGTCTTAATCCATTAAGACCTTCTACAAGATGCATGAAGCAAATCTAACAAATGGGACCTCATTTTTATGGCTTAGGACCCCTCTTAGGGTCTGCAAGGACAACTCAAATTGACAAGAACAAACCATGCACAAGATGAGACTTTTGGGACCAAAAAGTAACATAAAAACACCCAAAAATGAGATCTAGCGAACAAGTCATCAAGGTATGAACTTTATACCTTCTAATGATGGAGAAGGATGCAAAACTCCCAGATCCAAGCTTTCTTCAAGCTTTCAAGCTTCACCACCACCTTCCTCTTCCTTTGGAACACACAAAAACTCACATTAAACCTTCCAAGAGCTCAAATGAGGCTAGGGTTTGCAAGAGAACACGAGTATGATGATGAAGGATGGAAATGAGAAGAGAAATGAGGCTTAATGTTGCTTAAATACCACCCAAACCCTAAAAATTTAGGGCTTCCTTCTTTAGCTAGTAAGCCCCGCATACATAAGTGTACGCTCAGCGTACTAGGGCGCGCCCTAGCACGCTCAGCGTACACACATGTACGCATGGCGTACTTCTCCTGCCAAAATTACGAAAATGCCACTAAGGCTTCAAGGCACTTTCTCTTGGGACTTACGGACCAAAATGTCATAAAATAAAATTATAAGGATGAATTTAGAAGTACCTTAACATCGATATGTTACAAAAATAAGTTTATAGAACCAATTTTTTTAGAGTTTTTTTTTTCTCTAGTTGATGGCCAAGCGAGTGAATCAATGGCATTATGTAGTATGTAACGTCAAATTACACATGTTACGATTTGGCATCCAGAATAAATGTTGTTATACGGATAACTGATGAGATTGGCATCCAATATTTTGTAAGTATTGATACTGGTATCCTACAAATATGGTGGCATTGTATGTTTTTAATCCCACTGTTAAAAGTTTAACCGTGTAGTTACATATTGATATCCTATTTTGATTGGAAATTGATTGCTTTGGGAAACCAATCGGGTCCCGAAAACAACTAAGTATGTTACTTATTCCTTATTACAGCGACTCTGAACATAAAACACGAAACACAGAGTTATATGAGGCTGATGAATCACCAAATGAAAATCATAATTTGTTGATGTTGATTGATGATTCAAAACAACATCTGCACGAGAGCCCTTAGAAAATTGTGAAGTTATATTAGACTTTGAAGAAACTAATTCTGGCAACGATCATTTTGAGAATATGCCTTTCGATAAGGATAATTTTGAGTTTTACTGTTTTGATTATGAAGAACTAAAACTTATTTTTAGGGAATGCCTACTCTAATACCATTTCCTAAATATATTTACAAATCTAACCCATCAATTAACAACACCACGTCACATATCATAAAGTTTCAACTGTTCAAAACCAAAGGTGTTATGAAGCTAGCATTAAGAATGAAATATGTTGACAAGAGATTCCATAGAAATCTACAAAAAAGGTTTGAAGTTGTATATTGTGTTGATGTTTGTAAATGGCAAATCAAGGGCATGAGATGATGAAATAATTAAACTTTTTCAAGTTTGTAATTTATGGATGAACACACTTGTTTAAGAACAAATTTTTGTTTCTGTCATTGCCAAGCTAACAAAAAAATGTTGGGTGATTTCATAAAGGATATTTTAGGTGAGAGTTTTGGGAACATGTTACGAGCTAAGATCGAAGACATGTAAGGTTTATCGTATGTCTGATTTCTAGGAAAGTTGGCTAGGTTACACCATGAAATTCCAACTTAATGTACATGCCTACACATGGTTGGTCATGAAAAATTAGAAAGGGCATGCTTCCATATGATGCATTTTAATATAATGACCTCTAACGGTGTTGAGTCTATAATTACATTGTGGAAATATGAACGTAAACGACCAATTATGATGTTCATTGAGTTTTTTCATTGCACTACATAACAATGGTGTTTTCCATGTTGTAATTTGTGAGCTAAATATACCAAAATCTATACATGCAAGTACGTTGTATCACTTTATGATGAAAATTTTATTTCTTTTTGTTAGGCGTGTCAACCCCAACAAATAATAGGGGTACAAAATGACTTCAAATACATTGTTATTTTGCAATAAAGAGTAGTACAAAGTAAGCATGGTCGGTCCACAAAGACACAGAAAAATATTTATACCTGTTTGCGTAAGGTATTAAAGTCACAGAAACAGGGGATTTGTATGTAGTGATTAAAGCAAATGACTAAAGGAACAATAAATTAACTAATTGATTAAAGCAAATTTAGAATTTATGAGAACTCCAACTCCATGTATGATAATTGACAATTTAACAATGTGATTCAAAAATGATAGGATACTTACTCAATTCTACCTAATTTGGTACTTGAAAGTGTTAACAAGCTCTAACACTTCCCTGGTATGTCCTCCCAAATGTTGATTAGAGCAAATAACTAAAGGAACGAGAAATTTACTAATTGATTAAAGCAAATTTAGAATTTATGAGAACTCTAACTCCATGTATGACAAGTTAACAATGTGATTCAAAGATGAAAAGATACTTACTCAATTCTACCTAAGTTGGTACTTGAAAGTGTTAACAAGCTCTAACACTTCCCATTCACCAAGTTGTCAAATTCAAAACAAGCTATTTGAAAGTAACCTAACCTTTTAATTTAAGTCTAAACAAGCTCTTAGATAGAAATCAAAAAGTTACAATAAGGTTTATGTGAATGTTCCCAACAACACCCAATACTCCTCACAAGCTTGGGAGCATAAGAGTATGTGAATAAGATTTACACTAAATCCATTCAATGGAAATCATTTTAGTGTTTGTTACTTAATCCAATTTACAAAACAAGTACGGATTTTGCAATTTAGATAACTTGATTGATCTAACCATAATTTCAAATGGCCAATAAGAATCACAATTAGAATCAAACATTTGGTTGAAACAAAATCAAATTCACTAAATAGAAATTGAAAGCAAACATCAAGTCATATGATTAAAATCACAACTAAAAAGTCAAGACATGAAGTTGGAGAAACTAGGGTTCTAGCCACACATGACTAGAACAAGATCACAAATCTAGAAAATGATATTAAAGTGCTTAGAAAATGAAATCAAATGTTCCCAAGTGTTAATCAACTCCAAAATTCTACAGAAAATCGCCCAAAGTGCTCCCAAAACCGATCCCCCGAAAAATGAAGTCGGTTGCCATTTTTTAGAAAAGATGAGAAACTGCCACTAAACCCACGTCCACGTTTCCACGACCCGCGGAAATTTACATTGTCGTTTACACGGCCCGTGGAAGCACAAAAAGTTGGATGCAACAGGTACATTTCCACGGCCCGTGGAAATTCAAGGCTAAAATTTTCGCGGCCGTGGAAATCTCTGGCTGCGAGATTTCCTCAATTTTCTGCAACTTCTTCCTCCGTGACCTGAAAGCCGTGGAATCTTGTATGCACCTTCTAGATAACTCCCTAAGTGAGATACCACCTCCAAAAGTCCCTGAAAAATCATAGAATTGTGCGAGTGAAATAATATCATGAAATATCCCAAAAACATGTAAAGTGCATGGAGTTAAGCCTAAATGCAATGCAATGGTGTGTAATAAAGGTGCAAAATAGGTGCATAAAATACACCTAACACTTTTGTAGCAGACTTTAGAAGTAAACTACATGTGACGTAGAGAAGGTTATCCATAAGAGGATGCTTAAGTAGGCGTAATGGAAGGTATATTCAATAAAAACAACACCTTTAAAGTATATGATAACACAAGAAGAATGGCATCGTTAACCTACAAGATAAGACTTGCACATGTAAGAAATGACAATGCCTCAGCATACCACATGATCATGCAATATAAGCATTTAAATCACTATCACTTACATAATATGACAAACTGGTTGAGAATTGTTTCACAACAACGGTATATCGAGCTACATATAGACATGTTATGCATGATGTTTCATCTCCCGTTGAACAAGAAACACCAGATCAAGTGATTTAATTTAAATCATTGCTAATGGACAACCGCCAAGTTGGATACCCACAAAACCATAATGATGTTCCAAGTGGAGGGTCCCATAATCTAGATGTGCAATCATTGTCAAAAGAGGAGCAACCTTTCCCATCTTTATTTCTGGACGATTCGTCAAATTAGGGATTATCAAGTAGGAGTAAGTATAAGTCCATAGTGTAGGTAACCAGCCAAGAACAGTTATGTTCATGCAACATGACTTGTTTGACACTAACAACTAAACCTTGGTGCCTAAATCGACATCCCAAGTTCCTCGTAGGTGCACCAATGTATAGGACTAGAAAAAATGAAAAAAAAAATCACCATTGATATCGCGACTAATTTAAATCTTTCCCTGGTAAGTGGTGGGTTTTTAGATCACTTACACTTTGATTATAATTTCCTTGTATAAAAAAAATGAAAGATAATCAAATCGGGTTCTGAAATTTCTTATGATCAATTTCAAAAAAAAAAATAATGGAACGTGACCAAAACGCTATAAGTTTATGCTTAGACACATTGAAACACAGAGATCTTTCAGAGCAACAATTTCAATATGTTTTCATAAGGAATTTAAATAAGTAAGGAAAAAAAGTCTGGAATCCGATTATCCGAAAATAAAGAACAATTTCAGAACACATATCCTCGACTTACAAAATCACTTCAAATAACTATAATCGGCAGCCCCATGAACTATAAGAAACATACATATATATCTAACATTTTATTGTATAAAAATGTAACAATGTAGTTTTCAAAGTCTAAAATGCTATGTTTCGACATGAATCTTACGAAAAAGTAAACAAATAAACTAAATCTGAAATAGATTTCAATACAAGGGCATTAAATGATGTCATTTTGTTGAAAATTGATGATAGTCAACAATCTTGGAGATGGGTTACAATAGAGTTCTTTTTGTAAGTGTTTGATGCAAATGAGAAAAATTTACTCATTCTTTATCTCCGAAATCTAAAATGATTACATTTCGCAAATAATTGTCATATCACGAGATCACAAAATATATTTGCCTAAATTTTTAATTGTAATAGGGTCAATTGCTTAAACATGTGTTATATCACTAAATGATCAACTTTTACTATATAACAAGATAATCTTGAATAAGATTGGACCGAAGTTGCTTCAACCTCCGGAGTTTGAAGTTATTAACTACTTAGGGGGTGTTTGGCTAAGCTTGTTAAAACAACTTATTAGTTTATTAGAGGTTCCACACCACTATAAGTTAAAAAAGTGTTTTGATGAAAATAACTTATTCCAGTGGGAAATCTCTAATAAGTCATTTTTCATAAGTTACTACACACTTACTTATTAGCTTATAAGCTAATAAGCAATAAGCTTTTTTTGCCAAACACGCCCTTAAAAAGTCAAAGTTCAAACGAATTCAATGATTTAAATATCATAAATTTTGTTTTTTTATTTAAGTTTTGATGTTATATACAAGGAAATAACATCATAATTAATTATTTCGATAAGTATTAATGTATTATTGTTTATATAACAATTCACTTGAAACCTTAGTTTGGCTTTCCTTCCCTCACCTGCAAAAGGCAACTCCTTCTTCGTATGTATGTGTTCGTTGATCACCAAGAGAGTAAGGGGCGTTTGTTTTAGCTTATTTTTCAAGCTATTTAGCTTTTTAGCTTATTTTTTGGGCTTATAAAAAATTAGTGTTTGGGTTAGCTTATGAGCTTATTTTATCTAAAAATAAGCCAGTTTTCATAAGACAAGTGAAAACAATTTTTTTTCCAAATGATTAGCTTATTTGTCTATATTTACCTATTTACCCTCAACCCTAAATAATTCTTCTTGTCTCAACACTACATTATTCTCCTTTTTAGTCATTTTACAAAAATAAGTTAATCCAAACATTATTTTTAAAAAGCTTATTATCTCATAAGTCATAAGCTAATACAAACACTTTTTTATCTTATAAGCTCATAAGTTCTTAAGCTCTTAAGCTCATAAGCTTAAACCCAAAAAAATAAGCTTACACAAACACCCCCTAAGGAAGAAAGGTAGCTTCGCTTTATTGATTAGAGCTTAGCGGTTTTTCATGTTGCTCGTATAACTACGGATAAGGTGGTCAATTTAGATCATAGTTTCTACCCTAGAGGGTCTCCATACAACCTAAAGATAAAATTGTTTAACCCCATTATGCTTGTGTTTTTGGTGATCATGTTTGCTCTAACTAATCCTCTTTGTGAATTGATTTTAAACTATTTTTTAGTTGTGTGTGGATTTATTAATTGATTTTGAAGCCATTAATTCTCAACATTAACTTTTACATATAATAACAACATAATTATATTTCTTCATCCATAATAGTAATATACTAATATTTAAAAAAGATAAGTCATATCCTCTTGGTAGCCCATAGGAAACCTACCCGCCTCATGGCCCTTTAAAAGGGGGTGAGGTATTGAGGTAAATCACAAAACATTGTCAATATCTTAGGCATGCAATGTTTGGACCTTGAACCTCTTTTTAGAAAATTCTACATTTCTTTGTAAAGGCAACACACTTGAATCAATTTATTGACAACAACAATATCCAACATGCATACAAAAAAATTAAGTTTCAAGTTATATATCATTATTATTAGTAAATAAATGCAAGTATGTGATATTATAGTAAACTAATGTATATACCGGAAGAAAATGCTGGGCCTATAACTGATATTATCATATGTCTGTGGTTAAAAGTTATACAAACAATTTTAAAGGGTAAATGTGGTATTTTCATGTAGTTTAGGGACCAAATAGTAAACACCGAGCATGCAGTGTTGAATTGCGTGAGGCTACAGGGGACGTCTTTGTCGTCTCACATTCAAATTGAGAAGTTTTGTTGATTGGGTCACGTTTTTTATATTAGTTAACGATTAACATATTAAAGAAATAATAAAAAAAACATGTAGAAGGTTTATTTTTTATTTTTTTTTTAAACGAAATCTAATCCACTCATTAACTATTCTTTAAATTAACATATGTCCTGGACTTAAACCCTCAACCTTAAGAAGGGAAGGCAACATCAAATACCGCTGGGCTAGAAGATTTATCAATATGAAATAAATAAACCTTAAAAACCATTAATAGATTAAATATTAAATTCAGATTACAAACTTCTAAGAAAATGATATAATTTATTCTAGGGTTAATCTCAACTATTTTAATTTTATAATTGGGATAATGATTTAAAAAGGGTAATATATTTTTCGATTTGCACACATTTGGTCACTGAGTTTTTTTTTCGTCCACATTTACCCCCTTTTAACTTGTTAAATTGTACACATTCAGTCCTTATGACCGGTTACTCTAGGTTAGCCGGAAAACATGACTTAATAGGGTAATATATTTTTCATTTTGTACACATTTAGTCCTTAATATTTTTGTACACATTTAGTCATTAATATGTTTTTGTTTCAAAATAAGTCATTATTGTTTTTGTACTCATTCAGTACTTATGAATGATTTCATTAGGTTTTTATCACGACATCTTACGTGTGACAATCATTGATGATGTGTTTAGGGTTGTTGATGTTTATGTCCATCGCGATCTCGACTGTTTGGTTGCGTAGGTCTTATGGTTTGGCATAGGTCTTGTGTTCTGAACGACCTAACTTTTTCATACGATATCATATTTTAACGATCTTTATATCCATGTGTTCGTTTTTTGAGTCTACTATAACTTTCGTTAAGATTACTCCCGTTAAAATGTAATATATTTTTATTTATGATTTTATAAAAAAAACATCCATACATGATTCATAAAAAAATGTATGGATATAAAGATCATAAGTAAAAATATATTACTTTTAACGGGAGTAATCTAAACTAAAGTTGTAGTAGACTAAAATACGAACGTATGGGTATAAAGATCATTAAAACCCGAGATCATATAAAGAAGTTATGACGTTCAGAACACATGAACTAAGCAACCAAATAGTCGAGATCGCGATGGACATGAGCATCAAAAGCCCTAAAACATCTTATTAATGATTGTCTCACGTAAGATGTCGTGAGAAAAACCTAAAGAAATCATTTATAAATATTGAATGAGTACAACAACAAAAATGACTTATTTTACAACAAAAAAAATATTAAGGACTAAATGTGTATAAAAATATTAAGGACTAAATGTGTACAAAATGAGAAATATATTACCCTATTAAGTCATTTTTACCCGCTAACCCGGAGTAGTCGGTCATAAGGACTGAATGTGTACAGTTTAACAAGTTGAAGGGTTAATGTTGACGGAAAAAAAAACTCAGTGACCAAATGTGTACAAATCGAAAAATATATTACCCTTTTAAGTCATTATCCCTTTATAATTTGGGTAATCAACTTGTAACATCCCGACTCCCAGGTATAATATTTATATATTTATTTATGAGTTGTTTGAGCAACTCAACAAGTTGGATGCCCCAACTCATCGAGTAGAGGCGGATTGACCACGTGGGTTTTATGACAAACTCGACGAGTCGGAGAGACCAACTCGACGAGTTGGCGCTGTGAGAGGAAACCCTAATTCTCCGGGGTTGGGTCCTATTTAAAGGACCTTAAGCCCTCATTTCCGCCTCACCAGCCACCTTACTCCCATGTGTGAAACCCTAATCGCCTATATTGAGCTAAGAGAGAAAGAGAGCTAATCTTTGGGAATTTTGGTGCACCTTTTGAAGAGAAGAGAAGAGTATCAAGGCAAGGAACGAGAAGAGGCTGTTGGATCTGGTGTTATTTCATCTATAGCTTCTGTGGAAGGTAAAAAGTCTTCACCTTGCTCATTATTGTGATTAGATCTCGTTTTCATGGAGTTTTAGGGCTTTTTCCATCTTTCCTTGAGACTTTGAGTGTGTTGAACTTACCAAGTGATTGAGACTTCAGATCTGGACCTTGTGAGGTCCCTAGAGTCCAAAGGTCCCAGCTTTATCCAGCTATAGAGGAGCTTTTATCCTTAAGACCCTAAATGGAGCTTGTTTTGGCATTTCAAGCCCTAAGTGTCATTCATTGTAACATACACGTTCAGTTATCGTGTTTTGTAATTTAAAAGTGAATAATATTATGAAATATTATGTAATTTTGAGCGTTGAGTTCTAACAGATAGTTTTTACTAGAATTGAAGTAAAACTATGTTTAGAATCACTCGGAAAATATTGGAAGTCTTATGAGATTCCAATCAAAAGTCAAATATTGAAATTAACGAAAATATAAAATTTAAAATAAGTAAAATTATATTATTGAAAGTTGTAAAGAATCTCGTTAGAAACATGTAGGCGAAAATCTCATCGAAATCCGAGTTATAATGAAGAAGCTATGACTATTTGAAGTTTCGCGACAGAACCGGCACGACGTCATATGACGTAAAAAGTGAGTTTTCGATAAACTACTTTTTAGCCTTTATGATCTAAACGAAATTCGTAGTATTCGTTAAACCGAGAATATTCATAAAAAGAACGTCCAAATCTGACTTCGTATGAGGAAGTTATGATTTTTCTAAGTTTCGGAATAGTTGTAGACAGCTAAAAACTCAAAATAAAGATCGAGTGATTTTTTGCCGACGCAACCTAAATGAGAATCGAAGGTCTCGTCAATAGTAGTACAACGGTAAAAAGACAGACGAAAACGGACGTCGGATGAAGAAGTTATGAATTTTTAACAGACTTTTCATGCCCGGCCTGTTAAAAATATAATAATAAAAATAAATTTAAAATTAGCCGACGGAGTCTAAATGAAAGTTGTAGAGCATAATTCCACCTACGCGTGGATATAAAGAACGTTAAAAACGGAGTTCGTATACAAAAGATACGAATTTATGAAGTTTATGGCACAAACTTCGAGACTGGCCTGAAGCTGTACGCCCAGCGTACACGAGGTTACGCCCCGCGTACCACGCACGTAATCGATCCAGAGTCACCCACGTCCCCCTCTTATTTGCATGCAAACACGTATCATACCTCTTGACACCTCCGAGGCTCGGGTTCCAATCAGTCGACACCTCGCAGGTACGCCCCGCGTACGAGGAGTACGCCCCACGTAGAAGACCGCCATGCGGTACGCCCAGCATACCGAGGAACTACGCCCGGCGTAGTGAGCTGCTTCAGACCCTATATAAGGGATGCGAAGGCTGCAGTATTTATGTTACAAAATCTCTCACTTTACACCCTCTACTCTCTCTAAATTTACACTAACACCCCCCGAAGTCCTGGTATCATCCCCGACACCTGAAGCAAGTCCCGACACTCTGAAGTTCCCGAGAAAATTATATCTTCTAGTCGAAACTCTGCCCGCGTAAGGCCGGTTTTCAACTAAAATCCTCAGTTTCGTCACAAAAAGTCATATTTAGAGTCGAAGTGCTGCCCAAATTAATACTTTAACCCCCGGTTATTTCACGGTGAGTTCAGTATATAGGAACAATTGTATGTTATGTGTTATATGTGCTATGTGTTTTTTCGTGTTATCATCTTGTGTTATTATTTCTGCTATTTTGATAGCAAAGTTGTACGTTTGGCCATGTGATCAGTGAAAGGACTTAGATTCATAATGGTAATGGTATGTAGCCTCTGGCCGTGTAGAGCATGTCTCGCAAGAGAATGACTTCTACCCCTATGGCATTGGCAGAAGGTTAGATAGGGCTGAAAGCCTGAAATCTACCAAAATGTTTAATCAGAAATTGTATGTCATCTGTGTCATTTGGGCCGAAGCGTTATTGATGTATATCAAGTATTGAAATTGTTATGTCTCATTGATTGTTATGGAAAGCATGTCGCATGATTCACATATGCCTTTGTTGTTCCTTGTTCCCTTTGTTTCTGTCATATTGGTATATATATGGCATAACGTTATATTGTATCTATTATTAAACTCACTAAGCGTCACCGTTTACCCCTCTCAGTGTTTATCAATTGCAGGTAATGAGAATCCAGTATAGTCATATACTGTTGGAAGATTTAGAATAGTTTATACTATTACTTTTGTACTTGGGTTTACGTTTGTATAAAAGCTTTAATATCCTGGGTAGTTATGTAATATACTAAAACTTAGTCGGTTTGTATCTAGTCTTTTGTAATCAAATTATCAATGTAAAATATTGTTTATAAATATACATGTAGCATGTTTTAGAGTAACTTGGAGTGATAATAATGTTATATATGAAAGTTAGGGTCTTTCAATCATGGTATCAGAGTGGTGGTTTAAGTGAACTAAATTCCACGGATTGGTATTTAGACTTAAACCGTCAGAAGTTCAATATATGAACGGATTCATTAGGAGTATATGGATACAAACCATAGGAAAGACTTAAGTAAAGTATTAGGTATTAATAAATCCTAATATTCTAAAATATTATGTTGCTCCAAAATTTCAGAAGAATGGCTGAACAGGAAGGTAGCCATACACCAGAAATGGGTGGAGATCCTAAACCTGGTGAAGTAAATACTCCAGTATCCCCTCATGAGGAGTGACTCTTGGGTAAAATTACTGGTATTATTCGGTAGACTCTCGAAGAACACAAGAAGAATAATGATAAAGGCAAAGAGAAAGCCACTGGAGAATCTTCAAAAGGGGAGGTGAAGCGTCCCTCGTTCAAAGATTTGAAGAGTAGTGGTGCTACGGAGTTTTCAGGTGCCCTTAATCCCATTATTGTTCTTACTTGGATCCAGAACACGGAAAAAGTATTTTGTATCTCTCATGTGATAAACGAAGACAAAGTTAATTATGCCTCTACAATGTTCACCGGAGAAGCCTTGGTCTGGTGGGAAGCAACATTTGAAGCTCTTAAAGAGTTTGATCAGGAGAATTTATCTTGGGGAATGTTCAAAACTCGCTTACTAGAAAAATATTGTCCTATAGACATGAGAAGAAGATTGGAGAAAGAGTTTCTTGAACTTAAGCAAGGAGGGATGACCGTGAAGGAATATGAAACGCAATTCAATCAAAAAGCACGGTTTGCTACAAAGTATATTCCAACTGAAGATGATAAAATTCAGTTATTCATGGAAGGATTACGATATGAAATCCACGATTTCGTGAGTAATCGGGATGTTCTATCATTTGATAAAGCTGTTGAGTATGCCCGAAAACGCGAGCATGACTTGGAGATATGTGGTGCCACTCTTTCTGTTTCAAAGCATCCACGTATCGATCGAACTGTTCTTGTTTCCTCTATTCCATCAGCTCAATCCGTTCGAATTGAACCTATCAAGCAAGCGTAATCTCATAATACCTCTCGTGGCCGCGGTAGGTCACAATCTTTTTTCTCTTCAATCGTCATCGTGTCGAAACTGTGGAAAGAATCATCCGGACGAATGCATACTAGAAAAAGGATCAGTGGTTTGTTTTAGATGTGGAGAAATAGGCCACAAGAAGCCCGTTTGCCCAATGAAGGATGTTACATGTTTTCCTTGTGGTATTACTGGCCACAGGAAGCACTTCTGTCCTACTCTTACTAGTCAGGTGGTGGGGAGTCAAGCTTCTGTTCAACAACCGGCGAGAAGTCAAGCTCCTGTTCAACAACCAAAGAGTACTCCAACTAAAAAGGAGGAGGTGCCCAAAGCTAAAGGCCGTGCATTTCAGATTACCACGAAGGAGGCACGCGAGGACCCGAATGTTGTGACGGGTACATTTCTTGTCAACTCTAGACCTGCTCACATCTTATTTGATTCTGGTGCCTCAGATTCTTTTATATCTCATGAATTTGCTCATTCCTTTCAAATTGCTTGCTATGCACTCGCGCAACCATTTCACATAGATACTGCGGGAAGTATATCATTACTTGCTGATAAAATCTATAGGGATTGTGTCGTAGAAATTGAAGGCTATAATTTTCTTGCTAACCTGATCCCTATCTCCTTGCCCAACTTTGACATTATTCTCGGCATGGATTGGTTGTCAAAGAACCACGCAGAACTCTTGTGTTACGAAAAGATAGTACGTATTCCTATTGAAGGAGAAGATCCTATTTATGTCTACGGTGAAGAAAGACTCAAAATCTTCAAAATCATCTCATTCCTAAAAGCTCGTAAATTTATATCGAAGGGGTACCCTATCTATCTAGCCTACACAGTTGATATCTCAAAAGAGGAGAAGAAAACTGTAAATGATGTTCCTGTTGTTAATGAATATCCTAATGTTTTCCCCGAAGATTTTCCTGGACTTCCTCCGGATAGGCAAGTAGAATTCCGAATTGACCTTGTGCCTGGTGCTGCTCCAATCCCAAAGACTCCTTATCATCTTGCGCCAGCTGAGATGAAGGAAATGATGACCCAACTGCAGGAATTACTTGACAAAGGCTTTATTCGACCGAGTACCTCTCCTTGGGGTGCTCCAGTGTTGTTTGTCAAGAAGAAGGACGGATCGATGCGAATGTGTATTGATTACCGTGATCTAAATAAGGTGACTATCAAGAACAAGTACCCACTACCTCGCATTGACGATTTATTTGATCAACTTCAGGGTGTTAGCTATTTCTCGAAGATTGATTTGAGATCTGGCTATCATCAGTTGAAAGTACACGAGCAGGATGTTCCGAAGACTGCTTTTCGTACTCGTTATGGGCATTTCGAATTCCTTGTCATGTCGTTCGGTCTGACAAATGCTCCTGCCGTATTTATGGATATGATGAATCGGGTATGTCGTCCAATGCTCGATAAATCTGTCATCGTATTCATTGATGATATTCTAATCTATTCCAAGTTTGAATCTGATCACGCCATTCATATTCGTGAAATATTAGAACTTCTTCGAAAGGAGAAATTATATGCTAAATTCTCGAAATGTGAATTTTGGCTTCGCCAAGTTCAATTTCTCGGCCATGTGATTTCTGGTGACAATATATCCGTAGATCCTACCAAAATTGAAGCCATTCAGAATTGGGAAGCGCCCCGTAATGCTTCTGAAATTCGCAGTTTCTTGGGTCTCGCGGGATATTACCGGAGATTCATTAAAGACTTTTCACGCATAGCTGTACCTCTCACAAGTCTTACACGAAAGGAATTAAAGTTCGAATGGGGTGAATCCCAAGAAAAAGCTTTCTCAACTCTAAAAGATCTTTTGACTCATGCTCCAATCTTATCACTTCCAGAAGGTGATAATGATTTTTCCGTGTATAGCGATGCTTCAAGATTGGGACTAGGTTGCGTGTTGATGCAGCGTGGTAAAGTAATAGCCTATGCCTCAAGACAATTAAAAGAGTATGAAAAGAATTACCCCACCCATGACCTCGAACTCGCTGCAGTGGTATTTGCCCTAAAACTTTGGAGACATTATCTTTTTGGTACAAAATGCCAATTGTTTACCGACCACAAAAGTCTCAAGTATATATTCAGTCAGCAAACTCTGAATATGAGACAACAACGAGCCATGGAGCTGATCAAAGACTATGATTGTGAAATCCTGTATCATCCTGGAAAGGCCAATGTAGTTGCCGATGCACTTAGCAGAAAGGTTTATCATAATAGTGTGTGTTATGCTATTACTCACACTACAATAAAGTTCATTATTCTTGATGAACTAGAGAAATGGCAAGTAGAGGCCTTAAAGCCAGAAAATGTGAAGAAATAAGGGATGGTGCATTATGCTGATATTTTACTTGATGATCTACATGGACAGAAAGTATTTAAGAATCGACTATGGATTCCAAAGATTGGTGGATTAAGATGGAAGATTTTAGATGAAGCCCATAAGTCTAAGCTGTTAATACATCCTGGTACAAGTAAAATGTACTATGATGTACGAGCCGATTATTGGTGGCCTGTATTGAAGAAAGACATTGGAAGATACGTGCAGGAATGCTTAGTATGTTTACAAGTCAAAGCGGAACACCAAAAGCCATATGGTAGTCCAGAAGGTATTAATGTCCCTATGTGGAAATGGGAGGAGCTGTCCATGGATTTTATTACCAATTTGCCAAAGACTGCTAGACAGCATGATAGCATTTGGGTAATTGTCGACCGCCTAACTAAAAGCGGCCCAGGATCGACAGAAGTCCTATGCGGAAAAGAGAAGACGACCCATAGAATTCCAGGTGGATGATTTCGTAATGCTGAAGGTTTCCCCATGGAAAGGCATTATGCGATTTGGGAAGAAAGGAAAACTAAGTCCTAGATTTGTTGGTCCTTTCAAAACATCCAGAGAATTGGTAAACAAGCATACCGCTTGGAATTGCCTGAAGATTTGGCAGGTATTCATGATGTGTTTCATGTGAGTTATCTGTGTAAATGTTTAAGCATATATGATGAAACGGTTCCATTATCCGAGGTGAAACTGGATAATAAGTTAACATATGTAGAAGAGATCGTAAACGAAAGAACGACTAATCTACGTAATAAAGAAGTGGAGTTGGTGCTTGTCAAGTGGAAACACCATCGAGACCAAAATTATACTTGGGAAAACAATAATGAGATAAGAACGAAATATCCCAATTTGTTTAAATCGTTGTAATTTCGGGGACGAAATCCTCAAAAGGAGGAGGTATTTGTAACATACACGTTCAATTATCGTGTTTTGTAATTTAAAAGTGAATAATATTATGAAATATTATGTAATTTTGAGCGTTGAGTTCTAACAGATAGTTTTTACTAGAATTGAAGTAAAACTATGTTTAGAATCACTCGGAAAATATTGGAAGTCTTATGAGATTCCAATCAAAAGTCAAATATTGAAATTAACGAAAATATAAAATTTAAAATAAGTAAAATTATATTATTGAAAGTTGTAAAGAATCTCGTTAGAAACATGTAGGCGAAAATCTCATCGAAATCCGAGTTATAATGAAGAAGCTATGACTATTTGAAGTTTCGCGACAGAACCGGCACGACGTCATATGACGTAAAAAGTGAGTTTTCGATAAACTAATTTTTAGCCTTTATTATCTAAACGAAAGTCACAGTATTCGTTAAACCGAGAATATTCATAAAAAGAACATCCAAATCTGACTTCGTATGAGGAAGTTATGATTTTTCTAAGTTTCGGAATAGTAGTAGACAACTAAAAACTCGAAATAAAGATCGAGTGATTTTTAGCCAACGCAACCTAAACGAGAATCGAAGGTCTCGTCAATAGTAGTACAACGGTAAAAAGACAGACGAAAACGGACGTCAGATGAAGAAGTTATGAATTTTTAACGGACTTTTCCTGTCCCGGCCTGTTAAAAATACAATAATAATAATAATAAAGTCAAAATTATCCGACAGAGTCTAAATGAAAGTTGTATAGCATAATTCCACCTATGCGTGGATATAAAGAACGTCTAAAACGGATTTCGTATGCAAAAGATACGAATTTCTGAAGTTTATGGCACAAACTTCGAGACTGGCCCGAAGCTGTACGCCCAACGTACACGAGGTTACGCCCCGCGTACCTCGCACGTAATCGATCCGGAGTTGGCCACGTCCCCCTCTTCTTCGCATGCAAACACATATCATACCTCTTGACACGTCCGAGGCTCGGGTTCCGATCAGTCGACACCTCGCAGGTACGCCCCGCGTACGAGGAGTACGCCCCACGTAGAAGACCGCCATGCGGTACGCCCAACATACCGAGGAACTACGCCCCGCATAGTGAGCTGCTTCGGACCCTATATAAGGGATGCGAAGGCTGCCGTATTTATGTTACAAAATCTCTCACTTTACACCCTCTACTCTCTCTAAATTTACACTAACACCCCCCGAAGTCCTGGTATCATCCCCGACACCTGAAGCAAGTCCCGACACTCCGAAGTTCCCGAGAAAACTATATTTTCGAGTCGAAACTCTGCCCGCGTAAGGCCGGTTTTCAACTAAAATCCCCGGTTTCATCACAAAAAGTCATATTTAGAGTCGAAGTGTTACCCAAATTAATACTTTAAGCCTCGGTTATTTCACTGTGAGTTCATTATATAGGAACAATTGTATGTTATGTGTTATATGTGCTATGTGCTTTTCCGTGTTATCATCTTGTGTTATTATTTCTGCTATTTTGATAGCAAAAGTGTACCTTTGGCCATGTGATCAGTGAAAGGACTTAGATTCACAGTGGTATTGGTATGTAGCCTCTGGCCGTGTAGAGCATGTCTCGCAAGAGAATGACTTCTACCCCTATGGCATTGGCAGAAGGTTAGATAGGGCTGAAAACCTGAAATCTACCAAAATGTTTAATCATAAATTGTATGTCATCTGTGTCATTTGGGCCGAAGCGTTATTGATGTATATCAAGTATTGAAATTGTTATGTCTCATTGATTGTTATGGAAAGCCTGTCGCATAATTCACATATGTCTTTGTTGTTCCTTGTTCTCTTTGTTTCTGTCATATTGGTATATATATGGCATAACGTTATATTGTATCTATTATTAAACTCACTAAGCGTCACCGTTTACCCCTCTCAGTGTTTAACAATTGCAGGTAATGAGAATCCAGTATAGTCATATACTGTTGGAAGATTTAGAATAGTTTATACTATTACTTTTATACTTGGGTTTACGTTTGTATAAAAGCTTTAATATCCTGGGTAGTTATGTAATATACTAAAACTTAGTCGGTTTGTATCCAGTCTTTTGTAATCAAATTATCAATGTCAAATATTGTTTATAAATATGCATGTAGCATGTTTTGGAGTAACTTGGAGTGATAATAATGTTATATATGAAAGTTAGGGTCTTTCATTCATGGACGTAAAGATTGTAGCTTTACGTTGTATCTCACCCTTGGGAGGCTAGATCTAGAGTTTGGGGTTGTGAATCTGCCTTAAAGAGTCTGAATGAGAAAAGGGACTTAAGGGACTCGTCGAGTTGATGAGCCAACTCGATGAGTCGGCTAGGGTTTTCCCCGACGAGTCTGGACATGAGTAACTCAGCGAGTTGATGAGACAACTCGACGAGTTAAGATGGATTTATGCGACATTTTTGAAGAAACGAGGGGACTCGACGAGTCACAGAGATGCAGTCGACGAGTTGGGTCAACATGGACTGTTGACTCGAGTGTTGTCTTCAGTTTACTTTAGGGTTTGGTCAAGACAGGGATTATTGAGACCATGGAGGGGTAGAATGGTCTTTTACCGATTCCAAGAGTTAGATAGAGAAAATAGACTTTGGTTTATTTAGAGTTGTGATTGGAGTGTTACTTAGAGATAATTATCATATGTGTTAGGCGGAGGCTAGATAGGTGATTCGTGTACGAGGTTTATTTGCTTGCTTACGAGGTGAGTCTTTTCACTATACTTACCTTGAGTGGTAATTTGTGTGACCGGAGGGTCTTGTATGCTATTATTGAATATTGTGATATCTTGCATTATGCCTTTGTGATTTATGATGTGTATTATTCTGAGCTTTACTGAGTTAGGACCGGAGGGTCCACCCGAGTTGTGGGACCGGAGGGTTCCACTGAGACACATTGACCGGAGGGTATTATTTGAGATATAGCCATGAGAGGCTAATGAGTTATGTGTGGTATTTTGGGGAACTCAATAAGCTTTGTGCTTACCGTGTTATGTGTTATGTCTTTCAGGTACTTCTCAGGATCACGGGAAGGCGCCGACTTGATTGTACACACGAGGCGGAGTTATGTTTTGAGGATCCGAGTGGACTTGGGAGCCGGAGTCCGAGATGCGCGAGCAGTACCCAGAGTTGTTTCCGGAGCATGAATTCGAGGGCGAAGTCTGATTCTAGTGGGGGAGAATTGTAACATCCTGACTCCTATGTATTATATTTATATATTTATTTATGAGTTGTTTGAGCAACTCGACGAGTTGGATGCCCCAAATCGTCGAGTAGAGGCGGATTGACCACGTGGGTTTTATGACCAACTCGACGAGTCGGAGAGACCAACTTGGCGAGTTGGCGTTGTGAGAGGAAACCTTAATTCTCCGGGGTTGGGTCCTATTTAAAGGACCTTAAGCCCACATTTCCGCCTCACCAGCTGTAACATCCCAATTTTCAAGACCAAAAATTTCGTTTTTGACTAAGTAATTTAATAAAAACCATTTTTGAAAAACAACATCAATATCATATCAAACTCATAACCCATAAGTCAAATGTCATAAAAACATATCCTTGAGTAATAATATTGTCAGAGTACAATCCCAAGGTCATCATAGTGCGGAAATCGTGTGTGTGCGATGCGCTGCTACCTTGCCGGCTCCTTCCCCTTCACTGAAGAGGTACCTGAAAACAAAACTGTAAACTGTAAGCACGAAGCTTAGTGAGTTCCCCCATCATACCACATACCATACAATAAACAACAAACATACTGTCAGACATATCTGGGTGCCCGACCTACCCTGCTAGGCATACCAGGGTGCCTAACCTACCCCTATCAGACATACCAGGGTGTCCGACCTACCCCTCCGGTTTATCTCAATCGGTTACGGGCATTATTTCACCCCTTACAACTACCACATGATAACATAACGATCTCATACTGTCTAGCATAGCTGGGTACTATACTACCCCTTCGGCCCTATCGGCCGATAACAGGGGACTATTCCCCTTACTACCGTAAACTCATAATATCATGTTATACTAGCATGTAAAACATATCAGACAGTAGCAAACCCAGATAATTATCACAAAGATAATTATCTAGCAACAACCCTATTAGTGGGCCGACATTGTGGCCTTAGACCCACTTCTACTGGAAGGTAACTCACCTCGTAAAGCTGTGTGTCAAATCTTGCGGAAGGTAGTCTCTAACAACTGCTTCGATAACTCCCGACTATCATAATCACATTAACACTCAATCAGAGTCTATAACATTATTTAGGGTAAAATGACCATTTTACCCCTTGATCCAATTGGAACATTCATAAGTCCCAATCTTAGCTTATTGAGCCCAACCCTCTTATGGCCTAACAAGGACTCCCTAAGGGCCCACTAATTGCCCAATTTCTGAATTGGGCCTTAACCCCCAAATGGTCCCAAAAAGTTTCAAGTCCTAATATAATAGTTCGAAAGGGTCCAATTATGGCCCAATAAGCCCAATACTCTAGTTCCAGATTCCCAAGTCCAGAATTATACTTCACAGTGGGCCACGGGGCCCAAAATTCCAGGCCCATTTTCTTAAGGCCCAAAAGCCCAAAACATTCATTTTGCATCCGTACGCGCGACGTACTTGGCACGTACGCCCAGCGTACGCTGGCCTTGACTAGAACGGGGAGTTGACCCAGTACGCGCGTCGTACTGGCCAGCTTCTTTGGGACTTCATTCATGACTTCATCTGTTAAGTCTTTACGTCCAAAATGCAGATCCAGGTCCTTTAAGACCTCCTAAACCATAAAGTTACGAACTTTATGTGCTTGCATGCAAGGTTGGGGTCAAAACATGATTTTGGTCCTTTTAACAAACTTTAAGACCCACTAACACTTGCATGGTTGTGGCTTAACCATCAAGGCCCGATTTTATGACTCTTAGTGCCTCTAAGAGCCCAAAAGGACAGCTAGTATGGTCTAAAATCATTAAGATGCAAGAAGCATCAACAATGGAGTCCAAAAGTAACTTTAAACACCCCCATAAACAAATCTAAGAATATAATGGCCAAGGTTGGAACTTGATACCTCAAATAAGTCAGAAATGGTGCTAATCTTCTGGATCTACAAGCTCTTGGTGGATCCTTGCACCTTCTTCAAGTTCCTTTCTCTTCCAAAGCACCAAAACTACACCAAAATACTCTCAAATAGCTCCCAAATCACAAGAACACACAAAAGTAGGCTAGGATTTAAGGAGTTGCACACGTACGCTGGGCGTACTCCTGGTACGGTGGGCGTACGTGCTTGGCCTCCGCGGTTCCTTTCCACGAGTACACTGGGCGTACATGGAAATGTACGCCCCGCGTACGCAGCTTCCTCAGCCCACTAGCAAGGCCCAAAGGTCAAAGCCCAAACCAAACCACTCCACACTTCAATTAGGACGAATAATAATAATACCTGGAAAATCTGGGATGCTACAAATCTCCCCCACTTGAATTAGACTTCGTCCTCGAATTCCGTTGCCGCTACTGAAAATAACTCGGGGTAGTGTTCTCTCATCTCATCCTCGGGCTCCCAAGTCCATTCCGAGCCTTTGCGGTGCTGCCACTGCACCTTCACCAGATCTACTTCCTTGTTCCTCAGCGCCTTCGTCTTCCTATCTAGAATGGCTATCGGTCGCTCGATGTAGTTCAGGCTATCATCCACCTGAATATCCTCGAGAGGTACCATTGTATAGTCGTGTACCAAGCATTTCCGCAGCTGGGAGACGTGAAAGGTGCTATGAATCTGACTAAGCTCGGCTGGAAGATCCAGCCTATATGCCACCTTGCCCACCCGGGCAGCAACCCTGAAAGGACCGATGTACCTGGGGCCCAACTTGCCCCACTTCCTGAACCAGATGACACCTTTCCAAGGTGACACCTTCAGGAGGACCATATCCCCGACCTAGAATTCCAGGTCCGAACGACGCTTGTCGGCGTAACTTTTCTGCCGACTCTGAGCAGTCTGAAGCCTGCTCCTGACCTGTTGGATCTTCTCTGTAGTCTTGAGTACCACTTCGGTACTCCCCATGACTCTCTTCCCCACCTCACCCCCAACAAATCGGGGTCCTGCACTTCCTCCCGTATAACATCTCGAAGGGAGGACGATCGATACTCGCGTGGTAGCTGTTGTTGTAGGAGAACTCAGCTAATGGAAGGTAGGTATCCCAGCTACCACCGAAGTCCAAAACGCATGCCCGCAGCATATCCTCCAGATTCTGTATGGTCCGTTCGCTCTGGCCATCATTCTGCGGGTGAAAAGCGGTGCTAAAGTGCAGACGAGTACACAACTCATCGTGGAATCTCTTCCAGAATCTGGAAGTGAATCGCACATCTCTGTCAGAAATCACAGAGACTGGCACTCCGTGTCGGGCTTCAACCTCTCGAATATAAATATCGGCCAGCTTCTCGGCCGAAATGCTCTCCTGGATCGGTATGAAATGAGCACTCTTGTTCAACCGATCCACGATGACCCATATGGCATCCACTCCCTGCGCGGTCCTGGGAAATTTGGTGATGAAATCCATAGTAATATCTTCCCATTTCCACATGGGAATATCTAGCGGCTGCATCTAACCGTGTGGCCTCTGGTGCTCGGCCTTGACCTTCCTGCAGGTTAAGCACCGCTCTACATACCATGCTACATCCCGCTTCATGCAGGGCCACCAGTAATCAGGGCAAAGATCCCTATGCATCTTCGCCGCCCCGGGATGAATAGAAAACCTGGATTTGTGTGCCTCCTCCATCAAAACCTGACGCACACCCCCATGATAGGGAACCCGCACCCTACGACGTAGCGTCAACAACCCACGGCTATCGTACTCGAAGGAGGAAACCTGTCCCACAATACGCTCGCTCTTCCGATGTTCCTCCTTCATAGCCTCCTGCTAGGCCTCTCGGATCTGCTCCAGAAGCGGAGTCACCACTATCATCCACAAGCAAACGTCTCTGATCGGGGCAGCCTTGCGGCTAAGAGCATCGGCCACCACATTGGCCTTCCCCGGGTGGTAGAGGATTTCACAATCGTAATCCTTCACCACATCTAGCCACCGACGCTGCCCCATGTTCAGATTCGGCTGGTCCATGAGGTACCTCAGACTCGTGTGATCCGTTTAAATGGTACAACGGACCCCATAGAGGTAGTGTTGCCAAATCTTGAGGGCGAAGACAACCGCCCCCAACTCCAAATCGTGCGTCGGGTAGTTCGCCTCGTGAGGCTTCAGCTGCCTCGAAGCGTACGCGATAACATGCCCTCTCTGCATCAATATCGTGCCCAATCCTGAGATGGACGCATTGCAATATACCACAAAATCCTCCACGCCCTCTGGCAGGGCGAGGATCGGCGCCTCACATAGTCTCTATCTGAATGTCTCAAATGCTGCCTGCTGCTCAAGCCCCCAGCAAAAAACAACAGCTTTCTTCGTCACCGGGTCAGGGGTACGACTATCTTGGAGAAATCCTGAATGAATCGACGGTAATAACCTGCCAATCCCAGGAAACTCCGAATCTCAGATGGAGACTTCGGAACCTCCCATCTCATCACGGCCTCTACTTTGGCCGGGTCAACCAAAATATCGTTCTGGTTGACAGGGTGCCCAAGAAACTGCACCTCACGCAAACAGAACTCACACTTGGAGAACTTAGCGTACAAGCTCTGCCTCCTCAAGGTATCCAACACCTCTCGCAAGTGCTCCTCGTGCTGCTCCTGTGTCTTGGAGTAAACCAATATGTCATCGATGAAAACTATCATAGACCGATCCAACATCGGTTTGCATATGTGGTTCATGAGGTCCATGAATGCGGCAGGAGCATTGGTGAGCCCGAAGGGCATCACCACGAACTCATAGTGGTCATAGCGAGTCCGGAACGCAGTCTTCTGTACATCCTCATCTCTGACCCTTATCTGATGGTATCCTGAACGTAAATCTATCTTGGAAAACCAAGATGCCCCCTGTAGCTGGTCGAAAAGATCATCAATCCTCGGGAGTGGATAACGGTTTTTCACCGTTACCTTGTTCAGCTCCCGGTAATCAATACATATCCGATGCGACCCGTCCTTCTTCTTCACGAACAAAATTGGGGCTCCCCAGGGTGAACTGCTCGGTCTGATAAATCCTTTGTCTAACAAATCCTGCAGCTGTGTAGAATACTCCTGCATCTCGGGAGGAGCCAACCGATACGGTGCCTTGGCTATCGAGGTTGCACCAGGGACCAAGTCGATCCTGAACTCCACCTGTCTCTCCGGAGGTATCCCAGGCAGCTCCTCTGGGAATACATCCGTACTCTCGCACCACCGGTACATCGCTCATCGTCGCCTTACCCGTCTCCCGGGTATCCATGACATGGGCGACATATCCGACGCAACCCTGCTGAAGGTAGCGTCTAGCCCTCGCTGTTGAGTATAGGGCTGGTCCATGTTGTAGTCTCTCGCCCTAAATCACCAGCTCTCCCCCACTTGGGGTCCTGACGCGTACCAACTGCTACGCGCAGTCAATCACAGCCCCATTAGGGCTCAACCAGTCCATACCGATGATGACCTTGTTCCCACACAATGGTATGGGAACCAAGTCTACCAGAGAGCGCTCCTCGAACAACCTCAAAACACAATCTCTGAAAACCTCTGATGCTCGAACTGATCGGTTGTCAGCAATCTTGACCTCTAGAGGGCAATCCAACATGCCCGAAGACTCAGGGAACCTCTTGCTAAGTGCAAGAGAAACAAATGATCGGGTAGCACCCGAATCAAACAACACCTGAACTGGAATACCGTTCACATGGAACGATCCTAAACAAAACACATATCATAACACATAAATATCATAAACAACATATAATAAAAGCTAGGGAGAAGAAATCATACCCGTCACCACATCTGGTGCGTCGCGCGCCTCCTCGGTAGTCAACTGGAAGGCTCGACTCCTCACCACTGGAGCCTCCGACTTGCCCTGCCGGCCATCAGTGAACCGCAGGGTCGCTGGAGCTGGCGCTGCTGCTGTCAATCTCGGGCAGTTGGCCTTTTTATGGCCTCGCTGGTTGCAGTGAAAACACAACAACTCCGATGTTGGAATGGTGGGGGTAGGGGCTGTACAATCCTTGCTGAAGTGCCCCGTATTGCCGCACTTATAGCAGCCCGATGATCCTAGTCTACACGCCCCCTCATGTGGCTTGCCGCACTTTCCGCAGCGGCTCCGGCTATGATGGCCCTTCGACTTAGAGTCGAATCCATTGGGTTTCTTCCCCGAAACCCCAGTACCTTGCTCAGTCTCCGCCTTCCTCTTCCGGAGGTGCTCTATATCGATCTCCCTCTCTCCTGCCCTGGCAATCATAGAATCTAGGGTCGGGCACGCTGAGTAGCTGACATGCTCCCGGATATCAGCCCTCAACATATCATGGTAGCGGGTCTTCTGCATCTCCTCATCTCCCGCATACTGGGGTACCAGTAAAGCCCTCTCTCTGAATTTGGCAGTAATCTCGGCCACCGTCTCCGTCGTTTGTCTCATAACTAGAAACTCCCTCGCCAGCTGCTGAAGCTTCACAGCCGGCACAAACTCAGCCCTAATCCTGGTCACAAAGTCCGACTAGGTCATCGCCTCAACAACTGAGGCTCCCAAAGAATCCCCAACTGACTCCCACCAATCTCTAGCCCTGTCCCTCAAGCATCCAGCAGCATACCGGACCTTCGACCCCTCAGGGAAGGAGCTAGTCAACTGAGCAGACTCCATGCCTGCAATCCATCTCCTGGCGACAATGGGGTCCTTCACCCCATGAAAGTCTGGCGCACCGCATTCCCTGAAGTCCTTAAAGGACAATGTGTGCGCCCCTGACTGGCTAGCCGCCCAGTCACTCCTAAACGCCCTGAGGCGATCCTCCATCAGCTAAATAATCCCCTCCTTGATCGACCCGGAAATCACCGGGGTCGACTCAAGGATGCCTTTAGTGATCTTAGAAGCAATGAACTCACGTAGTCCCTCATCAACTGGATCGGCACCTAATCCTGAACCTGATCCTGAGCCTGATCCTGAACATGATCCTCCTCCGTGACGCGTAATCATCACCATTCTGAAACAAAACAAATAATTGTCAGGGTCATACACAACCTCAGGAGGTATCACATACCACATGTTTCCTGTTTCTATCTCGGCCCTCCTTGACTCGAGTACGAATCCTCTGCTTTCAGTAGTACGGGCCCATACTACCTTCCACATCTATCCGTACTTTCCTCAAGGATTGCCTTGACTTCACCATGTAACACCCGAAAAATTCCAGCCAATTTAAACTTTTTTAAAAACATTTCAACATCATCAAAACATTACAATCTGGTTTCCAAAATATATAATATCAGAGTTTTCCCAAAAACATAAACAAAACATGAGGAGCTATACGATTATGCCTTTGCCTTGCCACGATCCCCTGATGTACCTGAAACAATAAATTGAAATTGTAAGCCCGAAAGCTTAGTGAGTTACCCCCAAAATACCGATACACATACAGTCCACATAACCATGTCAGCAACATCATAACATAACAAACTGAACAACATGTAACGGGTCCACAGCTTTACAGACTGGATTACCCCTGGTCCCACAGTGTGAGTCTGGATTGCCTTTCGGGCCCACAGCTCACATCTGCATTGCCATTGAGCCCACAGTACGAGTCTCCCTTAACCCGCATTTGGAATGCTCCTAGGGTTTGTTGGTTACCGCACGGAGCAGTACAACCTCAACCCATCCCACATAGCATATAAATCATGTAACATAACTACTGAGCATGCAATAACCATATAACATCACCGATAGTCCTACAGATCTACCTAATTGGCATAACCACTAGCATGTAACACTAACTCATAAAGCATGCAATAATCATATAACATCACCGGTAGTCCTACAGATCTACCTAACTGGCATAACCACTAGCATGCAACACTAACTCATAATCACCATAACCTCTGCTAGGATAACATATCCAATGGGCCGGCCTTGGTGCCTTAGACCCCTTAGTATATTGAGGATAACTCACCTCATAATGTCGCACTGAAAATGATAGGCTCAAACTCTCGAATCACCAACACGAACTCCACCACCTATAATTACCATAAAACCCTTTTTCCATAAATTTCCAAATTACCAAAATGCCCCCAAAGGTCAACTGGTCAACCCTTGGTCAAAGTCAAAGTCCACAGTCAAAGTCAACAGTCCATGTTGACTCGACTCGTCGAGTCCTTCCTGAACTCGAGAAATCGTGAAATCCTTGGTTGACTCGTCGAGTTTCCCTATATCTCGCCGGGTTTATGCGTGTCCAAAGGTTGGGAAACCCCTCGTCGACTCGCCGAGTCACTCGACTGACTCGTCGAGCCCACGACAACCTTCATCGGGCTCGCCGAGTCGTTCATACAACTCGCCGAGTCTACGACAATCTTCATTGGACTCGCAGAGTCGTTCATACAACTCGCCGAGTCTCTTCAGTCCTTTATTCATACAGACGATCTTAAGCCATGCTAAGGCTCCAAATTGTAGATCCAGCTTCCCAACGCATGTTTATCACGTAAAGTTGCAAACTTTACGTGCATGCATGGCTCTAAAGGCTTTTAATGACAAATCCAAGCTTACAATGGAGTTTTACACTCAAGGAAGGCTTCAAACATGACCAAGCTCGAAACTTTATGAACCTAGAACCCAAGAAGGGTCCAGATCTGAAGTTGTAACTTCAGATCTAGCTCATACACCACAATATCCTCATAACCAAGCCAAAACAACCCTAAACCTCACCCAAATGAGATATAGAAAGAAATGAGGTAAAGGTGACGACTTGATACCTTCAAATGATGCTAACTGAGGTAGATTTCTGATCCCCTGCACTTTCCTTGCTTTTAGCCGCTTGCCCTCCAAGTTCTTCTTTCAAAGATCCACTTTCCAAAGCTTAAAACACACAAGAATGAAGCACCACACGGATTAGGGTTTTCTGGACTCTCAAGGGACTGTAAAGAAGCAGAAGGAGGCTTATGATTCTTTAAATAGGGTGCAAAACCCCGGGATTTAGGGTTTCATCTGCCAGCTCCTACTCGTCGAGTCCCTTCTTGGACTCGGCGAGTAGGTCACTAAACTACGTGGACCAACCCGCTGCTACTCGACGAGTAGGGCGACCAACTCGTCGAGTAGATCTTGAAATCACAGAAATTATTATTTAAATCAATACCTGAGAATCGGGGCGTTACACACCAAGTCCCTTTCACGACTTTTGCTTACTGCTCTAATCTCATTCTGGGCTTACCCCAGGGTAACTCTCCGCCATCAGCTGCATAAGGAAGCCCTGCTACCTTTACCTAACTAGCTTGCGAATACCATTACGTATCACTAAGACCAGATAATTCTTCGAATGATAGGTCCTACCCTACAACGGTTGGACTCAAACAAGAGCTGCGAAATAGGGCTAGACATAACCTTCTGAAATTATTTAACCCTTTAAATATGTAACTTAACGTATTCGTTTACCAGTTAGTTAAAGATAAATAGAACTCCTAAAAGTACAAAGCAAGCAGCATTCGAGCATTGAGTAACCATACCAAGCATGTCCTATTCGACAATCATATTATTGACTAATCAGTTCTAGCATGTAATTCAATAAACACATATAACAGGCACATAAGGCATCTTCCTAGATCCTTAACCCTAATCTAGCATGTAGTTCTCATACACATATAATAGGCATACAGGGCATCCTTCATAGATCCTTAGCCCTAATCAAGCATGCAGTTCTCATAAGCATATCGTATCGTAACATAACATGTATGGGTACATTGGGGAAAACTTACTTGAGCTCGGCCGGTCGCACGCATCAAACACCTTGTTCTTTCTCAAATCCTTTTTATTTTAATTTTAGAAAACGATTTTCTTGTAAAAATCTTTCAAACCCTCGATTTGAGTCCAGAAACCCCCGAAGGTGTGTCTGAATACCTCAAACCAAGGCTCTGATACCAACTTGTAACATCCCAATTTTCAAGACCAAAAATTTCGTTTTTGACTAAGTAATTTAATAAAAATCATTTCTGAAAAACAACATCAATATCATATCAAACTCATAACCCACAAGTCAAATGTCATAAAAACATATCCTTGAGTAATAATAATGTCAGAGTACAATCCCAAGGTCATCATAGTGCGGAAATCGTGTGTGTGTGATGCGCTGCTACCTTGCCGGCTCCTTCCCCTTCACTGAAGAGGTACCTGAAAACAAAACTGTAAACTGTAAGCACGAAGCTTAGTGAGTTCCCCCATCATACCACATACCATACAATAAACAACAAACATACTGTCAGGCATATCTGGGTGCCCGACCTACCCTGCTAGGCATACCGGGGTGCCTAACCTACCCCTGTCAGACATACCGGGGTGTCCGACCTACAACTCCGGTTTATCTCAACCGGTTACGGGGACTATTTCACCCCTTACTACTACCACATGATAACATAACGATCTCATATTGTCTAGCATAGCTGGGTACTATACTACCCCTTCGGCCCTATCGGCCGATAACAGGGGACTATTCCCCTTACTACCGTAAACTCATAATATCATGTTATACTAACATGTAAAACATATCAGACAGTAGCAAACCCAGATAATTATCACAAAGACAATTATCTAGCAACAACCCTATTAGTGGGCCAGCATTGTGGCCTTAGACCCACTTCTACTGGAAGGTAACTCACATCGTAAATCTGTGTGTCAAATCTTGCGGAAGGTAGTCTCTAACAGCTGCTCCGATAACTCCCGACTATCATAATCACATTAACACTCAATCAGAGTCTATAACATTATTTAGGGTAAAATGACTGTTTTACCCCTTGGTCCAATTGGAACATTCATAAGTCCCAATCCTAGCTTATTGATCCCAACCCTCTTATGGCCTAACAAGGACTCCCTAAGGGCCCACTAATTGCCCAATTTCTGAATTGGGCCTTAACCCCCAAATGGGCCCAAAAAGTTTCAAGTCCTAATATAATAATTCCAAAGGGCCCAATTATGGCCCAATAGGCCCAATACTCTAGTTCCAGATTCCCAAGTCCATAATTATACTTCACAGTGGGCCACTGGGCCTAAAATTCCAGGCCCATTTTCTTAAGGCCCAAAAGCCCAAAACATTCATTCTGCATGCGTACACGCGGCGTACTTGGCACGTACGCCCAGCGTACGCTGGCCTTGACTAGAACGGGGAGTTGACCCAGTACGCGCGGCGTACTGGCCAGCTTCTTTGGGACTTCATTCATGACTTCATCTGTTAAGTCTTTACGTCCAAAATGCAGATCCAGGTCCTTTAAGACCTCCTAAACCATAAAGTTACGAACTTTATGTGCTTGCATGCAAGGTTGGGGTCAAAACATGATTTTGGTCCTTTTAACAAACTTTAAGACCCACTAACACTTGCATGGTTGTGGCTTAACCATCAAGGTCCGATTTTTATGACTCTTAGTGCCTCTAAGAGCCCAAAAGGACATCTAGTATGGTCTGAAATCATTAAGATGCAAGAAGCCTCAACAATGGAGTCCAAAAGTAACTTTAAACACCCCCATAAACAAATCTAAGAATATAATGGCCAAGGTTGGAACTTGATACCTCAAATAAGTCAGAAATGGTGCTAATCTTCTGGATCTACAAGCTCTTGTTGGATCCTTGCTCCTTCTTCAAGTTCCTTTCTCTTCCAAAGCACCAAAACTACACCAAAATACTCTCAAATAGCTCCCAAATCACAAGAACACACAAAAGTAGGCTAGGGTTTTCGTGGAGGTTGTATAAGGGTGAAGGGAGGCTGAACAAATAGGGGTAATATTCTTTATATAAGGGGTAAACCCTAAGTATAGGGTTTAAGGAGCTTCACACGTACGTTGGGCGTACTCCTGGTACGCTGGGCGTACGTGCTTGGCCTCCGCGCTTCCTTTCCACGACTATGCTGGGCGTACATGGCAATGTACGCCCCACGTACACAGCTTCCTCAGCCCACTTGCAAGGCCCAAAGGTCAAAGCCCAAACCAAAACACTCCACACTTCAATTAGGACGAATAATAATAATACCTGGAAAATCCCGGATGCTACACCAGCCACCTTACTCCCTTGTGTGAAACCTTAATCGCCTATATTGAGCTAAGAAAGAAATAGAGCTAATCTTTGGGCATTTTGGTGCACCTTTTGAAGAGAAGAGAAGAGTATCAAGGCAAGGAACGAGAAGAGGCTGTTGGATCTGGTGTTATTTCATCTATAGCTTCTGTGGAAGGTAAAAAGTCTTCACCTTGCTCATTATTGTGATTAGATCTCGTTTTCATGGAGTTTTAGGGCTTTTTCCATCTTTCCTTGAGACTTTGAGTGTGTTGAACTTACCAAGTGATTGAGACTTCAGATCTGGACCTTGTGAGGTCCCTAGAGTCCAAAGGTCCCAGCTTTATCCAGCTATAGAGGAGATTTTATCCTTAAGACCCTAAATGGAGCTTGTTTTGGCATTTCAAGCCCTAAGTGTCATGCATTGTAACATACACGTTCAGTTATCGTGTTTTGTAATTTAAAAGTGAATAATATTATGAAATATTATGTAATTTTGAGCGTTGAGTTCTAACAGATAGTTTTTACTATAATTGAAGTAAAACTATGTTTAGAATCACTCGGAAAATATGGAAGTCTTATGAGATTCCAATCAACCATCAGGTTGGAATACCCCAGGCCCTCAACCAACAGGTTGGAATGCCAACACACTATGGGTCCAATCAACCATCAGGTTGGAATACCCCAGGCCCACAACCAACAGGTTGGAATGCCCACATACTATGAGTCCAATCATCCTTGGGATGGAATACTCACGGCCCACAACCAACAGGTTGGAATGCCCAGGTCTATTGGCTTTCGCACAAAGCAGATAAGCCTCAACCGCCAAACAAACATGTGCACATATAACAGATAATCACATAACAGTCTATAGACAGCAACTGATCTACCGGATCATACCACATAACATATAATATTATCCTACCCTCTAGGATATCGAACTAACAAGTCATACCACATACCACAAGATATTTCCTACCCTCTAGGATACCGATCTAACAGATCATACTAGCATATCATAAACATATAACAATCCAAAGGGCTGGCCTTGGTGCCTTAGACCCTTGAGTATAGTGAGGATAACTCACCTGGCACTGCTGAAGTCCCGCAGATACATTCCAGCTGCTGGTTGACAGATTCCCGAACTGTCAACATCAAACAATACCCAATTAATAATTGGGTTCCAAGCCCAAGGTCCAACTCACACTACCAAAGCCCAAAAGTAAAATAATGGGCCAAAGTCCAACATATGGCCCAATTTTCCAAATTGGGCCAAGACCTCTACATGGTCTTTCCTTAAGGCCCATTCGATTATTCCAATCCAATTTCCATGGCCCATCATCACATAGTCATAAAGGCTCAATTATGGCCCAATTTTCCAAATTGGGCCCAAGTCCTCACATGGGCCTTATCCTAAAGCCCATCTACTTATTTTGGTCCATTAACTTGTTCTTGGACAATCCATTAATAGTCCAATCGCCAAAAC
The DNA here is from genome assembly GCF_052849685.1 of Lactuca virosa. Taxonomy (NCBI): domain Eukaryota; kingdom Viridiplantae; phylum Streptophyta; class Magnoliopsida; order Asterales; family Asteraceae; genus Lactuca; species Lactuca virosa. The sequence goes on along the minus strand of NC_136428.1, from coordinate 56,698,844 downwards.
CCAATAGGAAGGCCCAATTCAAGGCCCGAGGGAGATTAGGGCTTTCACATGAAATGATGATTAGGGCTAAGTGTTTCTTACTTAACCCCTTAATGACTTAATCCATTAAGGACTTAATCCATTAAGTCCAATATTGTCTTACGTTAGTTTGCCAAAGATTATTAATTATTATTTTAGGTTTAATAATTATTTCTCGTGTGTGTCCCAAACAATTCCCACATTAGGGTTTTATGCTCTTAGGGTTTTCCAAACCCTAATTAGGGTTTTCCAACCCAATACTAGCCCATTAGTCAATTGGTTGAGCTTCTAGGTCACTTTGGGCCTTATTGGGCCCATTAGGGTTTTATTAGGTCCATTGGGGTCTCTTTGGGCCCACTAGGGTTCTTTTGGCCCATTAGGGTTTAGTAGCCCCTTGTCCAAACATCCAAACACTGTCAAAGCACACCGCCACCCGACACGGTGGCCGGTGGCGGCAGCCACCACCTTACGGTGGTGGTTTAGACTTTTCTATTATCTTTCCGGTTACAAATTACAATAATACACACACCTAACAAACTAACACACTTGAATAGAATATACATCCACCTCGTGGCGGCAAGGGGCGGTAGGGAGTGGCAGTCACCACCTCACGGTGGTGGTGGTGGCCCTTCTAGACTCCGACCAAGACCACTACACACACACGACACACATATAGCCACCTTAAGGCGGCAGGCGGCTGAACATGGTGGCAGCCACCACCCTACAGTAGTGGCTGTGGTGGTTTCTTCGGATCTCCGGCGGCCTCATCCCATCACAGTGCACGGACACACATCTCATGCCCGGAAAATAAATCCAACACCCACTGAGGTGGGTGGCGAAGGCAGCAGCACAAGAAAGCTAGCAGCGGCGACGACCATGGCGGCGGATGGCGTTGAACGAAACAACCGGCAACAACAACGTAATCGGCGACATCTTCTCTTTAATGGAACCGGGCAGCGGCAGCAATAGACGGTGGTCGTCCGTCGGTCTCAGCGGTCACGCGAGCTGCACTCAACGTCTTCGGTAGCGGCACAGTGGCGGCGGTGTCCATCGGCAAAGCCACAGCTACGAGTCCTGCTCCCGACTCTTACTGCCACAACATGGACTCGCCGGTCTCCTCCTATGTCGGCAGCAGCGACGGTGGGTACGACTTCAACGACGGTAGGGGGGGGTGTAGCAGCGTCGGAGGTCGGAGGGAAGAGGGGTGATGACGGCTGGAGGGAGTAAAGGGGTGGAAGGTGGCGGCCGCAACATGATATTAGGGTTAGGGTTTAGGTTATAGGGTGGTGAATGGTTATATACCGACTCCATTGAAACATTATCCCATATTGACGCATTTAGTCCCTCCTTGCCCTTCTTCCTTCAAGTTCAGTCCAAAAATTACCATTCCTACCCTGCCTTCTAAAATCCTTACAAAATAAATCTGATATTTACTTTTTAACCCCCGCACCCATAATTTCTTTTATATTAAGCCCCCAGAGGTTCAAATATTGCTATTTGGCTCCCCGAAACCAACACCCCACTAATTATTATTTAATTTTGAGCTCTAATAATATAAAATAATCATAATAATTACATCTCGGGGTTCCTGGTTTATTATTTAATTACTCTTCTTAAAATGGGGTGTTACAACTCTCCCCCACTTAAATTTGATTTCGTCCTCGAAATCGTTTCTTATCATTCCTTACACGCCAACCAACTTGAACTACTTGGCTACAACCCCGAGCAAAACTCTAGCCTTTCCAAGGCAACCGTAACCAACCCTCGCAGGGTTCTAAAACCTGAACATAAACGAATCCCTTGCAATATGATCACATTTACTCAATCCGTAATCTGAAGTCTCGAGATGGTCTGGCTCCCTGACAGACTGCCCACACTGGATCATTGTCGAATGCATTGCACTTAACTCCCAACTGGCTACTCAACTTCTGATAACCTGAGGTTCCCACTTGAAAACAAAATTACAAATCCCACACTGCTAACTATGATCCTTTAGTTCCCGAACCACATACATATAATAACCGGCTCATAAGCCCAACACTCATACCTGACCCAATCAGCCTCGGGCTGGAATACCAGGCATGCCTACGACGGGTCCAGTCATCCCTAGGATGGAATACCCTCGTATCATACACATGTTTGGTCCAATCAACCCTCGAGTTGGAATACCAAACACGTCAGGTCCACTCAATCGTAGGGTCCGATCATCCTCATGATGGAATACCCTAGATTGGAATACCACTATATATATAACTCGGGTCTAACCCATAACTTGAAATCCAAGGACCTATCCTTGCATCTCATCAAAAAATCATCTGATTCACCATAACCGAGTAGCACTCATCTGAAATATCGGGTTCCGACCCGGTCGCGGAGCTAAAGGTCTCCCACATAGTTGCCTCACACGAATTCCGAACGAAATCCTTCCCTGGACCTAATTGCCACTAGCTATCATGCCACTGCGACTCTAACAACCTCCTGATCCAACCGATCGGATCCATGCGTCGTATCCCGTCGTTACCAAATCCACGGCTAAAAGCAATTGCTACATGACCAATGGTAGTCTTACATCACAAGCAACCTTAAGCAATCCATTGCTTCCTTGATCTCATAACTGTAGTGACGTTCCTACAGTCTTACCACTGGCTTAATCAGGTCTAATCCCTCTGGGAATACCCATAAACCCATCCGTGGATTTTCATATCCTCACTGCTACACCCGAACCGGTGGTTACTACCGTCCCTTCCACGTCCTAACAACGCACTCATGCTACCTACCAACCCAGTAAATGATGCGGCTACACCCACAGACTTGCATCCCTCTAGCACTATCTGCTAACCTGGTGAATGCTACGGTGACACCCGCAGTCTTACAACACTTATCACACTATCTGCCAACCTGGTGAATGTTACGGCTACACCCGCAGACTTACAACACTTCCCATACTACCTGATTGCTAGTGAATGCCACGGCTACCCCCGCAGTCTTACAACACTTTCCATATCGGTCGAACACACACTCGACCTAACACACAACTGAACTTAATTCATGGCTATAATCCCAACCTGATCCCCAAATTCTGCTATCAAGCACCGAGAAGACGCGATTCCCATGCTGGGGAGTCTTACCGAACTCCTAACTCACACAACACTCTAACCAAACAGCCACTAGGGTTGTCTTCCTTCCTGAAAACGATGCGAAACATATCCCAGTTTCAAAGCCGATCCTGCTTCTGCATTCTGGGATGATTCTCCCCCACTTAGATTCAACTAAGTCTTCACAATACATGAAAATTGGAGAATTCCCAGTTCTTCTCATTTTCTAATGATCGATCCGATGACAACCAACTCCTTTCAACTAGTGCTCCATTACTAGCCAATCACAAGTGATCACACAATTCTAAGAAATAACTGAACACTTCCTGAATCCCGGTGATACCGACAGTCCCTAATACTTGAATGATCCCCCACTCAAATCCTGAAGTCCCAAAAGGTAGATGCTCATACTAACATCTCAGCAACGGGTTACTTCCCTTGGCGCTTTCCCCTGCCAGTCAATAATGGTTACTAAAACCACTGAATCCTGATAATGTCGAATAACCATCCTGTGGGACTCTGTCCGCAACCTCCCACATAATACCCTTCTTCCCAAGTGCTCCAAACAAATCTCTCGCTTTCGAGCTCTAGAAACCATATCATTCAGGGTCTCGCACCCTGACTCACTTACTAACTCAATCGTCCATAGCTGAACTGCTGTAACCGAAGCAACCTCTGCCCTAACTGGGCTACAAACTACTCCCAAAACTTAGTCTCTAATCCTAAGAGTGCAATAGATCGCACAATCAATCCATACCGCCCGATACAAGAGATCCAAGGCGAATCCGATCTCAGCCCCTACGGGTCGGAACGGTAATCGCGTACGCCTCACGAGATGCTCATGCCACATCGACCCATCTGCGCTTATCAGCGTTGAAATATTGTCGCCAACCCCTGCGGCTAACTGACCCGAGCTGGAATACAACCTGATCCTGGGTCACAAGCCTGCTCAATCCTTCGAGCTCGTATACTGAAAGGGCACAACTCTTGCCCTATAAAACGACATTCATATCCATCAATTAACCATTCTAGTTCCAGCTGCAAAACCCCAGCTGAACATAATCATCACTCCTTTCTGGAGTCCCCGCGACTCATATTCCGGCCTCGAGCAAACCCCCGAGCCTCAAATCTACAAACTCATGTGCTAGCCTCTCCTGCTCATCCTAAAATGTCCCCGTAACAAGTCGCGGTACTGGAGAGCTCGTCCTGCTATTCCCCTTGCTGTCGTTACAACTGATATAGCTGCCGCGGCAACCGTCTCGGCAATGACTGCATAGCGCTCGTCGAAATACTCAACCATGGCGGTCTTAATAGACCGAAACATCCCCGGGAACTGTCCCCAGACAAACTCGATCACCTCCACCCAGATGATCTCACTGACACGGTCCTCTGACAATGCTGGCCTATCCTGGCTGCCAGCTCCCAATCTTAACCCGGATCCGGTCTCAAGACGTCTCGTAACCACCATTCTGATAATACACCAGAAAGACATCTGATAACCCATATAATGACAAGGGACCAATTCCCAACTCAACCCTAGGGGTTGTGACTTCCTTGCTACGCATATGGGTCCTGTGCTTTCAGTAGTACGGGCCCATACTACCTTCCACACCTACCCATATTTGTCTCAAGTATCACCACAACGCCCTAACTGAATACACAACATGGCGAGCGCTCAATCATCACTCCTAGAGGAATGCTAAATATCTCATAACTGGCCTCCCGGCCTCAAACAACCCACCCATCCATGAAACTTCCACCAACCCTGCAGCACTAGTGTATGCTAGCCATACATAACGCTGGACCCTATAGACTTTCGAATATCCAATCCTACCCTAAGCTCCCAATCAAACAAGAACAGAACATAAGGCCAAATCAAACATTCTCAGGCTATAAGATCTTAATTATGTATACCCGTGATGCATACACTAAGCAACTACAGTAATGATATCAATCTCATATAAAGGAAACCCTAGGCTAGCAGGCATCATGTAATCAGGCAATTCTATCATGTAATTCCTGAAGATCCCTAGCCTTATACTAGCATGCTGTTCTAACATATCAGATAATCAAATAACTGTATGGTATTTTGGGGTCTACTTACTGGCTTCGGCTGATCGTACACCCTGCATCCTCCCTTACTTATTTTGAAAACCATTTAAAAACCATTTTGAAAATCTTTCCTTGATTTGAGACTGGATTCACACGAATGTTCCTCCAATTCACTCAAACCAAGGCTCTGATACCAACTTGTAACACCCATAAAAATCATGCCAAATTTAAACTTTTAAAACATTTCCAAAACCATTAACCATTACAAAACTTGTTTTCAAAATGTATCATATCAGAGTATCCCAGAAACAAAGTCATAAAAAGTGAGGAGCTGTACGATCACGCCTTTGCCTTGCCACAATCCCCTGATGTACCTGAAACAATACACTGAAACTGTAAGCCCCGAAAGCTTAGCGAGTTCCCCCAAAATACCCATACCCAAAACAATACACATATAATCATAAACAACATACTATGGGTCCAGTCAACCGTCGGGTTGGAATACCCCGAGCCCTCAACCATCCGGTTGGAATGCCAACACACTATGGGTCCAATCAACCATCAGGTTGGAATACCCCAGGCCCTCAACCAACAGGTTGGAATGCCAACACACTATGGGTCCAATCAACCATCAGGTTGGAATACCCCAGGCCCTCAACCAACAGGTTGGAATGCCAACACACTATGGGTCCAATCAACCATCAGGTTGGAATACCCCAGGCCCACAACCAATAGGTTGGAATGCCCACATACTATGAGTCCAATCATCCTTGGGATGGAATACTCACGGCCCACAACCAACAGGTTGGAATGCCCAGGTCTATTGGCTTTCGCACAAAGCAGATAAGCCTCAACCGCCAAACAAACATGTGCACATATAACAGATAATCACATAACAGTCTATAGACAGCAACTGATCTACCGGATCATACCACATGACATATAATATTATCATACCCTCTAGGATATCGAACTAACAAGTCATACCACATACCACAAGATATTTCCTACCCTCTAGGATACCGATCTAACAGATCATACTAGCATATCATAAACATATAACAATCCAAAGGGCCGGCCTTGGTGCCTTAGACCCTTGAGTATAGTGAGGATAACTCACCTGGCACTGCTGAAGTCCCGCAGATACATTCCAGCTGCTGGTTGACAGATTCCCGAACTGTCAACATCAAACAATACCCAATTAATAATTGGGTTCCAAGCCCAAGGTCCAACTCACACTACCAAAGCCCAAAAGTAAAATAATGGGCCAAAGTCCAACATATGGCCCAATTTTCCAAATTGGGCCAAGACCTCTACATGGTCTTTCCTTAAGGCCCATTCGATTATTCCAATCCAATTTCCATGGCCCATCATCACATAGTCATAAAGGCTCAATTATGGCCCAATTTTCCAAATTGGGCCCAAGTCCTCACATGGGCCTTATCCTAAAGCCCATATACTTATTTTGGTCCATTAACTTGTTCTTGGACAATCCATTAATAGTCCAATCGCCAAAACCCAATAGGAAGGCCCAATTCAAGGCCCGAGTGAGATTAGGGCTTTCACATGAAATGATGATTAGGGCTAAGTGTTTATTACTTAACCCCTTAATGACTTAATCCATTAAGGACTTAATCCATTAAGTCCAATATTGTCTTACGTTAGTTTGCCAAAGATTATTAATTATTATTTTAGGTTTAATAATTATTTCTCGTGTGTGTCCCAAACAATTCCCACATTAGGGTTTTATGCTCTTAGGGTTTTCCAAACCCTAATTAGGGTTTTCCAACCCAATACTAGCCTATTAGTCAATTGGTTGAGCTTCTAGGTCACTTTGGGCCTTATTGGGCCCATTAGGGTTTTATTAGGTCCATTGGGGTCTCTTTGGGCCCACTAGGGTTCTTTTGGCCCATTAGGGTTTAGTAGCCCCTTGTCCAAACATCCAAACACTGTCAAAGCACACCGCCACCCGACACGGTGGCCGGTGGCGGCAGCCACCACCTTACGGTGGTGGTTTAGACTTTTCTATTATCTTTCCGGTTACAAATTACAATAATACACACACCTAACAAACTAACACACTTGAATAGAATATACATCCACCTCGTGGCGGCAAGGGGCGGTAGGGAGTGGCAGTCACCACCTCACGGTGGTGGTGGCGGCCCTTCTAGACTCCGACCAAGACCACTACACACACACGACATACATATAGCCACCTTAAGGCGGCAGGCGGCTGAACATGGTGGCAGCCACCACCCTACAGTAGTGGCTGTGGTGGTTTCTTCGGATCTCCGGCGGCCTCATCCCATCACAGTGCACGGACACACATCTCATGCCCGGAAAATAAATCCAACACCCACTGAGGTGGGTGGCGAAGGCAGCAGCACAAGAAAGCTAGCAGCGGCGACGACCATGGCGGCGGATGGCGTTGAACGAAACAACCGGCAACAACAACGTAATCGGCGACATCTTCTCTTCAATGGAACCGGGCAGCGGCAGCAATAGACGGTGGTCGTCCATCGGTCTCAGCGGTCACGTGAGTTGCACTCAACGTCTTCGGTAGCGGCACAGTGGCGGCGGTGTCAATCGGCAAAGCCACAGCTACGAGTCCTGCTCCCGACTCTTACTGCCACAACATGGACTCGCCGGTCTCCTCCTACGTCGGCAGCAGCGACGGTGGTTACGACTTCAACGGCGGTAGGGGGTGTAGCAGCGTCGGAGGTCGGAGGGAAGAGTGGTGATGACGGCTGGAGGGAGTAAAGGGGTGGAAGGTGGCGGCCGCAACATGATATTAGGGTTAGGGTTTAGGTTACGGGGTGGTGAATGGTTATATACCGACTCCATTGAAACATTATCCCATATTGACGCATTTAGTCCCTCCTTGCCCTTCTTCCTTCAAGTTCAGTCCAAAAATTACCATTCCTACCCTGCCTTCTAAAATCCTTACAAAATAAATCTGATATTTACTTTTTAACCCCCGCACCCATAATTTCTTTTATATTAAGCCCCCGGAGGTTCAAATATTGCCATTTGGCTCCCCGAAACCAACACCCCACTAATTATTATTTAATTTTGAGCTCTAATAATATAAAATAATCATAATAATTACATCTCGGGGTTCCTGGTTTATTATTTAATTACTCTTCTTAAAATGGGGTGTTACAAGTTGACTTCAGGGTTTGGTCAAGACAGGGATTATTGAGACCATGGAGGGGTAGAACGGTCTTTTACCCATTCCAAGAGTTAGAGAGAGAGAATGGCCTTTGGTTTATTTAGAGTTGTGATTGGAGTGTTAATTTGAAATAATTATCATATGTGTTAGGCAGAGGCTAGATCGGTGATACGTGTACGAGGTTTATTTGCTTGCTTACGATGTGAGTCTTCTCACTATACTTACCTTGAGTGGTAAGTGTGGTATTTTGGGGAACTCACTAAGCTTCGTGCTTACCGTGTTATGTGTTATGTGTTTCAGGTACTTCTCAGTATCACGGGAAGGCACCGGCTTGATTGTACACACGAGGCGGAGTTATGTTTTAAGGATCCTGGATTGTGTTTAAACAATTTTATGAACATGTGTTTTTGATAAATTGTCATTTTGGAGATCTGTAAACTATGTTTATGAGAATTATGTGATTTTTAAAATGAAAATTTTGTTTGAAAATTTACGGTGTTACACAACTGTTATGTGTTATTAGATGAACTACTAAACAAATATTTTACAGTTTTTTTGTTTTTTTCAAATCACTAGTGTTGTAATAACTTGTTTGAGTGACATAAACAACACATAACATTAATGGGTTGTTTGGTAGAAAGTATAGATTGGATCATTCAACGTTAAAACATTAAAATGTATGAATGATTAAGAAGCTTGGATGGTTTAGATGTATGTAAATGGAGCGGGTTTGGAGCGAATCGACATTGATCCAAACATTTTAAAAAAAATTCAAAATCCGATCCAAACCCGCTTCATAACCCATAGAGTTTTGAATAATGAAACTTATAACCTTATCCACCAAATCAATAAATATTTAAACCCGGCTCGTAACCCGTAGGTTTATTGAATATTCAAACACATTTTATCTAATTCTTAAAATTATATTTCTTAAATAAAAAATGTCTACTATAACTTAATATTTAAAATAACATTTCGTAAATAATACAAATGTTGATTTAGAAAGCACATTACGTACTCAAGGACTTTCAATTAGTTAAAAATCAATATTCTATCAACTTCCGATTAATTTCTGACTGTTGATTGAAGTGATAAAGAATAGCAATTGAAACTTTCCTTCGGTTGTTAAATGATTCCGTTGATTTATAAATTGAATTGCTGATTGTTTCATGAAATACAAATAGAATTACATAATGATTCTTGGTAGAAGACTAGAAGTCTAGAATAAACTCCTCGGGTCATAGGTAAAAACGATCTGGCCTTTGGTCTTTGGCCTTTTGGACGTTTGATTGGAATTATAATTAAACATTAAGCGATATAAGATATACATGTATAATTTTAAAATTTATATGAGACGAGTTATAAACAAAGCCTACGGTGATGATCCATACCCGACCCTTTTAATAAAAGGGTTAGCGGGTACAGCTCGTTAACGGGTAAACGACTAACAAACTATGCTTCAAACCCATATAATTCTTACGGATTTGGATCGGATCATGGTCAAAACGCTCTCCATTGTCAGGTCTAGATGTATGAAAGATTCAGAGTGTTTAGTAATGTTGTTGTATGAACAGAGAATGTTACCATAATTTAACCTTATAACAAACACAAGAACAATTATTGAGTTTTTGACCAAAAAAACAGGGTTATCGAAAAAATATATATCAATCTAGTATAGTTTGAAAAATATTTACCAAACTAGTGTTTTTCTTTATTTTTCTTCGATTTTCAGATTTTCTTATTTTTTTTTATTTTAAATATTTTTTTCCCGTTTTTTACTATCTTTTTTATTTTATTTTTTAAATATATATATATATATATATATATATATATATATATATATATATATAAAATTTTTAAATACCAATTTTTTATTTGACAAAACTGCACAAATGGTCCCTGTGTTATGTCGAAAATTGTCACTTTGATCCAAAACGTTTTGGACTAGCACCACTGGACCAAAACTTTCATTTTGTTGCGATTTTGGTTCAAATTTTTTTGAAACTCTTTATTATGACAGATTTAACCTTCTTATTTTATTTTCTTAATTTCTTTTTATTACAAAAATCTGAAAAAAGAAAAAGAAAATACACATCCCCCCTTCTCTCCAATACCCATCTTTGCACAACCCTTTTTTCAAACCACCGTCGGAGACATATTCGTCAAACCACCGCCGACTAACACAAAACAAACACCACATATCTGATGAAGTCAAACCAAATTTTCCAGATCTGATGAACTCAAACAAAGTTTCCAAATTTTATAGATCTGATGAACTCGAAACAAATATTTTAAATTTACAACTCAAACTTTAGATCTATGAGATCTATAAACCCCTACTATTTGTCTCTCTTACTGATTTATACACATACATACAAAGATGAACAAGATGAATATCTAGGAACCATAACAAATTCAACACAAACACACATATAAATCCCAGATTCAACATAAACACACCATTGTTGTGGGTTTACAAAACCCTAACTTCGTCTTTTTAGATAAGGGTCACCGCAGTAAGGATATGCAGATCTGAGAGAGAGGATTTGCATATCTGAGAGAGAGGCTAAGACGACTTGGAAATCGTCGGAAATCGACGATCTGGATGTGGTTAGGAGCTATGGTTTTCATATGTCACTTTTATGACTCTTCCTTCGATTCCGACAACGACTCATCCTTTGAACGTCATTTTTATGAACCCCTAGAGTCTCCACCCTTCTCATCCAAAACTAGGGTTTTAGTCTTCAATATCTGATGAGCATCACGGGTTTTAACCTGGATCCTAAGGAACTCGATGAACATGGCGACGATCAGCAACTCGGCAAACGTTGCGTAGATCTGAGAAAAGGGAGCATCACCATAGCCACAGATGGATATCGTAATCGGAGAAGAAAATAGATGAAGGGGGAGATTGAGTCCGGATTCCGACAGATATACGTCGTCCTTCAGAGGGTTTCTTGTTTGCCGGAAAAAATATTTCTCATCTCAAGCAAACGATTTCTTGATTTCTAGCAAACCTAACTCAGTTCGCCCTCTTCTCAGTTCTTCCTTCGACCGTCGCCCCCTTTCTCAAATCTACGTCGCCAGAAACCCTAGAATTTGTCGTCGAAACCCTTTCCGCCGGAAACCTCCATCGTCGGTGGTGGTGAAGGAGATGAGCGGATGCATTTTGTGTGGAGAGAGAGAGAGAGATCGAGATTTTGGGGTTAGGTGGCTTTCTAATTTTTTATTTATTTATTTCAAGAGCAGATAGAGAAGATTGAAACTCTCTGTGATCCGATCAGCCATAAAAGGGTTTAGCCGCAATCAAATCATCGGTCAACGGCCATCGGCGACGTTGTATGAAGCCACTGAGTTTGAATTTTTTCTTCAAGTAATCTGACATGGGTTTTTGCTTTTATGTTTTCTAGGTTACTATGAATAGATATAATTATGAAATCCTTAAAAAATGGCAAATTGGAATATAAAATTGTCTCTCAATGGCTTTTTTCTTCTCATATTGGTCAAACTAATGAATAGATGTTCTAAGGAAACATAAACTCAAAGATCCACGTCTTTTGAATATGCTTTTTTTATCTGGATATTTCCTTCAATCTTGATTTTGGAAATAGGTTTGATGATGAACGAGATGTCGATAATGGGGTTGGGAGGGTAGATCCTTGAAAAAATTGAGGTTTCAATTTTTAGGGTTTAAGGAAAACAGGAACAACACGGAGGTGGAAGACGATTTGAGAGAGAGTGTGTAACGCCCGTGTTTCTGGGCTAAGCATTGATGCGATGATAATAGTCTAGGTCAACCATTGTAACCCATTTTAAAGTAATAAAGATGAATTACTTGACTATTATGTGCATTATATGATTTTGTGTGCTTATTACTTGTTATAATAAAATAATAAATAAAGGATAAAAATAAGCGTCAAAAAATAAAATGTTAGATAAATCCGATATCTATGAAGAAAGTTGTAGTGGTCGTGACAAGGATTCCGGACATATAAAGAACGCCGAAATCCGAGTTATAACGAAGAAGTTATGGCTTGTCGAAGTTTCGCGACAGAACCGACACGACACTCCGTGACGTAAACAGTGAATTTATGATAGAATGATTTTTAGCCTTAGCGATCTAAACAGAAGTCGTAGTGTTCGTTAAACCGAGAGTGTGCATAAAAAGAACGCCCAAATCTGACTTCGTATGAGGAAGTTGTGATTTTTCCAAGTTTCAGATTAACAGTACACAGCCCGGAGTTCGAATAGTAGATCGGACGGTTTTCGGCCGACACAAACTAAACGAGAATCGAAGGTCTCGTTAATAGTAGCTCAACAGTAAAAAGACAGACGAAAACGGACGTCGGATGAATAAGTTATGAATTTTTAACGGACTTTTCATGTCCCGGCCTGTTAAAAATATAACTTTAAAAATAAAGTCAAAATTAGCCGACGGAGTCTAAACGAAAGTTGTAGAGTATGGTCTCACCTACGCGTGGATATAAAGAACGTCAAAAACGGAGCTCGTATGAGAAAGTTATGAATTTTTGAAGTCGAGTGAGTCATCTGCGAAGGAATGCCCCGCGCACCCGCAAGCCTTGGCCTCGGAAGCTCCACGTCGCCCCAGTAGACTTCGGACACGTACCCACCGGAACGCGTTGCGTTCGTATGAACGTGTTGCGTTCGGGAACACGCTGTGTTCCTCCGAGGAAAGCGTTGCGTAGACCAGACCAGTTTCCCTATAAATAGATGCGAGGCTCCCCGAATTTCTTTGCAAATTCCCTCATTCTTTCACTCTATCAAACATCCCCAAACCCCCCAAAGCCTAGGGTACCTCCCTAGCACTAGAAGAAAGCCCCGAAGCACCCGAAGGCTCCAAGAAAAAGAGTTTTTCGGTTTGAAATTCTGCCCCCGCAGAGCCCAGTTTTTAAGCAAACCTTCTGGTTTCGTCAGAGAAGATTGTTTTAAGAAACAAAGTGTTGTTCGAATCACTCCATATCAGGTGAGTGCATGGTCACTTTCATCTTGCATATACATATGAAGTAATTTATATAAATTACGTGCTTTGTGTATATATATATATATATATATATATATATATATTACATGTTTACGTGAGATGTATGTTGGATGAAGATCTATACTTCTTTCTTTTCAGATGTGAACTTTATCTTTCAGATCTAAACTTTTTCTCTTGGATCTGAAACTTTTCCCTTCAGATCTAAACTTTATCACTTCAGATCTAAACTTTTTAGATCTAAACTGTATATATGTATTTTGTACTTGAGATCTGTGCTGGATAAAAGATCTAAGCTTCTTTCTTTTCAGGTCTGAACTTTTTCTTCAGATCTAGACTATATATGTATTTTATGCTTTGAAAGTTATGCTGGATGAAAGATTTAAACTTTGTTTTTCAGATCTAGACCTTTTTCTTCAGATCTGAACCGTATATGTATTTTCTTTACAGATCTAAACTTTTTATTCAGATCTGAACTGTATATGTGTTTTATATCTACTAATATGTTGGGTAGAACATGGGTAGATGAAATACGTTGGTGTGTGATGAAAAAAAGAGTTGGAGGACGAGATGAAAAAGTGATATAGATCATGAGATCAGGGTGAGGGGTGAAAAATGAGAGAAACCTTTACCCAAACGATGGCCCCGTCATCTAGCAGAGTATGGATGATAACCATGGACTATTCTAGAAGGTCCGTGGAACACTAGCAGGCTTTCAACCTGTAGGTGTTGTGAACGATATGTTCACCCGGTGTACTCTAAAATCCCATTGACATGTATTGCAGGTGGACTCCCACAAATAATACTATCGATAAAAGAGAGCTATGGACTTAGCAACCGTTGGATGAACCCTGACAACTATGGATTTAGTGCATGTTGAATAAACCCTGGCGACGATGGACTTCGTGCCTATTCCTTAGGAAAACCCTTAGGAATGAGTGATAGATGATTCTTAGGGTAGATCCTTAATAAACAAAGAAGATAATGGGGATGGGTAATTGGGTTAATTGTTTGATAATGAAACATAATAACTTTATTATTGTGGGTTGAAAACCCGGTGTACTCACCAGGTTTCCCAACCTGACCCACTCAGTTTATTTATATCACAGGTGTCGATATAAAGCTACACTACACCGAGAGATTAAAGAGATGTAGATCACTAGTGTAGTGAATGTAAGTTCTGTTTATGCTTATGTTTCTGTATTGACGTTGACATCCCAAAGTTTTAAAATGAATAAAATACATTTCCACGGAAATGCTTTGATTACATATTTATCATGTTTTTTTTCTGGGGACAATTTCCGCAACACTTTTCTTTAAAAAGTTACTCTGATTTTATTATAATGCATAAACAAAATCGGTCTTTTCTGGCAGCGAAAATGGGGATGTCACAGTTGGTATCAGAGCATTAGTTTAAGCGAACTAGGAATTTGTAGGATTTCTAGACTTATACTTAGAATGCTAAGCGATGATTGTGAGATGAGTGTCTACCATACTTTAGACACAAGCACTAGTTTATTTTAGGAAAGATGCCTAAAATGCTTTTATGTGATAAATGGTTTATATAAAGATGCGTCATATGTTATTATTTGATCGAGTCTATGGTCTGTTGCCGACCGGACCTGGAAATTGTATGTGTACATGTTTCTAAACGTTTGATTACGGTATTAGAACTGGCATGTAACTTTTCGGAGTGATAAGGAGATTTATACGTCTATCATAAATAAATCTTTTCTATCTAAATTCTCGTCACTACACACTGAACGTCTGATTTTGGTGTATAGATCGACATGGTGAGCACTCGAAGTGGAGTCGGAAACAGTAACCCGCAGCCTGAGCCACAAGTGACTGAGAAAGCACCAGAAGTAGCAGTTGCACCTGAACCAATCACGATGGCAGGAGTACAGGCAATGGTGCGGATGATGTTGGATCAACAGATGGAAGAGACAAGGCGTTTACTTCAACAAAGTAAGGACGAACTTACTGTGCCAGTATACCAGGCACCAACTCTTGAGGCAACCATCTGAGTTGCTAAGTCGGTCGAAGAAATGATCAATGATAGGACCGCCAACAAGGTTGAAGTTGGCAAGTAGAGGAAATTTGAGGGGTCTTCAAGGTCCAACAAGAGCAACATGTTCTCAAAGTCTGGCAAAGGAGGAGGTAAAGAAAAATGGTGTGAGAAGTGCAAAAATAAACACTCTGGAAGGGAGGTGACTTGCTTCAAATGTGGAAGGACTGGGCATTACGCCAATGAGTGTATATTTAGTAAGAGGGTGTGCTACAGTTGTAGGGAAGAAGGACATATTTCTAAGGACTGCCCGAGGAAAAATGAAGCCGCAAGAGCAAATGCGCCTCCAAAGTCGAAGGCAAGAGCATCTCAGACAATCCTCGACGAAGAAGGTGACAACGCAAGGAATCACGAGTGAGGATTTTCTATCTAAAGATCAAGATATGTAGTAGCCATGCGGGTAGTATTATATGATGTAGCCTATTAGAGGCATAGTCTAGGGTGAACTTGAACACTTATGTAATCGTTTCAAGGAATAATATAAAACCTTCGTTTTGCTATCTGATGTGTTAAGCTGTTGTGTGATTTTCTTGTATGGTGACTTGGAAAACTGTGAGACAATACTTGGGACGAGTATGAGTGGGTGTGAATGGTAGTAGAGGCCTATGCTATCGGAAGCACAAGACTCACACTTGGATCAGGGAAAGTCACAAGGTTACCAAGACACTAGTAATTGATTCTGTTTTGTTCATATCTGTTGTTACCATCGTTTCGGTAATGACTAAGAAGATGATTGATATTCCGAACCAAGAGGTCATAGAGAATCGAGTCCGACCAAGATGAGTTAGTCATGTGGTTCAGAGAACCAAGTCCGGTGTAGTATCCCACTCAAACTAGAAGATTGAGTTATCCCAATCATTGTTAAAGTAAGAGGCTTGTAGCTAGAAGTACTACATGCTAGAATGTGATATTATCACATTGGAACACGGGAAGTATATTACGTTCAAAAACCCGACTCTAAAAGACTTGAGTCTAAGCAGTACATAATACGATGAGAGGTCATTAGAGCATGACCCACCAGTCTACTATGGTAATCGAAGGGAAGAACTTATCTTAAGTTTGTCAAAAAGAAGGAGGAGTCTCCAATATGGATCGATATTGTGACTTGAAGATCACAATTTAAAGTTCAACATAGGATAGGGAGCGGGTGCAAGATTGAGCACCGCTTGCAGACAAGAATTCCAAAAGTTAGATACTCATTCGAAGGACACATAACAGTTACGACTATTACCTATGATGAAGAGATAACGTATGGAGTCATTATACAAGCCATGTCTTGTTGGTATTTCCGTAACGGGGTTGAAAACTACGTAGTCTGTAGCGATGCATTTGGAGTTGGTTTGGTTTGTGTTCTAACCCAGAAGGAAAAGGCGATAGCATATGCATCGAGACAACTGAAATACCGCGAAAAGAACTACCTCACTCACAATCTGGAGTTGTCAGTGGTAGTATTCGCTCTAAAGATATGGGGACATTATCTTTATGGCACAAAGTGCAAACTTTCCACTGATCATGAGAGTCTCCAGTATCCCTTTAATCATAAGGAATTAAACACGAGACAACGACGCTGGCTAGAGTTACTCAAGGATTACGACTGTGAGATACTTTACCACCCCGGTAAAGCAAATGTCGTAGCTGATGCTTTGAGCCGAAAAGTGAGCCTTGAAAGGAAAAGGCCAAGAGCATTAGGAATTGAAGTTGTCTCAACAATTGTGGAAAGCATCAAGAAAGCTCAGGAAGAAGCTTCAGAGAAAAATGACCAGAAGGAGGAGCGTTTGGGCAAAACGTTGGTGTTTGGTACGAATAATCAAGGATTAAAGGTATTCCAAGATAGGATTTGGGTACCTAAAACGGGAGGAATAAGAGATCTTCTGATGGAAGAAGCTCACAAGACCACGTACTTGATTCATCCCGGCAGCACAAAATGTATAGGGATATGAAACCCTACTACTGGTGGCCGACGATGAAGCTCGATGTTGCAAAGTATGTGGCCGAGTGAGTGATATGTTTGAGTTAAGGAACAACATCAGAAACCGTATGGGGGTTTAGAACCATTACCTGTACCCATGGGTAAATGGGAAAACATCACCATTGATTTTGTCTCTAAACTGCCCAGAACGAAGAACGGTCACGACACGACTTGAGTGGTCGTGGATCGATTCACTAAGAGTGCACGCTTCATAGTAGCCAATGAGAGATGGTCTATGGATAAGCTTACAAATGCTTATGTGAAGGAGGTAGTAAGACTTCACGGTGTTCCTTTAACGATTGTATCTGATCGTGATAGTCATTTCACATCAAGGTTATGGAGAAGTCTACAAGAGGAAATGGGTACGAAGTTGTGTTTAAGTACAACTTACTATCTGCAGACTGATGGTTAGAGTGAAAGAACTATTCAAACGCTAGAAGATATGCTAAGAGCATGTACCCTAGAGTTCCAAGGTAACTGGGATGAGCACTTACCTCTGGTAGAATTTTCCTACAATAATAGTTTCCACTTGAGCATCAAGATGGCACCTTACCAAGCTTTGTACGGACAGAAGTGTCTTACGCCATCTTATTGGCTTGAGGCTAGAGAAAAGCAGCTTATGGGCCCCGAGTTAGCCCACCAGACTGCTAAAAAGATGAAAGTGATCAAGGAAAGAATGTTAGCAGCTCAGAATCGTCAAAAGAGTTATGCTGGCAAGAAAAATACAACCGATGACATTCGAAGTTGGAGATTCGGTTTTGCTTAAAGTCTCACCATGGAAGGGGCTGATAAGATTTGGGAAAAGAGGGAAGTTGGGTCCAAGGTTTATTGGACCATTCAAAGTTCTTCATAGGATTGGGAACCAAGCTTACAAGGTTGAATTATCAAAAGAACTAGACGGTATTCATAACACTTTCCATATGTGTTATTGAGGAAGTTCACGGGAGAAGTTCCCGACATAATTCCAATTTCAAAGTTAAGAATGGATGAGAATAAGAGGCTGATCAGAGAGCCCGAAATGATTGTTGACCATAAGACGAAGAAGTTACGACGCAAGATGGTCGACTTAGTACGATGGAAACATTTGAATGGGCCACATCTCACTTGGGAAACGGAGAGTGACATGATGAGTCGCTATCCACATCTGTTTGCTGATGCATGATTTCGGGACAGAATCATCCTAAGGGGGAGAGAATTGTAACGCCCGTGTTTCTGGGCTAAGCATTGATGCGATGATGTAATAGTCTAGGTCAACCATTGTAACCCATTGTAAAGTAATAAAGATGAATTACTTGAATATTATGTGAATTATGTGCTTTTGTGTGCTTATTACTTGTTATAATAATATAACAAATAAAGGATAAAAATAAACGTCAAAAAAATAAAATGTTAGATAAACCTGATATCTATGAAGAAAGTTGTAGTGGTCGTGACAAGGATTCCGGACATATAAAGAACGCCGAAATCCGAGTTATAACGAAGAAGTTATGGCCTATCGAAGTTTCGTGACAGAACCGGCACGACACTCCGTGACGTAAATAGTGAATTTATATTAGAATGATTTTTAGCCTTAGCAATCTAAACAGAAGTCGTAGTGTTCATTAAAACGAGAGCGTGCATAAAAAGAACGCCCAAATCTGACTTCGTATGAGGAAGTTGTGATTTTTCCAAGTTTCAGATTAACAGTACACAGCCTGGAGTTCGAATAGTAGATCGGACGGTTTTCGGCCGACACAACCTAAACGAGAATCAAAGGTCTCGTTAATAGTAGCTCAAAGGTAAAAAGACAGACGGAAACGGACGTCGGATGAAGAAGTTATGAATTTTTAACGGACTTTTCATGTCTCGGCCTGTTAAAAATATAACTTTAAAAATAAAGTCAAAATTAGCTGACGGAGTCTAAACGAAAGTTGTAGAGTACGGTCTCACCTACGTGTGGATATAAAGAACGTAAAAAACGAAGCTCGTATGCGAAAGTTATGAATTTTTGAAGTCGAGAGGGCCATCTGCGAAGGAACGCCCCGCGTAGAAGGAACGCCCCGCACACCCGCAAGCCTTGGCCTCGGAAGCTCCACGTCGCCCCAGTAGACTTCAGACACGTACCCACCAGAACGCGTTGCGTTCCTCCGAGGAACGCGCTGCGTAGACCAAGCCAGTTTCCCTATAAATAGATGCGAGGCTGCCCGGATTTCTTTGCAAATTCTCTCATTCTTTCACTCTCTACACTCTATCAAACTTCCCCAAACCCCCCAAATCCTAAGGTTCCTCCCTAGCACTAGAAGAAAGTCCCGGGGTACCCGAAGGCTCCAAGAAAAAGAGTTTTTCGGTTTGAAATTCTGCCCCCGCAGAGCCCAGTTTTTAAGCAAACCTTCTGGTTTCTAAAGAGAAGATTGTTTTAAGAAACGAAGTGCTGTCCGAATCACTCCATATCAGGTGAGTGCATGGTCACTTTCATCTTACACATACATATGAAGTATTTTATATAAATTACGTGCTTTGTGTATATATATATATATATATATATATATATATATATATATATATATATATATATATATATATATATATATTACCTGTTTACCCGAGATGTATGTTGGATGAAGATCTATACTTCTTTCTTTTCAGATCTGAACTTTATCTTTCAGATCTAAACTTTTTCTCTTGGATCTGAAACTTTTCCCTTCAGATCTAAACTTTCTCACTTCAGATCTAAACTCTTTAGATCTAAATTGTATATATGTATTTTGTACTTGAGATCCGTGCTGGATAAAAGATCTAAGCTTCTTTCTTTTCAGGTCTGAACTTATTATTCAGATCTAGACTATATATGTATTTTATGCTTTGAAAGTTATGATGGATGAAAGATTTAAACTTTGTTTTTTAGATCTAGACCTTTTTCTTCATATCTGAACCGTATATGTATTTTCTTTACAGATCTAAACTTTTTCTTCAGATCTGAACTGTATATGTGTTTTATATCTACTAATATGTTGGGTAGAACATGGGTAGATGAAATAAGTTGGTGTGTGATGAAAAAAAGAATTGGAGGATGATATGAAAAAGTGATATAGATCATGAGATCTGGGTGAGGGGTGAAAAATGAGAGAAACCTTTACCCAAACGATGGCCCCGTCATCTAGCAGAGTATGGATGACAAACATGGACTATTCTAGACGGTCCGTGGAACACTAGCAGGCTCGCAACCTGTAGGTGTTGTGAACGATATGTTCACCCGGTGTACTCTAAAAACCCATTGACATGTATTGCAGGTGGACTCCCACAAATAATACTATCGATAAAAGAGAGCTATGGACTTAGCAACCGTTGGATGAACTCTGGCAACTATGGATTTAGTGCCTGTTGAATAAACCCTGGCGACGATGGACTTCGTGCCTATTCCTTAAGAAAACCCTTAGGAATGAGTGATAGATGATTCTTAGGGTAGATCCTTAATAAACAAAGAAGATAATGTGGATGGGTAATTGGGTTAATTGTTTGATAATGAAACATAATAACTTTATTATTGTGGGTTGAAAACCCTGTGTACTCACCAGGTTTCCCAACCTGACCCACTCAGTTTATTTGTATCACAGGTGTCGATATAAAGCTACACTACACCGAGAGATTAAAGAGATGTAGATCACTAGTGTAATGAATGCAAGTTCTGTTTATGCTTATGTTTCTGTATTGACGTTGACATCCCAAAGTTTTAAAATGAATAAAATACATTTCCACGGAAATGCTTTTATTACATAATTATCATGTTTTTTTTCTGGGGACAAATTCCGTAACACTTTTCTTTAAACTGATTTTATTATAAAGCATAAACATAATCGGTCTTTTCTAGCCGCGAAAATGGGGATGTCACACACACACACACACACACACACAGAGAGAGAGAGAGAGGTGAGTTAATAAATAAATAAGTATTTAGATTTGAAAAAAATAAAAGAAAAAACAGAAAATAAATACCAAATGTATTAAAGTCATTTCAAGACAAAATTGCAAAAATGGTCCTCGTGGTTGGCAAATTTATGTGCTTTTGGTCCAAAACGAAATGTTGGTGCACCACTGGCCCAAAATTTGATCTTTTTAGTGATTTTAGTCCCTTTACACTTGAAATTACTTTTATGCCCTTTTAATTTATATTTTCCATTTTCTTTAATTTCTGAAATGCTTCAATTAAATTAATTTCACTTATATCCAATTAAAACAAAAACCCAATCCACTCTCTTGTCTTTGTCACAGTACTGAGGATGATAGAATCCTAATCATCACCACCTCCCTCCATCACCGATGTCTATGACCACCGCCGACAGCTTCGATTCTCACCGGAGTTACCCGATTCACGACCACCACCCTCTCATCTCTCTCCTCCTGACACCAATCAGCTTCACTTTTTTCTATCTTTTTCAAAACACACACTAACATACAATCTCAAGAACACTGATGCTAGGGGTGCTCAAACCCACAAATTAAAACCAAACATCATGCTCAGAACCTAGAAATTAACCTCAGAAATCATTGATGATATCAAATCAAACCCCCAGCTCCATCTCCAACGATAAGCAACTGATTTAAGAATTAATCTTCAATGTTTTCTTCCTTAATTTATGTAACAGACAAGCCACAAGAACATTATCCATTTCCCTTCCTACAGCTCCAATGATTTCAGTAAAGTCATCCGTCACCACCGCATCCTCCGCCACTACAAGCTACTTCCTGCAAAATTTATGAACCCCCTCGCTCTCTTTCCTCTCACTCCACTACCCACTTTTGATTTTGGCTCCAGAAACCAAATCGAAAACGATTTTCAGATTCGATTTTAGTGGAAATTTCGATGTGGACTTCAATTTTCAGATTTAAGTTCACCAAGAAGCACCCGTGTGGTGAATCGACTCAGCCATCAACAACTCCATCAATCTGGGTGGAGGTCGATGCAGGTGGAGAAGGAAATGGGTGAAGATGGAGGTTTGGGATGACAACCGTCTTGAAGGCATAGGAGATGAAGATGCAGACACTGGAAAAATCTCCATCGGAAAATCTTGCTCCGACAAATTCGACGCCGGTGAAGCCAAGGCTCAAGCAAAAGATTTGGTGGTGGCGATGTGGGTTTGAATTTGTTTTTGGTGTTGATGGTTCCAACTGGGAAGATAACATCCACGAGAGAGAGAGAGAGAGAGAGAGAGAGGTTTATTTTGTTTTTGTTTTTCATTTTATTATAAGAATAAGAAAATAAATAAAATAAATTAAAATATAATTATTTAAGGGGCATATTAGTCATTTTAGGTGGGATGTGGACCAAAACACAAGAAAATACAACCATAGGGACCAAAACCACACAAGGTATCTAAAATTGGACCAATGGTGTACCAACATTTCGTTTTGGACCAAAACTACAGCATTTTGCCAACCACAGGGACCATTTTTGCAATTTTGTCTCATTTCAATTTACCTTACCTGACCATTTCCACGTAGAAACTAGACTAAATTGCAAATTTGGTCCCCGTGGTTAAATGTGGATGAAGTCCAAAAAGTTTTTGACTTGCACCATTGGTCCAAAATTGAATCTTTTTTTGTGGTTTTGGTCCCTGATAAAATTAAAATAACTTGAAAGGACTATTATGCCCTTCCTATTTTCTTTTTACATTTCTTTAAATATATTTTAATATTTAAAAAAAAACCACCCCTACATTCGGTAACCCCCCCCCCCCATTCTCTCTCTCTTTCTTGTAGCAGTAAAAGAAACCATACTCATGGATATTCAATGTCATCGGGAGCAAACTAATAAATTGGGTTTTTATGATCTATAAATCCACACAAGAATCAAAACAAATCTCCATGATAATCAAAGAATCAAACCCATTTGAAGAAGTCGATGGTTGTTATAGGGTTTAACTGTTAGGGTTTATAAACCCACTTGACTGGCCGCCGATGTGCTCCTCATTTCATTCATAGAGGTGGGTGGTGGTGGTCGTCGTTCCATTCCTGGTGCTTCCTTCATACTTGCTCGATTCAAAAATGGATTTCTCGATGAACACACACAATGGATATGGATATGAAGATGATGAACTTGTTCGTGTGAAGATGAAGATGACTCAAAGTGTTTGTTCCCAGAATTATGAGATAGAGGGGGGAATAGATCAAGATCAAAGTTCCAGTAAGCTTGATAATCATAACGATGACTCTTTGTCTGGGCTGTCTTCGCATCAAACACACACACACACACACATAATGAAATCACAGATTTTAGGTTTAAGTAACTGAAATCAGAATCAAATAGCACCATCATGGGTTGTCTTTTAAGAAAATTTGCACATGCCTATAGAGTAATTAACATCATTGTCAGACCTTTGTTACTGAAAATTTGTAACTGGTGGGTACATCTCAAGAACATACTTTGCACCCTGTGAGTTTGAAAATTTTATTCATCTAGTGGGTTCATCCGAAGGACATGATTTTGAACTCTTTGGGTTAATCCAAGTTGCAGGAAAAAGATGAGATACATGTGCATAATCCAAGTGCCAAAACTGTGAAAAGGATACAATCCAAATGCAAGAATCGGTTGTTTGAGAAGGGAGAAATAAGATCTTTGTTGGTGGAATCGATTATTTGAAAGAAAGAAATCAAATCCTTTTGTTGATAGTGATGTTGATGGAGCTTTAATGGAATATGGGTGCAGTCGTGACTCTTGAACAAGGGTCGGATCGTCGGTGGGTTTGCCTCAAACTGAAGCTTCATCCTCATATTTTCATTGTGTTGTGTGTATGTGTGTGTTTTGAGTTCCAGGTGTGGATAATATAAGTATGTATATATGTTTTTTTAATCTTCAGTGAAGATGAAGATGACGAAGACGATGAGAGATGATGTATGTCTGTGAGAGGGAGAGAGACAGAGAGAGAGGTACCCGTGAGTAGGATAGGTGGGGTTTTATTTTTAATTTTTTAATTATAAAAATCCTAAAACAAAATATAAAAATGCAAAAAACAAATTAAAAGGGTATAATAGTCTTTTTATGTTAGACAAGGACCATAACCACAAAAGAAGTTCGATTTTGGACTAGTGGTGCAAGCTGAAAAGATTTTGGACTCCATCTACAGTTTTCTGCTAACCACAGGGACCAAATTTGCAGTTTAGTCTAGAAACTAAAACCAAAAGAACCATGAAGCAAAAAAAGTCGAGGTTTGGATTAAACCTTAAATAAAACTAATATACATTATTATAAATGCAACAATAATATTGGAAAATTAATATACATTATATATATATATATATATATATATATATATATATATATATATATATATATATATATATATATATATATTAAAAAGGGACCAAAGTAAGGAATAGTGAACTTGGTGTTTTTGGCACTTTTGGTCCTTTGATTATGGTGGTTTGTTATTTTCTGGATTTATTAGTGATATTTTCGTTTTGGGCAATTTATGCCATTGTATGTAACTTTTGTGGACATGTGTTTGTATACGTGTCTGCTTTTTTTTTTATTCACCGTTTATACGTGTCTGTTTCTTTTTGTTCAACGTTTTATTCTCCAACTAGGCGAATGCCCGCGCGTTGCGCAGAAACACTTATATAGTTGAAGTATTTACAAATATATGTTTTTTTTAATATAGCATTAACGTTTTTGTTAAATTTGATATAATAATTCGTATACTAATTTGAGATAATGTATTGATTATTTTGAATTATATGATAATATATACATCTATTATAACTGCATAATCTCAATCGTTTGAATGACTTCTACCCGCGAGTTACACATGAATAAAATTAAATATAATATATGGTTTAATGTTATTTATAGTTGTTATTGTTAATTAATTTTGTAAATTTTATTTGCTTAATGTTTTAATTTCTATCATTATAATTATTTAAAACATCAAACATTGTTTTTTGATTTTAAAGGTAAACAATATAATCATTTATATAGAATTATTTGTAACTATTGTTATTGTAAGTTATTTTAAGCTAATTATTTGAAAATTTTTAACGATTATAAAAATATCTTTAGGAAATATTTTAGTTAAATTGATATTATAATTTAGTTTTTGTATTTAACACTACAATTTATCACTTTTAATTATTCACAAAATACTCATTGGGTTTTGTAAGTGGAAATGAAATCTATATTTAAGTTGACACTGTAATGTTATATTTAAATTAACAATTTAAGTATTTTGTCCAAACTTTTCAAAAGTTGTAGCTTTAAACTGATAATGGTTTACATACAACAACATATTAAATGTAATAAATTAATTATAATATGTTAAAAGTAGACATAACTTTATAAGTAGAAGTAAATATATTATTTTAAAATTAAAATTTAGTATATTTATGATTACACTGTAGGTTTGATATTTATTTAACCTTATTAACCAACTTATAATCATTATTAGAAGAACACTACAATTAATCATTTTTAACTATTTACAAAATATTCTTTGGGTTGTTTAAGTTAAACTAAAACTTATATTCAAGTTGATCCTGTAATGTTATATTGAAATTAATAATTTAAGTATTTTATACAAAGTGTTCCAAAATTGTATCTTTAAAATGATAATGGTTTACATCCAACAATATATAAAAACTAATAAATTAAGTATAATATGTTAAAAGTTAAAAAAGCATCACTTAATAAGTAGAAGTAAAAATATTATTTTAAAATTGAAATTTAGTTTATATATGATTACACGTTAGGTTTGATATTTATTTAACCTTATTAACCAACTTATAATTATTATTAGAAAGAAATTGAAAAGTCATGGTAGTTTCAAATGAATGTGGTGAAAGGAAAAATGACTAGGCGAATCCCCACGCGTTGCGCGAGAATAGAATTATATAGTTAAAATAATAACTTTTACCAAATTATTATTTAATATTTCTACCTTGAAATAAAATGTTTGTAGTAAAGCAAACATATAGTTAAGATATTAGTTTTATTAAACATTATAGTTTAATTTTTAAGTCATTGTGATATATACAATTATTTGATAATTTTATAAACCGTTTAAAATTATGTAAATTATATATCAAATGAATGATAATATAACGGGTAACAAAACGCATGAACAAAAATATGAACTGCAATTTTTAGTAACATAAAATAGAAAAACATCTATTATAACATTTGTATTAAAAAAAGATATATATACAACGAATAATAAAAAAATTGAAAACTAAACACTATAACTTTTAATAACATAAAAACACTAAAACATCTATTAAAACATTTATATTAACTCTTCATATTTAAATCACAAATCTCTTCAAATACATTAATGTTTTTTTAATGAGCAAAACTTTACAACCTTATAAAAGAAAGGAAAATAAAAAATTATTAGTGATTACTAATTAATAATCATAAGTTAAAAACTCTTGAGTTGTAACTAATAAATATACATAAATTAGAAAACTTTTGAGTTGTAGTGTGAGTTTCAAATGAATGCGGTACTTGGAAATGTATATTTATTATTATTATTATTATTATATTCGTCTAAATAATTGGTTTTGATGCATCATTTTAATCTCTTCAATTATTAAACATAAAGATATTTAATTATAAATTTATAACATATATAGGTGCATATACATGTTAAAGAAATCACATATAATATATATATTTTCGTAAATGTCATATGTAATTCTTGTCGTAGTAATATGGATAAATTACTTTCATATGAATAACATATCATGACTAGACGAATTCTCGCGCGTTGCGCGGCGTAAGTTAAAAATATATTGTTAGAATATATAGTTTTCAGACACATTTTAGTTAATTCGATTCATCAATTTAGGTTCTGTTATTATTATTATATTTAATGTTTTCCTTTTAACTATGTTAAAAAATATATATTGAATTTTTTTTAAACATTATTTGATATTTTACTTTAGGTTTTAAATTTTACACTAAATTTTTATGCTTATTTGATATATTAATGTAGGTTGTTTATTTAACTATATATTGAAGTTAACAAATTAAGTATATCATATTGATAAGTCACAAATTCTTCCATTTATGATAATGTTTACAACTTAACGCATATTTAAGTTAATAAATTAAGCATATTGTATGGAAATATGAAAAGTTGGGAGTTTCAAATGAATGTGGCGAAAGAAAAAAAAATGTTTCCTTTATAATATAATAAGATATGATGATTATAGTTTTAATTTTTAAGTCATTGTGATATATACAATTATTTGATAATTTTATAAACCGTTTAAAATTGTGTAAATTATATATCAAACATATGATAATCTATATATAACAGGTAACAAAATGTATGAACAAAAATATGAACTACAACTTTTAGTAACATAAAAATACAAAAACATCTATTACAACATTTGTATTAAAAAAGATATATATACAACGAATAATAAAAATATGAAAAATAAACACTACAACTTTTAATAACATAAAAACTCTAAAACATTTAGTATAACATTTATATTAACTTTTCATATTTAAATCACAAATCTCTTCAAATACATTAATGTTTTTAATAAGCAAAACTTTACAACCTTATAAAAGAAAGGAAAATAAAAAGTTATTAGTGATTAGTAATTAATAATCATAAGTTAAAAACTCTTGAGTTGTAACTAATAAATATACATAAAATAGAAAACTCTTGAGTTGTAGTGTTAGTTTCAAATGAATACAATACATGAAAATGTGTATTTATTATTATTATTATTATATTCGTCTAAATAATTGGTTTTGATGCATCATTTTAATCCCTTCAATTATTAAACATAAAGATATTTAAATATAAATGTATAACATACATAGGTGCATATATATGTTAAACAAATCACATATAATATATATTTTTCGTAAATGTCATATGTAATTTTTGTCGTAGTAATATGGATAAATTACTTTCATATGAAGAACATATCATGATAAGTCATCACAATTACATATCAAATGTTAAAAATTATGTTATCTTTTAAATATTGTCTTGTAAATATGTTGTGTAGGATAACCCAACAAAAAAATAATAGAAAATAAACATAATCAAAATAGAAAAACTACAATCAAATAAATAAGAACATTGGGTGGTTGAATATATAAATAAAAATGTTACATAAATATACGTTTAAATCAAAAGAAAAAACTAACATTCGTCTACTTTGCTCAAACAAAAAAAAAACCTATATCCGTTTTCTGAATCTTCTTTCTTTATTTAGCACCATTCAACCATAGAAACTTGATGACAATTCTTCACTAACCTGCAATCAAAATGTTTTTCTTGAAAAAGAAGAATGAGAAAGATATTCCAAGCAAAACATTGATGTTTGGAGAGTCACATTCAAGATTGAGTAATACACACAAATCACATATAAAGATCAAATGAGAAATTGAATATAAAGAAAGAATAGAAAAGCTTCATTTGTTTTGGTTGAAAGAAAAAATCATATTACAATTACCATCGATGCGACATAACCCATTTCTTCAAATCATCATATTTGGATGGTGAATGCTTCAACTATATGAAAACTTTTGAATCATAATATCTTCAACCAAATGACGACTTTTTGTAAGAAAAATGTACTAATATAACTACATATATAATGAATGTGAAAGGGTGTGGGGGTTTCAAATGCATGAGGTGTTGAACTTATAGAGTGTGTGATTTTCTTAGAATGGGATTATGTGTGATTAATTACTTTGAAGGTGAAAGGGTGTGGGGGTTTCAAATGCATGAGGTGTTGACAAATTTTTATGGGGGTTTCAAATGCATGAGATTCAAGAAAAAATGCTAGCTTTATAAGTATGTATGATAAGTCTATCATAATTACATATACAATGTTCAAAATTATGTTATCTTTTAAATATTGTCTTTTAAATATGTTGTGTAGGATAACCCAACAAAAAAATAATAGAAAATAAACATAATCAAAATAGAAAAACTACAATCAAATAAATAAGAGCATTGAGTGGTTGAATATATAAATAAAGATGTTACATAAACATACATTTAAATCAAAAGAAAAAACTAACATTTGTTAACTTTGCTCAAATAAAAAAACATATATATATATATATATATATATATATATATATATATATATATATATATATATATATATATATATATATATATATATATTTTATGAATCTTCTTTCTTCATTTAACACCATTCAACCATAGAAACTTGATGACAATTCTTCATTAACCTGCAATCAAAATATTTTTCTTGAAAAAGAAGAATCAGAAAGATATTCCAAGCAAAACATTGATGTTTGGAGAGTCAAATTCAAGATTGAGTAATACACACAAATCACATATAAATATTAAATGAGAAACTGAATATAAAGAAAGAATAGAAAAACTTCATTTGTTTTGGTTGAAAGAAAAAATCATATTACAATTACCATCGATGGGACATAACTCATTTCTTCAAATCATCATATTTGGATCGTGAATGTTTCAACTATATGAAAAACTTTTGAATCACAATATCTTCAAATCCTTCTTACATGTAAAATTTTATATAACACAAAAGACACAAAAGATTGGCCTTTTTATAGTAAACTTTTCACTAAATGCTAATTAAACATAATATAAGTTATAAAACTTTTGAGTGTTAAATAATAATTAAGAAAACTTTTGAGTTGCATTAGTTAAAAAAGGGGGTTTCAAATGAATGTGGTTTGAGGAAATTAAAAAAGGGGATTTCAAATACATGGGATTTCAAAACTTTTGAGTTGCATTAGTTAAAAAAGGGGGTCGCAATGCAGCCAAAGTTGTTAAGATGCTTCATGTTAGGGAGCTATGTGGTAATTCAATCAGCTGTAACAAAAAGAAGGTGAACTTTCAAGAGCAATACCAAAAGATACAGAAATCAAAACCTATAGTAAGTTCAACATTTGATTGTATTGAGAAAGTGATTTTTCAATTCTGATGTAATGAATCTATATATTGCATTAGATTTGGAAATATCAAGGGACACAGAGGATTGCTGATGTTGCATTAGAACACATATGCTTAGATGTTCAGACTCCAAACGGGCTTATTGAAACAGAAATATTAGCACTGGTGGTCTTAATGGCACCTTTTGGTATGTAATTAATAATGACTCAAAATCACATTAACTCATCATTTTCATCTTAATAGTTATGATTATCATCTTTATATACTTATGATATGCAGTTGTTATGAAGTTGGATATATTGGAGAACATGCTATTAATGGGTTACAATGTAATCATCTACGGAAACACATATTTTCTCAAGGTCAAGGCGAATCCCATCGCTGCTGCAACTGATGATGTTTCTCCCTTATCGCCCGATGTGATAGTTCTTGATGTTAGTGTAAGTAAATTTCTCCCAAATCACTTTTGTATAATCCCGTTTTTGACAATTCATCGATAAAACGAGGATAATGATCTACGGAAACACATATTTTCTCTTTAATCTATAAAAAAGTTAGAAATCGCAAACAATATTGATCAAACGCAAAACCAATTTCACCAATTTCGTAGAAGATTGACCTAAAATAGAATGGAGAATCGGGTGTAATGATCAATTTGTCAACTTATAGGCTTCATCTCTGACAGGGGATGACTTGTGGAGGATGTTCATCAAGTGTGCAAAGAATTTTGGAGAATCAAGTATCTACTTTGTCATTCATTCATTCCTGTTTTAATCTTCTTGACACTTTCTGAAAAAGAAAACAAATCGTTTGATTTAGGGGGTGTTTGGCTTATATTTTGAGAGCCCAAAAGTCTTTTTTGGAAAAGATAAAATATAAAAGATGTTTGGTAAAAGCATTTTAAAAGCAACTTTTGGATTTTTGATATAAGAAAAACTGACTTTTTGGAAAAGTCAGGAAATCCTATTTTTTGTAACTTTTACCAAAAGGACTTTTGCCTATAAAAAAAAAAAAAAAAAAAAAAAAAAAAAAAAAAAAAAAAAAAAGTCAAACACCCCCTTAATCTTCTATACATACATGAATAGGCACAAGTGGCGTCTGCCAATGTGAATGTTGAAACAACGACATCAATTGTATTGCCTGTATCTGAAGCTAAAGCTACAGTAAATTGGAAGAAAGTAATTGGGGAAGATCTTGCAAAGAATTTGACAACTTGCGGATTTACCTCTACCCTTAAAGGTAAAAATTAAAAATATTTTTCACTGTAACTAAAGAAATCGACTTTCATATTGCAATCTGCAGAATTTTAAACTTTGTCTCCTTTTTCTATTGCTTACAGAAGGATAGCAACTCCATACATATCCTTGACTGTCTCTCTCCTACCGCTTCCACCGTTTTCTATCAGGTTATCTTGCTCTTCTCGATGCTTCCCATTTATTTTCTTATAATTCAAGGTCTTATAACTGTTGATAGATGTTTTAGAATAAACCCACTAAAAACGGAATGAAACAGGTGATGAAATTGATGTTGGGTACGATTTGGATAATTTTAGGATTATTTCCAGTCTTAGCCCTAGACAGTTTGATTGTGTGGTTGTCGATGGCTGAACTGCTAAAGTTTTCTCCTAAAGTCCCTGGTAAGTTTTTTTCCCTGAAAGTGATTAAAATTTATGATTAATCAAGTAGTAACATTATTCAGTTGTGTCATTAGCAACGTTTGTTTTTTATTATGTTAATTATTCTTTATATTTATTTTAAAAAATGTTTTGTAAAACTGTTTTTTTATAACATACGCATCTGCTACAGGTAAATCTTATTAGAAATTGCATCAAATCAAAGCCCACTCCTTCAGGTTCTTCCATTCCACTATAATTTACTTATTTATGATATCTATTTACCTTTTACTATGTAAATCCCATTGGTTTTGAATGATTAGTAAGAGATTTTTTAACATATATTAATTAAGATTATTTTTCTTCACAGGTGTGGATTGTGTCATATTTTGACGGACTGGAATTACAGATTCCATTCCATAGTGGAACTAGAATTGGAATTCAAGATTTCAAATGGCCTGAAGGAAGGAAAATGGAAAGCCACACTCAGGTTCCACAAACTTGTCCTCAAAGGTAAATTTTGAGGTTATTGCTTTATAAGGTCTATAATTTCAAATGTAGCCATGAACATATATGAATTCGACTATTATTGACTGTTGATTGCTAATTCCCTTTATGTCGGGATTCAAGTGTTATGCTTAATTTTTCAGGGGTGTGATTCCATATGATTTGATATCTGTTGAGAGCATCAGTGGTGTCAAGGAAGGAAAATAGAAAGCCACTCAGTTTCTACAAACCTATTTCAAAGTGAAGAAAAAATCTCACATCACCTAGTTATAACTTATAAATTATAAATGTAACAGAAAAAACTAATAAACATTATTATAAATGCAACTGTAAAATCATAGAGATCATTTTACAGTTTTGTCTATTATTCGGTACCATATCAAACTAATATACATTATTATAAATGCAATATTGGGCTTTACCCAAAGATACATCTACCATCCTAATAATTTGCATCCAAAAACCACAAAAGATATCTATATGATCCAACATCCAAAAATTGCTTCTCTTTCACGACTTCATATCCACGCTACACATCCCCCTTACCTTTCTTCATTAGCACATAACCAAGAAAATCTACAAAATTTGCAACTTAATATGCAACATTCTTCTGCTTCATCACATAAATGTATGCATTTAATTGAAAAATACATGTTTAAAATCAATATGCAACGTTCTTGGGGAGGTTACGGATGACATTGCTTTTCATGCCTATTTTGGATTTCATCGCCTCTACCCCTGACCTATTCATCTGCTTCATCACATTCTTCCTCACCATCTTCTCTTTTGATAAACCCATGCTTTTATACCTGGACTCATATATGAATTTCACAGTTAGAATAATCTTTTAAATTCATGTAGTTGCAGTTTTTTAAATCTGTACCAATTATGAATTTGAAATCAGTTTCATTCACCTTTTTGCTGCCAGCTCAGCAGTTCCATTTCCATTTGATGGGCGTGGTTTTTGACGATAATAACGCAAATATTCCCTTGAACCAATTGCTA
The DNA here is from genome assembly GCF_052849685.1 of Lactuca virosa. Classification (NCBI taxonomy): domain Eukaryota; kingdom Viridiplantae; phylum Streptophyta; class Magnoliopsida; order Asterales; family Asteraceae; genus Lactuca; species Lactuca virosa. Next base: position 56,665,448 of record NC_136428.1, on the reverse strand, counting down.
TCGTTGATATTTTATCATCATCATTTCTTCTAGTTATAATGAGTTCGGATCCACTGCTTCCTAGTTCTATGCTATCACCTGTACCATCATCAACAGTAACAAGCTGCAGCTTCCCGTTTTCATCCACGTAACTGAAATCATACAAGAAAAATCATGCATCCAGAAAATCTAAATTAAAATTTTCAAGGAGCGAAAGCCTGATTCAGTAACAAATATTCAAATACCTGGTGCTATAATCATAGAATTCCTCTAGTTCAGCTTCTTCTTCATCATCACCATCACCATAGTGCACTCTGCAATGGTTTTTTGCCACCATATGTTTCCTAACTGCTTCCAAACTATTGAAAGGCTGGGAATTAATGTCGCAATATAAACATACGTAATCACGTTTAACCTGTAAAAAAGATTAAATTTGTAAGAAAAATTTAGAAGAATGGGAGTTTTGCTTGTCTGATTGTTTAAAAAATAAAACAAAGGAATATATTATTGCAAGTATCTTGCCTTAAGTCCAAGATATGTAAGAAGGCCTGTTGGATCTTTCAGATACTCAACATCAGGTATGATTAAACCATGATGTTTGTGCATATGGATCATACAGCTTTCAATAGTTTTATGCTTTTGGTCACACAGGAAACAAGAAGTTGGATCCAATTCCTCTTCATCCTCATCATCCATGTCCTCATCTGAGGTTGATGTCATTTCACCGATCAAACTGCCGTTTTGGTCAACCTCCTCCCATTCATCACTTTCTTCACCAATTTGGGGAAGATCATTCACAATAAGGGGTGGAAGTGGCTTTATTATTATCATTGCAGTATTCTCATCTCGCGATGCCCTAGTGGTATGAACACGAGATTTCAGATGCTGAGCATGAGCCATGAAACTTCTATATCCTTTGCCACAAAGGCCACAAGCATACAGCATAGGAAGCTCGCTCATTTTACTTTTCTCTTCTGCAAGTGTGGATTGTCTTGCTAAGAAAAGCGCTTCTGTAACTCCTGGAACCCCTGCAAGCTGATTTTTCAAAGACTGACATCAATTACATATCAAAAAAATTCCGTTTTTATGTTTAACGATGAAAAAAACTAGCTTCGAAGCACATAATTTTCAACGTTACAGCACAACCACAATTAGGGGAAAATTAAAATTATACATCAATTGATTTAGCAACACGCACGTAGGTGAACCAAAAAGAGGGAAATTGTGAAAACGAAAAAAAAAAATCAAGTATTATAGATTGATTTACCTTGCGTTTGAGGTTGTAGCGATGCCATTCAGACTTGTAATGGATCTTCTGATCATTTTCATCGATGAGTTGTTTGTTGCAGGCGTTGCATGTTAACCCTGGCATGTTTTTTGAGACAGAAAGCTTTTAGATTGAATGAGAGAGAGGAGGAGTTGTTTCGTATGTTAGTAGAAAGCTCGGCGTAAATGGAAGGCGGGGGTTTAAAGGCGGAGGACGTCGGTGTGCGGTAGTCGGCGAAGGCGAGAAGAGGTGATCTAATCACTTGCGTCATGTCACGATATTCTAGACCGTAAAGAAAGTAATGGAAAAAAATACTTACAATATTATATCTATAAAAGATAACAATATTTTATAAATGGGCAAGTGATTATAGAAGCTTCATGGCTCAGCATCTGAAATCTCGTGGCTAATTATATATTTTATAAATGGTCCCATATCATGTTTTATAAACTTTAAAAAAATACTTACAATATTATATCTATAAAATATAATCGTTTTAACATTTTTTAGGTTGTTTGTATATACTATTATTTAGTTGCAATTGGTCACAAATATATAAAACTCCATAATAACCGGAAAAGTTTACGTCAGACCATCTCCATTTTTTTTTTCCACAAATAAAGTGAAAAATAGAGTAAGTAGTGTTTCATCTCCAATCATATTTTATTTTCTATCATATTTTTTACCCCAAAAAATATATTTCTAAATATTCCATTTTTATAGTCTATATATATTATTAAATACACCCCTCTACTAATTATATTTTAACAAACATATATTATATTTTTTTCATTACAAAAATATTACAGATTATATTATCATAAATAAAATGTTTATATATAATGAATTTAAATTAATTATTACTTTATTATAAATAATTATTAAATAAATAATATTATATTTATAATATATATCTCAAGATCACGATCATATTTGATTACTATATTTTATAAATTATGTTATCTTGTTTCAAGTCTTTACTATATATTTATTTTTTTTATATGAATTCGATAAATAAATATTAAACTCTATATTTACGATTAATTAACATAAACTAGTATATAACATGATATTATAAATATTAAATATTGCATTTAAATTATTATTAACAAAGAAGAATAAACTAATATAAAATAAAAATAAAAGAGACTAAAATTAACAACCGAAAATTCAACTTTATAGGATAGGGTTGGAGGAGAATGGAAGAAGAAATGGATGAAAAAATAGAGTTTGATAGTGGGTTAGAAGCTTAATTGAAAAAGTTTATGTTAGAAGCTTGTTAATTAACAAAGTGGTTTTAAAAAAAAAAAAAAAATCTTCTGGTATGTATATATATTTTTTAAATTTCAAAAGCTTTTAGTTTTAAAAAAGTTTCCAAAAACTCATTTTGTGACTTTCTTAGTTGTAGGAAAAAAAATTATTAGTTCTATTATTTGGTTTGAAGAGGTTTTTTCCAAAAAACAAACAGCACCTTAGCTTCTTTTTCCCACGACTCGAAAGTGGATAGAAAGATTTAGAAGAAAAAAAGCATAGAATCTCTCTCGTTTCCCGTTCTTTTACTTTTTAGAATAAACTAAAAGCTGAATATATATGTTTTTTCTTTCTCTTCTGTGTTCCCATCCGATGAAGACAATTTTACCATTTTGACCGTAAAAAAATTGATTTTCTACTTTGCCATACTTCTCGTCATATTTTTATTACTTCACGTGATAATTTTTAGCTACTATAATTCAATAACACTTTTTCGTTCTCATTAATTGGCAATAACCATCGAATTAAAACTATCCAATAAAATGGTTGCGGTGTTTTTGTTTTATTTGTAGTAAACCATCCGGTATACCTTCCCCTTCCCTTTGACCTCTCTATCTTTTAAACTAGTTTTTACAATTTCATTATTTAATTTTTTTAGATTGAAAAAAATAATATGTAACGGTGGATATACAAACTCATTTGTTGCAGTGGTAAGTATACCAGATGACCTTATATTGCATCATTTTGCCAAACTAATGTTGTTTCAAATCTCAAAAGATTAATTAAAACAACCGAATATATGATTTAAAATGAGGCACCATTTAACATCAACAGTTGTATGAATCTCCTGATCATATCACAAACTATTTATAGACAAAAAACTACAAACACATTACACATACATACCATTGGTATAAAAGATTTCAAAAGCATGTATCATTCCCATATACAATTAGCAAATTGCAAATAATTACATATGTACGTACAACTAATATATTACATAATACCTATATTATATAACAGATGTGCTGTTGTTAGTTGTTACCTAGGTTTTGGGTTTTCTTGCCTTTCCAGATAAGCTGATGGAAACCACCCTGTCTTTCCATTGCATTCTCCTTCAGACCATCCACTAGGAGACACCTGTCAAGTTTTACAAAACCAAAATAAAATTCTTTATAAAACAAAATACAAAAAAAAAAGACCAAATAAATAACCTAATTTAAAAATAAGTAAAACTCTAGGTATCAACAGAGGGATACCTGGCGCACAATCACAAAATCATCAACGGAAAGACTTAGTTCACCATCTGCTTGAGCATCAAACGGATGAACCACCTAAAAAGGATAAAAGGTGATGAGTATTAAGAGGGCATTCAAGTCTTTTCCGCACGCATTTTTTGTGGGACAAAAAGTTACAACTTTTGACCTATTGACATCAGTCCCAGTGTGCACAGAATGCAGTACAATCTGTTTTATCCTATCCAGTACCCAATATTCACCTTTCCAATAAAATAGTCATAATCTTGATTTTCACTCGGATGCTTTTCATGCTCATGTTGAGGGGCACCATCAGATGGAACAATTGTATCTTTCTCATTAGCAGATGGAGACGATTCTTGCATATGCTTTGCCAAAATCATCTGACACGTATAACAAAAAGATTTCTTATAAACTAAAAAAAAAACAAAAATTATAAAGCATCTAGTTCTAGTTGACCTCAGTATGCAACTCCTCTAGGATAGCCAAAACATGGCGATGATAATCCCTTTCAGCATCCACCTAACAGTTTGAACATATATCAATTCGTGTATAATAACACAAAAAAAATAGATGCTTTATTCAAGAAATATGTAGTATATAAGATTACCATCATAAGAAGCTTTTGCATGGTTATTTTCTGTTGGTGTTCTTCCACTGACAACATAGCAGAAATAGCTTCTTTTTGAAGTGTTACCATGGAAGCACGAACCTCACTTAACTTTGTTTCCATGTTTTTAAGTTTCAAGACACTCTCTGTACTTGGATCTCTAAACTTTGTTTGACGCCTTAAAACCTCCACTGCCTAAATAAACATTTAAATTCAACTAATTTTTATAAAATATATATTTCAATTTTTCAATAATCAAAATAAAACATACCTGTGTTTCGACTTCTTGGCGAAGTCTGTCACAACTTCGAGCCAAATGGCGAGCGTCCTCTAATGGAGCTCCTTTGATTGATGCTCTCAGTGGCTCACATACCTACAAATTATAATAAATGTTATTGTGACATCAGAATGATATTCTTTTATATAAAAATGAAGTTACCTGATTGTTAAGTATCTCAAGCATAGTGTCCCTCTTGTCTTCAATAGACCTTTGTGAAGTACCAAGTTCTAGAGCAGCCTTTGCAAGGGGGAAATCAGCAGTTGTGCTTTCGGTACCAAATTTGTGACAATCTTCAGCCAATCTTTTTGCTATAAATGGTGAGGTAAATAAATCATTTTCCAATAATTTAGATATAGAAGACCTTGATAAAATAGAAAAAAAACAAAAAGAAAAAGAAAAATTACACACCTATATGTTTCTGTTTTCTGCTTATTGAAATAAACCCTTCAACACCACGAACAATGTCCTTTTGAAAATGCTGAGACATAAATTAAGGGGTTAAGTAACATCAGAAAGTTGTTGATTCTTGATGGTTGAATATATAAGAAATAAACAATGAAAGAACTTTAAAAGGGGCTTTAGCCTTTAAGCATACCTTAGTTACCCTTGTCGAATTACAAAGATCTTGAAGTTTTTGGTGACAATGAAGTTCATCATCATCAAATATTTCGGCATCTTTACCCAGACGACTTAACACAGCCTACCAAAAAGAAGAATAGACAAATATTGCAATTTGACAGTAAAGTTACAGGAAAGAAAAGATTCTACAGATGCAACAAAAATGGGCGGTTTTTTTTTTTACATGTATTGTATCATCTCTTAAAATGACAACACATAAGTAGTTTTCTATCTTCAATACACAAAATCGATTCTATGAAGTAAAAGAGTAACTTAAACCAACAATACCCCTTAATAATCAAAACACAAAGTTTTCACACAGGGTTTTAGACCTTCGATCAGATAGATTGTTCCATATTTAGGGTAATAAAAAAATCGGAAGCGATTCACGAAATCCTAAACAAACTATGAAACTAACTAAAGAAGGAATCAAGAATATTAGGGCTGATCATCTTCTAATAGTTACTGATAAAACTACCTGTTGCTGTTTCGCTACTTGTTCCCTGAGTTTGCTTGCTTGCTTTCGTATAGCGTCCATTTCCGATATTCCAAGTCAAAACCGAACTTACTGAAACAGATGAATCAACCAATGATGAAAAAACTTTGATTTTGTTGTTCGATGGAAGATATCTGTTGTTAACGCGTATAGGAGAAATTTGATGGCAGAAAAAGGTATGAATATGAACAATGACAGGAGTTTAAGAAAGTTATTCGAAAGATACGATTTGACACAGTTTGTAACTGTTTAGGCGCGCCTATTTACTCATCGCCTCGGTAGTAGTTTTTTGTTTAATCACAAGTACGGTTTACATCCCCGTGTTACAACATAAACCGACAATATGTCAAACACGTACGGTAGTAGTCTTTTTGTTTAATCACAATAATTTTAAGTTTTTAACGATATCCAAAATAACATTTGTCAAACACGAATTAACTATTCGGAAATATTGATTGGTTATTTCCCCTTTTCACCTCTATTGATTATCGCATCTTCTAAAGCTTTCGCGACCTCATCATCTTTCAAAATTTCATCATTGTTATCAACAATTGGCTTTCTTGATTTCCTTACCCAATCTTGACTGCAAACTAAAGCCTCTACAATCGAATTGATTGAATGTACGTCATTCGGTGTAGCAAGAAAAATACGATTAAAAAAATGACTTTTCAATTCCGGGTCAGGTATTTGGAACCGAATAAGCCCTTATTTAGGTAACCTGGATCGAATAACCCGAGAACCGAATAAGCCTAATATAGATATCCAAGAACCGAATCGAGTTGCTTATTCGGGTCTATCGGTTCGGTTCGGGTTTCGGTTCGATTCGAGTTTCTAGGCCAAATTCTCATCCTTAGTTTGGAGTGATAAAATGTGGTAAAGACTGGTTTATAGGGAAAAAAAGTTTTTTTTAAAAAGCCAAAAATTATTGTCTTTTATAAAAAGCCAATAAGAAGTTTCAAAAACATTCCTAAACACGCCCTAACAAAAATATTTAAGAATATTAATTAAATTAGCTACTATAAATTGATAATTAACATTTCTCATTTTTTGTAAAATAATTAATTATTCCTAAACATGCTATTTTGGAGTATGATTTCTGTAGCGCCCAAGTTTTCATACCAAATACATCCAAAAATTTCATTTATCATTTAAAAATTTTACAATTAATTTTGGTGTACATTGGTATTCTGGAATACAAGAAGTTATTACAAGGATCGTATTGGCTTCAAGTGCAAGATCAAGTCAGACGTCACAATAATCTACCTGCAAAATAATCATCATAGAAACGCAAGCCTCACGGCTTAGCAAAATAACAACTACAAATAACATAATCACATAAATCACAATCAAATAATCATCACTAATAACAAATAAATTGCAACAATTAGTGGTATTCTTATACCCTCTTAGCGACTCTAAAATAATCACTTTCTCAATGATGATTTATTACTTAGTAACAATCTCTCTTTCTCCCACATTGTGATCTCTCTCTCTCTCTCTCTCTCTCTCTCCCTCTCCCTCTCCCTCTCCCTCTATCGTAATCAAATTCTCACTCGTGATCAATCTCTCTATTGTGATCTATTTCTCAATCATGACCGGTCTCTTATTCAAAGTCTCTCTCTCTCTCTCATGATTTAAGATCTATCCCTCTCAAAGTTAATCATTCTCTCTATCAATGTTTATCTCTCTCAATGGGAATCAATCTCTCTATAAAGATTTATTCCTCTCAATCATAATCAATATCTCAGTAATGATTTATCTATCTCTTAATCATAAGCTATCTATCAATCGTGATCAATCTATCAATCATGATCTATCTATCAATATGATCAATTCCTCACTCGTGATCTCGATAAAATCTATCTCTCAGTAATGAATAGTTCCCAATAATAATAAATTATTTAGATCTCTATATAATTCACATATCCTATATCACAAATATCACAGATATCACATATATCACCAATCTAATACAAACAATTACTCATAAATTATTTATCTTTCAATATGATCTACCTCTCCGTTATAATTTATCTGAATCAGAATCTGTCTCATCAAGGATCTATCACATTTATAATTTATCTTTCAATTAATAATCTATCTCTCATTTAAGATCAATCTTTCAATCAAATATTAATCTCTCAGAATTATCAATCTTCCAAATATCAATCGATTACTCAATAATAATTAATCATATAAATCATGTAATGTATAGGTATAAAATACATATACAATTTAAATCAAATAAAACATATATATTTTGTTCATCCAGCATAGATATCAAGAACACAGATAATATGCACACATAACACGTAATTTATATTAAATACTTCATATCTATATGTAAGTTGAAAGTAACTATGCACTCACTTGTTAAAGGGATGATTCCAAACTCGGTCAGCGTTTCGCTTCTAACAATTATATTTTCCTTCGACGAAACCTAGTATCATTACCGCTAGATTTTAGTCTAATATTTGTTGCAACTATTTACGAGCGATATTGTTTTATAAGTGTTAAACAATACTTTCCAAGCACTATGTACAGACAAATGTCAGACATGAAACACCGGAGGGCAGGACCATTTTGGCATTATAGCATTTCTGAAATACAACAACCTTATGCGGCCCTTCAAATCTGATTCCCCGTACTGCGAGTAGTTAAAAGATATTATAAGAACACTTTATATATTATATTATATTATATATATATATATATATATATATATATATATATATATTATAAGTTCATAATAACGATATTAAACTTAAACATAAGCTATACTTATAGTAGGGTAAGCATGACTCACTTACCAGGAGGTTTGGCTAGGAACCGGGCTCTGCGGGGGCAGAACTTCCAAGCCGAAAGCTCTTCTTCTCGGAGCCTTCTGGCGCTCCTGGACGCGCCTTGTGACATCCCCAAAATCACGGCCAGAAAAGACCGATTTAATTTATGTTTTTAAATAAAATTTGAGTAATCCTTTGATTAAAAGAGTTGCGTAATTTGTTCCCAAAACAAAATATGATAAGAATTTATCAAAGCATTTCATAAAGAAATGTATTTTCATTATATAACAAAACCTCGGGATGTCATGTTCCGAGGCAAACCAAAAGCATAAACAATACAAAATAGACCTTACAACAGTTACATATAACTATTGGTCTATAATCCAAAAATATCTTGACAATGTCATCCAACTTATGCTCTCGTGCCACTACCTGTAATACAAAGAAAAACTGAGTGGGTCAGGCGTGGGAGCCTGGTGAGCATATAGGGTTTTCAACCCACAATAAATAATTATATTTAGTTCATCAACCAACAATAACCCGATTACCCATTCCCGTTATCCTCACTTTATGTCCCTAAAACAACTATCACAAGGGACCTAGTCTAAGGATTTTCATCGGGGTGGACATTACTGCGAAGGGGTTTCCTCCACAATAAATGTCCTAAAGGCAACCATTAGGGGGATAAAGTACACCGGTGAACACATCGTTCACAAACACCTACAGGTTATGAGCCTGCTAGCGTTCCACTGGACTGTCTAGAAAGTGTATGTGGTCGTCATCCATACTCGGCTAGATGACTAGATCAACAACAACATCGAGGCCTCTCATCATTTTATTTCATCACACACCAACTGTCTACCCATGTTCTACCCAACATATTAGTAGATAAAATATATACATTTGTATACAGCTTAAAACCTGTACAAAACATCCATTCAACAACTAGTTCAAATAAACAAATAATATATAAACACATAACACGTATTTTATAAAGAATACTTTATATCTATGTGTTAGAAGAAAACAAATATGCACTCACTTGGTCAGAAGATGATCGGACAGCACTACGGCTCTTAAAACAATCGTTTCCGATAAAACCGGGATGTTTTCTTGAAAACCGGGCTTCTCGCGGGCAGAGTTTCGGCTCGGAAACTTTACTTCTCGGGATCCTCGGGGCTTCGGGACTTGCTTCGGGTCTCGGGAATGATACCGGGGCTTCGGGGTATAAGTTGCACGTAAAACGAGGCAATAAGAAGTGAGAGAGAAGAATTCGAGCACTAAAACTCGGCAGCCCACGACATCTATTTATAGGGTGCTGAGCATCGGGTTACGCTGGGCGTAATCTCAGAGTACGTTGGGCGTACTCCCTCTACAAGCAGTACGTTGGGCGTACTAAGCGGATCAGATCGAATGCGTCACTGCTTACGGACCCGGGGCACTCGAGTGGTGGAGTAGGGCGACGTGGCCCATTTCGATCCATGTATACGGGTACGCTGGGCGTACCTCCTCGTACGCTGGGCGTAACCCGGTAATCAAACTTCAAAATTGCGTAACTTCCGCATACGAGCTCCATTTTCGACGTTCTTTATATCCACGCGTAGGTGAGACTATACTCTACAACTTTTGTTTAGACTCCATGGGCTAATTTTGAATTTATTTTTAATATTATATTTTTAACAGGCCGAGACAGGAAATGTCCGTTAGAAATTCATAACCCCTTCATCCGACGTCTGTTTTCGTCTGTCTTTTTACCGTTGCACTACTATTAACGAGATCTTCGATTCTCGTTTAGATTGTTTACGCTAAAAATCACTCGATCTCATATTCGAGTTTTGGGCTGCATACCGCTAAGTCGAAACTTAGAAAAATCATAACTTCCTCATACGAAGTCAGATTTAGACGTTCTTTTTATGCACGCTCTCGGTTTAATGTATTCTACGACTTTTGTTTAGATCGCTAAGGCTAAAAATCGCTCTATCGTAAATTCACATTTTACGTCATTCAGCGTCGTGCCGGTTCTGTCGCGAAACTTCGACAGGTCATAACTCCTTCGTTATAACTTGGATTTCCGTACTCTTTATATCTCCGAAATCCTTGTTTCGACCACTACAACTTTATCCTTAGATATCGGCTTTATTTAATATTTATTTCTGACACTCATTTTTATTCTTAATTCATTAATCATAATAATTAAGTAAATAAACACATAATTCACATAATACATCTTTATTATTTCAAGATGAGTTACAAAGGTCAACCTAGATTATTACATCAACATTAATGTCTAGCCCAGAAACACGGGCGTTACACGTCGTGCCCGTTTTATCGTAAAACTTCGACGGGTCATAACTTCGACGGGTCATAACTTCTTCGTTGTAAGTCGGATTTCAGCGTTCCTTATATCCCCGAAATCCTTGTTACGACTAATTCAACTTTCTTCATAGATATTGGGTCTATCTATTATTTTATTTTTCATGCTTATTTTTATTATTATTTTATTACGTCGTTAATAGCAAGTATAATGCACGTAAAATCACATAATTCACATAATACTCAGTAAATCCTCTTCATTACTTCAACATAGGTTACAATTGTTGACCCTCACTATTACATCATACTATTAATGTTTAGCCTAGAAACACGGGCGTTACACCTGAATCCAAATATTACAATATATTTGTCTTTTACCACATTAATTTGATTTCTTTTAACATATGAGAGGACATCAACATGTACCCGTTTAATTTCATGAAATCAATCTAAAACTAGAATCGATGGTTACAACTATTACCTAAGTAGGTTACAATCAAGAATACAATTGAATAAAGATAAAACAAAATTTTAGCCTCATTACTTATATATGCATGTTTTCTCTTGAAATATGTTTCTAGGGAGATGTAGCATAAGAAATGTTTTATTTGTGATAGTGGAGTTGATGGTGGGATATCGAATAGAGAAAGTCATGAGAGATGGGAGACAAGTGTAACGCCCGTGTTTCGAGGCTAAACATTGATGCGATGATGTAATAGTCTAGGTCAACCATTGTAACCCATTTTAAAGTAATAAAGATGAATTACTTAAATATTATGTGAATTATGTGCTTTTGTGTGCTTATTACTTGTTTATAATGATATAATAAATAAAAGATAAAAATAAGCGTCAAAAATAAAATGTTAGATAAACCCGATATCTATGAAGAAAGTTGTAGTGGTCGTGACAAGGATTCTGGAAATAAATAGTGAATTTACAATAGATGACTTTTAGCCCTAGCGATCTAAACGAAAGTCATAGTATTTGTTAAACCGAGAGCGTGCATAAAAAAAACGCCCAAATCTGACTTCGTATGAGGAGGTTATGATTTTTCTAAGTTTCGGATCGGCAGTGCACAGCCCGAAGTTCGAATATTAGATCGAGCGGTTTTTAGCTGACACGACCTACACGAGAATCGAAGATCTCGTCAATAGGAGCTCAATGATAAAAAGCCAGACGAAAAGGGAGTCCGTATGTAGAAGTTATGAGTTTTACACGGTCGTTTAACGGTGTAATCTTCTCATACCATTAAATTTAAAATCGGTCGAGATTTAGCCAACAAAGTCTAAACAAAAGGTGTAGAGTACGGTCTCGCCTACGCGTGGATATAAAGAACGTCGGAAACGGAGCTCGTACGCGAAAGATATGAATTTTTGAAGTTGGAGTGGGAAATCACGAAGGCTGAGGGAGGGGGTACACCCAACGTTCGCACTACGCCCCGCGTACGAAGCTCGGAACGCCCAGCGTACTTCTGTCTTCTATGGTACGAGATGAGCCATGCACCACCACCGAAACCTCGCCACGTGTGTACGGCCGAGCTGTACCCCCCGCGTACAGCGAGGGCTACGCCCCGCATTCGTCCGAGGCCTCGCCTATAAAAGGAGGCCGAGGGCAGCCACTTTCTTCACTCCAAAATCTTCTCTCTCTCTTACTATTTTCTCTCTCTAGCCTCCCTAAACCCCCCTAAAGCCTAGGAAAACCCCCTAGCCCCCGAAGGAAGCCCCGGAGAGCCCGAAGGCTCCGAGAAAAAGAGTTTTTCGGTTTGAAACTCTGCCCGTGCGGAGCGCGGATTTCAAGCAAACTTCCCGATTCCGTCAAAGAAGATTATTTTAAGAAGCGAAGTGATGTCCGAATCACTCCTTATCAGGTGAGTGTATAGTCACTTTCATCTCACACATAAATATGAAGTATTTTATATATATATATATATATATATATATATATATGTTATCTGTTTACCTGAGATGTTTGTTGGATGAAAGATCTGAACTTCTTTCTTTCAGATCTAAAACTTTGTCCTTCAGATCTACACTTTCTCATCTCAGATCTAAACTGTATACTTTGAGATCTATGTTGGATGAAAGATCTGAACTTCTTTCCTTCAGATCTGTCTTTTTCTTCAAATCTAGACCGTATATGTATTTTATGCTTTGAAAGTTATGCTGGATGAAAGATGTAAACATTATTTTTCAGATCTAGACTGTATAAATATTTTATTCTTTGAAAGTTATGCTGGATGAAAGATGTAAACATTATTTTTCAGATCTAGACTGTATAAATATTTTATGCTTTGAAAGTTATGCTGGATGAAAGATGTAAACATTGTTTTTCAGATCTGGACTGTGTATGTATTTTATATCTACAAATATGTTGGGTAGAACAATGGGTAGATGAAATATATGATGTGTGTTAAAAGATGAGAGGCCTCGATGTTTACGATGTTTAAGATGATCAAGTCGTCTAGCGGAGTATAGATGACGACCACAGACTTTTCTAGGCAGTCCAGTGGAACTCTAGTAGACTCGCAACCTGTAGGTGTTTTTTTGAAGATGTACTCCATCCCCCCATGGTTGCCTTATTTGACATGTATTGCTGAGGAATCCCCTAAGCAGTGTTGTCACCCCGAAGAAAAATCCTTAGGATAGGTCCCTTATAATAGATGCTTTAGGGACGTAAAGTGAGGATAACGGGAACGGGTAATCGGGTTAATGATTTGATGAAAATAAATAATGAACTTATTATTGTGGGTTGAAAACTCTACATGCTCACCAGACTCCCCAGCCTGACCCACTCAGTTTTCTTGTATTACAGGTAGTGGCAAAAGCATAGTTGGATGACTTGACGAGAGATTATGGATTTTAGGCCAGTAGAAAATAAATGAGATATTGTAAGGCCTATGAGGCCAGATTGTGTTTTGTGGCCTATGGTGTTTTTTTTTGGTTTATGCTTATGATCTGTATCGATGATTGACATCCTGAGTTTTTGTAATGTAATGAAAATACATTTCTTTAAGAAATGCTTTGATAAATTTTTATCATATTTTGTTTTGGGAACAAATTCCGCAATACTTTTCTTAAGAAGTTGCTCTGATTTTTATTAAAAAACATAAACGAAATCGGTCTTTTCTGACCGTAAAAATAGGGATGTCATAACAAGTCAGTAGACTTATCAAGGAAGGAGTATGATGGAGCTACGGTGGGTGTCGTGGACTGGAAAGGGAATATGATTTCATAAAAAAACAACATGGCGAAAGATGATGATTTTACGAGTGGAGAGGTCGAAGCTTTAATCGAGCATGAAGGAAAGTTGGTAATGGGAATCCGTATTAGAGAACAGTGTTTATATAATCAAACTGTAGGTACATGTCATTAATGAGGTAGGATACATGCATCTTCTTCGAAACAGGGGAATGGTTGTTTGCGAAACGGTCATACAAAAGCATCACGTTTTGGCGACATTTGGAAATCATGCGATCGCCAAAAAACATGTGCACTATTCATTGTTCAACTCAATGACTTGAGCATGTTGTTTTTGCAGAATATATTGTTAAGGATTTTCCATACTAATTGTATAGTGGTGCCTTTTTTGAGAATTATCTTTTTTTTAGAATTACAGTGAAGAGATATTGGGTGATTGGCCTATATATTCACATCTTGATAATCGAGTCAAGATTATGTCATTCAAAACTAGTTTTCATCAGTGGGTGTGTAATAGGCGTCGTGGTGACAAAAAACACCAAATCTGATGCATTGAGTCTCGAACAATTCATGTCATGCATCGTAACTGAGTTCATTGATATATAGGGTTAGGTGTACTGATAATGCACAAATTAGTCATATATTTTAGGTATATATCTTAATAAACTGTTCTAGAATGTTCTATTTTAAGATAATTGATACTTAATATGCTTAATATTGGATACATATAGTTTAAATCGTAGTTGAGAAGAGAAAGGAAAATATTGGGACAAGAATGGAGTTGATATGGATCAAATTCATACTTACCATAAAATACAGGTTTAGCGTCTCGAAGACTAGAGTTAGCGTCGCGAAGAGGCATAAAGATTTGAGAACCATCGAGGCATATCACGTATAGCGGCACGACATTTGAAGCCTAGCGACACGACTTTTTATTTTCTATAAATACGAGATTTTTGCGATGCAATTCGGTATGTAGAAAAATACAACTCTCTGTTATGAAAAATAAACCCTTTGAATCGTATCCAATGCTGAAAAACAAGAAGGAAGCATACTTTTGAAGATCAAAGAAAGGAAACCGAGAAAATCGTTAGGTTTGCTATAGGAATTATGTCTAGCATTACTATATTGATTATCTTTTGTTTTTCTGTAGAAATGATGGGCTTGTTGGAATCCTAAGTCGATGAGGACTTGGAGTCCAAGCAATCTAATTTATGGAAAATTTAGTTTATGACAAGTTGGTCATAAGTTTCCTAGTCTAATAGAAGTTGGTTTGTTAGTCTATATATACATGTTCATAATCGAGTTTATGATTATGAGAACAGATTGTAAAACATTGGTTTAGAGTGATTTTCCAATTAATCAAAGAGTGAATTTTGGTTATTTTGTTTTGCATTCTTGTTTTCTAAACTTTAATTGGTATCAGAGCATAGGGTTCGTGAGGACGTACGACAACCGGTTTGAGAGTCAGTTTTAAGAAAAGTGTAGCCCTTTGCTGCGGGCAGACGCAACGGGAACCGGGTTTGGTTTAAGGGGTGTGGATTGTTTTTTAGCGCAAGTTGAAGCATCTCAATAGCAGCCTCGATTTTTTTATCGGGCTTGTTCTAAGGTAGAGAGAGACTAACCGGAGGCGCGGAATAAACGGATGGGAAGACGTCAAAGCGGGTGACTTTGATTCGGTTCGTTTTGCGGGTGACGGAAGACGGTAAAGGTGGTCGTGACATTGTCTTGTTGTTCGGTGGAAAAGTGCTCTCGGAACAAGCTTGATTAAAGAGGTCGGGGTGGTGAAAAGAGATAATAGGATGTTGATCGGGGTTAAAGAATTCTCTAGAAGGACTTAGAGATTCGGGGGTGATTGTTGGAATCCTAAGTCGATGAGGACTTAGAGACCAAACAATCTAATTTATGAAAAGTTTAGTTTATGACAAGTTGGTCATAAGTTTCCTAGTCTAATACAAGTTGGTTTGTTAGTCTATATATACATGTTCATAATCGAGTTTATGATTATGATAACAGATTGTAAAACATTGGTTTAGAGTGATTTTCCAATAAATCAAAGAGTGAATTTTGGTTATTTTGTTTTGCATTCTTGTTTTCTAAACTTTAGGGCTAAAACCGTATTCTTCTATTTAGATGTAGACAAGCCCTAATTACTATGGTGTGAATTATTGATTTGGATTTATAAAAGTGGATTATATATTATTTTTGGATTAATCATTCTACCGTACTTATTAAAGTTTCGATTTTTATTGATTGTATCCGAGTTATATATGATTTATATTATAAATCTGATTATATTAATTTGTATATTTAATAAGTTTGTGATAATAAACTGTTAGGACTAGAGATTGATTAAATCTTAGGATTAGGTAACACTTATCATTAACTTGAAGCATATAAGATAGTATTAGTTCAACAAAGTGTGTTTGGTTTAATCCTTATGAGCATTAAGATTAACCATTAGATTGATTCATTAATAATTCGATCATTAAATTGATTTATTTGGTAACTATTTGCATAAACATTGTATCAGTTACTTTATAATCATTAGTATTAATTAATCTAACCAAGATTATTAATCATCTTACAAATCGGTAATCACTTTATTAAATCTATTGCACTTCCAATAATTTAATCCTAAAAGAAGGGGGAATTCAAAATGTAAATAAAAGTACTTCCAAATTATTGTTTTATTCAAGTTCTTAGCTTTGTTCGATTGTCTTAATTGATAGTTGAAATTAAGTTTAAGATGATCAAAACTCTCTTTTATTTTTTGTTATAAATTAGTTTAATCTGGATAGAATCATACATGTTCCTCTAGTGTTCGACACTCTTATTTACCCTAACTATACTACTACGCGACCAGGTACACTGTCTGTTAGTATGTGATTGTGTAGTTGAGATAATTGATGATTTATAAAGTTAAAACATGATTATATATAAATATCACACATCAATATGTAATTCTTGAGGTAATTTTGTATGGCTAGAGAGAGAGAGAGAGAGAGAGAGAGAGAGAGAGAGAGAGAGAGAGAGAGAGAGCCAACGACTAGCGCAGCCGAGAACTAAAAGAACGAAAGAAAGTGAGATATTCAAATATCTATACAATATTAGAATGACAATTTCCCGTGATTGAAATTTTCTCATTAATCATATATATAGTTTTTGGTGTTCTTATCCGTGTAATTTTCATGTTATTACCCAACTTCCTTTTTAGTTTAATTTTATTTTCTGTCGTTTTAAAAAAACACATATAAATACAAATACAATGTTATGTTATGAGATGCAGTATAATGGGCTAAAGCCTATACAACCATGGGCTACAAATATATACACTAATAGTGAACATATGAGGCCAGCAAAAATTTACAATTTTTGTATAAACATGTAAGCGAGCCAGCGAGGTATATAAAACGACATTGTTTTATATTTTGTACAACGATGGTAAGTAATATCATGTCATGTTTACATACATTTAGTTTTCTCAAGAATCATATATGACAAAAATCAGTTATGTTTTTTTCTTTTTTTCTCTACTAAGATGTTCGCCGTTTTGTTTGCCCCGATCAACTCTTACTTCCATGGTGATCTTTCTTCTTGGCAACACGAGGCCTGTTGAACGAGCCTCTACAAAATGCACTTAATGATTAGGATTTATATGTATAACAAACATTACAAAATCTAGAGCTTTTAAAAAATTTGAATTAGTTTCATGTTCAAAAATATATAATTAAGGGATTCATAGTTCTTTTGCTATGCAACCACACATAACCAAACCGTTATATTGAATTTATCAATATTGTATTCAGATCATATACTTATTTAGTCGAGTTAGACTGAAATTAACTGATATTTTTACAAGAAGTCAGATTGAACGGGGTCTTCCAGATGGTATAGGTTACCACTTTTTCAATTCCTATTTATGTTTTTTAACAAGAAATATATGCATATTATTATTTATAGTAATCTATATAGTCAACAATGTATGCATACAAATCTTCAAATTCCATCTTATATATGATAATTTTTTTTTGATATGGTTAGAAAAAAATATAGTTTATTTTATCATTCTATTAATTAATGCAATATAAAGTAATTTGAATCATTTAATGTAAAAAACTTAATCTTTTATCTACTATGTAAATTGTTATATAAAATCGTAAAAACGTATAAGCTTTGTGACTAAATGATAAAAAAAAAAATGAAAAAATAGTAATTTATTACGTTTAAGATTAGAAAAAAGATATTTCATGATGAATTGATAAAATAGTAAAACTATAGAAGAAAAAACGTACCTGCAGGATTGAGGAATCGTCCAAGAAACGGTCCGAACCTTGGTAGTTTGATTCACGAACGATTGCATGTATTTTCGCCAATCTTGAAGCATGATTCCAAGATCGTGAACCTTGTTCTCTAACCCAACACAACAATTCGCATGCATGGTGCACACCTTATCAAAATCCTTACTTGGCTCACAAAATCCACCGAAAAACATTGTATCAAGAAACCGGATTTGTAGCCCATTGTCACGAATGAAAAGGTCAAACTTGATCTTATTGAACACATCTTGATCATGTAGACCTGGATAAGTCAACCTTGATTCGAACCAATATTTGTAAAATTGAATAGTCTTATTGTTTGACTTTACATAAGTGAAACCTCCATTTGGCAAATTGTTTAGATCAAATGGGTTCCCTCTGAAGTAATCACAAGCAATTTGGAAATCACCGTCTTCATGGAAGTGTGGAAATGGATCCCTGAACCACATTATGTCTGCGTCCTGCTCGAAAAAAAGATTTATAAATTAAGCATCTAATGAAATTATACTAGTTAATTATATCAATTGAGTGAAATAGAGAAAAATTATTTTTAAAATTACAATATGTTGATTGCATATTCCAAATGAAAATAACAGTTAACAAAATATGAATAGTTATCTTATTAATGGCTTAGTTTACGAAATCCAAAATTTTATTTTTTTAACAGAAAAGTTCTGATTATCAGGTAAAAAGATCAAATCAACGTTTTTGTCCCGTTTCACATATTTTACTCAATAATTTGTCATTTTCTATTAAAAGAAAGTAAGAACATTTCTGTAAATTTGGACAAGATATTAGAACTTTTCTTAATAATAACACAACTATGCACAAAATCCTTCGGAAAATAATAATATTTTGACTAAATTTACGGAAAAGCCCTTATGTTTTTTAACAGAAAATGACAAATTACCGGGTAAAATATGCGAAACCAAACTAAATGGCTAATTTGAATTATTTTTTATCTAGTAATTGTAACTTTTCATTTAAAAAAAAAGGATTTTTCTATAAACTTGCCCAAAATAATAAGACTTTTATGGAGATTTTCCAAATATGAAAGCAAAGAGCGTTACCGTGAAAAGAAAGTTGTAGCCTAAATCTAGAATACTACGTAAGAAGTCGATTCTTCTCCACATCATTTTCAGATAATCGGCTGCCATAAAATATGCCTCTTCTGAAAAATCCATCCCTTCGGTACTAAGATTGTAACAATGTGGGTGCAACTTCAAGCAACGAGTGTATGCTTTTTGGTCCATAGCTATAACGACTAAGTGCTTCAAAAACCTTTGTGTTTGATTCCCGATTTTAAAGCTTTCAAGAAATAGATCAAACATAGAGTTTGGTTCCACCCATGCATCGTTTAGAGTAGTTAGTATTATCGTATTGTTACTTGTTGCAGCTCTTTTGAGTATGCTTTTCAATTCATCTGCTTTGTTCTCCTATAGAATTCAACAATTAAAAAGTAAAAGGAAAGTAGCATATAATAAAATTCAAATTTTTGGAAAATTCAAAGCTGTACTTTGTCAATGCAGCCGGCTATTCTAGAATTTGCAACTTGTTTTAGAAAATATAAAATAATCTAATTTTATTTAAAGATTTGTATTAATTTATAGGATTTTCATTACACCTTATGTACTACATCAAAATGCCAAGCATCAAACCTAATCTAATGATTCAGGAAGTGGTTCATGACTCATGAGATGATGTAGAAAGTGTAATAGTACTTATCCATAATTATTCTAATCTAGATTGAAACATGTTATAGATTTCTTGTAAAATTTCATATTATATTAGTATGTAATTAATATTATATATATATATATATATATATATATATATATATATATATATATATATATATATATATATATATATATATATATATATATAATTTTCATAAAAATGGTAAACCGTATTATGTAAACTTAATTAGCATTGCACATCAATAACAACTATCCACCTATCTCACGTAATGACAATGAATTCATGATCTTGTAATTATCGTACATGCATATAAAAATATTTGTATAACAAAAACGATACAAGTTATAAACGAAAGTAGATTAATTATAAACGCCACACATATATATGTCATTCTTAACTAACGTTATTTATAGCAACGCTTATTTGTAGTACTCAACATGATTAATCTAATTATATCGTTCTTAAAACTATATATACCACATGAACACGTTATAACAATACCTAAATATATTCATTATACATAGATATCAAGAAATCATATATGTATACTTTTCAATGAAGATGAAATACTTACTGACGAATTGATCCCAAACGAATTATAGTTGAATGGAAACCGTAGAGAAGGAGAAGATTGATAAAGAAGCAAGCACGAAAATGCCACCAAAGCAAAGATGATCACCAATTTTGGAGTTTGAAGGAGGAAATTAGAGGGAAGAGGGAGGAAGAAGTGGTGGTGGTGGTGTGTTGACTCCGATGGTGGAGGCGTGTCATGTTGATGACCGGCAACCGCCGTGTTGGTTCCAGTTTCTAATCCCATATACGGTGGTAGAAGCCTGGTTGGTGGTTTTAGTGTCTTGTTCCTTGTTCCTTGGGTGGGGTTTTGTGTATTTAATGAAGGCGACGCTAATCTTCTTTATAATATACAATTAGTGGTCAACTAATAAGGCTAAGGTAATGACAAGGAAGTGCTATTATCTCATACATTAATTAAATTTAAAAAAATGGGATTTTATATTTTTGGTTATATAATATTCAAATTAACTTTTTTTATTTATATATGACCATATATAAAAAAAGTAGAGCTTTGCGCAAAAGGCGAAAGGCGTGTTCGCTTTTAAATATATATTCTAAAATTATAGTGTTTTTATTTTCAAACATCTCATGCTACCTGAGATTTAATTAAAAAGATTTATTCTGGAAGTTTTATAATGGATAATATGATAACTACATCTAAATAATTTTTTTCTAAGCGAGACAAATTATAAACAGAATGAGCAAAAGATTGTTTTTTAAAAGTGAAGAAATGAACGGATGTTTTCTTAGTATTTAGGAGCGTATTGTTTTTATATTTTATGAGAACGACTAGGTTGACCTTTGACTTATATTTATTTGAAGATACTGAGTTTGAGTTTTGGTGTCTTTATCACTTATGGGGTGTTTGGGATTTGCTTGGTATTTATTATGGGGAGTTTGGGATTTCTTTGATATTTATTGCATTTTAACACCATTAATAAATAGTTTTAATGTGTGAAAAGAATAAATTTTTTATTTACTTAAATAAATAGTTTTTTATAAGTCCGTGGTTATTACGAAATTAAATATCCTCCTATTTTTTTATCTTACTACTAGTTTATAACCCGTGGAAACCACGGTTACAAAATTAATCAAACTTTTATAGTAAAAACTCAAAATTATTAATCAATTATTTTAAATAAGTTATTAATTAAGAGATTTTTTATTTATATAAAATTTAATCATTGATTTAAATAAATATGTGAAATTATATCACTTTATAATTTGTATTAATTTTATTTTTATTTTTATTCTAATGTTATTAATTTAATGTAATTAGAGTGTAAAATTTAAATTTTGAAATAGAGAATCAATAGGTTGACAAGTGACATACATTAATTAGGATACATAATAGGGTGACACATGGGAAAAGG
Organism: Lactuca virosa; assembly: GCF_052849685.1. NCBI lineage: Eukaryota > Viridiplantae > Streptophyta > Magnoliopsida > Asterales > Asteraceae > Lactuca > Lactuca virosa. The sequence continues at coordinate 56,643,432 of NC_136428.1, read as the reverse complement.
AGAATAAAATATATATTAATTAGGAGTCCTAATAGGATGACACATGTCAAAAAGAAAATAAAACTATTCTTTTATTAGAATAGGGAGATTTTCTTACTTATTTTAGATGGGAACATATGTCATTCAATTTAATTTAAATTTTATTAAGATGTTAAATTTGTACATTTGTAATAATTTTAAATAAATAGAAATTAAATATCATTCCACTTTGTTTTCCTATTATTTTCCTATGTGTCATTCGATTTAATTTTAATTTGATTGAAATGTTAAATAGATAGGAAGAAAAATAGGAACAAAAAATAAAAAAATATTTAATTTCTCTTGTCTAAAATAATTTATGATTTATTTAAACTAAATTATCGTGTGAACCTTATTATAAGTATATGGCTATATATATATCCGACCCTAATAAAAAACTTATTAACTTATTGCATTTTGATACTAGCAAAGCTAATTCAAATATTATTTTTTTAAACTTTGTTTTAACGTCGAAAAAGTTAATAAACACTTTTACAAATAAACATGAGTTGTTTTAAGCAATATTACAAAATAAATTATTGATTATATATTCGACAATAGGCCGTTAACTTATTCTTCAATTTTAAAATTCATGTGTTTGTATCAACCTTTCATCATTGTTTAGACATTTTTTTATGTTTAACATTAATCGTCATTATTTTTTGTTTTATACATCTTGTATTATTATTCTTCACAATTTTTTTAATTAATTCTCACGTATATATAAAAATCACAAAATAATCAAAATAAAAAAGAATTTACTACTTCAGGTACGTTATTGATGATAACGGTTAGGTAAAAGATGAAGCTCGCATGCAAACTCAAGCATGTTTCTATGCGCTTGTTATAAGTTGTCATCAATGTCGCATTTGTAGAATATATAGGTGAAAGTTAATTTGATATGTGAACCCGTATAATTTGTATATTATGCAATAGGTTATAACCCGTGTACTATACGGTTGGCGAATTAAAAAAAATTAACAAAATCGAGTCCTTATTATAAATTTGCAAATACTTATACAACATTATATATTTTATTTGTAATCTATCATCGTTGTTTATAACTAATAGGTTAGAAACTTGTGTGCTACATGAGTTGACAACTTAATAACATATATGTCCATAAAATTATTTATTGTAAAAGGATGGACAATAAATTCAAATCAATGTAGACAAACAAAAACTAAGAACCAACCATTCAAGGCCTTTTATAACCATAAAAATCAAATCTATAAAAATAAATTAAAACTAATGAGACATAGGTAAATAAGGTTAATAACATTGACTTTTGAGCTCTTTAGAAATCAAAAACCAAATTATACTTGGATTCGTACTAATGAAAGATCCAACTATTAACCATAAAAACTGAACAAACTCATGATAACAGTTATAATTATATACAAAAGATCTTCATTTAACTTTTTTTAAGTTAGTAGGTGGCATCACAAAATAATCAAAATAAAAAAGAAGTTATGGTTGTTCACAATTTTTTTAATTAATTCTCACATATATATAAAAAATCACAAAATAATCAAAATAAAAAAGAATTTACTACTTCAGGTACGTTATTGATGATAACGGTTAGGTGAAAGATGAAGCTCGCATGCAAACTCAAGTCTGTTTCTATGCGCTTGTTATAAGTTGTCATCAATGTCGCATTTGTAGAATATATAGGTGAAAGTTAATTTGATATGTGAACCCGTATAATTTGTATATTATGCATATCTCAAAAAGTTAATGTCATAGATTGACAATGAATTATTTCTATTTATGTCAATAAACTTTTAATGTAACGGTCAAGATCATTAATATTTCAGTTTGTTTTAATTTGATATGTGTTGTACACAACAGTTTTTTGCCATATATAACAATTTATGTATTATATAGTTGTACAATACAATATTTTAAAGCACAAATTATTGTGTATGGAGAAAAATTCTTGTGTACGGATAAAAAAACCAATTTTATAGGGATTTTTACATACAAGTTCTTATATTTGTCATATTTTATTGGTTATGTTTTGTAACGATTTCATGTTCTTTATAAAAAAAATCATTTTTACAATTGTTTTTCTTTAGAACGACTACAAACACACACCCACTATACTACTCTTAATCTACACCTTTCATCTCAAGTGAGACTTGAACCCTCAACATCTAGCTATGGACACTTATCCGTCAACTCCTAATACCGATAGACCAAAGACCCTTTGGTCATTTTTGCAATTGTTTAATGTACATGTAATAGCATATTCCCCAACATACCATGAAATCAAATTAACAAAAAAATCTTAAGGTTACAATTTTTTTTATGTTTTTTTTACTTTAAATATGTTTTTCATATTATACGTATTAATGCAGAAAAAATGTATTTATATACAAAAAAAAAAGTTTAACTAAACATCATATGCATATGTTTTTAGGAGTATAAATATGCATTTTATGTATAAGCCAAAAGTAACTATATCGGATTGTGGGGCTCGTCAATACCTTTCCGTACATATAAAGAACGCCGAAAACAGAGTTGAAATGAAGAAGTTATGGCTGTTCGAAGTTGAGTTGGAAATTATGAAATGATGGGCGTAGGTGTTGGATTATGGACGAGAGTTTAATGACCTACGCATGACGTAGGTTATGCTACACAAGGCGTAGCCGCTGCTGACCAAAACCCCAACCCTAAGGTTTTGGGCCCTATTTAAGGGGTCTAGCTTCTTGGAAACCTTCCCATTACCAGCCTTCATCACCTCATATTGTTACTTTGAAACCCTAGCCACTAATTGTGAGTTTTGAAGCTTCTAGAGAGTTTTGCGTGCTTTTTGAAGGAAGATAGAGTTTGTAGAATCAAGTGGGAAGCTTCAAGGTGTGTTAATCTGGGATTTGCAAGCCAACATCTATCTACGGAAGGTATAAAGCTTTCATCTTGATGCTTATACATGTTAGATCTCGTATGGTTATGAGTTTCATGGTTTTGTCCCCATAGTATTGGTCCTTGTGAGTATGGGTTACTCCAAACCATCTGAATGCCTCCTTCTGATGCTTTTGAGGTCATAGAGTCATAAAAATGAGATATTGGGCACTCTCATACATCCATGCATGAGTGCTTGGCAAAAGGTGACAATGTGAACTTAGAGTTTGGTGTTGTGCTCTTCTTGTCCATGCAAATGGATAAAGTTAGAGAATTTATCCATTAAGACATTTATTTATATCAGATTTGGGAGTTTGAGAGTTTGGCTTGTTGTATTAAAAGCTTAATATAAGTTTTTGGGATCAGGGGCTCTACATGGGGTGTAGCCTCTATATGCATGGCTTACCACTACGTTGGACGTAGATTAGCTACGTTGAGCGTAAGTCAACTGAGGGTTGACCGTTGACTTTTTGAGCGATTTAATTTTTTGAGTGGTTTGTCTTTTTCCCAAAGGAGGTTTAATTGTGAGCCTAGACCTTTCGGGAGTTAATCATTTCCTTAATTGTTAATTAGGGTTTTGTTATAGATATGTTTGACAAGAAGAAGCTTGATATCGTCGGTTCGAGTGGGTGGTTTATCTTGTCTTCGGGGTTAAGGTGAGTCTTCTCACTATACTATGTAGGATGCTAGTTGTCTTAGTGATACTTGCATGTAAAACCAGGTGGTGGCCCTTGACATATGTATGAAATACCAGGTGGTGGCTCTTGGCAAATTATATGCAAGACTAGGGTATGGCCCCGACAATTATTTGTATGATGCTAGTTGTCTTTGTGGTTCTCGCAAAGAAGACCAGGAGGTGACTCTTGGCACTTGTACATAAGACTAGAATTTGGCTCCTAGTGTAGCAAGGAAATACCATGATTGGATCATGGCTGATAGTGACAGTAAGACTATGGTTGACCCATAGCAATCCTGTTACATGTATGGTATGTGGTATTTTTGGGAACTTATTAAGCTTTGTGCTTACGGTTTTATGGTTTAAACATTTTCAGGTACTTCCAGCTCCAAAGGGAAGGAACCGGCATGACTGCACAACAACCACTGATGGATTTTCCGCATACTTTTGATTTACTCTGTTGTTTTAAAAATTACATTTTTACCTTGTTGGTTTGGAATAAATGGTTGTATGACTTGACGTATTAAAAATGAAAAATTTTATTGGAATTTTTGGGACGTTACATAGGCGATCCATCACCAACCATAATAGAACAAACATTGCAATTAGTATAAGATTAATTGAGTATACCTTCGTTCGAGTGGATGTGAGATGTGGCACCGAAATCCATATACCAACCACCGTTAATTGGGTCGTTGAGGATCCTAACACCAAAAATTTGAGGCAATTTGGTGGCTTGGTCGGAATTTACATTGGAGGCTGTCTCGGACCAAGCAAGAGCCTACTGATTTGGGCCCGAAGAAGATGCAACAAAATGGGCCTGTTGGTTGTGGGTCGGCTGATTGTTGGTGCGCTGGTGGATTTGTTAAGATCGTTGGGCTTGAAGTGGAGTGAAAAGAAGCCCAACATCCTGCTAAGAAGTGGAGCCAACTGGAAGGAGAAACCGTGCGTAACCTGGTGGGGGAGCCCATAGAGCCGACACAAGTTTATCACGTTGATTAGAAGGTTGGCGTTGAGGTTGCCAATTCCCTCCACCACGACCATTACCATGGCGGCTAAAACCGCCTCTTTGTTGATCAGAGTTGTTGCGGGACGCATCAGAGAGGAGCAGAGTCGGAAAAGATGAGGGTTGTGCATGAGTGGGTTGTACCTTATAGGGAAGATTGATGCGTTGCTCTTCTACTTCTTGCATGGATCGATAAATAGAAAACAGATGGAGTATGAGAGGTGTGGCAGATCAGCATGGCAATGGAATCGTATTTGGGAGACATTCCATTGATGGTGTACATCACAAGGTTTTTCTCCGGTACTGGACTTTCAAGATTTTCCAACAGGTCGGAAATTGTTTTTATACGGGTGTAGTAGGCGAGTACGGTGGAGTCTCCCATGGTTATGTTTATGATTTCATTGACTAATTGAAAAGCTTTGGAATCCTTATTTCCACGAAAGAGTTTCTCTAATTTGGTCCAAACAACGTGAGTGGAAGCCTGTGCTTTGAGGATAGTTTGTGATAACGTACCATAAATCCAAGACTTGATAATATTGTCGATTCGAGACCGCTCCACATCAGGTTACTCAGTCGAAGTTTCGATCGGAGAGGTCAAGTGGGTGTCAACACCATAGACCGTACAATGAGTGAGGAAGAGTTCATGTGGCCGCCAGTCATCATAGTTATGTCGGTCCAAATCGAGGATGAGAGGTACCGAAGCACAAATACTGATGATTCCATATGATTTGTCTATGGCCATTGGAGAATGAAAGAGAAGACGAATAAGGATAACAAAGAAGAAGAGAAAGCGTAGGTTGGATTAGGGTACGACGTTTATTGTCCTGATACCATATTATTGAGGGTAATTTTCCATTAATCAAATCACATTCACATGCCAAAATATATACACGCAGACAAGAGTGTAAATACAAAAAAGGCCTTCGGACCAATATGAGGCTGATCTAGCTACAAGAATACAACACACACACGCACGCGCGCACACACACACACACACTGTAACACTCATAAATTTCCAACCAATTTAAACTTTTCAAAAACAATCCAATTCCATTAATTATTACAAAAAGGTTTTCAATTAGTTTATTATCAGAGTATCCCAGAAACATCAGCATAAAAATGAGGAGCGGTACGATCACGCCTTCGCCTTGCCACGATCTCCTGAGGTACCTGAAACAATACACTGAAACTGTAAGCCCGAAAGCTTAGTGAGTTACCCCCAAAATACCAACCACATACAACCATAATCATATCATATCACAATACAGAGCAGCCATACATATCGAGTCTACTGTGTGACTGGTCCGCCCGCACCGGGCCTTCAGTCCACCTGGTCCTCCCTCTGAGTCTACAGTATGAGTGGTCCGCCCGCACCGGGCCTTCTGTCTGTCTGGTACACTCTCCGAGCCTCGGCACGTCTGGACCGCCCTCTTGGGGCCTTCAGCCTATCCGGACTGCTCGCTGGGCCTTCGGTCTATCCGGTCCGCCCTGGGTATGTTGGCCTACAGCACAAAGCAGGACCCGCCTCAACCCAACCCTAATCAAACAACCATGTGCACATAAACAGGTAATCACATAACTATCCACAACCAAACAAACCGATCCAGCAGATCATATAGCATAGCAACATTCTAACCAGGATACCGACCTAACCGGTCACTAGCATAGCATCAACCTATATACCAGGATATCGACCTAAACCAGGTCGCTAACATAGCATCATCCTCTATACCAGAATACCGACCTAAACCAGGTCACTAACATAATACCATCCTAATTACCCGGATGCAGATCTAACAAATCAAAAACATATCAAACAGTTACCTGGATTCTAATCCGATAAAGGGCCGACCTTAGTGCCTTAGACCCTGTTGATATAGTGAGGATAACTCTGATGGGTTTTCAGCATTTTAACACTCCTATGGTGTACATGCAACCCTAGAAACCTTGGATCTATGTTTGACTAAGATACATGCAAATAATTATTTTTCGAAGGTTCTTATCCTAACTAGCATGGCATGGGGTACTTGAATCAAATAAAACTAGTAGAATTACTTACCTTGTAGTGGTAGTTGATTGCTTGGAGTTTGAGAGCCTAGCACCAATAATGTGGATGCCTCAAATGGAAGTCACAAATCACCACAAACTTGGAAACTTGAGAGAATAGTCACAAACTTCTTGAAATCGGCCCTCTTAGTTTACACACATCAACTAGTGCAATTTCAAGAACCAAAGCCTCCTTTATATAGTGTGGTGGATTAGGGTTACATCCATGTAAACCCTAAGACCCATGTCTTTTCATTTCCATGAGATCCATGGGTTAAAGCTCCATGGAGTATCCATGGACTTTCCATGCAAGCCTAGCCCATTCCAAATAAGCATTAGCCCACACTATATAAATACAAAAGCCCATATTTAATTAGTCATACTTTTGATCTCTAAATTAATTCTAGATTAATTATAGATCAATACTAATTAAATAATATGATTTTATATTAATATATTAGGACTTATAATATATTAATAAATCATAACTTATACTATTCTCAAACGATTATCCATAAATTGTTCGGGTGAAGTGCAACCCAAATGGACCATACCGGGTCGGGTCAAGTACATACCAAATATAGTTATGGACTTAGACACTATATCCAACAGTCTCCCACTTGGATAAGTCTAATAACTATAGTTGCAAGTATGACTTCAGGAACCGATCAGTAATCGTAGCTCTTTAAACTTTGTTGAACTATGAAGCGCCATTTTAGATAAGTGATCATATAATCCTCTGTTCTAGATATCAGCCGGACAAATACATGGAACATGGTCTTGCTTATTGTCCAGCATTTGTTTCCCGATTTCCAATTTGTTTGACATAGAACTTAACTGAACACATCAATTTAGTTTTGACCGGGCCCGGTACATAGGTCAAAACAAAATCATCGAGGGGCCCAGATATCGCTTCTAATCCTAGAAGGAACAGATAAAATTCGACTCATATGTTTGCTCTACTACTTGTTGAATTACACACAAAAGCACGGTTTATAACATCGAGTTACCAATGCGTTTTGGTGCAATCAATGCATAACCAACTCATAGGCAACAAATCATATCTCTAGGTTTGAAGACTTATATGATATTAGCGTCTCACGATCGCTCGAGATAAATTCCATGAAGTGATACTAGTGAGCGTTGGTTGAATCCAATACTCATAACTTATGAGCACTCATGAGTGTTGTAGCCCCGCTTTGTCTAACATCTTAGACCTCTACAAGCCAACCCATGACAGTCTTGATTCATATCTACTTCCAACATATGACCGACTGTGGAGAGTTTGAATAATATGATATAAACCATAACATAATTATTCTGGAAGTCAGAACATGCAAAAAGAAATAATAGTAAACGATTGACAAGAGATAGCAACACTTTACTCATAAATAACAGCTTTTATTTATCATCAAATGTCAATTAAATTTTACAAATTTCAAGATTATCTAACTACTAAAACTAATATCATCCTTCAGCCCTATGCTCCGAGCATGCTGGAGATGCTTAGCCCGAGTCAGTCCCTTCGTGAGGGGATCTGCTGGGTTCTCATCCGATGATACCCTCTTTGCCACGAGGATTCCTTCTTCTATTCGATGTCTGATGAAGTGATATTTTCTGTCAATGTGTCTGGATCTCCCATGATCTCTTGGTTCCTTGGCTAAGGCAACCGCACTATTGCTATCACAGAAAATCTCCATTGGCTCCTTTATAGCTGGTACAACTCCAAGGTCTCCGATGAAGTTCTTTAGCCATATAGCCTCCTTTGCTGCCTCGCTTGCTGCTATATACTCTGATTCACAAATGGAATCAGCCACTGTCTCCTGCTTGGAACTTTTCCAAGTAATTGCCCCTCCGTTTAGAGTAAAGACCCAGCCCGACTGAGAGCGGAAATTATCCCTGTCAGTCTGAAAGCTAGCATCACTGTACCCTACAACTCTCAAGTCCTCACTGCCACCGAGGGTAAGGACCCAGTCCTTAGTCCTCCGTAGGTACTTGAGGATATTCTTTACCGCAGTCCAGTGTGCCTTGCTAGGGTTCCCTTAATACCTGCTAACCATGCTCAAAGCAAAGGCTACATCAGGTCGAGTACACGTCATAGCATACATGATCGATCCTACAGCTGAAGCATAAGGTATTCGACTCATTTCTGCTATCTCAGCCTCAGTACTAGGGCTTTATGTCTTACTCAATCTGGCGTTACTCTGGATGGGTAACTCTCCTTTCTTGGAGTTATGCATGTTGAACCTTTTCAACACTTTGTCCACATAGGTGCTTTAACTAAGTCCAATTAGCCTTTTACTCCTGTTTCTTAAAATCCTTATCCCTAAGATATAGGCAGCTTCTCCAAGGTCCTTCATAGCGAAACACTTCCCAAGCCAGGACTTTACTTCCTGCAAGGTTGGGATGTCATTTCCTATGAGTAGTATGTCATCCACATATAGTACCAAAAAGCTGACTATACTCCCACTAGCCTTGATATAGACACAAGATTCATCTTCACTCCTTGAAAAGCCAAATTCTTTGACTTTCTCATCAAAGCAAAGATTCCATCTGCGAGGTGCCTGTTTTAATCCATAAATGGATTTCTCGAGCTTACACACTCTACTGGGGTACTCTGCACTGACAAAACCCTCTGGTTGAACCATGTAAACATCTTCAGCCAACTTTCCATTAAGGAAAGCGGTTTTGACATCCATTTGCCATATTTCATAATCATGAAATGCAGCAATGGCTAACAGAACCCTAATAGACTTAATCTTGGCTACTGGTGAAAAGGTCTCATCATAATCAACTCCCGGAGTTTGAGAATAACCCTTTGCAACCAGTCGTGCCTTATAAGTGTGTACATTACCATCAATGTCGGTCTTCTTCTTGAAGATCCATTTTCACCAAACTATCTTACGAGCAGGTACATTGTCAACCAAGTTCCAAACTTGATTGTCATACATAAACTGTATCTCGCTATCCATAGCCTCTTTCCATTTAGCAGCCTCAGGGCCTGTCATGGCTTCCGTGTAGCTGTTAGGCTCATCCAGATTTACCAGTGTGTTATCACTGATAAGTGTCTCACCTTCTACAGTAATATGAAAACCATAATAATGCTCAGGTGCATTCCTAACTCTGGTGGAACGCCTCAGAGGTATAGATTCTTCAGTCGGCTCAACAGGAGTTTCCTCCTCAGGTTGAGGGCTAGGGTTTGAGGTTCCTTCACCACTTGACTCTTGAATTTCCTCAAGGTCAATTTGCCTCCCACTGTCTCCTTGGCTCATGAATTATCTCTCTCGAAAGAATCCTCTTCTTGCTACAAAGACCACATTATCACTGGGTCTGTAGAAGATGTAACCAAAGGATTTCTGTGGGTAGCCGATGAAAATACACCTTTCGCTTCGGGGTTCGAGCTTATCGTGAGTCTCGCGTCTCACGAAAGCCTCGCAACCCCAAATCTTGATGTGGTCTAGATTGGGAACTTTTCCAGTCCACACCTCGTGAGGTGTTTTGACAACCTTCTTTGTAGGGACTAGATTAAGGATATGGGCGGCAGTCTCTAAGGCATACCCCCAAAATGAAATTGGTAGCAAAGCTCGACTCATCATGGAACGAACCATGTCCGACAAGGTCCGATTGCGCCTCTCAGCTACACCATTCAACTGTGGTGTCCTAGGAGGTGTCAATTGTGAGACAATCCCACATTCCTTAAGATAGTCAAGGAACTCAGTACTAAGATACTCACCACCACGATCGGATCGAAGCATCTTAATGTTCCTGCCCAACTGATTCTCCACTTCTTGCTTAAACTCTTTGAATTTCTCAAAGGTTTCTGACTTATGCTTGATTAGGTAGACATATCCATATCTACTAAAATCATCAGTAAAAGTCACATAGACCCGATTAGCATCTCTTGTGGCGGTTCTGATGGGTCCACACACATCCGTGTGTATGAGGTCCAACAAACCTTCACCCCTAGCACAAGTGCCAGTAAAAGGTGACTTTGTAATTTTACCAAGCAAACAAGATTCACAACTATCATCTGACTTTATGTCAAATGACTCCAAGACTCCATCCTTTTGGAGTTGGCCTATGCGTTTCTTGCTTACATGTCCAAGACGACAATGCCATAAGGATACTTTATCTAAGCTAGTGGAAGAGTTAATACACAATACAATATTTCCTATATTATCTACAACAGATACAGTTTCATACACGCCATCACAAGGTAATGCTTTAAAATAAAGAACATTATTAAAGAAAGCATCAATACTACCATTATTATTATCAAAATAAAAGGTAAAACCTTGTTTATACAATGCATGAAAGGAAATAACATTTCTTGCCATTTCTGGTGAATAATAACATTTATTCAAATCTAATGTAAACCCACTATTTAGCACTAAGGAATAAACTCCTATCTTGGTGACAGGTGAAGCTTTCCTGTTTCCCATGATCAAGTTTATCTTTCCCTGCTCCACATTCTCACTTCTTTTTAGTCCCTGCAAATCACAACATATGTGAATACCACAACCTGTATCAAGGACCCAAGACTTAGAATGAGGTGAGTTATTAGACAATATAATGTATATACCTGCATGGTTGGGTTTTACTTTCCCATCCTTCAAATCTTGCTGGTACTTTGGGCAGTTTCGCTTCCAGTGCGACTTTTCATGGCAATAGAAGCATTCAGCCTCATTAGGGTTAGCAGAAGGAGTGACAAAACCTTTCTTGGTTTTGCTTGAAGAGGAGCCTTCAAGGGTCTTACCCTTGGTACCCTTAGAAGGGTTCTTTCTCTTCTTCCCTTTGCCATGCCCGATTGCCAAGACATTGGCCGCAGTTGGAGTAGGAGTAGGAGTAGTAACAACCGACTTACCCTTTAGACCACTTTCGGCGGTCTTCAAGAGTCCTTGAAGTTTGCTGAGGGTGACTTCTTCCTTGTTCATGTGATATGTCATGCGGAATTGATCATAACACGATGGCAAGGAGTGCAAAATGATGTCTATTGCTAACTCCTCAGGGAAGTTCACATTCAGCTTCAGTAAACGGTCCACATACCTTTGCATTTTCTGCATGTGGCCCGTGATGGGTTCACCATCCTTCATTCGGGTTGTTATCATGGAGGAGATTATTTCATATCGCTCTTGACGAGCACTTTGATGGTAGCGGTCCATCAAGTCCTGGTGCATCTCAAAAGGATAATAGTCCTCATAGGACTTTTGGAGCTCGGCTGTCATGGTGGCCATCATGATGTATGCCACTTTTGTAGCATCTCTTTCATGTACCTCATATTCAGCAAGCTCTTTAGGAGTAGCAGTTGGCTCGGGTACCTTCAACTCCTTGTCGAGAACATTGTGACAACCCGAAATTTACTCCGTCACTGTAACCCGTTTCTGTTAATAAAAGTTAGTTCTATTAAAATTTTCCGTTAACTTTTATTTATTAAAATAATTCATTTTGAGTTATTAAAATAATATATATATTTAATGACGGAATAAAAGCATCTAAGTCGGGTTACGGTTAGTTTACCGGGTAAAAACATTTAGCTCCGTTTAAACGACAGTGTATGGTGGGTTCCCACTAGGCAGCCATATATAAAGGAGGAGTGTCCACCTTTAGAGTCTTTTCCCCACCTTGGAGCTTTCTCTCTCTACCTTCTCTCTCAAAAATCGGGTTTGGCTCAAGAACACCACTTTCAAGCCTCAAAAATCAAAGGTAATCTTCCTAACTTGATTTTCTAGCTTGGTATTCATGCTATTTCGAGTTGGATCATCCAAATACCCCAACATGCATGTGTTTACGGTTTGGGGAGCCTCCCAAAACCGTAAACTCCTATGTGAGGGTTTTGAAGCCCCAAAACACTTCCAAACCTTCTCTAATGCTTAGATATAGCTTAGATACTTGCATGCATGGACTAAGGAACCCAAGATCATGACTTTTTGGCCATAAACTTGAGTTTACGGTTCTTGGACATTCAAGAACCGTAAACCCAAAACCGTAAACACCTCAAATGGTGTTTTGATGCCCCTAAACCCTTCCTTAGCTTGTTTGATGAACTAGAAACTAGTGTAAATGAGCTTAGGACCTTGAAACATGAAATGGTTGAAGTGGTCAAGGGTTTACGGCCGTAAACCCTAGAGTTTACGACCGTAAACTCCCAAGGAGTGGTCCAAGGACCGTAAACTCCAAGGGAGTACCCAATTGAACCCTAATCACTTCCCAAGCCCTTGAATTGATCCTAGGAACCTTCCTTGTGATGCATGAGACCTTTAGACACACAAAATCACCATTTCCATGAGTTTACGGCCGTAAACTCATGGGGGAAATGGTCTCCCAACCGTAAACACACTTAAGTGTGGCCAAGTGAAGTGTAAACTCCATAGTGAGGCCATACACTCGTTAGATGCAACCTTTGACACTCCTAACACTTGAAACAAAGCGTTTTCATACATTAAAGTGCCTTTACTCACTTAATTAGTGATTATACAACTAATTAGATACTTTATACATCACTACATGTTACATAGGATCCGTGTGTGTGTTCAAGTCCTCACTTGACACCTAGCATCCTACCCGGCGTTTCCATCCACTTCACTCACTACAGGTGAGTTCATACCCCTAAATGAACCTTTTTAAATGTTTTTAACTGTTTTATGGGGGGGGGGAATACAAGTTGAACCAACTAAGTTATAGTAACAATCGCATGTGAATTATAACTTGCAACCAAAAGGATTTTCTACACTATTAACTGTTTTTACCACCAAAAAGGGATTTTCTATATCTTCAACTATATTGCCAATTAAACTGTTTTTCAAATGCTTACCAAATTCACTTTCATGTTAAATCACTATAAAACTATTTTCCAAAATTCGTTTAAACTAATTTTTAGTCTCAAACCATATCTACACCAATATATTTATATAAGTAAGACTTGAAGGACTTAGGACTAATAGCTCACCTTATTTCCTGTTCTTGTTTGATTGTGGGCTTAGGGTATTTTGTTATTAGTCCGACTCTCGTTGAATTCTTAGTTATATATCTTATATATTTGTGTCAGATATAAAAGTTTTCATATCATTTCAATGCCTTTGGATATCAAAGACATGCAACCAACAATACTATTTAACTATAATAGGTATAGTTAAGGGATACTACTCAATGCTACTATTGCCATGACAACTACCAGAGTCAGTTCAGTTGTGAGTCAATATATGCTATGTACTATACAAGAGAACACTATATACTATACAAGGAGAACATTTTATACTATACAAAGAGAACACTACATACTATACAAGAGAACTTACTAAAATAGAATGTGACATACTATTTCTCGATACGACACATCTTTGTGCTATCACCGCGTAACCAGAGTCTCCTGGAGGGAGAGCGGGCATTATGTGTATAGATCTATACGGGACAGACACTCCCACATCCCGACTGCTAGCTACAGTCCGAGCCGTCTAGGCCCAGGGGTGACAAAATGTCACATCACTACATATGACTCGGAGGGTCAAAGGGATTTGATCGTCAATCAGCATGGTTACGTACGAGTTCACATTCAAACCTTTAATTAATACTTTAAAAATTAAAGGCAACAGACTCCCTGAGGAGTATTGTACATTTAATACTACCTGGAGCCTGCATTTCATTACATATGGCCGACAGTGATACTGTTGGGGTAAAACATTTTTCTCATTACTATACATGGATAAAGTCAAACTATATTTTCAGACTAATAACTACTGGGAAAACTTGTACATTATCAAAGGAACAAACAAACCATCGGGTCTTGGTGAAGACTACTTTTTCTGGAAAACATAGGGTTTTCTAAGGCCCATGCTATTTTCGAACACCGAAACTTACGTTTACAATGTATAATTGTGAATATTTTTATACAGGAAATGACACTAAATACTTATGAACTCACCAGCTTTATGCTGATAAACGTTTTCAAAATAACTTGTATTCTCAGGTCATCAGTAGACAGGTACGGATGCAGCTTTTGAGAAGACGGAGCACACATAAGACTCCACTTTATTTTGATTGTATTTTTGTGTCTAACATCCGTACTGAACACGTTTGTATTACAATTATTATCTTAATGCAATGGATGTTGTTGCTTGTCTTTACTATTATGCTTTGTTATGATACTGTACATGACGTCCTCCACCCCAGAACGTATTCCGCCGTTCTCGGTTTTGGGGTGTGACAGATTGGTATCAGAGCACTGTTTATAGTGAATCAAGTATATCAACCCATAAAAGATATACAAACTATAAACACATCGGGACTAAAACACTCTGAACAAGAATATATACTTTTAAATAATAAAATATTTAACTAAGTATATATATACATTCATTCATACAAAGGGTCAGTATCATACTAAAACAGAACAAAAGTATTAAGATTGTTGAACAGCACAGTTAGGCTTAGAGACATATGGCCAAAACTGGGCGGATGTAGCCTGATCAACTACATTTTCCTAGGAGTGGCTAGCATGTGCCTAAGAATGGTTGTGGTGTTGCAACAAGTCTAAAACTTACCAATACTGCTACAAGAACATCAGAACAAGAATACTATGGGAGTATTGTGCATTCTAGTTACAACATATGTGAGAACAAAAAGGGTTGTTACTAGTAGGGCAATAGTTGCTAAGTGGATACACCACGGTTACATGTGACTAAGGCGTTATAGGCTTAGAATCTGTGACCTTTGCTTCATTTCCTGTTCTTGTTTGATTGTGGGCTTGGAGTTAGGGTCACTTATTCGAAGGTCTATTCTGCTTCGATTACATGTAATTGGTATGCACTATGCAAGTATTGGGTCGACTAATAACGATCATCTTATAAGTATCCTAGATTAGCACGCCTATCAACTTTTCTTTCCCTATTCTCGCGTAAATGGCATAACCGCATCCCGAGCGGAAGTCATGAAACTCCGAGCACGTCAGAGGACGCACGAGCGACATCTTCAGGGAGTTGTGCGCCAACTGGCTGATCTTAGGGTTTGCCCCGAAGGATCCCCGTCGCCAGTAAAAGATGCCAACTCATCCCTCTCTTTCGATTAAGGAATAGCCTTCTCTCTATAGTCAATAGAGTACATGCCTGTAAACATTCCTAACTTTGGAAGTACTCGAGCTAGACTACTAAACTGCCAACATTTTCCATGGTGGTTTGATGTAAGACCTCCTGCTAGGTCATTTCCTTTCCCGAACTCATTATACATCAGTAATACCAGTAATATTGGCAGTATCTAATCGATGGGGGAATTGTACTTTTGGGTGTCCCTAACCTAGCAGTACATTTCCCTTTGTTTGTTAGACTATAGAGAGTTAGTCCAAGAAACACTCTTATCATGTTTACAAATCGATTCTTACTATTGTCATCGTTTTTGTAACCTTTCAGTACAGGATGCCGCCTCGCAAGCGTCCAACCAAGAGAACTCCCGCAACTCAAGCTCCACCACCACCACCTACACCGCCGGTCCCTCCGCAGTTCGACCCGGTGTTGTTCCAAACAGCCGTGACTGCAGCCGTGACCGCCGCTCTGGCGCAAGTCAATTCTGGTGGTGCCAGTGGAGGTGGACTGGGCACTAACTCTAGCCAGGGTGAAACCCACCCCCGTGCTCGGGAATGCACCTACAAAGACTTCATCAGTTGCAAGCCTACCTACTTCAATGGGACCGGGGGAATCCTCGCCCTAACACAATGGTTCGAAAGAACCGAAGCAGTATTCGAAATGTGCTCCTGCCCCGAAGGGAGCAAGATAAAGTTTGCTACTTGTACCCTTACCCAAAGGGCCCTAACATGGTGGAATGGCCATGTCAAAGCCCTCTCCCTGGTAGCAGCTAACGCCATGGGTTGGGATACACTGAAAGACCTAATGATGACAGAGTACTGCCCAAAGGGAGAAATTCAGAAATTGGAGGAGGAACTCTGGAGTCTCAAAATGCAGGGTTCCGATATAGTAGCTTACACAACCCGGTACTGCGAGCTGGTAGCCCTATGCCCTAACATGATCCCCTCGGAAGCCAAGAAGATTGAGCGATACATCGGGGGCCTAGTGCCTCCGTATCGTGGGAACGTCCTATCATCAAGACCAACGACCTTCGAAAGTGCCAAGGAGTTGGCCCAAATGCTTATCGATCATGAAGTTCCCCGTGCTCCATCAACGACCACACCATCACTACTGCTCCAACTCACGCCTCCGACAACAAGAGAAAACGGGGAGATCGAAAGAAGGGGAAATCAGTCAAATCCTCTTCCAGTAACCAGCAAATAGTGGCTGTCCATGCTGCCACTACTCCTACTGCCCCTATGCCCACCAAAACATATGCGGGGAATCTACCCAAGTTCGATAAGAGCGCCTTCCATCATAACGGCCCATGCCGTGAAATGCACTGCACCAATTGCGACCGGAAGGGCCACACCATCCGGTTCTGCAGAGCACCTCCCAAACCTATTTCCCAAATTCCCAGTTCGGGAGCGAGCCAGGCCTGCTATGGCTGTGGCGAAGTCGGACATTTCAAAAGAAATTGTCCAAAGGCTGGCAACGCGGGAGGAGCAGGTAGACTACTTGCTATTGGCCATAATGAGGCTGTAGCAGACCCCACCGTAGTCACGGGTACGTTCCTTCTTGATAATTATTATGCTTGTATTCTATTCGATAGTGGGGCATAAAGAAGTTTCGTAAATCAAAACTTTAAACACTTACTCAAACAATCACCACAATCACTGAAAGAAACCTTCGTCGTAGAAATGGCTAACGGCAAGACGGAAAGTTCTAACGAAATCTACATAGGTTGTACCCTCACGCTAGATAATCATTCGTTTCCTATCGATCTCATACCAGTAGCGATCAAGAGCTTTGATGTCATCATAGGCATGGACTGGTTGAGTCTCCACCGTACCGACATCCTGTGTTTCGACAAAGCCATCCGTTTGAACTTGCCCAACAATGAAACATTGATGATCTACGGAGACAAACCCAGTACGAGCCTTCGCATCATCTCGAGCATTCAAGCCCATAAATACTTGCGCAAGGAATATCGCGCATTCCTTGCACACGTTGTCGACACGAGCCGGAAAACGAAAGAACTCAAAGATTTCCCCGTCGTGTGCGACTTCCCTGACATCTTTCCAGAGGAACTGCCAGGCCTACCTCCCAAACGTCAAGTCGAGTTCAGAATCGATTTAATTCCAGGAGCTACCCCCGTAGCTAAATCGCCCTATCGTCTAGCGCCTGCTGAGATGCAAGAACTATCCTGCCAACTTAACGAACTGCTCAGCAAGGGCTTTATATGACCAAGCTTCTCACCCTGGGGAGCACCAGTCTTGTTCGTAAAGAAGAAAGACGGATCGTTCCGCATGTGCATCGACTACAGAGAACTCAACAAGCTGACAATCAAGAACCGTTATCCCCTTCCTCGTATAGACGACTTATTTGATCAACTGCAAAGGGCGAGTTACTTTTCCAAAATTGATCTAAGGTCCGGGTATCACCAGTTGCGAGTGCTCGAGGAGGATGTTCCAAAGACAGCCTTCCGGACTCGTTACGGGCACTATGAGTTCGTAGTGATGCCGTTCGGACTGACCAATGCGCCCGCAGTCTTCATGGACTTGATGAATAGAGTATGCCGTCCTTACTTGGATCAGTTCGTCATCGTCTTCATTGATGATATACTTATCTACTCTAGAAGTGAGGAAGAGCATAGCGATCATCTACGACAGGTCCTGGAAACTCTACGATCGGAGAAGCTTTACGCAAAGTTCTCAAAGTGCGAATTTTGGATCCGAAGAGTCGAATTCTTAGGACATGTGGTTAGCAAAGAAGGAATCCACGTGGACCCATCCAAGATTAAAGCTGTTGAGAACTGGTCAGCACCGAAGACGCCTACAGAAATTCGCCAATTTCTAGGACTCGCTGGCTACTACCGAAGATTCATTCAGAATTTCTCTCGGATTGCGAAGCCTCTTACGGCATTGACCCAGAAAGGCGTGGCCTTTGACTGGGAAGAAAAACAAGAGAAGGCATTCCGAACCCTGAAGCGGGCCTTGTGCACCGCGCCGATACTGTCCCTCCCCGAAGGGACAGAAGACTTCGTAGTATATTGCGATGCATCCAATCAGGGGCTCGACTGTGTTCTGATGCAACGAGGTAAGGTCATCGCCTACGCCTCAAGGCAGCTGAAGACACACGAAGTCAACTACACCACGCACGACCTCGAGCTAGGAGCGGTCGTGTTCGCCCTAAAGATATGGAGACACTATCTGTATGGTACAAAGAGCACCATCTATACCGACCACAAAAGCCTCCAGCACATCTTCAACCAGAAGGAGCTCAACATGAGACAACGACGGTGGGTCGAGCTACTCAATGACTACGAATGTGAAATTCGTTACCACCCGGGTAAAGCCAATGTAGTAGCAGACGCCATAAGTCGGAAGGAATATTCTGGGCGAAGAGTCAAGTCCCTAACCATGACTATCCATTCGCACCTACCCGCACAAATTAAGGGAGCACAGCTTGAAGCTTTGAAACCGGAAAATGTGGCGGGAGAGTCCCTGCGAGGAATGGATAAGAATCCGGTAGTCAAGGATGACGGAGCTTACTACCTCATGGACCGGATCTGGACACCGCGACACGGTGGCTTCATAGACTTGGTCATGAAAGAAGCGCACAACACTCGATATTCCATTCACCCAGGTTCAGATAAGATGTACCTGGATCTCAAGAAATCGTACTGGTGGCCTAACATGAAAGCGGAAATCGCTACCTTCGTGAATAAGTACCTTACTTGCGCTAAGGTCAAGGTCGAATACCAGAAACCCTCGGGTCTTCTCCAACAGCCAGAGATACCTGAATGGAAGTGGGAGAGAATTACTATGGATTTCATTACCAAATTGCCCAAATCTCCGAGTGGGTACGACACCATTTGGGTAATTGTCGACCGGCTAACCAAATCCGCCCACTTCCTTCCTATCAAGGAAAATTTCAAAATGCAGAGACTTACGCGAATTTACATCCAAGAGGTAGTCCGACTGCACGGTGTCCCTGTGTCCATTATTTCCGATCGGGATAGCAGGTTCACCTCGAGGTTCTGGCAGTCACTACAGAAGGCTCTCGGAACTAAGCTGGATATGAGCACAACATACCATCCTCAAACCGATGGACAAAGTGAGAGAACTATTCAAACCTTGGAGGATATGCTGCGAGCCTGTGTAATCGACTTTGGTAAGGCGTGGGATACCCACTTACCCATAGTCGAGTTTTCCTACAACAACAGTTATCACACAAGCATCAAAGCTGCCCCATTCGAAGCCCTATACGGCCGGAAGTGCAGATCCCCTCTGTGCTGGGCCGAGGTAGGCGACACTCAATTAGCTAAGGGACGAGTTCCTGACAGCACTCTCACCGGTCCAGAAATCATCCGCGAAACCACCGAAAAGATCGTACAAATCTGAGCACGACTTAAAGCCTCAAGAGACCGACAGAAAAGCTACGCAGACAAACGGAGGAAACCCTTGGAATTCCAGGTGGGAGACCGAGTCCTTTTGAAAGTCTCACCCTGGAAAGGCTTGATACGCTTCGGAAAGCGCGGAAAGCTGAATCCAAGATACATAGGGCCTTTTGAGATTCTCGCTAGAATCGGCCCCGTAGCTTACAAACTCAATCTACCCCGCGAACTTAGTAATGTGCATCCTACCTTCCACGTCTCGAACTTGAAAAAGTGCCTATCCGAAGAGACTCTCATAATTCCACTCGATGAAATCGAGATCAATGAGAGCCTCAACTTCGTGGAAGAACCTGTGGAGATCATGGACCGAGAGGTCAAACGAACGAAGCAAAGCCGCATCCCGATTGTGAAGGTTCGTTGGAACGCCAAACGAGGACCAGAGTTCACTTGGGAACGCGAGGATCAAATGAAACTTAACTATCCTCATCTCTTTGCTTAGTTGTGTTGTAATAACGTAACTACTTGAATTCTGAATTTCGGGACGAAATTCCCTCTAACGGGGGGATGATGTGACAACCCGAAACTTACTCCGTCACTGTAACCCGTTTCCGTTAATAAAAGTTAGTTCTATTAAAATTTTCCGTTAACTTTTATTTATTAAAATAATTCATTTTGAGTTATTAAAATAATATATATATTTAATGACGGAATAAAAGCATCTAAGTCGGGTTACGGTTAGTTTACCGGGTAAAAACATTTAGCTCCGTTTAAACGACAGTGTATGGTGGGTTCCCACTAGGCAGCCATATATAAAGGAGGAGTGTCCACCTTTAGAGTCTTTTCCCCACCTTGGAGCTTTCTCTCTCTACCTTCTCTCTCAAAAATCGGGTTTGGCTCAAGAACACCACTTTCAAGCCTCAAAAATCAAAGGTAATCTTCCTAACTTGATTTTCTAGCTTGGTATTCATGCTATTTCGAGTTGGATCATCCAAATACCCCAACATGCATGTGTTTACGGTTTGGGGAGCCTCCCAAAACCGTAAACTCCTATGTGAGGGTTTTGAAGCCCCAAAACACTTCCAAACCTTCTCTAATGCTTAGATATAGCTTAGATACTTGCATGCATGGACTAAGGAACCCAAGATCATGACTTTTTGGCCATAAACTTGAGTTTACGGTTCTTGGACATTCAAGAACCGTAAACCCAAAACCGTAAACACCTCAAATGGTGTTTTGATGCCCCTAAACCCTTCCTTAGCTTGTTTGATGAACTAGAAACTAGTGTAAATGAGCTTAGGACCTTGAAACATGAAATGGTTGAAGTGGTCAAGGGTTTACGGCCGTAAACCCTAGAGTTTACGACCGTAAACTCCCAAGGAGTGGTCCAAGGACCGTAAACTCCAAGGGAGTACCCAATTGAACCCTAATCACTTCCCAAGCCCTTGAATTGATCCTAGGAACCTTCCTTGTGATGCATGAGACCTTTAGACACACAAAATCACCATTTCCATGAGTTTACGGCCGTAAACTCATGGGGAAATGGTCTCCCAACCGTAAACACACTTAAGTGTGGCCAAGTGAAGTGTAAACTCCATAGTGAGGCCATACACTCGTTAGATGCAACCTTTGACACTCCTAACACTTGAAACAAAGCGTTTTCATACATTAAAGTGCCTTTACTCACTTAATTAGTGATTATACAACTAATTAGATACTTTATACATCACTACATGTTACATAGGATCCGTGTGTGTGTTCAAGTCCTCACTTGACACCTAGCATCCTACCCGGCGTTTCCATCCACTTCACTCACTACAGGTGAGTTCATACCCCTAAATGAACCTTTTTAAATGTTTTTAACTGTTTTATGGGGGGGGGGGGAATACAAGTTGAACCAACTAAGTTATAGTAACAATCGCATGTGAATTATAACTTGCAACCAAAAGGATTTTCTACACTATTAACTGTTTTTACCACCAAAAATGGATTTTATATATCTTCAACTATATTGCCAATTAAACTGTTTTTCAAATGCTTACCAAATTCACTTTCATGTTAAATCACTATAAAACTATTTTCCAAAATTCGTTTAAACTAATTTTTAGTCTCAAACCATATCTACACCAATATATTTATATAAGTAAGACTTGAAGGACTTAGGACTAATAGCTCACCTTATTTCCTGTTCTTGTTTGATTGTGGGCTTAGGGTATTTTGTTATTAGTCCGACTCTCGTTGAATTCTTAGTTATATATCTTATATATTTGTGTCAGATATAAAAGTTTTCATATCAGTTCAATGCCTTTGGATATCAAAGACATGCAACCAACAATACTATTTAACTATAATAGGTATAGTTAAGGGATACTACTCAATGCTACTATTGCATGACAACTACCAGAGTCAGTTCAGTTGTGAGTCAATATATGCTATGTACTATACAAGAGAACACTATATACTATACAAGGAGAACATTTTATACTATACAAAGAGAACACTACATACTATACAAGAGAACTTACTAAAATAGAATGTGACATACTATTTCTCGATACGACACATCTTTGTGCTATCACCGCGTAACCAGAGTCTCCTGGAGGGAGAGCGGGCATTATGTGTATAGATCTATACGGGACAGACACTCCCACATCCCGACTGCTAGCTACAGTCCGAGCCGTCTAGGCCCAGGGGTGACAAAATGTCACATCACTACATATGACTCGGAGGGTCAAAGGGATTCGATCGTCAATCAGCATGGTTACGTACGAGTTCACATTCAAACCTTTAATTAATACTTTAAAAATTAAAGGCAACAGACTCCCTGAGGAGTATTGTACATTTAATACTACCTGGAGCCTGCATTTCATTACATATGGCCAACAGTGATACTGTTGGGGTAAAACATTTTTCTCATTACTATACATGGATAAAGTCAAACTATATTTTCAAACTAATAACTACTGGGAAAACTTGTACATTATCAAAGGAACAAACAAACCATCGGGTCTTGGTGAAGACTACTTTTTCTGGAAAACATAGGGTTTTCTAAGGCCCATGCTATTTTCGAACACCGAAACTTACTTTTACAATGTATAATTGTGAATATTTTTATACAGGAAATGACACTAAATACTTATGAACTCACCAGCTTTATGCTGATAAACGTTTTCAAAATAAGTTGTATTCTCAGGTCATCAGTAGACAGGTACGGATGCAGCTTTTGAGAAGACGGAGCACACATAAGACTCCACTTTATTTTGATTGTATTTTTGTGTCTAACATCCGTACTGAACACGTTTGTATTACAATTATTATCTTAATGCAATGGATGTTGTTGCTTGTCTTTACTATTATGCTTTGTTATGATACTGTACATGACGTCCTCCACCCCAGAATGTATTCCGCCGTTCTCGGTTTTGGGGTGTGACAAACATATTCTTTGTTCTCATACCGAGTGACCATCCTGATGTTTCTGATCCAATCTGTAAAGTTGGACCCATCAAAGATGACTCTCCCACAAGGATTCATGAGAGAGAAGGAGCTAGTAGGGTTTGAGCCAGAAACATTGTTATTGGAAGACATCTGAAAAGAAGAGGGAATAGATTAGATTAGATATAGAGATAGTCCTTAACAAAACACCCAAATGTAATATTAAGGCTAGGACCCAACACAATATTTTATAACTTAGAAGAGGGATGCCGTAATCTAAGCTATAAGATATTTGAAGGTAGGTGAATGACGATTCACCAATTTCCACCATGAAAAACGAAATATTTAATTAGGTTTTAATTGGTTTAGAAACTCCTAGATTCTTTGAGATTCATTGAACTTTCTTCAATGTCATGTTTCAATCTCGAGTGTGCCCTTCAAGTTTTGTGACTGGGATGTCGAGGATCACAAAACAAGGTGTGAAGTAACCATGCAAATTACTTGGTACCCTTAATGTATTACCCCTCAATCGATGTGTCGGTTAACCACACACGCTCCATCGATACTATGATAAACATTAAGTCACCCTTTACCTACCTTGTTAAGTTCAAGTTAGTGTGCCGGTTAACCACACACGCTCCACTAACGACTTAAACAAAGTGTAAAGTGTAATTTCATGGATTAGCACCTTATTCACATTTTCCTAAAATAACTAAGATTGAGAATTCAATAAAGTTTAGTTACTTTAGTATTATCATTATACTTTTAATGAGAATTTATAAGTCCTTGTCCTACCCGTTCGGCTAACGACCCTCCACCGATCAAGGAAGCGGTGGGTGAGAGTGGACACCCATTAAGTTGCCATTTTATAGGCAACAACCTTATACCCCCCTTATAGACCAGCTTCGTGAATGAGGCGTACTAGCGGTAAGACGACTTGATCTTATACATATATAAATATTATTATACTTATAATATTATAAAGTATAAGGGTTGAATTTTAACTTTTAAAATTCTAGGGGTTGGAACTAAAGTTTTTAATATGACTTTACATGTTCCAAAACTTGAGGGCAAGTTTTGTAAACTTTCAAAACTTTTCATTTCTCATAACTTATGAGTTAATGGTTATTAAAAATGAAGACTCTTCATTTTTTGTAACCTATGTTTTTTTTTAATGGTTATTTATAAATGTGACTTTTGGTTATCCATAACTTAAGAACTAGTTATGGACTCCATTAAAACACATAAAGATCAAGAATTAATCTAATCAATTATTAGCACATAATTTCTATGATCTTCTAAACTCATATGTTTATGAATGTTCATATCAAAAATTTCAAGAATCGTAAGTACATATACAAAACTTGAGCTTTTGAACAAAACTTCGATTTTCAAGTTTTTTTTTTTTTTTTTTTTTTTTTTTTTTTTTTTTTGCATCAAGTATCAAATAAACAAACCAGGCTCTGATACCACTGATGGATTTTCAGCATTCTAACACTCCTATGGTGTACATGCAACCCTAGAAACCTTGGATCTATGTTTGACTAAGATACATGCAAATAATTATTTTTCCAAGGTTCTTATCCTAACTAGCATGACATGGGGTACTTGAATCAAATAAAACTAGTAGAATTACTTACCTTGTAGTAGTAGTTGATTGCTTGGAGTTTGAGAGCCTAGCACCAATAATGTGGATGCCTCAAATGGAAGTCACAAATCACCACAAACTTGGAAACTTGAGAGAATAGTCACAAACTTCTTGAAATCGGCCCTCTTAGTTTACACACATCAACTAGTGCAATTTCAAGAACCAAAGCCTCCTTTATATAGTGTGGTGGATTAGGGTTACATCCATGTAAACCCTAATACCCATGTCTTTTCATTTCCATGAGATCCATGGGTTAAAGCTCCATGGAGTATCCATGGACTTTCCATGCAAGCGTAGCCCATTCCAAATAAGCATTAGCCCACACTATATAAATACAAAAGCCCATATTTAATTAGTCATACTTTTGATCTCTAAATTAATTCTAGATTAATTATAGATCAATACTAATTAAATAAAATGATTTTATATTAATATATTAGGACTTATAATATATTAATAAATCATAACTTATACTATTCTCAAACGATTATCCATAAATTGTTCGGGTGAAGTGCAACCCAAATGGACCATGCCGGGTCGGGTCAAGTACATACCAAATATAGTTATGGACTTAGACACTATATCCAACAGTACCTTGCACTTGCTGAGCTGGAGAGATAGAATCAAAACCCTCGATCACCGCCACGAACACCACCACCTATCACTCCAAAGAAACCACAACTATCATAACCCAAATTACCAACATACCCCTGGAAATCAACAGGTCAACTCTTGGTCAAAGTATCAGTCCTGGTCAAAGTCAACCTTCCTGGTTGACCCTACTCGCCGAGTCAACCTATCGACTCGTCGAGTTTATGAACTCAGAAACCCACCATACACGACCTGACTCGCCGAGTTCCTAACAGACTCGCCGAGTCACTACGCGAATCAATGTCTGAAACCTCAAACCCACTCGCCGAGTCATCTCCCAGACTCACCGAGTCCACTCGGGACTACATCGAACCAAAACCCTACTCGACTCGCCGAGTCATCTCCCAGACTCGCCGAGTTCATACGGGTATTCCCATAATCGAATGATACAGAGCTACTCCTTTGATCCAAACAGTAGATCTAGGTCCTTAGAGCGCATTAGCAACATAAAGTTGCTACCTTTACGTGCTTTCATGTCCCAAAATCCGAAAACCAAGCTAGAAAGGAACTTAACTCATGAGGGACAACTTTTGCATAACAATACTAAAGGCTTTCTGCATTTAGGATCCAAGTAGAACTCAGATCTGGAGTTTCAACTCCAGATCTAAGTTATGCACCAAAATCTAATCATATCATCCCCAAACAAGCCCTAAAACTCCATGAAAGATGGATCTAGAAAGGAGAAGGGCCAAGGAAGCGATTCATTACCTCAAGACGAACTCCAACTGATGAATAATCCAGATCTCCACAATTCCCCTTGATACAAGCTTCTTGACCCACAAGATCTCTTCACAAAATCACTTATCCAAGCTCTAAAAGGCTCCCAAGGCTCTCACTCACGATTTTAGGGTTTCTGGATCTCAAAGGGTAGTAAGGGGGGTCGAGGGGTGGACAATGGATCCTTTAAATAGGGTGAAAACCCTAAGATTTAGGGTTTTCTCTTCACAGCACTGACTCGTCGAGTCCCGCCGCCGACTCGGCGAGTCAGGTCACTTAACACGTGCTCCTCACATGCTCCGAGTCGACGAGTTATAGCTCCAACTTGCCGAGTCCATCCTCCCATTTACACTTTACACCCCCAAACTCTTGCTTCTGAACTTGGGATGTTACACACACACACACACACACACACACACACACACATATATATATATATATATATATATATATATATATATATATATATATATATATATATATACTAGTCGTTTACCCGCGCAATGCGGCGGCGATGAATAATTTCATTGCACCGAATAGTTTCTGAATGTTCTATTTGGAGGGCAGCATATAGTTTGGTTTTGTGTATTGTTTCCTTTTGGGTGGATGTTTATGCGTTGTAGACAGTTAACTAAAAAAATAAAATTAAATATATTGTAATAGATTGTTTATGTTTAAACGTTAAAGTTAATATCAAATTATTTCTTAGAAATTTCGATTTACGATTAATAATAGTTATATTATTTACATTTGTCATTTTAAACCAATAATTGTTATCATTAGTATTTGTTATAAATATGCATAAGTTAATGTAGATTTAAAATGTCATTTGCATTTCATCACCATTTCACATGGATAACTAAATATTTGACTATCTTTTATCTAATAATTAAAAAATATATTTTTGTATTAGTCAATATTATTTTCCATATTCCATGTATATTTGATAATTCATCATCGTTTGATTATTAATAGAAACAATGAGTACAATTAAAAAAATTGTGTGAGTTATTCTTGCTTCATACACGTTTTTACTTATAGTATCTAAGTAAATATCAAATATGATTTACTCTACCAAATGATAATTTTTTTAATTGTAGAAGGTCTCACAAATTGTAACCACTCAAAGAAAACGACATCAGGTTTTTTTCTCTCTACAAACAAATTATTGTGCTTGTTTGCATTACAGAAAATGTAATTTAAGTACAGTAAAAGTTAAGACAAATAAAATGAAAGTCATTCACATTTTTTGTTGTAATATACAAGGAGCCATATTAAGTATTATTAACAAACTCTATACATTGAAATTCGTTTCTAACCACAGGCAGTTTACCTTTCGACTTATATAAAATAATTTTCCAAATTATTATCAAGTTTTATAAAGCATAAGGATATATATCTTTGTATGTTCAAAGGACGAAAATGCCCTCGTCAATATCCATATGCAATATCAGAAGGAAACAATCAACCGAAATACCCTTTTCTATTTTAATGCACATATATTTAATACATTGGATCAATTCCTTTTCACCGTCCCTACCTGAATAGACCTGAATAAACATGTCAGGTTTGATATAATTCAAAATAACCATATTGCCTTTTTTTACATATTATAACACAAAAACTTCAAAACAACAAATCGATTCATTTTCTCCCCTGTATGTTCCCAAAACAATCTAATCCACACTAACTTGGAATATATATTAAAATTGAACTAAAAAGGAGTATATTTTTGTTACACCAAATCGTTAATACATCAAAACCCATAATCACAAATCAACCATTTTGGGGAATCTGAGATGTAGAAAAATCACAAAAAAGGACGAAAAGTACTTTTAGTTAACACCAGATTAGAAGCATATATGATTCCAGTTTCCCTGTGAATGTCTGTGCTACAATCATAGCCAAATACGCAAATATAATGCTATTTTCTTTTCCACTACACAACATAAAAAATAAAAGAAAAATAACTTCCATAAGGGTAAAGAATTAACATAAAGTGGACGAGATTTTAGTTAACGATTTTGTCACAATTTCGTAACTAATTGTACAATTTCATTTTACCTCAATATTGTCCCTACACTTTCATGTTGCTATGGTTTTTGTCCTTGTACCATCACCCATAAATTAGAAATGTTCATTTTTTAAAACCAATAAAGTACCCGACCCCGCGAGGTAATCTTAATTTTACCACCATTACTCCATATTCTGGATTTTCCATCGTAAGAACCTGTTGCAAATAGTGTTTTCCCACCCTACATAGAAACCACCAATTTGAGATATCCTAATTTAATAAAAAGAGCCAACGATATAAAGTAAAAAGTAAAAAGTGAAAAAGTAAGAAATGATCTTCAAATGAAGTGTGGGAACGGAAGAAAAGCAAGATTTTGCTGCAATCATAAACCATGTTAGAAATGACCTTCAAAAATATTTATATTCAAATTTAATAAAAAGAGCCAAAGATACAAATGAATGAGTTCATGTTCTATAAAACTTTATTAAAAACCATGTCAAAAGTATATTTGATGAAAACGTAAATCAACACTAAGATTAAATTAAACAATAGTGAAAAGACTATGGACCCCATGTATGTACCCGAGACCAAATCATAACAACGGGTAAGAATGCGAGTGCATGATATATGTCACTTTCTGAATTCCAGTTTCTACATTAGCTTTTAGGATTTCTCACAACAAAATATATGAGGAAAAAAAGATACATAAATAAAAATTGGTTATATTGCAATTTACATTCCATTCCATGATAGGATGAAAAAAAAATACGCTACAAAGGATTGAGAATTAAAAAAAATGGAAGAATAACATTCCTTTACCAAAGGTCCATTACATTCCATTAGGCAAAGACAAAAGAAACTGGATTCATTCTCCAATTCCATTGTACCAAACAGTACTTAAAGCTTATTTTAAAAAAAAACCATGATTTTGTTCAAGCCAATAAAAGTAAACAGGGTGTTTGGACGTGGTTCTAAATGCAATGCAAGATAGGGGCTTCCATTTTGTCTCATTCTTGCAACCAAAGAGTCAAACATGAAAATGGTCTTCAAAATTGGTTACACAAAAGGGTTATAACTAAAAATCTAAGTCAAAGTCAAACAATAACCATATATGAACATTTATAACAGGAACACCGACTTAGTACTCCAAAATTTTGAAATATAGAATTGATTATCATTCTTAAAGTAAAAGAAGCTTTATATATTTCTTCTAGATTTGCATCCATAAGACCAACATGTATTCATATTGGTTTTGGACTACAATGAAACTTTACTGTATTCTGATTAGAAAGTATTAAAAAAAAAGTAAAACAATTAAAAATTATATATTTCTAGGCAATTGACTCTCTTATTGAACATTACAATGTGTAGAAACTCCATACGAAACCTTTACTTTGAGTAGTACTTGATTTGGCATCATATAAAAGTGTTGTATTTTTGTTTGAATTTGTGGAGTAATTTCTCATTTACAAATAAATACTTTTTTAATATCATATAAAAGGTATTTAAGTGTTATGAGCTACCTGATTTGATCAATTTCTTTGATCAGATATCAGGTTAAGATGTCATTAACAAAAAAAAAGACTCCTTTGAGTCAATTGGGTAGCATCAAAACCTCAACCCCTAAATAAATTCAATTAGTTATGTTCTGAAGCGAAAATCTATTTATTTATACCGCGTAGAAGAGAAAATTGAGCAAAAAGGTACAGGGTCATACCTGGTTTGCATAGACGACTTGAAGAATCTTTGATGAAATTAGCAATTAGATGAGGGTAGTCCGCGTGTTGGGATACAACACGTAGTGTACAGAAGGTACTTCAGAACTACAGGTTGGTTAATTTTGTTTACCATAAATTAGCCTCTTGATCAATACATCCATCTCTGCTTAAATCAGCTACGATTTGCACAAGAATTCGATACTGATGAAAAACACATCCCATAATAAAATATACAATTGTATTTAGATGAAAAAGAGATCAAAGATTTGGGACATTGTGATAACAAAAACTTAATTAAAAAACAATTTATGTAAAATTAGGGCAGCAAAATTCCCAAACATGGCCTCTTCCTTCAACACACGGACACCGAAATCAAACATCATCATAAATGTAGGACAAATAAAATAGGGAAAAAATAATCCTGTAAATAAACAGGCACAAGAAATAGCATAAATTGGCATATCTGAAGTCTTTGATCTAAGGCGTCGCCGGTGGAGAGAAGCTGGAGCCGACGACGGGAATTCGAGGATCTGGAGAAACCCAAAACTCATCGAACGAAGATAACGGAGAAGGCTGCAGCACCAACTTGAATTTAGGGTAACAAAATCGAGCAGATGGAATGTGTAGACCTTCAAAAATAGAATAGAAATCAAAGAGAATAATCGAGAGAGGGAGAGTAACCTATGAATCTTAACGCCTCGTTCAAATGAAAAAACATATAGTACCTTAATTAATTGAAGATGCAAATCGGATAAGTACTTGACGTCTTCTTACGATGGTGTTGTGGTGGATTGTAGTGAATCGGTGATGATAGAGCATGGAGGATGGTGTGTAGTTGATGACGGTGAGGCAGAGAATGTAGAGAGGGATGTGATGTGGTGGAGCTAGTCGACGGCTGGTGGGAATACAAAAAAAGAAAAGCCCTAGAATGATAGAGATTGGTAGTAATGGGGGGCATCTTTGGTTTTCATAAACCTTTCATACAAGAGCTACCAAAATTTCAACACTTTTTGCAGATATATTAGGAATCAATTGATTATTTTTGATGGCGGTAACAGACGAGGAGAGAAATCTTTGTGTTTTTCCTTTTTCAGTGATTCAAATAGCAGAGATGTGGGAGGGAGCGAGATACATGGGAAGAGGGCTCGGTTGGCGGCCAAAATGGAGATATACTTGCAGATATTTAAGGATTCAACGTAGTCCAGCACGATTAAAGAGCTTAGTTAAAACTCAATAGTTTACGATCACGTCAAGATAAGCTAGGATAAAAAGGAAATAGGAGTCAGGTCAAACTTTCGTATTGCATTGCTGGTTGTACGTATTGTATTATCTTTTGTATAATTGTTTTTTTTAATGAAGTTAAGTTTAATATTTAATATTATTATATTCATGATTTGTTGTACTTTAAGCTTAAAGACTTGAACGTCTTAAAAAAATAATATTATTATAATGAATCTATTTATGGAAATAGTAGGATTTCTTTTATAAGGTAGTATAGATAGGGTATGGCTCAATTGAGAAAAAAAAAGGTTGAGAACCAGGGAATGAATCTGGGTCACTCATTTCGAATCTGCCGCTTAAGCGCTCCAGCGTACCGGACCGACGGAACAGAACATATTCATATATGAATATATATGAATAAGTGTATTCATATATGACTACGTATATTCATATATGAATAAGTATAACGGAAGTGATTATTTATATATGCATATTACAGCGGTGGGTGGTGGCGGAGGTGGCAGTTGTTGGTGGTGGTTGGCTGTGGAGGAGGTGGTGGTTGGTGGCGGAGGGAGGTGGTGTATTCATATATGAATACATTTATATTTATATTCATATATGAATATTACTCATCCTCTATATATATATATATATATATATATATATATATATATATATATATATATATATATATATGTGTGTGTGTGTGTGTGTGTGTGTGTGTGTGTGTGTGTGTGTTAAACGAACTAGTTTTTAATCCTACTACTTCAAACACAATTAAACACACGAAAGGCAATTGAACTTACCTCTCTCTCTCACTCTCTGTATATATATATATATATATATATATATATATATATATATATATATATATATATATATATATATATATATATATGATATGTGTTAAAAGAACTAGTTTTTAATCCTACTACTTCAAACACAATTAAACACACGAAAGGCAGTGTACCTATCGTTTAGCAATATAGTTCAAGCAAGCAGGGTATCGAACACATGAAACGGTAACAATTAACTAACTACTAGAATTATCTAATTAAAACTAACAACTAAATGAAGGGTTTTTCTAGTTTTACAAGACTAGAAACTTAAACAATTAACTAACACCCAAACAAAGAAAATTAACAACTAAGGAATTAGAAGGTAACTAGTTTCAATATTAAAAGAGACTTCTGTTTAGGTTTGACTCACTTGTTTCTATAGTTGATTTTATGGCTAGTGCAATGAATTATTTTGATATTGGCTACTGATTAATGTGATTAGATTCATGTTCACTATTACTAATCCTTAGAAAACAAACTAATTTAAACAGTGGCCAATTGGTTAAACTAATGAATTTCCTAGTATTTTGATTCGGGTTAAGTAAGACTTGTAGTTGTAGCTAATTAAATTACTAATTCAATTAACATCTTGTATGGTTGTTCATCACACAAGCTCACACATTGACTTACCTATTTTCTAATTAACCCTATATTCATATTCACTAATACTAGGCATATAACATTGTTTTCACATAAATCATATGAAGCAACCAATTAAGATGATGTTCATGCAACTTAATAGACTTGATAATTAATAGAAAATAGTTGTTGTAAACACATAAGGATCGGTTACAAGCTCAACAAAACAATTTTCACAAAATCAAATAATCCATGCCATAAATTCAATCCATATTAACAAGATAGTCTACCCTAAATAGAAGTAATGAGTTTTAGCTCATATCTACAGCAAGTAATATCTCAAAAACGAAATCCATAAATAAATACATAGTTTTGTGCAATATATTAAGAAAAAGAGAGTATATGTTGCCTTTGATCTCTTCCAAATCAATCTCTAGGGTTGATCTTCGAATTCCAGAGCTTCAATAACCTTCCAATCGCATGTAAGTCGCCAAAAGATCCAGAGAGAAGTACATGTCTCGGGAATTTGTGCCTTTTATATAGTTTTCTGAAAACATGGGCGAGTCGTCAAGTTGATAGACTGACTCGGCGAGTCCATCACTTAAATCCCGTGCACGGTAAGACACCTGATGGTTCGCGAATAT
Organism: Lactuca virosa; assembly: GCF_052849685.1. Taxonomy (NCBI): domain Eukaryota; kingdom Viridiplantae; phylum Streptophyta; class Magnoliopsida; order Asterales; family Asteraceae; genus Lactuca; species Lactuca virosa. The sequence continues at coordinate 56,609,873 of NC_136428.1, read as the reverse complement.
TCGTGTATACTCGGCGAGTCGATGGCCAACTCGTCGAGTTCTTAACTCTTTTAGCTTCATTTCCTTCTTTCTTTATTTCCCGAGCTTTCGTTTGCTAATCCCGCTTCCTTTTAAACTCAAGCATGTCTTTTAGGCTGAAATACAATTTAAACACAATTAAGTACCTTTAGTTCAATAATTAGGACAAATTAGCCAAAAAGTATTAAGATTTTAGACAAAATATATAACTAAATATGCACATATCAAAATACCCCACACTTGACTTTTGCTTGCCCCCAAGCAAAACTGAATTTTAACACACCAATACCACATCAAACAATCCTAATCAAACACAACCATTATGCCAAGACCGCAACGCATGCATTTGTGTCTAAAATTTTCCTAAGGACCCCCTAATCCTAATTACTTACAATCCTCATAAACACTCGCCCACTTCTTTTGAACAATGCTCATTTTATGCATCCCTCCGAATCCATCCGCAGAAAACTCTCTTAACCTCAATGTATTTTTGGTTAAGCTACCCAAGCACACATAATCTAGAAAAATTACAGCTTTTGATACTACAATGGAGCTCTTTGAATATTTCACTTTCTTGAACATTTTGCTTACACATCCATAAAGGAGCTATGATTCATAAACTAGAGATGATTTTTACCATCATAAAGCCCTTGTTCTAAGTTAATTCAATGATTCAATGCAAAACCAAAGAAATAAACTAACAATAGCTCATTCAAGTGCCAAGCTCATGATCAAAGCATTAAACAAGCATAAGAAATATGATCTAGAACCATAAACATAAGATAATTGATAATATAGCATGAATCCTTCAAAAACCCACAAACATTCAAAGGTTTTAACCACAGTTAACCAATATAGAGAGTTTAGCCACTCATGGCAATAGAACAACAATCACAAAAGTCTAATTGCATAAAGAAACTACCAAATAACTTGGAAAGATGAAGAGAAATGAGTCTTGAGCTTCAAAATCGCCTCCTCCAGGTCTCCAATGGTGTAAAATCGAAGGTATGGCTGCTAGATCTGATCCCCCGAGGTTATGGTGTGCCAAATGACCAAAATGCCCAAACTGGGCAGTTGCGCGGGTACCCACGCGACGAAAATTCCACCCGCGCAAATGTTGTTGTAATATTATTGGTCCTTCATTCCTCCACTCCACCCGTCCACTACCAAAGATTCCTTTGGTCCCCTCCATATCCATGTGATTTAAACCAACCAATCATCATTTAGCTACAAAAGTGGATGCTCCAAGCCCAAAAATAGAAGTTTATGACCCATCTTCACAAGTCCAAAATATCCAAGTCTTCAATTCTTTAAGGACCAAGTCTTCTTTTATGGATCCACCAAGCCCAATAACACCTCGAGAGCCCACAAGTCCGTCTTCACTCTAATCCACAATCGCGATAAGCACCAAAACCCTGCAAAATACCTCATGCAACATAAAAAGCACCCGGTACGATCCATACTAAAGAAAATAAATAAAATACAATGCAATAATGATAAAAAAAATCTGAAGATCTAAAATAAACTAATAAAAATAAGGAAATAAAATAAGCTATCACATTTGATATTTGATTTCTTGAATTCACCACCTTTTTGTTTGATTTTTGGTATCTTCAACTTTTTGAATTCTTCAGAATTTTGATCTTCAATTTTATTCTTTTATGGCTCCAAAACTCTTCCAACTTTTTGGTAATTTTTTTTCATTTCACCTTTTTCATTTTTTTTTCACTCAATCCCTACATGCTTACGTAAGGGAGCTTAACTTCAACCCTTATTGGTTAAAGGTACTAGTCTTCCTCGATACATTTCAAGTATACGATGCTAAACATGCTGCATCCCTCAAACTAAGCGAGGTTGTGTTTTTGTCCCATGATTTCACTAGAATAAAGGGGGCCACTAATGCATTATAACGTGTATAGGCTCAACTAAACATTAGGGTCCTCATAGAATCATCAAACATAATACTAGCATGAATCCTAATTGATTTACCAAGATTTCCTAAATTAACCCTAGCAATTTTTATGCAAAAATTGTTAAAAATTGACCTAAGATTCTAAATTTGACTAAATGTAACCAACCCCCTACCCCACACTTAATTTATGCAATGTCCCCATTGCATATCGTGCATGATAAAAACATAAAAGTAAAGAGGGAATTGGAACAAACTCATGTGGGATAGTAGTTGCGAGGTTGATCTTCTTCATTTAAAGCTCCATCTTCAAATGACTTTAGGAATGGGAACAACTCATCCATACCTTGGGCGTCAAATCTCGTGTGTACAACTCCAAATATAAAAGAACAAGCTCTTGGAAATGCTCGGAAAATGATCTTCAAATAATATAGCCAAAACGAGCGTCAAAGGGCATCGAATCATCAAGGGGAAAATAAGAAGTTGAGAAACTCGTCGAGTCCATGTACTGACTCGGCGGGTTATAGTTATAAAAGCAGAAAAGTCGCGTTTTTTCACTTGGACTCGTCGAGTTCTATATGTGCACCCGACGAGTAGGCGATGTATGGACAAAAAATTATCTTCTGCTTCCGGTCCGTTTCTGGTGAGTTTGGGTAATATCAAAGTGACACTTTCCCTTATTTTTTTCTTCAGTAAATAAGCACTCGTTAACCCCTTTCATGATCGAACTCATACTCGGACTCAAAACTTCTATTTCTCTTGCCTAGACTCAATTTTTTCCTTGTTTAATCTTGACTCTACTCTTGCACTTATTTCCTCACCCCTAAACTGAAAAAGATAAAAAACAAACACACGTAATAAACAAGGAAAACAAACTTAAAAATCCTAGTTACTAAGTGTTCAAAAATCAAACCAAACAAACACAAACCAAACAAAATAAAATAGTTTTAAAACAAACCAAACAAATAAAAAACTAAAAAGGATAAAATAGTCATCATCTCCTTCCTCATCCTTATCTCCAATTCCGCTCCCCCCGGCTCCACTCCTTCTCGCATTTACCCTTTCTTCCCAATTCCTAATATGCGAGTACCCGGGTCCGTCCATCGGTGGAATGTGCATATGGTTCATCATATGGGCAAGATCCATATAATTGTAGTTTATACCTTGTCCAATATCATCTTGATACCGTCTCAACTCCACATTGTACCGATCCATTGGTAATTCATCTTCCACCGGGATTATCGGTGGGTCTTCATGTGCACGCTCTTGTCTTGGCCTAACCCGCCTACCCGGTTCCTCGGGCGCCACAACCGCATCATCATCCAGGATTGCAAAGTGACCACCACCATAGTCTTCCACAATTCTTTCCCTCCTATAAAGCATAACACTAAATGGAGGTGTGGGCATCATGGTCAACATATTTCCGGCTCCTCTCTCCAACACACTATACGACCTTGCCAAGCGGGTCATAAACATTCCACCATTTATCCTTGAAGTTGTCCTATTCTTCACCATTCCCTCTCCCAAATACCTCGCTAAGAAATATGGGATATTGCAAAATGTATTGGGCATTATAATGCACCATAAATAAAACACATCAAGGTTCGGGACCTTGTCATCATCTTTCCGCATGTTTTTGATACTAGCAATCAAGCGGTGAATCAAACGGTGAATGGGGGATCTTATGCTCCCCTCTTGAGTCGCTGAAGGAATGTAGACTCTATTCGCTATTGTATTCCACCAAGTTGCACCAATTGTTCCCTCCGGAAAATCCCTATGGCAATTTTATAGAAAAGTACCAAAGGCCGCAGTCATGACCATAGATTGGTCATAAATACCCATTCTCCAACTCAAGTCCGCCATACTACACTGATGGTGCTCCCCACCAAGACAAAACGTGAGGAAATTTGGATTGTAGTAGTCATTACCCCCTCGAAAGGTAATGGTAGAAAAGAATTCCCAGCAGAGTTCTTGGTATACCAGCTCTTGGATCCTAAACAACCTTCTCCACCCATCGCATGTGGCTGATACCCCGTTTTTTGCAAAAGCTTTGACCAAGTATGGGGTCAACTCCTCTTCCAGACCCACATTTCCTATCCATTCCCAATCTATCTTGTTCGACATGTAAATTTCTGTCTTCTTCAATGTTTCGAGTTTCTTCCTCGCCCGAACCAATTAGGGTAATGAAACCTCTGATGCAAATATCGCCAGTGGTCTTCGTGCGAAGGCTGTCACATTTATCCAAGAAAAAGGTGGCGAAACCGGGGCAAGACCAATGTAGATGGCTCATGCAATAGAGGAAATAGAGCTCGATTGTGTTTATTTGTCCCGGCTCATGACGAGCAAAGATGGAAGTTGAAAGGATTCAGTGGGCGATTCTCCAACAAGGATGGATGATGTAAGGATCTTTTTGTCGACTTGGATTGAAGTTTGGAAGACTTGTTATTTGAGTCCAAAACTCTACATTAGGCACGCGTTTGAATCGAGTCCACTGATGGCTATAGATGTCGGTGTTGAAAGGACTGTGTGTGCCCATGATGGTGTTTAGGGTGTCGTATGTGAGTCGGTGCTGCCGACCCTGGAGTTTAAATGTGAGCACCCTTGCTGCGCCATCCAGTACATAAGTGGAGAGGAACTCTAGTGTGGGTTGTTGGTAAGTGCGCGCGGAAAGAGCGAGGAATTCGTGCCAACCGATGTTGAAGAACAGTTGTTGCAGGCAATCGTCAAGGCCAAGGTGTGTCATTGAGTCTTGGTGGTAAAATTTGGTGGCTCGAATTGCACGTTTTTGGAGGTTTGACCTGAATTGTTTGATTTGTGCACTCGTGAGGACAAGGTTACCCGCACGATCGGTATTCTCGGTTGACACTTTTTTTGTGGATTGCGAGGATGAAGCCTCACGGGAAGAACCATGAGAGGCGTGAATGGTTTTGTCCCTTGCCATTGTACATGTTAATAAACCTAGCAAACACAAAAACTTGGCCAAAATTATCCCTCACACTCGTCTCACACCAATCCAATCGAACCAAATAACAAAAATATAAATCAGGCAAAATTCCAAACTTGCAATTTGGCACAAGTCAATGCAATCCAATCAATTCAAAGCAAACTAAGGCTAATTCAAATCAATCTAATACATAGCACAAGCCTATTGAAATTAGAAGTTGAATGCAATAAAATTAAAAGAAATGTACCAATTTCGTGTGTTGAAACCCGCAAATAAATCCGTAAAAACCGCACCCCAAGCTTGAATTGAACCCGTAAGGTTGAATCTTTTGAATCTCCGGTGAGAAACAAAAATTTTTGAATTTTTTTTGTCAAAACTAGTGGCGGCGGCCGGCGGCGGCGACAGCCGACGGCCGGCGGCGGAGCTAGGGTTTCCGGCGAAGAGAATTTCCCGAATTAACAGTAGATCGGCGTGTGGTAGAGTGTTTGGTGAATAATGCCCCAAGAAATTTTGAATTTGACGGAGATTTGGCGTCGGAATCGGGTTTTGTTCGGTTTTCCGGCGAGGTAGAGGACGGTGGTTGTTTGCAGTTTACCGGCGAAAAAAAAAAGGTGGGGGTTTTGTCGGAATTGTGTGGGGAATAGGGTGGTGGTGGAGCGCTGGCGGAAGAAGCGAGTTGGAAGGCGGCAGACGCTGGTTGCGCTTTTCCGGCGAGGAATGGGGGCCACGAACGGGGCCGCCGGCTGGAGCGTGGCTCTGCTGGAGGAGGAGAGGAAAGGGGAACAGCGACGGGATTGCGTGTGTGGCAATGCCGATCGGTGGCGGAAGCAGCGGCAGCGGCAGCGGAAAGGAATTGTCGGCGGCCGGCGTTTGAAGACGGGAGGCACAAGGGGGGAAGGGGGGTTTGGTCCGACGGGAAAGGAGGTATAAGGGTGGGTCTTAAGATGGAGCGGGTTGGGTATCGGGTCGAAACTAGGGTCGGATCCGGTTAATGAGTGGGTTTGGAGCGGGTTACCGGGTGGGGCGGGTGAGTTGTGGGTAAAATGGGTCGGCCGCGCAAGGAAGGTAGTAGTTTGTTCTTGGGCGCGCAAGCATCTGCGAGGGTGGATTTAGGCCGCGCAGACTAATCAGATGCAATTCTATGTTGGGGAAATTGGAACTCGGAACCTGGGCGGCTGGGGGCCGGTCGCGCAACGGCTGTGCGGGTACCCGCGCAAATTTCAAATTTTTGGCATTTTTTCAAACTTCACCAAAATCATTGCTAGATTTCCATATGCTTATTTTTAGACCAACTTCAAGCTTAGAAACACCCAAAACTTCAAGCGGAGATTATTTATTTACAACACATTTATTTAACGTCTTTGCCAAGACTTAGCCCCGCTTCCTTCAACCTTCGTAGTTTGGGTTTTCCAATGTGACATTGTCGAATTCTCCCATGTCAAAGCCTTCATAAAATGGTTTCAACCGACTTAAGTGGTCCGCAACTAGATTTTCGGCACCACTTGTGTCCTTTATCTCAAGATCGAACTCTTGTAAAAGAAGAATCCACCGAATCAACCGTGGCTTGGCATCTTTCTTGGTCATGAGATACTTCAATGCGGCATGGTCGGAGTATACAATCACTTTTGTCCCGAGAAGGTATTGCCGGAATTTCTCCAAGGCGAATACAATGGCTATAAGTTCCTTCTCGGTGGTGGAATAATTGGCTTGAGCATTATCCAAGGTTTTGGAGGCGTAGTAGATGACATGTGATGCTTTGCCCTCCTTTTGACCTAAGACCGCTCCAATTGCAAAATTGCTTGCATCGCACATTATTTCAAATGGAAGCTCCCAATTTGGAGGTTGGATTATTGGAGCGGAGGTGAGTAAGTCTTTGAGTTTGTCAAAGGCTTCTTGACATGCAACATTGAAGTCAAAATCAACATCTTTTTGGAGAAGGAGACACATCGGTCGCGTAATCTTCGAGAAATCTTTGATAAACCTTCTATAGAATCCCGCATGGCCCAAGAAAGATCTCACCTCTCTAACACATGTTGGGTAAGGAAGGGTTTGGATGACATCAAGTTTGGCTTTATCAACTTCAATTCCCTTTTTAGAGACGATGTGTCCCAAGATGATGCCTTGATTGACCATAAAGTGACACTTCTCAAAGTTCAACACCAACTTCTTCTCAATGCATGTTTTCAAAATCTTCTCAAGATTATCCAAGCATTCATCAAACGAATTGCCATACACTGTGAAGTCGTCCATGAACACTTCAATAATATTTTCTACATACTCTGAAAAGATGCTCACCATGCATCTTTGGAATGTGGCGGTGTCATTGCATAATCCAAAGGGCATCCGCTTGTAGGCAAACGTGCCAAAAGGTCATGTGAAGGTTGTCTTGTCTTGATCTTCGGGGGCAACGAGTATTTGATGAAAACCCGAGTATCCATCAAGACAACAATAATGTGACTTGCCCGCCAATCTCTCGAGCATTTGGTCGATGAAAGGAAGAGGAAAGTGATCTTTTCGTGTGCTTGAATTCAACTTTCGATAATCAATGGATACCCTACATCCATTTTGAACTCGAGTGGGTACCATTATTCCTTTGTTATTCTCAACAACCGTGATTCCCGTTTTCTTGGGAACCACTTGAACCGGACTAACCCACTTGGAGTCGGAAATCGGGTAAATCATATCCGCATCAAGGAGTTTGATTATCTCTTTCTTGACAACTTCCATCATGGGAGGATTTAATCGTCTTTGAGCTTCCCTCCTAGGCTTACAATCATCTTCCATGAGTATCTTGTGAGTGCATACATTAGGTCTTATCCCCTTAATGTCCGCTATTGTCCACCCCATGGCCTCTTTATGATCTTTCAAGACTTCAATCAATTGGTTTTCTTCAAAGTCTTTCAATTGAGAAGAGATGATCACCGGTAGAGTTTCATCTTGACCTAGATAAGCATATTTCAAATGGCTAGGTAAGACTTTCAATTCAAGTGTGGGTGGGTGGATTATGGAAGGTGGCGTCTTGTTTGGAGAATGAGATAAGGCAACTTGAGAAACATCCTTTCTTGTTGAGTTGTTAACTTCTAAAGTCTTCACAATCTCTTCGACTTCGGAGTCCAATGTATACATATCCAATGTTTTCTTCAAACTTTCAACATCAAAACTCATGTTGAGCACCATCTTCAAAAGATCCCCATGTGATAACTCGAATAATTCTTGGGTGATTGGCTCAATCACATCAACCCGATATAATGGAGAAATGTTGCTAGGATATCTCATGGCTTCAAAGATGTTGAAGTGAATGATCTATCCATCAAATTCCATTGTGATCTTCCCATTATGGACATCAATAATTGTGTGAGCGGTATTCATGAAAGGTCTTCCAAGGAGGATCATATATGACTTGGAAGGGGTCTTCTCTTCAAGGTCAATGACATAGAAGTCCGCGGGAAATACTAGTTGATTGACTTGAACTAGTACATCCTCCAACACACCTCTTGGAAATACACTTGACTTGTCCGCTAATTGAATGATGACTCCAGTTTCTTCCAAAGGTCCAACATTGAGAGATTGAAAAACCGAGTATGGCATTACATTGATTGAGGCTCCAAGATCTAACATGGCACTTTCAACATGCAAGTCACCAATGGTACAAGGAATAGCAAACATGCACGGATCCTTGCATTTGGGTGGAAGCTTCTTTTGGATAACCGCGGATACATTGACATTGACTTGAATCTTTTCATTCGCCTTAAACTTCCTCTTATTAGTGCACAAATCCTTAAGAAATTTGGCATAGCGCGGAATTTGCTTTATGACATCCAATAGTGAAATGTTGATTTGAACTTTGCGGAAAGTCTCAAGAAATTCCTTCTCTTCCTCTTGTTTCTTTGAAGGAGCCAACCGGGATGGGAAAGGTGGTGGTATGACCAATGGCTTGATGTGCTTGTTGGAAGAGTCGGGTTGATCAATGTTGGGAACAACCGGTTCCTTTGAAGTAGCTTCAACCTTCGGAGGATCAACAACAATAACTTCATCTTCTTCTTCTCTTGAAACTCTTTTAGGGTTGCTTTCTCCAAGGGTTTTCCCACTTCTTAAGGTTATTGCACTCATATTGGGGTTCTTCTCGGTTTGAGATGGAAGTTTACCCCTTTGTTCCATCTTGTTGAGAGCGGTGGCCAAGTCTCCAATTTGTGCTTGAATGTTGGAGAAAGTGTTCTTGGTCTCTTGTTGAAATTGGGTTTGGCTTTGAGCAAGAGAAGTGACGAGTTCTTGAAGGCTCATTTGATGGTTACCGCTTGATTGGCTTTGTGGGGGAGGTTGTTGGTAATTTGGAGGGTTATAAGAAGTTTGTGGATATGGAGGTTTTTGGGAAGGATATTGTGGATGTTGGGGTCTCATCTAAATGTTTGGTGGATTTTGCTTTGGTGGGTATGGATTGTTTGGGTTATTCCTCCAATTTGGGTTGAAATTGATTTGAAATCCCGTGGGTCTTGGTTGACCTTGATATCCTCCCATTGCATTCACATCTTCCGGTTCACTTCCAAGAGTGGACACTTATCCGTATAATGCCCCGTCATGGCACAAATACCGCATACCATCAATTGTTGACCACTTCCCACCACCATTTGACTTAGCACATTAGTCAAATCCAAGAGCTTTGATTCCAAGTGTTGAGTGTTGCTAACTTCACCAACCACTTATGGAGAATTTCTCTTCATTTCATTTCGAGTCCCAAAGTTCCTTTGATTTTGAGAAATGGTTCCAAAAAGTGATCTTATCTCTTGAGGGGTTTTGTTGAAGATGTCACCACCACTTGAAGCATCAATCATCCTTCGATCTTTTTCATTCATACCCTCATAAAATTGTTGAAGAAGTAGTTGTTCGGTAATGTTGTGTTGAGGACAACTTGTACACAAGTTGTTGAATCGCTCCCAAAAATCATGAAAAGTTTCATTCTCCCCTTGACGAATCCCCAAAATGTCACTTCTTTGGCTTGAAATTCGGGAGGTGGGATAGAACTTGCTATTGAAGGCTTTGAGTAACTCTTCCCATGTGTGAATAGATCCCGGTGGTAAGTTGAATAACCACTCTCTAGCTTTATCTTCCAAGGTGAGCGGGAAGGCGGTTAGCTTGAAATCATCCAATGTCACATTTTCGGGCAACATGCTAACACATATCATATGAAAGGACTTCAAATGCCTTTGAGGATCTTCTCTATCCAAACCATGGAACTTGGTGAGTTGATGTATGAAACTTGACTTCAATTCAATCCCTCGGCGGTTTGCGGGATAAACAATACCAAGAGGTGTGTGAGTAACATCTGTCTCCATCATTTGTCGAAGTGTCAACTCTTGAGGGGGGTTGGGTGGATTGGGGTTATTGGGATATTGTTGCATGTAATTGGGTGGTTGTTGGTAAGGTGGATATGGGTATTGTTGGGGATTGTAGATTGGTGGTGGATAAGGTTGGTAGTTAGGGTATTGGTTGTAGGGAGGTTGTTGTTGGGGGTACATTGGGTTTTGGTACATTAGAGGGTGTTGGTAATTGGGTTGATTTGGGTAATGTACTTGTTGAACTTGAAAAGCATTGTTTTGAGGTTGGTTGTTTTGGTGGAATTGTTGGTGTTGTGGTTGTGGTGGTTGATAATTGGGTTGGTTTTGTGGAGGGGCTTGATTCCAAGGTGGCATGTCTATAAGAGGTTCTTGTTGTTGTTGTCTTGGTTGATGGGGTGGTGTATTGGCATCTTGATTATTTGGGTTTGGGTTGGGATTGTGAGGTGGAGTGTGATTCATGGCTATGTAGTTTTCAAACGGAATGTCTTCAAAGGAATGACTAACAATTGGAGAACTCGGCTCGGTGTCGGTATCACTTGAAGTATGAACTTGGTCTTCTATGTTGATTAGTGGAGAAGAGGAAGAAGCTTGAACTAGTTGTTGTTGCTTTGCTTGTTTAGCTAACTTTTTCAACCTTTTTGCTTCTTTTTCGATTTCCGGATTGTAGAGTAGTTCACCGGTTCTTGTAGACCTAGGCATAAACAATCAAATAACAATAACCAATTTTCTCGGCAACGGCACCAAAACTTGGTGGGTTGTCAAGTCCACCAAGCAAATTACACCCTTTGTTTGCAAATAAAAACGTAATATAATGGTAAAAAGGGGTATCGATCCTCGGGGAAATGGTTGTATTCAATCACCAATTCAATCTAAAAGAACTATTGTAAATAAACTAACTAACTACAATTAAACTAAAAGGGGGGTGTTATGATTGCTTTAAAACTAAAAGACTTGAATAACTAAAAACTTGCAATTAAGCAAGATAGTGAGATGCTCAAATGTTGGGAACAATTGGTTAACCAAGGCAATTCAACACAATGAAGATTTGTGTGCTTATCATTAGGATTCAACATGAAGCTTATCATTCATCCCAAATTGGTTATAGCAATCATGAAGCATGATATGCCAAGATTCCTCTTAGGTAGTATGGAAGTTGGGGAAGCCCACAACACACCTTCTTAATCAAGATCAAGGGTTTAATTGAAGCAATTGAACCCAAGAAGTTAATTAGCCTTAAGAAAGAAGGGATCCCCAATTCCTAGAGGATGTCAATGCTTACACATCCATAAAGGAGCTATGATTCATAACTAGAGATGATTTTTACCATCATAAAGCCCTTGTTCTAAGTTAATTCAATGATTCAATGCAAAACCAAAGAAATAAACTAACAATAGCTCATTCAAGTGCCAAGCTCATGATCAAATCATTAAACAAGCATAAGAAATATGATCTAGAACCATAAACATAAGATAATTGATAATCTAGCATGAATCCTTCAAAAACCCACAAACATTCAAATGTTTTAAGCAAAGTTAACCAATATAGAGAGTTTAGCCACTCACGGCAATACAACAACAATCACAAAAGTCTAATTGCATAAAGAAACTACCAAATAACTTGGAAAGATGAAGAGAAATGAGTCTTGAGCTTCAAAATCGCCTCCTCCAGGTCTCCAATGGTGTAAAATCGAAGGTATGGCTGCTAGATCTGATCCCCCGAGGTTATGGTGTGCCAAATGACCAAAATGCCCAAACTGGGCAGTTGCGCGGGTACCCGCACGACGAAAATTCCACCCGCGCAAATGTTGTTGTAATGCTATTGGTCCTTCATTCCTCCACTCCACCCTTCCACTACCAAAGATTCCTTTGGTCCCCTCCATATCCATGTGATTTAAACCAACCAATCATCATTTAGCTACAAAAGTGGATGCTCCAAGCCCAAAAATAGAAGTTTATGACCCATCTTCACAAGTCCAAAATATCCAAGTCTTCAATTCTTTAAGGACCAAGTCTTCTTTTATGGATCCACCAAGCCCAATAACACCTCGAGAGCCCACAAGTCCGTCTTCACTCTAATCCACAATCGCGATAAGCACCAAAACCCTGCAAAATACCTCATGCAACATAAAAAGCACCCGGTACGATCCATACTAAAGAAAATAAATAAAATACAATGCAATAATGATAAAAAAAATCTGAAGATCTAAAATAAACTAATAAAAATAAGGAAATAAAATAAGCTATCACATTTGATATTTGATTTCTTGAATTCACCACCTTTTTGTTTGATTTTTGGTATCTTCAACTTTTTGAATTCTTCAGAATTTTGATCTTCAATTTTATTCTTTTATGGCTCCAAAACTCTTCCAACTTTTTGGTAATTTTTTTTCATTTCACCTTTTTCATTTTTTTTTCACTCAATCCCTACATGCTTACGTAAGGGAGCTTAACTTCAACCCTTATTGGTTAAAGGTACTAGTCTTCCTCGATACATTTCAAGTATACGATGCTAAACATGCTGCATCCCTCAAACTAAGCGAGGTTGTGTTTTTGTCCCATGATTTCACTAGAATAAAGGGGGCCACTAATGCATTATAACGTGTATAGGCTCAACTAAACATTAGGGTCCTCATAGAATCATCAAACATAATACTAGCATGAATCCTAATTGATTTACCAAGATTTCCTAAATTAACCCTAGCAATTTTTATGCAAAAATTGATAAAAATTGACCTAAGATTCTAAATTTGACTAAATGTAACCAACCCCCTACCCCACACTTAATTTATGCAATGTCCCCATTGCATATCGTGCATGATAAAAACATAAAAGTAAAGAGGGAATTGGAACAAACTCATGTGGGATAGTAGTTGCGAGGTTGATCTTCTTCATTTAAAGCTCCATCTTCAAATGACTTTAGGAATGGGAACAACTCATCCATACCTTGGGCGTCAAATCTCGTGTGTATAACTCCAAATATAAAAGAACAAGCTCTTGGAAATGCTCGGAAAATGATCTTCAAATAATATAGCCAAAACGAGCGTCAAAGGGCATCGAATCATCAAGGGGAAAATAAGAAGTTGAGAAACTCGTCGAGTCCATGTACTGACTCGGCGGGTTATAGTTATAAAAGCAGAAAAGTCGCGTTTTTTCACTTGGACTCGTCGAGTTCTATATGTGCACCCGACGAGTAGGCGATGTATGGACAAAAAATTATCTTCTGCTTCCGATCCGTTTCTGGTGAGTTTGGGTAATATCAAAGTGACACTTTCCCTTATTTTTTTCTTCAGTAAATAAGCACTCGTTAACCCCTTTCATGATCGAACTCATACTCGGACTCAAAACTTCTATTTCTCTTGCCTAGACTCAATTTTTTCCTTGTTTAATCTTGACTCTACTCTTGCACTTATTTCCTCACCCCTAAACTGAAAAAGATAAAAAACAAACACACGTAATAAACAAGGAAAACAAACTTAAAAATCCTAGTTACTAAGTGTTCAAAAATCAAACCAAACAAACACAAACCAAACAAAATAAAATAGTTTTAAAACAAACCAAACAAATAAAAAACTAAAAAGGATAAAATAGTCATCATCTCCTTCCTCATCCTTATCTCCAATTCCGCTCCCCCCCGGCTCCACTTCTTCTCGTATTTACCCTTTCTTCCCAATTCCTAATATGCGAGTACCCGGGTCCGTCCATCGGTGGAATGTGCATGTGGTTCATCATATGGGCAAGATCCATATAATTGTAGTTTATACCTTGTCCAATATCATCTTGATACCGTCTCAACTCCACATTGTACCGATCCATTGGTAATTCATCTTCCACCGGGATTACCGGTGGGTCTTCATGTGCACGATCTTGTCTTGGCCTAACCCGCCTACCCGGTTCCTCGGGCGCCACAACCACATCATCATCCAGGATTGCAAAGTGACCACCACCATAGTCTTCCACAATTATTGCCCTCCTATAAAGCATAACACTAAATGGAGGTGTGGGCATCATGGTCAACATATTTCCGGCTCCTCTCTCCAACACACTATACGACCTTGCCAAGCGGGTCATAAACATTCCACCATTTATCCTTGAAGTTGTCCTATTCTTCACCACTCCCTCTCCCAAATACCTCGCTAAGAAATATGGGATATTGCAAAATGTATTGGGCATTATAATGCACCATAAATAAAACACATCAAGGTTCGGGACCTTGTCATCATCTTTCCGCATGTTTTTGGTACTAGCAATCAAGCGGTGAATCAAACGGCGAGGGGGATCTTATGCTCCCCTCTTGAGCCGCTGAAGGAATGTAGACTCTATTCGCTATTGTATTCCACCAAGTTGCACCAACTGTTCCCTCCGGAAAATCCCTATGGCAATTTTCAAGAAAAGTACCAAAGGCCCCAGTCATGACCATAGATTGGTCATAAATACCCATTCTCCAACTCAAGTCCGCCATACTACACTGATGGTGCTCCCCACCAAGACAAAACGTGAGGACATTTGGATTGTAGTAGTCATTACCCCCTCGGAAGGTAATGGTAGAAAAGAATTCCCAGCAGAGTTCTTGGTATACCAGCTCTTGGATCCTAAACAACCTTCTCCACCCATCGCATGTGGCTGATACCCCGTTTTTTGCAAAAGCTTTGACCAAGTATGGGGTCAACTCCTCTTCCAGACCCACATTTCCTATCCATTCCCAATCTGTCTCGTTCGACACGTAAATTTCTGTCTTCTTCAATGTTTCGAGTTTCTTCCTCGCCCGAACCAATCTTGACTTTGAACGGATTTGTGGAAAATTCAACCAAGGAAAATCTCCATGGCTGCTTCCAGAACTCTGGGCTCTTCTGGACATTTTCTGTAAAATAAAACACAAGACAAAACACAAAACCACAGAAACATTAAAAATTAAAATTCTGGACAGTTGCAGCATGGACTCGTCGAGTCGGATGAACTGCTGTGAAAATCGTACCTGATTCGAAACAAATCAGCCATGTATACTCAAAATTTGTTTCAGGGGTTTGTCTAGGGTTGTACACCAAGTGTTAATTCACAATAAATTTCAACTATAACACTCTAAATCGACCAAAATCGAAACCCTAAAATTCATGTCAAGTTCAAAAATCGGGGTTTTCAACAATTTAAGTTATGAAGCTACCAAAGATTGAACCTTTAACAGAATTAGGTGTAAAAGATCTTACCTTTTGGCGAGAATTTGAAAAAATCACGAAAATTGGGGATGCTTGCTTGAGAGAAAACTTGCTCGTCGAGTGGTGGGCGGTGGTGGCTAAATGAATGATGTTTTTACTATTGGGGTTAAAACCCTAATTCACAGAGTTTAAAAGTTATTATTTTTTTTTCGGTTAAAAAGTCGACTCGTCGAGTAGGTGTCCTGACTCGGCGAGTTGCATCGCGGTTTAATGGACTCATTTTCAGATGGACTCATCGAGTAAATATCCTGACTCGGCGAGTTTTTCACTCTGTTTGGAAAATTTTTGAAAATTTTTACTCTTTTTGAAATACTTCCACCACACCCCACACTCAAACCTTGCTTGTCCTCAAGCAGTCATTTTAGACGAATAAGAAGATTTGGATTGAAGAAATCCGAAGAAAACCACACAAAAGAAAAAAAAGACGAAAAACAAAACGAAAAGGAAAGGTAAAAAGAAAGCAAACTCAATCATCGGGTTGCCTCCCATAAGTGCTTCTTTTTGTGGAGTCTTTAGTTGGACTCCTTCCCTCTCTACGTTGCAGCGGCTTTCTCCAAGTCCAGCCCTTCTTCTAGTCCTTCATCCTTTGGCATTCCCTCTTCGTATCTCTTGATCATATGCCCATTGACTTTAAAGCTCGACCCATCCTTGCTCCATAACTCAATCACCCCGTATGGATATACATGCTTGATTGTAAAAAGGCCCGGACCAACGAGTGCGCAATTTTCCCGGAAAGAGCTTTAGTCTTGAATTATACAAAAAAACTTTTTGCCCTACTTCAAACTCCTTATTACCCTTCAACCTTGCATCATGCCATCTTTTAGTCTTGTCTTTATAAATCAATGAGCTAGTGTAAGACTCATTCCTCAATTCTACCAAAGCATTCATGTGCAATAGTCGATTGGCATGCAACTCATTTGGCTCAAAATTGCATGTTTTTAAAGTCCAATAGGCTTTATGTTCAAGCTCCACGGGTAAATGGCAATTTTTGCCATAGACTAGCCTATAGGGTGTGGTTCCAATGGGTGTCTTGAATGCGGTTCGGAAGGCCCAAAGTGCATCATCCAATTTATCCGCCCAATCTTTTCTATTACCACCCACCGATCTCTCCAAAATTCTTTTAAGTGCTCGATTTGTAATTTCGGTTTGCCCATTTGTTTGTGGATGATATGGTGTTGAAAATCTATGGCGTACACCATATTTTTGCAAAACTTTTGCTAGTTGATCATTAGCAAAGTGGGTTCCTCTATCACTAATCAAAGCTTTTGGCACTCCAAATCTAGAGAATAATTTTTTAAGAATTTTACCACCTCCCTAGCATCATTGGTGGGTAATGCTTGCGCTTCTGCCCATTTTGACACATAATCCACCGCCACAAGTATATATTTATTGCCTTTGGATGAAGGAAATGGTCCCATGAAATCCACACCCCAAACATCAATGATTTCACAAACTTGAATATTCCTTTGAGGCATTTCATTCCTTGCCGATATATTACCCGTTCTTTGGCAAGCATCACATTCCCTCACGTAAGTAGCAGCATCCTTGAAGATAGTAGGCCAATAGAACTTTGCATCAAAAACTTTCTTAGCAGTGAATTGTACACCATTATGTCCTCCTGTCGGCCTATTGTGGTAATGCTCTAGAATGTCACGAATTTCCTTGCTAAATACACATCTTCTAATAATCCCATCCGCACAACTCCTAAAAAGATAAGGCTCATCCCAGAAATAATATTTAATTTCTGAAAAGAACTTCTTTTTCCGTTGATGAGTGAGTCCTTTTGGAAGAAAGTCTCCTGCCAAGAAGTTTGCAATATCGGCATACCATGGTTCTTCCCCCTATTATAACCATCAAATGCTCTTCCGGGAAGCTATCTTCAATACCCTTGTCATCTATTTCTTCCCTTGCCGGATTTTCTAAACTGGAAAGATGGTCAGCAACTACATTTCCATCCCTTTCTTGTCCTTGATCTCGATGTCAAATTCTTGAAGTAGCAGCACCCATCGGATCAACCTTGGCTTAGCATCCTGCTTGGAAAACAAGTACTTAATAGCAGAATGGTCAGTAACACACTAGTTTTAGACAAAATTAAATAGGGACGAAATTTGTCAAAGGCATACACCACGGCTAATAATTCTTTTTCCGTTGTAGTGTAATTTTCTTGGGTAGGATTATGGGTATTGCTGGCATAGTAAATGGGTTGAAAGTGCTTGTCAACCCTTTGGCCAAGTACAACTCCTAAGGCAAAGTCGCTTGCATCACACATTATTTCAAACGGTAAGTTCCAATTCGGGGCGATGATGGTCGGGGCGTTAGTCAATTTTTCTTTCAAAATTTCAAAAGAGGATAAACATTCTTTAGAAAAATTAAAAGGTGCATCTTTCAAAAGTAGTTGAGTTAAAGGTCTAGTAATTTTTGAAAAATCTTTAATAAAGCGGTGGTAAAAACCCGCGTGGCCTAGAAAACTCCTAACGCCCTTTACGTTAGTTGGTGGGGGTAATTTAGCAATAGTGTCAATTTTGGCCCAATCCACCTCAATCCCCGCCTTGGATACTTTGTGGCCTAATACAATGCCTTCTTTCACCATAAAGTGACATTTCTCCTAATTTAATACTAGACTGGTCTTTTCACACCTAGCAAGCATCAAATCGAGGTTAGTAAGACAATCATGAAAAGAAGAGCCAAAAATAGAAAAATCATCCATGAATACTTCCATGAATTTTTCCACCATGTCATGGAATATCGTCGTCATGCATCTTTGGAAGGTCGCCGACGCATTGCATAACCCAAAGGTCATACGTCGATAGGCAAATGTTCCACTTGGACAAGTAAAAGTGGTATTCTCTTGATCAATTGGGTCTATGGGGATTTGGAAATAGCCTGAAAACCCATCTAAAAAACAATAATAGCTATGGCCCGATAAATGCTTAAGCATTTGATCAATAAAAGGGAGAGGAAAGTGGTCTTTGCAAGTGGAATCGTTTAGCTTTCGATAATCGATGCACACCCGCCAACCGATTACCGTTCGTGTAGGTATAAGCTCGTTCTTCTCGTTTGTTACGACCGTCATTCCTCCTTTCTTTGGCACTACTTGAACGGAACTAACCCATGGGCTATCGGAAATGGAGTATATTATCCCCACATCTAAGAGCTTGACAACTTCTTTCTTGACCACCTCTTGCATGTTCGGGTTTAAGCGCCTTTGGTGTTTTACTACCGGCTTCGCACCTTCTTCAAGAATTATATTATGGGAGCAATATGAAGGACTTATTCCTTTTATATCGGTTATTTTCCAAGCAATGGCATTCTTCCTTTTCTTTAAAACTTGAACTAACTCTTCTTTTTTAGCTTTGGTGAGATCGGAAGCAATGATAACAGGCTTTTGTTCACCTTCTTCGAGAAATGCATATTCAAAATGTTTAGGCAAAGTTTTCAGCTCTAATTTTGTGTTTTGTGTTAGTATAGGGTCTTCGTTTTCCTCTTGAGAATGGTTCCTGTAATGAAAAGATTAGCAGCAAACGATGTGGCTGAGGCTCGAGTTGGACTCGATTCCCTTAAACAGATTTGTCGTCTGTTCCCAGGGTACAACAACCTTAGCAGTATTGTGTACTGCCGGATATGACGACTTGCCTGAAAGAATCGCCGGAAGCAGGAGTACAGAGAAGGAGGAAGAAGAAGAGTATTTTCATCCGTGTGTTTGAATGAGACGGCCAAGGTCTTCTTTTATAGTTGAATCTTGAAACGGAAACAAATCACTAATTGATTGAGCGTTTAATGGCAATAAATGTCATTAATTACGCAATTAATGCATCCGTTACAGAATTCAAAAATAGGGACCAAAACTGTCAAGTTTAGCAAAAACGAGGGTAACGCGCGCCCGAGTTTTCGGAGCTGCATTCGTGTCCGTAGGTCGCGCCCATGCACGAGTTCGGTGTTTTTGGTCTACGGAACCAAGATTTGCGCCCCCCCTGCGCGCGGATAGGAATTGTAGCATAACCATAGACACAAGCTTGTAAGCCTTCCATGCAATGAAGCTTATAAACCTTGTTGAGTTTGGTCTCTCTACCAATGTGGGACTCATTCCCACATTCCTCTCTTTTGCTAAACTTATTCTCAAATACCCATCTTTGAGTATCGATATCTCATTCACTTATACTCTATTTTGGACATATAATATATCGTTTCGAAGTCCTCATGGAGGAGAACACAAACCCACTTAGAGTTCGTTATATATACAACATATGTATATATTTATATATGTCCAAAGTTAGTAAAAATATAAATATTTATACTAAATTTCCAACAATCCCCCACATGAATGGAGATCGATCTCTGCACATCCAATTTCCAAACGAAATTTTCAACAGTTGAATCCTGCATAGGATAGGTAGGTATTACCCTTTGAACCATCCCTTAAGAAGTTACACTTAATCTCCTAGCAGTTAGTAGATCTCGATGTCTTTGAACTAAGCTGCCATTTATGTAGACGACAATGTAAATCTCACAGGATTCTTCCTGACAAGGTCATATCCTCATAGACGTGTTCGTTTTGGTCATAAACACTAGCCTGGTTCTGCAAGAGCTTTAGGAATTGTGCCCCTATAATTCCCCTCGAAGCGACCCCACTTCTCTCTCACATAGGTGATTCCAAGAATCATTAAAAACCATATGTTTAGCCTAATTTTATCACTACATATAGGAATGGACTAGGAAGTCATGTTAACTCCCCGCAGTGACATGCCTCACTCATACAGTTAGGTTATCCTTTTGAACCCAGATCTTGGGATCTCCAGTCTTCTGGGTAAGGTTTCCTTCGTATGAATTTATTCATTCATGGGCTTTAGTCCCATTCCTCTTGACGACTTATAAACTACATCTCTACTTAAGCCTTTTGTAAGCGGATCCGCAATGTTATCCTTTGACTTCACCCAGTCAACCGTGATAACCCCTGTAGAGATTAGTTGTCGTATCGTTTTATGTCTACGTCTAATGTGCCTTGATTTCCCATTATACATTGTACTTTGAGCTCTACCAATTGCCGATTGGTTATCACAATGTATACATATGGCCGTTACCGGCTTAGGCCATTCGGGAATGTCCTCTACGAATTGACGTAGCCACTCCGCCTCTTCAGCACAAATATCTAAGGCGATAAATTCAAATTCCATCGTGGATCTAGATATAACTGTTTGCTTGGATGATTTCCATGCTACAGCAGCACCTCCAAGTGTAAACACATATCCACTTGTAGATCTGGAATCTTTTATGTCAGATATCCAATTTGCATCTGTGTATCCTTCGATAACTGCTGAATGTCTGCCATAATGCAGTCCATATTCTCGCGTGTATCTCACATACCTCAGCAACCTAGTAATACTCTTCCAGTGTTCAGAACTGGGTTTACTAGTGTATCTACTTAGTCTGCTCACAGCATATGCTAAGTCAGGTCTGGTACAACTCATTAGATACATCAGACTGCCAATAATTCTTGAATATTCCACTTGATTAACACTATCACCTCTATTTTTACGTAGATGTTGACTAGTGTCAATTGGAGTTCTAGCTATGCTAGTGTCTCCCTTAGCAAAATTTTCAAGAATTTTATCCACATAGTGTGTTTGACTTAAAATCAAACCACTTTGGGTTCTTGTGATCTTCACTCCAAGAATCACATCTGCTAAACCCATATCTTTCATGTCGAACCTGGATTTCAACATATCCTTCGTGGATCTTATTATCTTGTCATCACTACCAATGATAAGCATATCATCGACATACAAACACAAGATGACATAACCATGAGTGGTGTTTTTCACATAGATACACTTATCACACTCATTGATTCTAAAGCCACTTTCCATCATGACTTGATCAAACTTTTGATGCCATTGTTTAGGAGCTTGTTTTAATCCATATAGAGACTTAACAAGTTTACAAACCTTGTTCTCTTGTCTCGAGGCAATGAAGCCCTCAGGTTGCTCCATATATATTTCTTCTTCCAACTCCCCATTTAGGAAAGCCGTTTTTACATCCATTTGATGAACTTGCAAGTTTCTGATAGCTGCAATGGCAAGAACTAATCTAATGGATGTTATCCGCGTTACCGGCGAATAGGTATCAAAGTAGTCTAGACCTTCCTTTTGTCTATAACCTTTGATTACTAGTCTTGTCTTGTATTTATCAATACTACCATCAGGTTTCATCTTTCTCTTAAAAATCCAACGGTAACCTAGTGGCTTGCTACCTGGAGGTAGATCCACTAGTTCCCATGTGTGATTTTGTAAGATAGATTCTACCTCATTTTTGATGGCTTCTTTCCATTGAGGTCCCTCAGAAGAAGTTACCGCCTCTTGGTAGGTTTTAGGTTCACTTTCTACCACATAGGTGAAGAAATCATCACCAAATGATTTTTCAACTCTAGCCCTCTTACTTCTTCTGGGTTCTATCTCTTCCTCCTCGGATTGAGCTTGTTCTTCCTCTCGAACAGCTTCGTTGTTTGGTATAGATGGGCTTTCAACTTCCTTGTTCAAACAGGGAAACACATCTTCAAAGAATGAAGCATTCCTTGATTCCATTATGGTATTCTTGTGTATTTCAGGATTCTTAGAATCATGCACAAGAAACCGATAAGCACTACTACTTTGTGCATACCCAATGAATACACAATCCACTGTTTTAGGCCCTAACTTTTGTACCTTAGGTGGTGGCACTACAACTTTAGCTAGGCACCCCCACACTCGTAAGTACTTATACGATGGCTTTCTTCCCATCCAAAGTTCATACGGTGTTTCATTCTTTTCTTTGCGAGGTATCTTATTTAAAAGATAGTTAGCCGACAAAATAGCTTCCCCCCACATTGACTGGTTTACACCCGAACTAATTATCATGGCATTGACCATTTCTTTCAAGGTACGGTTCTTTCTTTCAGCAATCCCATTGGATTGAGGTGAATAGGGTGATGTGAATTCATGACGAATTCCATTTTTAGCACAAAAATCAGCATATGGAGAAACATATTCCCCACCCCTATCACTTCTAACCACTTTAATTCTCTTGTTGAGTTGATTCTCAACTTCATTTTTGTACAAGACAAACTTGTCTATTGCTTCATCTTTACTCTTAAGTAAATATATGTAGCAATATTTCGTGCTATCATCGATGAATGTAATGAAGTATTTGTTCCCACCTTGAGTAGGAATTGACTTTAGATCACACACATCAGTGTGAATTAAATCAAGAGGTTCGGTGTTTCTTTTGATTGTTTGGAAAGACAATCTAGTTTGTTTGGCTTCAACACATGTGGGGCATTTGTGATTTGAGTCAATATTAAGTTTTGGTATGTATTCTAGTTTAATTAATCGCTTAATTGAATTGTAATTTACATGTCCTAAGCGACCATGCCAAACATTTGAACACTCAAGCAAATAAGCAGAACTAGAACTTTCATTATTCATTTTGTTTGTCACCATTACATTCAATTTGAACATGCCATTCAAGGCATATCCTTTTCCCACAAACATACCATTCTTGGACAAAACAAACTTGTCCGACTCAAACACTAGCTTAAAACCAAATTGGTTCAACAAACCACCCGACACTAGATTCTTACGAAGTTCAGGAACATACAATACATCCCTAAGCTTCACTTCTTTCCCCGAAGTCATTTTTAGAATGACATCACCAACACCTTTGATATCCGCGGTAGCTGCATTTCCCATGTAGAGCTTTTCACCATCTTCAACTTCTTTGTAGATGTTGAAAACACTCTTGTCATGACACACATGACGAGTAGCTCCCGTGTCAATCCACCACTCCTTTGAATTTGTATTCATGAGATTCACTTCAGAAACCATAGCCGTGAGATCAGTTATCATGGCCACCAACTCCATGTTATCATTCACCATGTTTGCTTGACGGTTTTCCCTCTTAGGTTGAGGGCACTCCAAAGCCTTGTGACCCGGTTGGCCACAGTTGTAGCACTTGAACTTCTTCTTGAAAGTTCCTGCCTTGGGGCCTAGGTTTTGCCCTTTACTTTCCCTTTGTGAGGTCCCTTGCCTTTGCTTTTGGAAGTTTGACCAGCTTCCACCATATGAACCTTAGAAGATTCACCTTCACTGCCTTTCTTCAAGGCCATTCTATTGTCTTCTTCAATGCGAAGACGCACCACCAGTTCCTCCACAGACATCTCCTTTCGCTTATGCTTAAGGTAATTTTTGAAGTCTATCCAACCAGGAGGGAGCTTTTCAACCATTGATGCAACTTGGAATGATTCATTAAGATCCATTCCTTCTGCATTGTTATCATGTATGATGACCTGAAGGTCTTGGACTTGACTCATAACAGATTTCGAGTCAACCATTTTGTATTCCAAGAACTTAGCAACAACATGCTTCTTAGTTCCAGCATCTTCTGTCTTATACTTCCTTTCCAAAGATTCCCATAGTTCTTTAGCAGTTGCAACTTTACAATAAACATTGTAAAGTGCATCAGCCATGCCATTCAACACATTGTTGCGGCACAGAAATTCTGAATGCTTCCATGCATCCACTGCATTCACAGATTGAGCATCAGCCTGCCCCTCAGCAATTACAGGAGCAGTTTCTGTTAGGAATCGAGCCAGGTTCAAGGTGGTCAAGTAGAACAACATCTTCTGTTGCCACCTCTTGAAGTTCAGACCAGAAAATTTTTCAGGTCTCTCAGCATGATTAGCCATGATGTTTGGAACTGGTGTATTTGGGTTCACAGGAGGGTTAGCACCAGCAGCAGGAGTTCCAGTAGCAGCGGGAGTTCCAGACATTCTGAAAGAATCGTAACCACAGTTAAATAGATTACAGGAAAAAACCGATACAAAATCGATTCAGAATAAAAGAAAAGGAAAAAACGAAATGGTTAGAACAAAGAATAATCTGTTTAAGACTGTTAGTATAGGGTCTTCATTTTCCTCTTGAGAAAGGTTCCTGTAATGAAAAGATTAGCAGCAAACGATGTGGCTGAGGCTCGAGTTGGACTCGATTCCCTTAAACAGATTCGCCGTCTGTTCCCAGGGTACAACAACCTTAGCAGTATTGTGTACTGCCGGATATGACGACTTGCCTGAAAGAATCGCCGGAAGCAGGAGTACAGAGAAGGAGGAAGAAGAAGAGTATTTTCATCCGTGTGTTTGAATGAGACGGCCAAGGTCTTCTTTTATAGTTGAATCTTGAAACGGAAACAAATCACTAATTGATTGAACGTTTAATGGCAATAAATGTCATTAATTACGCAATTAATGCATCCGTTACAGAATTCAAAAATAGGGACCAAAACTATCAAGTTTAGCAAAAACAAGGGTAACGCGCGCCCGAGTTTTCGGAGCTGCATTCGTGTCCGCAGGTCGCGCCCATGCACGAGTTCGGTGTTTTTGGTCTACGGAACCAAGATTTGCACCCCCCCTGCGCGCGGGTAGGAATTGTAGCATAACCATAGACACAAGCTTGTAAGCCTTCCATGCAATGAAGCTTATAAACCTTGTTGAGTTTGCTCTCTCTACCAATGTGGGACTCATTCCCACATTCCTCTCTTTTGCTAAACTTATTCTCAAATACCCATCTTTGAGTATCGATATCTCATTCACTTATACTCTATTTTGGACATATAATATATCGTTTCGAAGTCCTCATGGAGGAGAACACAAACCCACTTAGAGTTCGTTATATATACAACATATGTATATATTTATATATGTCCAAAGTTAGTAAAAATATAAATATTTATACTAAATTTCCAACATTTTGTACACTGAACACGTCGAGTACAGAGAGGGGACTCATTGAGTCCAGGCCAAAATCCCCGTCTGATTGCGATTTTTCAAGCGGACTCGTCGAGTCAGTGCCTGCGACTCGACGAGTCGACCTTTCTGCATTTCTCATTATTTATTCATATTCAGCTTCTTCGAGTAGTTTTTCTATCTCCTTTAAGTCTTTTTCAACATCAAAATTTCCTTCAAGGGCAATGGCGGGTTCGTTTGGGTGATCCTCTTTCCATTCTTCCATTAGTTCTTCCAAAGTGTCCACCGAAAATGCCGTGTCATCACTATACTTGGAATGCTTCATGGCTCGATCAACTCCAAATGTAACTGTCTCATCTCCCACCTAAAGGGTAAGCTTGGATTCTCTCATGTCTACTATGGCACTTGCGGTGTTTAGGAAAGGTCTTCCAAGAATGATTGGGAATTGGTGGTCCTCTTCCATGTCTAGCACTATGAAGTCCGCGGGGAATACAAATTTATCAACTTTGACCAATAATTCCTTGCATATTCCCCTTGGAAATTTCACCATCTTGTTTGCTAAATGAAGTGCCATACGGATTGGTTTCGGCTCCGGAAGGTTCAACTTCTTAAAGAAAGAGTATGGCATGAGATTAACACTCGCCTCCGAATCCGCTAATGCATAACTAGTAGCTAGGTTCCCAAATTGGCATGACAAAGTTAAGTTACCCGGGTCCCCCGTCTTCTTTGGTAATTTGTTCAACATTGCGGCTGAACAATTCTCATTAAGCACCACCTTGGACACCTCTTCCATCTTCTTTCGATTTGTGAGTAGCTCCTTTAAGAATTTTGCGTACTTAGGCATTTGTGCAACCGCTTCGATGAAAGGAATATTGATTTGGAGGGCTTTGATGTGTTCCAGGAACTTTTGATAATCTTCATTTTGCTTCTCTTGTCTAGCCCGACTTGGAAATGGCAATGAAGGTTGACAAGGTTTCAAAGGGGGGATCATTTTTCTGTTCAGACTGTGGACTCGTCGAGTCCTTATCGTTGACTCGACGAGTCGGGTCGACTGTCTGGGATTTCGGGTTTTCATTCTGTTCATCCTGCACTTCTTTTGTACTCTCATTCATTATAGGTGTCAGAAGGGTAATTATCTTCCCACTTCTAGTCGTTACAATGTTGATTTGAGCGTCTCTCAGATTTTTCTCGATATTGCTTGGAAGTTCACCCGGTGCTCTTTTATTGATTTGTAGTGCAAGTTGGCCTAACTGTTTTTTAATGTTTAGTGTAGAGGCTTGCTGATTCCTCATCAATGCTTGTTGCTCTTTCATCATGACTTGTTGTTCTCTTATTGCAGCATCGGTTTTGTTGTGCCTTTTCTCGGATGCAGCTACAAATCTTGTGAGCATGTCTTCAAAGTCCATCTTTTTATCTTGCACCAGCTCCTCCTTTTGATAAAACCCTCTTGTCTTCATCCGATATTTCTCCTCATTTGCCTTCTTGTACTCATCGTATGGTAGCCACTCTTTTTTCGGTTTTCGCCAATCTACATCATATCTATCGCCACTAGAATAACATACTTGCTCGTCTAGATCATAATCTTTAGTAAGGTGAGGCCCGCTACAGTTCTCACATCCCACCCGGATGACATGGATGGATTGATCCATCTTTGTCATTCTTCGGTCCAAACTATCTAATTTAGCCATCACTGCCACCATATTGTCGGACACCGAGTTCACCGCCCCTCGAGTCAAATCATTTCTTGAATTATGATATTCTCTACAGTGCTTAGAGAATTCTTCAATTAGCTCCTTTATGACGGCGGGGTTCTTCTTCGTGAGTGGTCCTTGGGAGTCAAGGAGCTGCCTAGTTGTCACGTTCACTCCATCATAGAAAATGGAGAGTTCTTGCTGAATGTTCATGTCATTGTGGGGGCAGTTCCTCAATAAGCCTTTGTATCTCTCCCACACCTCATAGAGTGACTCGCCCGGTTGTTGCTCGAAATTGGCGATGACTTTCTTCAATTTTGCTATTTTTGAAGGAGGGAAAAATTGATCAATAAATTCTTCACGCATTTTTGCCCATGTGGTGATGGACCCCGGAGGGAGTGATTTTAGCCAATCTTTCGCGACTCCTTTAAATGTGACCGGTAGCATACGAAGCAAAACGGTCTCGCGAGGCACATTAGGAATGTTGAAATAGTTGGCTATGTCGTTGACCTCGTCGATATGCTTGTACGCGTCTTCGTGATCTTTCCCGTAGAATGGGTTGTCCTTGAGTTGAGCGAGTATGTGGCCTTTTAGCTCGAAGGTAGCAGTTTCTGGAATCGGGGGTTGCACGAGTCCCGATCCGGTATCATCACACATCCTCTTCTTGTATTCACCCATGGTGATATCAGCGATGTTAGCCATGGGGTTATCGGGTTCGCCTTGTTGGTTGCTTTCTTCTTCGGTTTCTGTTTCGGTCTCGTATTCGGTTTCTTTTGGATTGGGATTATGTTCAAAGCCTTCTATCTTACTTTCTTCGCTCTTTTGGCTGCTAGACTCACCCACTTTCTTTCCTTTCTTCTTTCCAAAGACCGACTTAAGGTCCTTGAAAGGTGACTTCTTTGGCAGGTTAGTATCTTCAACGATTTTATCCTTGTTCTCCCTCAAAGTTGATTATGGATCTTCAAAAGGTAGGACCAAAGGTGTATTTGTTCCTCGGGTCATAAAATACTTGAAAGAAAACATAAAACACGCGTAAAAAGAACAAAAACGAAATAGAAAAAATATGATGGACTCGACGAGTTCACTGCTTAAACAGAAAACTAAAAACTAAAATTTTTAAAGACAAACTAGAACTTAAACTAGATAACTAGTTTACTAAAATGGTAACTTTGTGCAAGATAAATCTTACACAAAGGATCGATAACTCTAGCAATTAAGATAACTATTTAAAACTGTTCCCTGGCAACGACGCCAAAAACTTGATGTGTGTTAAACGAACTAGTTTTTAATCCTACTACTTCAAACACAATTAAACACACGAAAGGCAGTGTACCTATCGTTTAGCAATATAATTCAAGCAAGCAGGGTACCGAACACAGGAAACGGTAACAATTAACTAACTACTAGAATTATCTAATTAAAACTAACAATTAAATGAAGGGTTTTCTCTTGTTTTACAAGACTAGAAACTTAAACAATTAAGTAACACGCAAACAAATAAAAAATTAACAACTAAGGAATTAGAAGGTAACTAGTTTCAATATTAAAAGAGACTTTTGTTTAGGTTTGACTCACTTGTTTCTATAGTTGATTTTATGGCTAGTGCAATGAATTATTTTTATATTGGCTACCGATTAATGTGATTAGATTCATGTTCATTATTACTAATCCTTAGAAAACAAACTAATTTAAACAGTGACCAATTGGTTAAACTAATGAATTTCCTAGTATTTTGATTCGGGTTAAGTAAGACTTGTAGTTGTAGCTAATTAAATTACTAATTCAATTAACATCTTGTATGGTTGTTCATCACACAAGCTCACACATTGACTTACCTATTTTCTAATTAATCCTAGATTCATATTCACTAATACTAGGCATATAACATTGTTTTCACATAAATCATATGAAGCAACCAATGAAGATGATGTTCATGCAACTTAATAGATTTGATAATTAACAGAAAATAGTTGTTGTAAACACATAAGGATCGGTTACAAGCTCAACAAAAAAATTTCACCAAATCAAATAATCCATGCCATAAATTCAATCCATATTAACAAGATAGTCTACCCTAAACAGAAGTAATGAGTTTTAACTCATATCTACATCAAGTAATATCTCAAAAACGAAATCCATAAATAAAAACATAGTTTTGTGCAATAGATTAAGAAAAAGAGAGTATATGTTGCCTTTGATCTCTTCCAAATCAATCTCTAGGGTTGATCTTCGAATTCCAGAGCTTCAATAACCTTCCAATCGCAGGTAAGTCGCCAAAAGATCCAGAGAGAAGTTCTTGTCTCGGGAATTTGTGCCTTTTATATAATTTTTTGAAAACAGGGGCGAGTCGTCGAGTCCATAGACTGACTCGACGAGTCCATCACTTAAATCCCGTGCACGGTAAGACACCTGATGGTTCACGAATATTCGTGTCTACTCGGCGAGTCGATGGCCAACTCGACGAGTTCTTCACTCTTTTAGCTTCATTTTCTTCTTTCGTTATTTCCCGAGCTTTCGTTTGCTAATCCCGCTTCCTTTTTAACTCGAGCATGTCTTTTTGGTTGAAAATACAATTTAAACACAATTAAGTAACTTTTTTTCAATAATTAGGACAAATTAGCCAAAAATTATTAAGATTTTAGACAAAATATATAACTAAATATGCACATATCAATATATATATATATATATATATATATATATATATATATATATATATATATATATATATAACACACACACAAACAAATGAAACTAGGGTGAGCATTTGGACTTGTGGACCGGACCGGACCAGACCATTTTTTTGGACCCTCGGGCCGGTTCTCGGTTCTAGGATTTTAGCAAAACCGGTCCGTTTTTTTTCTGGTCCGGTCCGGCCGGTTCCGGGTAAAAACCGATTTTGGACCGGCTTACTTTTATAAAAAATTGTATTTTCTAAAATTCTATAAACAAGCATATCTTATTCGTTTTACATCGGATTGACATGTGATTTTTTCTAACGTGTAATTTAGAATTTGTAGATGATTTAGACTATAATTTTGTTGTTTTGGTATTATATTTTATGAGTTACAATCCTTCAAATATGATATATTAAAGTTGAAATATTTCAGCTTTTCAGCAGGAAATTTTAAACTTTTGTATTATGTGAAAATTTTTAAACAACCATATTTCTTTCGTTTTAAATCGGATTAACATGCGGTTTTTTCTAATGTGTAATTTAAAGTTTGTAGATGATTTTATACTATAATTTTTTTATTTTTAGTATTATATTCGATGAGTTACAATGTTTCAAGTATGAGATATTAAAATTGAAATATTTTAGATTTTCAGCAAGAAATTTAAACTCTTGTATTCTTTGAAATTCTTTAAATAAGCATATCTCATTCGTTTTAAGTCGGACTGACATGCAGTTTTTTCCGACATGTAATTTCGAGTTTGTAGATGATTTTAGACTATAATTTTTTTTTGTTTTTGGTGTTATATTTAATGAGTTATAATCCTTCATATATGAAATATCAAATCTGAAATATTTCAGCTTTTTAGCAAGAAATTTAAACTTTTGTATTGTGTAAAGAATTTTAAACAAACAAATCTCATTCGTTTTAAGTTGGAGTTGTTGGGTTTTGAGCATTCTAACACTCCTATGGTGTACATGCAACCCTATAAACCTTGGATCTATGTTTTCTCTATTATACATGCAAATATTAACTATTCCAAGGTTTCATCCTAACTAGCATATTATGAAGCACCTATACTACAAAGTTCTAGTTAGATGACATACCTTTTGATGTAGCTTGATGTCTTCTACTTGTTGATGACATAGCTTTTATCCCGAAGGTAAAAGGAATGGATAAACTTCGACTCATATGGCTTGTTCTACTACTTGTTGAATCATACACAAAGGCACGTTTTATAACATCGAGTTACCAAATGCGTTTTCGTGCAATCAATGTATAACCAACTCATAGTAACAACTCATATCTCTAGATTTGAACAATATAAGATATTATCGTCTCATGATCACTCGTGATAAAATCCATGAAGTGATTCAAATGAGCGCGGGTTGAATCCAATACTCAGAACTTATGAGCACTCATGAGTGTTGTAGCACCGCTTTGTCCACCAACTTGGACCTCTACAAACCAACCCATGACAGTCTTGATTCATATCTACTTCCAACATATGACCGACTGTGGATGGTTTGAATAACTTAATCATTCAGGAAGAGCGACTTAGTTATTCTGGAAGTCAAAACATGCAAAGTGAAACACAAGAATAAATGAATCAAATATGGTATCAAACCCTATGAATATAAATAAACACTTTTATTTATCAACATACTGATTACTCATTATTCATTGTTTCGGTTTTACCAACTTTATACTTGAATTAAAAACACTAGTTGTCCCATGCTCCAAGCATGTACACTATGTTTTTCTTAAACAATAGCTTTGCCATACACCAAGTATGCACTCTATGTTTGTCTATGATCCTTACTTTGTGAAATAAACCAATTGAACATAATTTCAATGATTCTAATTTCACACTCCCAAATCCTTATCGAAAAATGTGAGAATTTCAAATTCCTATCATTTATCGAAATCTGTTTAGATTTTAAACTTATATGCACTGACCCTCCTGTAATGAATATGTACAAAGTCACAAAGACTTGTCAACAGTCATTATAAGGTATTCCAATGGAGATCAACTCCATGGAAACTAAGTCTCATATTCAAAGTACATTGCTTTGGACATGCTTCTTGCATTAAGTTTTCTAATCTTACACGGATAACTTCCACCTATGGAGACAACTCCATATTCTCATTTTGACTATCACTTCTGAATAAGAGATGCCTCTTTTCAGAATATGTCAATATGGTCCTTCCAAAATTAGCACTATACTTCCAACTGTCCCTGAGCAACCAATCTTTGGTAAACCTCATATTGTCCTCGACAATTGCTTAATCATTTTAGTCATATCCAATTCTAGACCTTTTCCCTTCTTAATGCCTCTGGGCATTTGGAAAAATTTAGAAATCACAAATATTATAGCACATGCAATCAATCCTGTACCCAAAGCAAATGGTACACGATTCATGATGTCTCACATAAAGACATGATTCTAGACCACTCTTTTGCTACAATATTTTTATTTGCCATGTTTTCAAAAATTGACTATGAAGAGGGATGCCGTAATCATAATCAAATTTTGAGAACTCAATATATAGAATTTCCTTAAGTTGAACCAATCCAACATGAAATTCATATATATATTCTTAACTAAAGATGATTAAGGTCTCAATCTAAGCCTTTAAAACTGAAATGAAGTATATCATCTCCCTTAATTATAACAAAACAACTTTTTCAATCCCTGCAGCCTCACGAATTGAAACTTTTGTTTTCTATAATTAACATTGCTAACTTGCAACACTAACAATAATTATCAGGCTCCCACTAACATGATGATTATTAGCATAACACTTATGCTCCCACTAGCTTTGACATGTACTCAGAAATCAGTTGGACTTCTAAAAATCAATACTTTATTGACTTTCTTACCATAGTTCAGATTTCTAATACGAGATGCTTTGATAAAACTTTATCAAAATCATACACCTTTCCTTAGATAGCATGCATGTGTGTCTAAACAATTTCAGAACTATGAAAAGGGATGCCGTAATCATAGTCTCAATTGTTTAGACCTTTTGCCATCTGCTTCAAATCTACTTGGTGGAAGTGTTTCCTCACCATCATTTTCATGAATCGGAGAGAAACCTTATGACCCTTAGATTTTATGGTGTATGTGTTCTTATCCATGTGAATCGTCAAAACCATAGTCACAAGACAAGGATAATGACAAATCCAATGCAAAGCCAACTTTAACTGGAATGGGCACAGACAAGGATAATGACAAATCGTCAAAACCTTATGGACTGAACTTATGCAATCTTAACTTCTTGCCACCTGGCAGTACAGGGCCTGCCATTGCTTCCAAGTTGTTATGCAACCAATTGAGAACTTTCAGAACTCCTATGCAAAGCCAACTTTAACTGGAATGGGCACAGAATATGTCAACACGATAGGTTATAAACCTCAAGTCGTGTGCTAGTGAAGAACCTCAGGTTTTATTCTAGATTAGTTCTTGAAATTCTTTTTAGGATCTTTAAGACTCCCACTATCCTCTTGACATATAAGACTATCTTGCCAAATATTCAAGAGATAGTGCGAATTCTTTATCAAGACAAACACTTCACACAATTGGCCTTAGTTGGTCTTTGTTTTATCCAAAACATCACAACTTGCCAATTTCAAAGTTGTATGTTCAATAGTTAAAGCTTCCAAGAAGATCAAGATCAAGATCAAGGAAATATCAATTGTTTGCTATAACAATTGAAAGGTATGTAAACTCTAAACCCTAGTTTGTTAATTTCGAAATTAGCCTCTCTCCTCTAGGGTTCTTGTTTTGCAATTCAAAGTTGTATGTTCAATAGTTAAAACATAGATCCAAAGTAGGTTGCATGTGAACTTAGGAATTGTTTTCTAGTTTATTTGTTTTACCTAAAACCCATCAGTGGTATCAGAGCCATTGTTGTTTTAAATTGAATTGCTACAATTGTTGAATTGCAAATTAGGGTTTATAGCGTTTAAACCCTAAAGGCCAAATTTTCGATTTCTAGGGTTTTGGATCAAAGGGTTTTTTCGAAAACCCTAGCCTCCAAAGAACCCTAATCGAAATTAGGGTTAGGGTTTTGAAAACCCTAGCCTCCTCCCTTGTAAATTTCGAAATTTGCTTAGAAGTTTTAGGGTTTCTTGTTTTGGATAATTGTTACTTAATTAGATTAATTGGATAATTATCCTTACCCTATTTTTCGAAATTTAGGGGGATAAGGATTAGGATTAAATTAATGGATTAATTTAATTAGATAACCCTTACAAGATTTAATAATTTGATTAATAGTTAATTGAAAGATAAATATTAAATCTAGTTAATTGGTTTATTTAAATTTAAATTTAATAGCTTAAATTTCGAAATTTATAAACCCTTGAAGTTTTAAAATGTTTTAAAACACACCTTATATATATTATAATTAAAAGTTTAATATTATATATGTATAAGAACATGGTCAGTCAAATCGCTAGTATGCCTCATTCACGAAGCTAATCTATAAGGGGGGTATAAGGAAACTGCCTATAAAATGGTAGTTGAATGGGTGTCCACTCTCACCCACCGCTTCCTTGATTAGTGGAGGGTCGTTAGCAGAACGGATTTGATAGGACAACTACTTCTCTTTAAAAGTATAATGATATTAAAGGTACTAGAACATTATTTTCAAAATCCCAACTCTAGTTACTTTAGGAAAAATGTGAAAAGTATGCTAATCTATGAAATTGCACATTATGCTTTATTGGTCGTTAGTGGAGCGTGTGTGGTTAACCAGCACACTAAAAGGCACTAATAAAGAGTAGTAATGGGTATCTCATAATTGTCATTTTGATGGAGCGTGTGTGGTTTACCAGCACATCAATAGTTAATGATAAAGACAATGAGGTTACCAAGCACATTTGCATGGTTATTCACATCTTGTTTGTGATCCTCGGCATCCCAGTCACAAATAGAAGAGCATAATCTGAGATTAAAACATGCCATTGAATAGTTTCAATGTATCTCAAAAGAATTAGGAATTTTACTTCGTTTGTTTCGTCTAATGGTGGAATTGGTGAATCGTCATTCACCTACCTTTATGAAATTTGCACTTGGATCTCGGCATCCCATTTCTGAGTTGTGAATCTTCATAGTTGGATCCTAACCTTGATATTATATCTTTGGGTTATTTTATTAAGGTATCTTGAAATCTAACTAAAACTTTCTTTCTTTTCAGATGTCTACTCCTGGAAACACTTCTGCTTCGTCCTCCTCCAACCAAAACTTCTCTTTGCTCAATATCTGCTCCAAAGTCGTTATGGATGGCTCAAACTATAACGATTGGATGCGCAACATCAAGATGGCTCTTCGTTTCGAGAACAAAGAATATGTTCTTGAAAAGGAGCTCAAAGAGCTTGATGAGAATGAAGCTACTCCTGAAGATCTTGCTGCCTACAAGAAACATTACGATGATGCTACCAAAGTGGCATGCATCATGGTGGCAACTATGTCCCCAGAACTGCAGAGGTACTATGAGGACTACTGGCCTTTCGAGATGAACAAGGACCTTATGGAAAAGTACCATAAGCGAGCTCGTCAAGAAAAGTTCGAAGTAGTCAAGTCACTCATGGCTTGCAAGATGAAAGATGGGGAGTCGGTTGTGTCACATGTGCAAAGAATGCAACGCTACATAGAGCGTTTGGTCAAGCTCAATATTCACTTTGATGAGGAATTGGCCATTGACATGGTCTTGAACTCACTTCCTGAATGTTATGGTCAGTTTGTTCTAACTTACCATTTGAACAATACTGAGCAGACCTTGGGCCAATTGCACAACTTGTTGCAGACAGCTGAGGCAAGGATGAAGGGTAAAAGTATACCCTCCACACCTACGAGTGCCCCTGTTTTGGCTATTGGACAGGGAAAGGGGAAAAAGAGGAAAGGTCCTCCCAAGCAAAACTGGAAGAGCAAGGCTCAAGCTGGGTCATCTAGTAATGGCCCAAAGGCTAAGCCCAATGGTTCCACTCCCCATGTTTCTGATCCAAAAGAGGCAGTTTGCTTTTACTGCAACCAAAAGGGGCATTGGAAGAGATCTTTCCCACAGTATCTGCAAGATATCAAGGATGGCAAAGTGAAGCCATCTTCGGCAGGTATTTACACTATTTCTGCTAATAACTCATTATCTTCTCGTTCATGGGTCCTTGATACAGGATGTGGTTTTCATATCTGTTCTGATTTGCAGGGTCTAAAGGAAAGTGAGGAGATAGAGCGAGGAAGGATAAACCTGATCATGGGAAACAGAAAGTCTTCACCGGTAACCAAGATCGGAGTTTATCAGCTTCTGCTTAGTAATGATGTTAGATTAGATTTAATAAATTGTTGCTATTCGTCTGAGATGACGAGAAACATTATTTCATTTCATGCATTGTTTAGACAAGGTTTTACATATTCTTTTAATGATTTGAATGGTTCAATTTCTGTTTATAAGAATGGTGTTTTTATGTTTGAAGCTTTGCCTTGTAATGGTGTGTATGAAACAGTGACTTGTATTGATAGCCTAGGAAATAGTGTACTTAATATTGACTTGTCTAATAGTGTAGACAAGGTATGCTTGTGGCATTGTCGTCTTGGACACATTAACAAGAAACGCATAGCCC
Source organism: Lactuca virosa (assembly GCF_052849685.1). Lineage (NCBI taxonomy): Eukaryota > Viridiplantae > Streptophyta > Magnoliopsida > Asterales > Asteraceae > Lactuca > Lactuca virosa. The sequence continues at coordinate 56,573,700 of NC_136428.1, read as the reverse complement.
AACTCCAAAAGGATGGAGTGTTGGAATCATTTGACCTAAAATCAAATGATATGTGTGAATCTTGTCTTTTGGGAAAGATGACAAAATCACCATTCACAGGGTCTTGTGAAAGAGGTGAAGGTCTGTTGGATCTCATACACACGGATGTGTGTGGGCCCTTCAGATCAACTACAAGAGATGCTAATCGATTCTATGTGACTTTCACTGACGATTATAGCAGATATGGATATATCTACTTGATCAAGCATAAGTCAGAAACTTTTGAAAAGTTCAAAGAGTTTAAGCATGAAGTCGAAAATCAATTGGGCAGAAAGATAAAGATACTTAGATCCGATAGAGGCGGGGAGTATCTTAGTATCGAGTTTAACGACTATCTGAAAGAATGTGGGATAGTCTCACAATTGACTCCTCCTAGGACACCACAGTTAAATGGTGTAGCTGAGAGGCGCAATCGAACCTTGTTAGACATGGTTCGTTCTATGATGAGTCGGGCTTCGCTTCCTATTCACTTCTGGGGGTATGCCTTAGAGACAGCCGCCCACATCCTCAATCTTGTCCCTACAAAGAAGGTTGCCAAAACACCTCACGAAATGTGGACAGGGAAAGTTCCCTCGTTAGCACATATTAAAGTCTGGGGTTGTGAAGCTTTCGTAAGACGAGAGACTCACGACAAGCTAGCAGCTAGAAGTGAGAAATGTGTTTTCATTGGTTACCCAAAGCAGTCTTTTGGATATTTGTTCTACAGGCCTAGTGAGAACGTGGTCTTTGTAGCACGAAGAGGAGTCTTTCTTGAAAGAGAGCTCATATTCAAAGAGGACAGTGGGAGCACTATTGACCTTGAAGAAATTCAAGAGTCAGCCAATGAAGGAACCTTAGATGACACTAGCACTCAACCAGAGGAAACAGTTCCTGTTGAACCAATTGATAACTCATTACCTCTTAGAAGATCCACTAGGGTGAGTGTGCCACCTGAGTTGTATGGTTTTCATATTACTTCAGATGGTGACACATTCATAAGTGACAGAACACTGGTAAACTTAGATGAACCAGTCACTTATAAGGAAGCAATGGCAGGCCCAGAGGCTTCCAAGTGGAAAGAGGCAATGGACAGCGAGATTAAGTCCATGTATGACAACCAAGTTTGGAATTTGGTTGATAGTGCACCAGGTCGCAAGACAGTTGGGTGCAAATGGATATTCAAGAAGAAGACAGACATGGATGGAAATGTGCACACATTCAAGGCTCGACTGGTTGCAAAAGGTTTCACTCAAACCCCAGGGGTTGACTATGATGAGACCTTCTCACCAGTAGCTAAGATTAAATCTATTAGGATATTGCTCGCCATAGCTGCCTTTCATGATTATGAAATCTGGCAGATGGATGTCAAAACTGCTTTCCTTAATGGGAAGTTGGCTGAAGATGTTTACATGAGTCAGCCAGAGGGTTTTGTTGATGCAAAGTTCCCCAATAGAGTGTGCAAGCTTGAGAAATCCATTTATGGATTGAAACAAGCATCTCGCAGTTGGAATCTTTGCTTCCATGAGAAAGTCAAAGAGTTTGGTTTCTCTAGAAGTGAAGATGAGTTTTGTGTGTATATCAAGGCTAGTGGGAGTATAGTAACTTTTCTGGTGTTATATGTCGATGACATATTACTCATTGGTAACAACGTTCCAACCCTGAAAGAAGTTAAGTCTTGGCTTGGAAAGTGTTTTGCCATGAAAGACCTTGGAGAAGCTGCCTATATTCTTGGGATTAGAATATTGAGAGATAGAAAGAAGAGACTAATTGGACTTAGTCAGAGCACATACTTGGATAAGGTACTAAAGAGGTTTAGTATGGAAAACTCCAAGAAGGGAGAGCTACCTATCCAGAGCAATACCAAATTGAGTAAGACTCAATGCCCGAGAACAGATGTTGAAATAGATGACATGAGTCGTGTACCTTATGCTTCCGCTGTCGGATCGATCATGTACGCTATGACATGTACTCGCCCTGATGTGGCATTTGCTTTGAGCATGGTGAGTCGCTATCAGGGAAACCCAGGTAGAGCTCATTGGATAGCAGTTAAGAATATACTCAAGTATTTGCGAAGGACAAGGGACTGGGTTCTTGTGCTTGGTGGCAGTGATACTTTGAGAGTAGACGGTTACAGTGATGCCAGCTTTCAGACGGATAGAGATAACTTCCGTTCTCAATCAGGCTGGGTATTTTTACTGAATGGAGGAGCAGTTACTTGGAAAAGTTCCAAGCAAGATACGGTGGCTGATTCTACTTGTGAATCAGAGTACATAGCAGCAAGTGAAGAGTCAAAAGAAGCAGCTTGGTTGAGGAACTTCATCGGAGATCTCGGAGTTGTTCCAACCATCCAGGAGCTTATGGAACTGTTCTGCGATAATGAAGGAGCGGTTGCCTTGACAAAGGAACCGAGAGATCATGGTAAGACCAGACATATCGACAGAAAGTACCATTTCATCAGACATAGAGTATAAGAAGGCCATCTTATAGTAAAGAGGGTGTCATCTGAAGATAACCCAGCAGATCCCCTCACAAAGGGTCTGAGTAGGGCTAAGCATATTCAGCATGCTCGGAGCATAGGACTGAAAGATGATATTAGTTTTAGTAGTTAGATTATTTTTATTCTGAAACTTGTAACAAAGTAAATGTAATTGACTTTTGGTGATTAAATAATAAAGTATTATTTATAAGTTTGGTTTCTGCCTTTTGTCAATTGTTTATTATTGTGTTTCATTTTTGCATGTTTTACTTCCCGAATAATAAGATTATTCAAACTCCACAGTCACTCATACTTTTGGAAGTAAGTAGTGAATTAAGACTGTCATGAACTGGATTGTAGATTGTGTAAGGATAGACATGGCAATAGAATTGCTGCAACGTTCATGAGTACTCAGAAATTGAGATTTGAGTACTGGATAAACCCTCGCTCAGAGTATCACTTCATGGAATTCATCACGAGTAATACTGAGACGATAATATCTTATAATCTTGAAACGAAGATATATGAGTTGTAATTTACAAGTCGGTCATGCATTGGTGATACGAAAACGCATCAGTAACTTGGTGTTATAAAACGTATTGTCATGCATAATTTGATGAGTAAAAGATACAAGCATATGAGTCAACGTTTATTCGTTCCTTTTGCCCTAACAGGAAAAGCGATATTTGTGGGCCCCTCGATGATTTGGTGTTGACTTATGTGCTGGGCCCAGCCAGGACTAAATTGATGTGTTCGATTAGAAGTCCTTCATCATCACAAATCAGGAATCGGGAAACATAGATTCTGGACAAAGAGATTGATTACATTCCATGTCTTTTGTCTGGGGATATCAAGCAGAACGAAGGGTTATATGATCACTTATCTTAGGACACATAACTGACTGGGTCAGAGTTCGGCAACAGCTTTTTGGAAGCTACAATTTGCTGGTCAAATTTAGAAGGCATACTAGCAATTATAGTTACAGACTTATCCAAGTGGGAGACTGTTGGATTAGGTGTCTAAGCCCATAACTATAATTGGTATGTACTTGAATTGATAGCAGCACAGTCCTTTTGGGTTGCCCTCAACCTAGCAACTGGACAAGGAAATTATGAAAGGAGAGATATTAATTTATAAGATTAATAAATTAATATATATATATAAATGATTTATTAATATGTTAATGGATTAATATATTAATTAGAAATCATTATGTTTAATTAATTGTTAGCCAGAAATTAATCAGAATTGATTTTGGGGTTAAAAGAATTAATTATAAAGTACAGGGACTAGTTTGCAATTAACTGATAGTTGAATGGAAGGATCCAGAACTCCCTTGGAAGGGGGTGGACGAAAACCCTAGGGGAAACCCTAGAGAATTCGTCCAAGGGGTCCAAGATAAGGCCTTGGGTCTTGCTTAGGCCCTAAGCAAAGGATAACTAGGGTTTTCCCTAAACCCTAGTTCCCTCAACTATTTAAGGAGCCTCCTGGCTCACATTTTAGGTACTGATTCTTTGGAAGAATACCTTGGCCGAAATTGCATACTCCCTCTCCTCTCTCTTCTTCTACTTTCCTTCTTGCTAGTCATTGGGTGTGATTCCATTAGAGGCATTACACTTGTGGTGCTAAAGCTTCCAAGAAGATCAAGATCAAGATCAAGGAAATATCAATTGTTTGCTATAACAATTGAAAGGTATGTAAACTCTAAACCCTAGTTTGTTAATTTCGAAATTAGCCTCTCTCCTCTAGGGTTCTTGTTTTGCAATTCAAAGTTGTATGTTCAATAGTTAAAACATAGATCCAAAGTAGGTTGCATGTGAACTTAGGAATTGTTTTCTAGTTTATTTGTTTTACCTAAAACCCATCACTTTAAGACTCCCACTATCCTCTTGACATATAAGACTATCTTGCCAAATATTCAATAGATAGTGCGAATTCTTTATCAAGACAAACACTTCACACAATTGGCCTTAGTTGGTCTTTGTTTTATCCAAAACATCACAACTTGCCAATTTCAAATGTACAAGAGTAGGACACTTTTACTCTTACATTTGACAAGTGTTTTAAACCTTTCTTTAAGATATGTCACTCAAGTTACAATCTTGGAGTATGACTCTAAGAATTGTTTTGGAACGAAGTATGACTCATATTCCTGATCTAACCATTTCAACAATTCATGACTCCTCTTCTTAGTCATAAGAATGCACTAAGATGACCTTTAGAGGACCAATTGTGATATGATTTCTGAATCATTAAGATGATCACAAACATGATACTAAAGTACTCTCCCATCTTTTCAGATTTGAGAAACTTTTATCTTTCTGCCTAATTTGATTTTTCCCATTCGTTCTGCCATACATTGAGACTTTTCCAATGTTTCAGAATTATACTTAAACTTGTAAGTATAACCATATTTACTAAACTTTATTAAATCAAATAGTCTTAACGAGCTTTGTGGTGGACATGACCAGTGCACAAGAATGTGTACTCGATCCCTTTAGTCCTTCACTTGACTCACACATCCATGTGAACAAGTAATTAGTCTTGATTTTCCAATGCTTGAAAGTTCTCATTCATCATACTATTCAACTTGCATGATTCCAAGTTTCGGTCTAATTGAAACTTGGGCGATGAGGAACTTTCCTGATTTGGTAAATTTAGACACTACCACAAATGAAAGAATCAAATCCATTTTCCAATATTGCTGTCAGTGGAATCATATAAGCAACAATTTTCCACAAATGTCATTGTAAGGATACTTCAAATAAATAAAATTAAACAATTTTCTTTTATTTTAAAACTTTGCGGAAAAACTTATCCTTACAATCCACATGGAAAATTGTTGTTATCTATTCCTTAGCAATATATCATAACTTCTTAAGCAACTGCTCAAAATTCTGATACGATCGAAATCCACCTTCGCGATCAGAATCAGCATATACTTCCTTTAAGATTTCTCTCTATTCTTTGATTCTTAAAACATCAACATGTGACCCAGTCACATCATGTAATGAGGATCTCAGAATAGAACTTAACAGAGTTAGATAATGGGCTCTACCTGATGTAGAGTCAAACTTATTGACTTTAACATCCTTAGGTAAATTTGGCAGCTTTGCAATCAACGCCCCTTCCTTTGGCAAAATAAACATATGGACCCTTTGGTAATGGGACTATCTCAGACTTAGCCTTTCTCTTTACCATTTGGTCAACCGGGTTGACTATGACCAATCCCTTTCCATTGGGAAGAGAATGCTTTTACTGGATTTCCAGTGTCACCATTGTCACTGTCCATAAAGTTTTTGGGAAGTTGATCTTCTAATCAAATTTGCTTTACTATCGTTCCAAATCATTGCTGATTCAGCAGCACCAAGCGAATAGATATGATCATTAAGGTTCATGTCATAGTCTGTTTCATAGTAGTCCCAAAGGAACTCACTATGTGACTTAGAAAGTGATTGAACATCCAACTTTCTCAAGACTTTGACACACAACTCTCTCGGCTTGTCAATATGTGACTTCATCTCTAAGATGTGATCACACATAGACCTTGCTTGCCATTAGGGCTTGAGTGACCTTGAACTTGTGGGTTAGGGAGAATAATTGGAGGAGGTGGAGGAAGAGAAGTATGACTTCCATGAGCCAAACTCGGGAAGTCATATTCATTAGGAAAGCTTGGTTTGGGAAGATCATTGTTGTCTAAACCAGACATCAACAATGGGAGAAATTCACGTAAAGTTGATTTAAGTCCTTAATATAACACCCAATATGATATATTAAGGCTAGGACCCAACAAACTATTTTATAACTTGGAAGAGGGATGCTGTAATCCAAGCTATAAAATATTTGAAGGTAGGTGAATGACGATTCACCAATTTCCACCAAGATAAACGAAATGTATTATTAGGTTTTAATTGGTTTTGAAACTCCTAGATTCTTTTGAGATTCATTGAACTTTTCAATGGCATGTTTCAATCTCGAGTGTGCCCTTCAGGTTTTGTGACTGGGATGCCGAGGATCCCAAAACAAGGTGTGAAGTAACCATGCAAATATACTTGGTACCCTTAATATTTACCCCTCAATCGATGTGCCGGTTAACCACACACACTCCAACGATACTATGATAAACATTAAGTTACCCTTTGCCTGCCTTGTTAAGTCCAGGTTAGTGTGCCGGTTAACCACACACGCTCCACTAACAGCTTAAACAAAGTGCAAAGTGTAATTTCATGGATTAGCACCTTATTCACATTTTCCTAAGTAACTAAGATTGGGAATTTATAAGTGTTTAGTTACTTAGTATTTATCATTATACTTATAATGAAGGGAGAATTATAGTCCTTGTCCTACCTGTTCGGCTAACGACCCTCCACCGGTCAAGGAAGCGGTGAGTGAGAGTGGACACCCATTAAACTGCCATTTTATAGGCAGTAACCTTATACCCCCTTATAGACCGGCTTCGTGAATGAGGCCTACTAATGGTAAGACGACTTGCTCTTATACATATAATATATTAAACTTTTAATATTATAATAGTATAAGGGTGTATTTTAGACATTTAAAATACTTGGTGGTTTAATCTATTAATTAAACTAGACTTTTAATTTAATTAAACTCAAACCATATATTTATGGATTTAATAATACTCTTTTAATTAAACGCTTTAATTAACTATTAATAAAGTCCATAAGAGTTAATTTGAACTATTCAACAAAACATCATAATTCCAATTATTAAACTCAAAATTAAAACCATTTAATTAATTGTTTAAGTTATGAACCCAAGAATTTTAGAATTCAATTCTTTTTTTCATAAAAAACTTTTCTCAAATTCCAAAACTTGAGGGCAAGTTTTGTAATTCTTGAAAACCTTTGGATTCCATAACTTATGGAATTAATGGTGTTTTATGATGAAACTTTCCATGTTCCATAACTTAAGAACAAGTTATGGAATTCTTTAAAACATTAACACCAAATTTTGTAACTCCATAAAAACTTTGAATCAATTTTTTTTTAAAACTTTCATATCCATAACTTATGGAAGTTTCAAAAACCCTTAAGATCACAACTTTAAAAAAACTTTTGAGCTCCAAAATTTTATGACAAAATTTGTAACTCCTTAAAACATTTAGATCAAACTTTTAAAACTAATAAAATAATCATATCATTTTATCTTTTACTAAATTTGACCTAATTCAACTCATATAACAAATGATTCAAATTTTACAAATAATTCGTTTTTCACAAAACAAGTAATTATCTTAAAATTTGACAAACGTCATGTTTTTTTTCCTTTTCTTTTTCAACTTGAAAATAAAACATTTGCATCAATATAACAGAAAACAACTCATGGCTCTGATACCACTGTTGGGTTTTGAGCATTCTAACACTCATATGGTGTACATGCAACCCTATAAACCTTGGATCTATGTTTTCTCTATTATACATGCAAATATTAACTATTCCAAGGTTTCATCCTAACTAGCATATTATGAAGCACCTATACTACAAAGTTCTAGTTAGATGACATACCTTTTGATGTAGCTTGATGTCTTCAAGCTTTAAGAGCTTACCCCCAATAGTGTGGAAGCCTCAAATGAAATCACAAATCACCAAAACACCTTTGAAGAACTTGAGAGAATATGTATGCACACTAAAATCGGCCCACTCTTATTTTCACACACTTGTGCCAATTTTGTGAGCCAATGACCCCTTTATATATTATGGAGGATTAGGGTTACATCCATGTAAACCCTAATACCCATGACCTTTCATTTACATAGGATCCATGGGTTAAAAGCTCCATGGACCATCCATGAAAGCTTAGCCCAACCTAAATGAACTTGGCTCATTCCATATATATAAGAGTCCATATTTAATTAGTTCTTTTTGATCACTTAATTAATTCTAAATTAATTCTTGATCAATACTAATTAAATAATATGATTCCATATTAATATATTAGAACTTATAATATATTAATATAAATTATAAATATACTATTCTCAAAAGACTATCCATATAAATTGTGCCGGTGAAGTGCAACCCAAATGGACCATGCCGGGTCGGGTCAAGTACATACCAAATATAGTTATGGACTTAGACATTAATCCAACAGGAGTGACATGCACTTTTTTTGCAACGTGCAATTTAGAGTTTATAGATAATTTTAGACTATAATTTTGTTATTTTTTGTGTTATATTCAATGAGTTACAATCCTTCAAACAAATGGTATAAAGTATAAATAATCAAAGTTTGACCGGTCCAAATGACACAATAAACGAAAACATATTCATTTTTACTAGTTGTACCGTATCTAACCCAAAAACTTATTCATTTTAACGAGTTGTAACGTATCAAACTCAGCAACATATTCGTTTTAACGAGTTGTATCAAACCCAAAAACGCATTTTAACAATTGTACATATATAAAGTTGTACCGGTCCAAACGGGTCCAAGAACCGGAAAACCCGGACATGCACGTGGACCCGGTAAGTCTCATCCGGTGCGGTCCACGGTCCACAATATTCTCCGAAACCGGTCTGATCTAGTCCAAATGATCACCTTACATGATACCACTAAGAGACATGTGGTACAGGAATTTTGACTAATGGATAAGTACTAGAACGTGAATTAAAAGGTTGATTAGAACATGAGTTGGCTTTTGAAAAATTAATTTTTCCTTAATAAAATATTAATAATAATAAATCTAGTAAATTTTGTATGACTATGACTATAAAGAAGTAAGTGAGTTCGTAACTTATAGATGAAAAATAAGTATTAAATTATGTCGTATTAAAGTAGAAGACATTCCTATAACTAATAAGAGAAGATACATCTTTGGGTGTGTTCGACACAGAGCGTTTGAGAATTGAGAGCGTTTGAGAGCTTCTAGCTTCTAGCGTTTGACAAGACGCTATGTTTTAAACAAAAAGCCTCGTTTGACACTACATACTTCTAGCTTTAGTTTAAACAAAACGCTCCAAATCCAAAAGCTATTTCACGTAGTGTTTAACAAAACACTACCACCTACCAAATACGTCCTTTATGAAATTTAAACTTTGACTTTTAATACAGACAAATTTTATTTAAATTAGTAATGAGAAGTAGTGTTAAGAGTATTTGACAATGTTTTCTTTATACATGCATCGTCTATGTTCTTGGATTCTGTTAACACGATAGAAATCATTATATTGTATTTTGGGATCAATCCACCAATTTGAGATTCATTGTTTATATTCTTGGATTCTATTAATAAGATAGAAATCATCCTTTGATCACCTAGGTGTAGTGTATTTTGTGATTAGATCCACGAGATTGAGGTAAATGAGAGACCATGATATTAGATATTTATAATAATTAATAATATGTAGAACCTTAATCTCTATTCTAATAAATGAATAGTTTTAATCTTCTTTTGCCAAGTGTCACTCTAATACAACTTCTCATTAATATTATGTCATATGTCATGTAGATATATTAGACAACTAATCTCAAAATTCAAATTTACATTTTCTAATTATATGTTAAATTTGAAGTTATAATAACTTTAAAATTTTGATATATCTCTTAATTAATAATTTATTTAAAATGTCTTATTTTAAAATAATTGATTAATAATTATAAATTTTTATTATAAAAGTTTAATTAATTTTATCTATTAAGTGTTGTTGAGTGGAATTTTTAGGGCATTCATTATACATGGAAAATAATTACTCCTTAGGTGTGATTTAGAGTTACATGAGATACTCTAAATTTTACAAACCGAATTGAAGATGAATTTTAGATCTAACATGAGATCATAGTAGATCGTATCTAACCTAATAAATGAAAAATCAATTTTTCCAAATGTCATGTTTTAATTGAATTTGACACGTGTCATTTTTTAAGAGTTTTTTAATTATTTTTTTTCCACTTGTCATTTTCTTGTATTTTTAATTTTCTTAAATTTAAAATCCACATTTTAGTTAGATTTATATATGCAAAGTAGATCATTCTATTAAATTTCGTAATAAATGTTCTACAACCTTTTAAATATCTTACATTATATATTAATATACTTACTTTATTTATTATATTCTTTGTATATATATAAAATTATTACTTTAAAAAATATGTAATGCTTATAATTTTATATTAATTTTTTTTATAAACCCGTGTAATACACGGGTCTCACACCTAGTGATTATAATAAGTTAACATTGTTATCGTAATATTCCTTGATCTCTACCACAAAAAGTAACAATGTCACTTGTTTTATCTTATAAACTAGAAATTGCCCTCGCGCTTCGCAGAAGAAACATCGATAATTATCCAATTGTCTTTGCCAAACTCATAAGTTTCAATGTTCGTTTTGTAGGGGAGTAATCTATAAACTTTCTATTAGAAAGAGATCATCTTTTAAACACATGAACCATATTCCATAAGATTTTTTTTTTTTTTTTTTTTTTTGCATTGGCACCTTTTCTGTAAACTACACGAAGAGTTTTGTAATTTATTTCTACAAAGGGAACAAATCTAACAACATACGAAAGTCTTGTTGACATAGTCTCAAACCCAAAGAGTATAATATGTAAACACATAGGCAATTTCTATAAAAGAAAAAACTGTACATTGACATTTTCTTTAAATTACAAAGACAACTTTTGTAATTTATTTTTTACATAAAGACCAAACCTGCAGGGCCGACCCATAGGGTGGGGTGTTGGTGATTTGTTATCATCAATGTTATTTAAGTGTAATGGGATTACTTTGTTGACCAAAAGTGATATTGATAAATATTAAACAAGTAAGGAAGGTGTGGAGTATACATTTTGTTAAAATTTGATCGAGTATCAAAGTACAGTGTCATTTAGGGGCGAAGCCCCTGAACGAACGGGGGTCCGGAGGCAGCGCCTCTGGGAGCAAGGTCCAAGGGGCGGCATCCCCTGGCGGGGTCCAAGGGGCAGAGCCCCTGGCTGGGATCGAATTTTAGAGAATTGACACATTTTGACTTTTATTCAAAATACCCGTTTTTATGACCGTTTTGGTGGTTTTGTGACAGTTTTAAACTGTCATATGACAGTTTTTAAACAAGGATCTAAAAGTTAGTTTTTGGTCTCTTTTTCTGGTACTCACGAAATTATACACTCTCATTCTCTTTTCTTTCTCTCTGAATTTTCTGAGTCTTATCCAATTGGGAATTTGGGAGTACCACCCAAATACTTCGATTTGATAGTGATAATCACGATTCTCAGATTTCCAAGTGCCATTAAATTCATATTTCTAACATGGGGCAAGCTGGGCGATGGCCCCAGGCCCAACGACGGTTAAGGAGATGCAGCGGCGCTTGTTTGGTTTTTTTGAAGGTTTCATGTTCGAAGAAGGTCTGTACTTCGAATCTTATAGAGTATTTTTTTTAATTAATATCAATTTTTAAACATGATTAAATATAAAACTAATTATAGCTTAATAGCTTAAAATTTGTTGATTTTTAATTGGTTTATACAATTTCTGCCGATTAAGTTTCTACATTTAAGTTTATTTGTTTAAAATAATTTACTTTTAGTTAGAAGATTTAATTTTAACCTTTGGCATTAAATTTATTTTAAAAGTTAAGAGATAATCATAAAATAAAAATAATCACGTTATGATGAAATATATACTTAAATGACTCAAGTTTTACCGGTTTATCAAAATTACCATCAAATAAAAAATGAGCATTTAAGATTGTGTTGGTGTATAATGAGTATTTCTTTTTCACATTTGCATCAAATATTTTTTAAAAAATCTCTCAACTTCTTAATTTGGAATGTTCATCCAATTTGGATTTGTCCTTAAATTTTCAAAATAGTTTTTTCTATTCAAAATATAATTTTTTTTTGTTAGAAAACATACTTGTAACATAAAGTTTGTCCGAAAAAGTCCGAAATCGAATCATTTGGGATTATGATTATTTCTACAAATGGTTCAAAAGTTAGTTATAAAGAGCTAAACTCATATTTATGATGGTAATTTTTATAATTATCCCTAATTTTTTTAATAAATGGTCCTTTTTGGTTTTCGCCCCTGACCTAAAATATGTTAGGACTAGCAAACCAAAAACTACTATGGCTAAAATATAAAAGTCAATAGTATATTATTCATAACCAAGTTGGTTATAAAATATTGGTTAAATCTTATAAGAACTTTTATATATATATATATATATATATATATATATATATATATATATATATATATATATATATATATATATATATATATATATATATATATCGTAATGAAAAGAAAACTAAAAACTAAAACTAGTTATAATATAACATGTAGCATGCCGAAATATTCGCATCAATAAAATATCAATTCAGGTACTTAGTACCATAAAATATAAAACATTATTAGACAAATCGTTACATTTAAAATAATAAGTACAGATTAGCACTCTTACTTAAATAAAAGAAACCAGGTTTGCTTAACCGTCTGCCTCGTGGTCATGTGGCTGAAACTTATTTTTCTTAATTGATATTTTTATATTTTTTCAATTACATTAAAAAGTTTATTAATCCAAAGTGAGAAATGGTCAATTTTCAATTAGAAGTAAGAAATAATCAGTAGTTAAGTTTTTACATTATATGTTGCTATGATGAAAAATCGATAATCAATAACAATAAAGATGTGAAGAAAATAAATAAAACAAGATATATTAATGTAATCCACAACCGGTGACGTAGCCAAAATAACGTCACCAAAATTTTATTTTAAGGTAAGCCAAATAGTTTACAAAATATGAGCAAGTAACAAAATACTTTAAATGGTAACAAAATGTAAGAATATATGATTTTTAAAGTAAAGTGTTCGCTTAAGTTTGAAGAAATTGATTAAGATAATAAAAAAATATTAATATACGACCTGATGAACGATGAATTCAATGTGAAGACTGAAATGCAATTTGATTTATTCAAAATTTGTGTGTGGTGAGCCATTTCACAATTCACAAGCAAGGTTTTCTATTCAAAAGAAATATAAATTCTATATAATATATATTTCAATTCAAATTTGTGTGTTTCACCCATATAGTTACGCCTATAATCTAGATATTCACAAACGAGATAATGAGTGATTTTATTATATTTTTATAAATACATACATCGTACACACATTTTATGTCGCGGAGGTTACAAACATACATAGGGTCCTGTTTATATTGATAAAAGTTGATATAATTATGCTTGTGGGTCAAACCTAAGACATCGTCAACTGAAACAAGTCTTTTCGTCCAAGCACCGCATATAGGCTGCTCGACACCACAAACCTACTTCTCGAGGATCGCATGACTTGCTCCTGAGCACCACATGTATTGTCTCAAACATCGCAATCCACATCGTAGAGCATCGCAACTGAGGCTGCAAGTGCCAACGCATATTGAAACGCATTCCTCGGCTTGAGCACCACAAACCCAATTTGCTAAATCTCAAAAGCGACAATGAGATCAAATGAGAGACCAAACTCTAAAATTCAACATTTATGTACCCGGTACCATTTACATAAAAATGTAATGGCAAGAAAAAAATTACCAATGTTGTATATAGCCCTATAAGTCCTCCAAATTTGTGTTTTTCTCATATCGAGTTTGGTGGTCATTTAGCCATATCCAATGGTTCTTTATGAACATGTATAAGAGTGTCGACGATACTAAGTGATACTAATTGTGTTATAACTGATCTTAATTAGTATGATCTTAAGTAGTGACTTTTTAGGAATTGACAGAAAGGTGGCCCTAGCCAAAGGTCGAGGGTTCAAGCCTTTTTTCATATAAAATATGTAGATTTAAGAGTAAGGTAGTACATGTGTGTCTTAATCGTTCTAATAAAATTAGTGTTTTTTTAATTAAGTGATGATATTATGTTTAATTGTCTATATAGATGTTATTGACTATCCACACTTTAATGAATCATTTTGGATAACTATTTATTCAAAGTAAGGTGACAACATATTATATATTGATCTAACCCCTACAATGGGAGCCTAACATTATGCTAAATTACATTAATGGAGGAGTTATTGGGGTTGTCCGATAAATAATGTCGATACAGTTCATTTGTAAGGAATCATTACACCATGTTTGGTAGTGATCATAAGTTGAACTATAGTTAAGAATGAATCCAATATCAAAATGATTTTATATATGAATTTTCATTTATTTCATATCATGTTAGTAATTACAATCATATAACAAAATCCTTTTTTTTATTGTTTTATCTTTACTTGTTTTATTCGTACTCATAATTTCATATTTTGTTAACTCTAAAACCCGTGGATGCAACCTCTACTTCCGTTATTACAATTCATTTTCTAGTAGTAGTAGTAGGTTTACAACTATAATAATATTTTTTTTCTCTCGAAAAACAACAATTCTAACCCGCATTTCAAGGGTGACCGATACCTCCCACCTACGTTTAGTGTAGTCCATGAAGTCACGATAATTGTTGGCCTTTCACAAGAACAAAATATTATCTTGATGCACGGTTTTAGAGATGTTTGCATAAAGGAATAATGGAAAGTTTTGAAGAAGAATGTAAAAATAAATTAGGGTAGAATGGTTATATATATATATATATATATATATATATATATATATATATGTATATATATATATATATATATATATATATATATATATATATATATGGGAAAAGTGAATATACCCTCAATGCTATATAAGCTTAGGTACCCAAACACACCATAATACGTCGTTTTGTTTAATATATTCATTATAATGTTGTTAAACTTCAACCCCTAACTTGATTACTTTCAAGATTTTCAAAATTTCACTATTATCTTTCTCTTACATCACATCTTTTTGTCGAACACATACTAGGCTATATATATTGTAGTTGTTAATGAAAAATATGTAAGAAGAAAATAAATGTGTAATTTATAAAAATCATGGAAGTAAATCAAGTTACAAGTTAAATTATAAGAACATTGGACAATTACAATATATCATATGATACAAAACAACGTAGTATGGTGAGTTTGTGTATTTAAGTTTATATACCCTTAAGGGTATATTCACTTTTCCCATATATATATATATATATATATATATATATATATATATATATATATATATATATATATATAGAGAGAGAGAGAGAGATGACAAACTATCAAATAAAAACCAATGGTAAAAGATTTGAGGACCACAGTGTATCACTTCGCATTGTTATTCTTAAGATGAAGGTAACTAACTATTTCGATTGTCCATATATAGGTAATGTTCTTTTTTTTGTTCTCATTAATGAAACCAACTTGTTATTTATGTTCACATTTAGGTAATATGACCGACTATCACATGTTTTCACCCGTTTTACCCGGTTGCATCAATTTAACTCAATTAAAACGAAATATGTGGATTCTTACGTGGTCATTGCTCCCCTTTCTCATTTAATTAGGGTTCAACAAGTTCAATTTCACCAAAATCACCTCCCGATGTTAGATTCGATTCATCAAATTGAAGATTAGAGTTTGGAGTTGAAGCTACGTATTGAAGTCGACTGTAAGATGGTGTCCCAATCATCCACAGGTAAGTATTTAACTGTAGATGTTCATTACAGTGGACTATTTGCCCCAAATCCGTTGAAATACTTCGACCCCGAAAAAATAACAGTGCGTGATGTCGATTTGGAGGATTTACGTACAAAGAGTTTCTTTTGTGGCTTAGGAATTTAACCGATGAAAGTTGTGATAATGTGTACTACTGTAGTAGAAAGGAAACCTTGGGTGAGGGTATTATAAGAATCGACAGTGATGCTGATTATTGGGAGTTTGTTGAAGCTACTTATACTCCTGAAGCTTGGTTGGATGTCTACATTGACCACCAAAATGATCCAATCCTTGATTGGGCTGAAAATGAGGTGTTATCAGATGGTAATGGGTATGACTTGGATGACAACGAAGAAGAGGATGGCAATGAAGAAGAGGATTACAAGGAAGAAGAGGATGACAGTGATGAAGATGATAACTTGGATTATATTATGGCATATGAGCATGAAGTTGATGAAGAAGTACATACCTTTAACAAAACTGTTGGTGACGATTTTTAAACAAACTTTCAGTTATTGTTAAGCTTAGTGATGATGATGAACCTAATGATGGAAAAGATGATAAGGTTGTATTCCCTGTCCATGATGAGAATCAAGAATGGGATAAGATGGTGCCAATTCTAGGTATGAAGTTTGCTAACCCAATGCAATTGAAGCTATGTCTAACCAATTATGCAGTTTAGAATTTGTATGATTTGTGGTATGAAAAAAGTGATCATAACAGGTTACTGGTGAAATGTTGTAAAGGTAAGAAGAACAAGAAGAATAAGGTTGTCCCTTTAGGTTGTGGGCAACCTGGATGAGCAATGAAAGTTCATTCCAGATTAAATCTTTAATTGATAACCATAATTGCTCAAGAGTCTTCAAATTTGGGTCCATTGTTAGCTATAAATGGATAGGGAATCATTTCATGAATGAGATACTCCAGAAACCAAAGATGAGTGTAAGGAAATTGAAGGCTAAAGTTAGCAAGACATTTAATTTGATTGCAAGTGTGGGACAGTGCAGAAATGCTAGGAGGTATGCATTTAAGGAGATAGAGGGTACTTTGAAGGAACACTATGCTAAAACTTGGAGCTATGGAGAAGAGCTAAGAAGGACTAACCCTGGATCAACAGTGAAGATGGATGTAGATGTCATGCCTGATGGAGCCACTTACTTATCAAAGTTCTATGTATGTTTAAAGGGTGTGAATGATGGATGGATTAAAGGTTGTATAAGGGTAATTGGACTAGATGGCTGCTTCTTAAAAGGTGTTTGCAGAGGTCAATTGCTTGCTGCTTTAGGTAGGGATGCAAACAACCATATCTACCATCTTGCTTGGGCTGTGGTTGCAGTGGAGAGTAAGGAAACATGGAAGTGGTTTGTTGACCTTCTCCTTGATGACATTGGAATGGGAAATGGACATGGGTTGACATTAATATCAGACCAACACAAAGTAATGATTTTATATGCTCTCTTTATTTAATACTTAATTTATATGAAGTTTATGTTTTGTTTGTAATGCTAACAGGGATTACTTGAGGCTGTCAAGGAAAGGGTGCCTGCAGCAGAGCATAGACAATGTGCCAGACACATATGTGCTAACTTCATGAAAAAATTCAAGGGTCAACAGTTCAATAAACTTTTCTGGTATGTTGCTGCTTCTACTACCCAGGTTGTGACATCCCCATTTTCAAAGCCATAAAAGACCGATTTTGTTTATGCTTGTTTGAAAATCAGAGTAACATTTTAAATAAAAGTGTTGCGGAATTTGTCCCAAAACAAAATATGATAAAGATTTATCAAAAGCATTTCCAAAGAAATGTATTTCATTAAAAGACTCGGGATGTCATGTTCGATACAGATCAAAAGCATAAACAGTACAATATAAGCCTTACTACATTATTTCATATCTACATGCCTATATCCATAATCCCTCATCAAAAACATCACATCTATGCTCGAGCGCCACTACCTGTATTACATGAAACTGAGTGGCTCAGGCTTGGGAGCCTGGTGAGCACATAGGGTTTTCAACCGACATTAAATAAGTTTATTAATTTCATCAATCAACAATAACCCAATTACCCGTTCCCGTTATCCTCACTTTACGTCCCTAAACACCTATCATAAGGGGGACCTAGCCTAAGGATCATCATCGGGATGGACACTACTGCTAAGGGGGTTCCTCCGCAATAAATGTCCTAAAGGCAACCATGAGGGGGATGGAGTACACCAGTGAACACATCATTCACAAACACCTACAGGTTGCGAGCCTGCTAGCATTCCACTGGACTGTCTAGAAGAGTCCGTGGTCGTCATCCATACTCCGCTAGATGACAGAATCAACAACAACAACATCGAGGCCTCTCATCATTTTATCACACATCGTCTATTACATCTACCCATGTTTTACCCCAACATATTTGTAGATATAAAATACATATACAGTTTAAATCATTTAAAACATGTATAAAAATCTTTCACCCAGCATAGACAGCAAGTATTCAGACAATATGCACGCATAGCACGTAATTTATATTAAAATACTTCATATCTATGTGTAAGATGAAAGTGACTATGCACTCACCTGAAAGGTGGTGACTCTGCACTTGAATAGCGCTTCGTTATCTCAAAATAATTTTCCCTCGACAAAACCTAGTATCAATACCACTAGGGTTTAGTCTAACGTTAACCGCGACTAATTAATAGTCTAGCTATTATTATTATTATATAAGCGTTAAACAACACTCTATATAACTCATAATAATAGCCAAATAATTATTTTAAGGACCTAATAACATTACTATAATTATTTAAAAGCTATATTAAAAATTTCATAGGCGTAGCTCACTTACGGCGGATTTTAAAGAAAACCGGGCTTCGCTTGGAGCAGCGTTTCCGAACCGAAAGACCCTTTTTCTCAGGACTCCGGGAGCCTCGGGGCTTCCTTCGGGTGCTAGGGAGGTTCCCTAGGGTTTAGGGGGGGTTAAAACCCTTAGAGAGAGAAAGTAGTTTAGAGAGAGAAGGAGAATGGTGTGAAAAATCCGAGAAATCTCGCAGCTATTTATAGGCTGCTGGCTTCGGACGAACGCTGGGCGTTCAGCAGCTACACGGCGCGTAGCTTTCGATAGGGCTGCCAGGTGGATCCAACTGTCTCGCACTTCGGACTCGGATGGATAAGAACCGAGGTACGCTGGGTGTACCCGGCCTTGGACGCGGGGCGTAGAGCGAAGGCGACGTGTCTTCATCTGGTGCGAGACCGTGGGGAGCAAGGGAAGGCTAGGATCGTGCCACGTCATCACAGTTTCGCAAATTGCACACTTAACTTTGAAAAATCATAACTTTCGCATACGAGCTCTGTTTTCGACGTTCTTTATATCCACTCGTAGGTGGAAACGTACTCTACAACTTTCGTTTAGACTCCGTCGGCTAATTTTGATTTATTTTAAAAGTTAAATTATTAACAGGCCGGGACAGGATTGGTCCGTTAAAATCTCATAACTTCTTCATCCGACGTCCGTTTTCGTCTGTCTTTTTATCGTTATGCTACTATTAATGAGATCTTCGATTCTCGTTTAGGTTGTGTTGGCTAAAACCGCTCGATCTAATATTCGAACTTCGGGCTGTACACTGCTAAGTCGAAACTTCGAAAAATCATAACTTCCTCATACGAAGTCAGATTTGGGCGTTCTTTTTATGGACGCTCTCGGTTTAACGTATTCTACGACTTTCGTTCAGATCGCTAAGGCTAAAACTCACTCTATCGTAAATTCACTATTTACACTTCCCGGTATCGTGTCGGTTCCGTCGCGAAACTTCGACGGGTCATAACTTCTTCGTTATAACTCGGATTTCGGCGTTCTTTATATCCCCGGAATCCTTGTTTCGACCACTACAACTTTATGAAAAGATATTGGGCTTATATCACACTTTAATTTTGATGCTTATTTTTGTTCTTTATTTATTATACATTTATAAATAAGTTATAAGCACACAAATACACATAATTCACATAGTATTCAAATAATTCATCTTTATTACTTCAAAAAGAGTTACAATAGTTGACCTAGACTATGACATGGTCTAAAAATGCTTAGCCCCGAAACATGGGCGTTACAATTATCTCCCCCTTAGGATGATTCCGTCCCAGAATTATGCATCAGCAAACAGATGCGGGTTGCGACTCATCATGTCACTTTCGGTTTCCCAAGTGAGATTCGGCCCATTCGAATGTTTCCATCGGACTAGCACTAAGTCGACCATCTTGCGTCGTAACTTCTTAGTCTTACGGTCAACGATTGCCTCGGGCTCTTCGATTAGCCTCTTATTCTCATCCATTCTTAACTCTGAGATCAGGATTATTTCGGGAACTTCTCCCGTGAACTTCCTCAAATAACACACATGGAAGGTGTTATGAATACCATTTAGTTTTTCGGGTAATTCGATTTTGTAGGCTTGGTCCCCAATCTTCTGAAGAACTTTGAACGGTCCAATAAACCTTGGACTTAGCTTTCCTCGTTTCCCGAATCTTATAAGTCCCTTCCACGGTGAGACTTTAAGCAAAACTGAATCCCCAACTTCGAAGGTCATCGGTCGTCTTTTCTTGTCAGCATAGCTCTTCTGACGATCTTGAGCTGCTAACATCCTTTCCCTGATCACCTTCAACTTCTCAGCAGTCTCATGGACTATCTCGGGGCCCATAAACTGCTTTTCTCCAGCCTCAAGCCAACAAGATGGCGTACGACACTTCTGTCCGTACAAAGCTTGATAGGGTTCCATCTTGATGCTCGAGTGGAAACTGTTGTTGTAGGAAAATTCTACTAGAGGTAAGTGCTCATCCCAATTACCTTGGAACTCGAGGGTACATGCTCTCAGCATATCTTCCAGTGTCTGAATAGTTCTTTCACTCTGACCATCGGTCTGCGGATGATAAGTTGTACTCAAACACAACTTCGTACCCAATTCATCTTGTAGACTCCTCCAAAACCTCGACGTGAAACGACTATCACGATCGGATACAATCGTTAGAGGAACACCGTGAAGTCTTACTATCTCCTTCACGTAAGCATTTGCGAGCTTATCCATAGACCACCTTTCGTTGGCTGCTATGAAGTGTGCACTCTTAGTGAAACGATCCACGACCACCCAAATCATGTCGTGTCCGTTCTTCGTCCTGGGAAGTTTAGTCACAAAATCCATGGTGATGTCTTCTCATTTACCCATGGGTACAAGTAAGGGTTCCAAACTCCCGTATGGTTTCTGATGTTGTGCCTTGACTCTTGCACAAGTTACACACTCGGCCACATACTTTGCAACATCGAGCTTCATCGTCGGCCACCAGTAGTAGGGTTTTAGGTCCCTATACATTTTTGTGCTACTGGGATGAATCGAGTACATGGTCTTGTGAGCTTCTTCCATCAGAAGTTCTCTTACTCCTCCTGTCTTAGGTACCCAAATCCGATCTTGGAATACCTTCAGTCCTTGACGATTTGTACCGAATACCAACTTTTTTCCCAAACGTTCTTCTTTTCGGTCATCCATTTCTGTAGCTTCTTCTTGAGCTTTCTTGATACTTTCCACAATCGTCGAGACGACTTCAATTCTCAACGCTCTTGGCCTTTTCCTTTCAAGGTTGACTTTTCGACTGAGAGCATCAGCGACAACGTTTGCTTTACCTGGGTGGTAAAGTATCTCACAGTCGTAGTCCTTGAGTAACTCTAGCCAGCTTCTTTGTCTTATGTTCAATTCCTTCTGATTAAAGAGATACTGGAGACTCTTATGATCAGTGAAAAGCTTGCACTTTGTGCCATAGAGGTAATGCCTCCATATCTTTAAGGCGACTACTACCGCTGCCAACTCAAGATCATGAGTGGGGTAGTTCTTTTCGTGCTCTTTCAATTGTCGAGAGGCATATGCTATCACCTTTTCTCTTTGGGTCAGAACACATCCCAACCCGACTCCCGACGCATCGCTATATACCGCGAAGTCTTCAACTCCATCGGGTAGAGAAAGGATCGGTGCTTCACATAATTTCTTCTTTAGCTTCTCGAATGCTTCTTCGTGCTTCTCGCTCCATGTATAAGTAGCTCCTTTGTGGGTCAAAGCTGTTAATGAAGCAGCTATCGAAGAAAAGCCTTGGATAAATCATCGGTAATATCCGGCTAATCCTAGGAAGCTTCGAATCTCTGTGGGACTCTTTGGACGTTCCCACTTCATCACAGTTTCGATTTTTTCTGGGTCAACCATTATTCCCTCCTGGTTAACCACATTACCCAATAATTGTACTTCTCGGATCCAAAAATCGCACTTGGACAACTTTGCATACAACTTCTCCTTCTTCAAGACTTCCAACACTTCTCGTAGATGCTTGCCATGCTCTTCTTGGCTTTTCGAGTAGATCAGAATGTCGTCGATGAACACTATCACGGATTTATAGAGGAATGGTTTACAAACCCGGTTCATCAAATCCATGAATGCTGTTGGAGCGTTGGTTAGTCCAAACGACATAACCACGAACTCGTAGTGTCCATATATTGTTCTGAATGCAGTCTTGTCGATATCCTACTCTCTCACCTTCAGCTGATGATATCCTGACCTAAGATCGATCTTTGAGAAATAGCTCGAACCTTGCAGCTGGTTGAATAGGTCATCAACCTCGGCAATGGGTATTTGTTCTTCACCGTTGCCTTGTTCAGCTCTCTATAATCTATGCACATCCTCATGCTTCTGTTTTTCTTCTTCACGAATAGCACCGGAGCTCCCCAGGGTGATGCTCTAGGTCGAATGAAACCGTTGTCCAACAACTCCTGAAGTTGCGTCATAAGCTCCTTCATCTCCCTCGGTGCTAATCGGTACGGTGCCTTTGCTATCGGTGTTGTACCTGGTAACAAGTCTATCCGAAATTCCACTTGTCTATCAGGTGGTAATCCGGGAAGATCTTCGGGAAAGACTTCCGGATAATCACACACAACCGGTATATTCTGCACCTCTTTCGTTTCCTTCTTAGCATCGATTACCAATGCCAAGTATGATGCACATCCCTTGGACAAACATTTTCTGGCTTTCATCAGGGAGATGATTCCAAAATTTACTCGGCGTTTGTCCCCGTACACCATAAATGACTCTTTTCCGGGTGGGTTTACCCTTACTATCTTCTTTCAGCATTGAATCTCAGCATCGTTGGTGCTAAGCCAATCCATTCCCAGAACGATGTCGAAACCGTTCAATTCTATGGGTAACGGCTCTTCATGGAATTCATTTCCGTTTATGTCGATGACTATGTTCTTAATACGATCACTAACAGGTACGAACTTGCCACTGACAACTTCCACAATTAGGGCTTTATCAAGTTTTTCTACAGGCAATGCTAATTTTCCTCCAAATCTATGCAATACAAAGGAATAGTTTGCTCCCGAATCAAATAGTATATTGGCAGGCAATCCATTTACAAGAAAGGTACCTGAAGCGACGTCTGGTGCCTCCTTTGCAGCCTCGAGCGTCATCTGGAAGGCTATAGCCTTCTGCTTCGGTGGAATGTTGGGTCTTCCTGCTTCCTTCTTCTTCGGGCAGTCCCTCGAAATGTGCCTTTCCTCGCCACACCCATAACAGACTTTCTTGGTGAGGGTGCATTCATTGGCATAGTGTCCGGTCTTTCCACACTTAAAGCAAGTGACTTCTTCGTCGCATTTTCCGGAGTGCTTCTTCTTGCACTTGTCACACCACTTTGCTTCGGCTCCTCCTCCCTTCGAACCGGACTTCGATAATTTACTTTTCTTGTTGGACCTTGAAGATCCATCGAATTTTATTTTCTCACCAACCTCGACCCTCTCCAGACCCCTTTCCTTTTGTTGGGTCTCCACATTCTTAGCTGCTCGAACAGCTGATTTCAGAGTGGTTGTCATCTTGACTGTCGGGCCAAAGTCGGCTGGCAGTCCATTTGCGAACTTCTCAATTTTGGAGAGTTCGGTTGGCACTAGGTATGGAAACAAGTTCATCTTCTCCATGAATGCAGTAGCGTAGTCGTCAACGCTTATTCTCCCCTTCTTCAGGTTTTGGAACTCATTGTTCAGATCAATCAGATCTATTTCTGAACAGTACTGCGCCTTCAGTTGTTCCAAGAACTCATCCCATGACATTCATTAGGGCTTCTACCTGCGGCATTGTATCCGCCAATAGCTTCCACCAGCTCAAGAATCCAGTTTTCAGTTGTCTTACTGCGAAGACGGTCTTCTGTTTCTCGCTACAGTTGCAGCTCTCGAACACCATCTCCATATCGGAGATCCAATCCATAATCTCAACAGGCTTTGGGATTCCTGAGAGACTTGGTGGCTTGGCACCCAAGAAATTCTTATACATCCGCTCATCCTTGTCGTTTCCCCTCTCTGGGTCATTCCTTCGTTCTCCTTGAGTCCCAACTTGATTCACATGGCGGCTATAGTTCCCTTCCTCCGATTGCTAGGGACTTAGCTCGGGTTGCTCAACGGGCATGGTAGGTTCGCCCCTATTCAACATCTGCCTCATTTCTTCCCTTTGTTCCGCTAACATAGCCCGAATCATGGCTTGTACTCCAGCCATGGTGATTGGCTCGGGTGCAACTTCTACTACAACAGGTATTTGATGTATCACTGGGGGTTGATTTCTGTTTCCGTTTGCATTCCCGACAGCACTTCAGGTTCTCTCCATTTTGATCTATACGTCGAATAAGGTGAATTTAGATCTTTATTTAGGATTGACGTTTAAATCATCCTTATTTCTACGAAACGTTTACATGTTAGTTCTAATATCGTAGTCATACGTTTAGAATCCTAAACACATAAGGTTTCCAGATCCGGTTGGCAACAGACCATAGATCCGAACAAATAACAACATATAAGGCATAAAGCATTTAGCACATAAGGCATATTAGGCATACTTTCTAAATAAGCTAGTGCTCACATCTCACGATCATCGCTTAGTATTTCAAGTTTAAGTCTAGAAATCCTACAAATTCCTAGTTCGCTTAAACTAATGCTTTAATACCAACCGTGACATCCCCATTTTCACGGCCAGAAAAGACCGATTTTTTTTATGCTTGTTTGAAAATCAGAGTAACATTTTAAATAAAAATGTTGCGGAATTTGTCCCAAAACAAAATATGATAAAGATTTATCAAAAGCATTTCCAAAGAAATATATTCCATTAAAAGACTCGGGATGTCATGTTCGATACAGATCAAAAGCATAAACAGTACAATATAATCCTTACTACATTATTTCATATCTACATGCCTATATCCGTAATCCCTCATCCAAAATGTAACGCCCGTAGATCCGGGCTAGTCAATTTAGAGACAATAGGGGTCGAAAACGACTTTTCGACAAAAGATTATTTAGAATAAATAATCTTAACAAAGTTTTAGAATATGTCTCAAGGGTTCCGTACATATAAAGAACGCTGAAATCCGAGTTATAACGAAGAAGTTATGCCTCGTCGAAGTTTTACGGCAAACCCGACACGGCACCGGGAAACGTAAATAGTGAATTTACAATAGAGGGCTTTTTAGCCTTAGAAATCTAAACAAAAGTTGTAGAATATGTTAAACCGAGAGCGTCCATAAAAAGAACGCCCAAATCTGACTTCGTATGAGGAAGTTATGAATTTTCTAAGATTTGGCATAGCAGTGCACAGCCCGAAACTCGAATTTTAGTTGGAGCGGTTTTTGGCTTACGCAACCTAAATGAGAGTTGAAGATCTCATTAATAGGAACTCAACGATAAAAAGACAGACGAAAACGGAGTCCGTATGAAGGAGCTACGAATTCTTCGCGGTCATTTAACAGTCTAATCTCCTCCTACTGTTAAATTTAAGATCGGTCGAGAATTAGCCGACGGAGTCTAAATGAAAGTTGTAGATCTTGTTTTTACCTACGCGTGGATATAAAGAACGTCGAAAACGGAGCTCGTATGCGAAAGTTATGAATTTTTGAAAATCGGCTGATTTCCACCCTGTGTGCGATGCCACGTGTCAGCACCAGGCTGTGACTTGGAGCCCAAGCTCACTCACGACGTGAACATCAAGAGATTCACGACGTGAACCTTCCTCCAGCCCCTATAAATAAGTGGTGAGGCCTCCATTCATTCTCACTCCTTCCTACTTCTTCCTCTCTCTCTATAACTTCTCTCTAGCCCCGAAACCACCCGAAAAGCCTAGGGAACCTCCCTAGCACGAGGCAGAAGCCCAGGAGTGCCCGACGGCTCCGAGAAGAAGAGCCTTTCGGCTCGGGAACGCTGCTCCAGCGAATCCCGGTTTTGAGAAAAACCCGCTGTAAGTGAGCTATGCATACCCTATCTTTAGTATAACTTATGTTTCAATATAGTAACATTATTAGGACCTTAAAATAATTATTTGGGCTATTATTATGAGTTATATAAGAGTGTTGCTTAACGCTTATATAATAGTAATAATCGCTAGACTATTAATTAGTCTCGGTAAATATTAGACTAAACCCTAGTGGTAATGATACTAGGTTTTGTCGAAGGAAATTGTTTTAAGAGTAACGAAGTGCTGTCCGAGTGCCGAGTCACCACCATATCAGGTGAGTGCATAGTTACTTTCATCTTACACATAGATATGAAGTATTTTATATAAACTACGTGCTATGTGTGCGTATTATCTGAGTACTTGATGTCTATGCTGGATGAACGATTTTATACATGTTTTAAATGATTTAAACTGTATATATATATATATATATATATATATATATATATATATATATATATATATATATATATAGATATATATATATATATATATATAGATATATATATATATATATATATATATATATATATATATATATATATATATATCTACGATAATATGTTGGGTAAAACATGGGTAGATGTAATAGATGGAATATGAGTTGGATGATGAGTTGAGAGGTGTTATAGACCACGAGGTGAGTGTGAGAGGTGGACGATGTGAGAAGCCTTTCCCAAATGATGGCCCCGTCATCTAGCAGAGTATGGATGACAACCACGGACTATTCTAGACAGTCTAGTGGAACACTAGCAGGCTCGCAACCTGTAGGTGTTGTGAACGATGTGTTCACCCGGTGTACTCTAAACCCTAGCGATCATGCAGACTTGGTGCCTAAACCTTGGCGATCATGCAAACTTGGTGCCAAAACCCTGACGACTATGCGGACTTAGTGCATGTTATATAAACCCTGGCGACTATGCAGACTTAGTGCCTAAACCATGGTGACGATGGACTTCGTGCCGATTCCTTAGGATGATCCTTAGGAATGAATGAACGAGGAGTAATTGATTCTTAGGGTAGATCCTTAGGAGTAAATAAGATAATGGGGATGAGTAATTGGGTTGATTGTTTGATGTTTAAACATAATAATTATATTATTGTGGGTTGAAAACCCTATGTACTCACCAGGTTTCCCAACCTGACCCACTCCATCTTATTTCTATCACAGGTATCGATATGAAGTTACATTACACTGAGAGATTTAAAAGAGATGTAGATCACTAGTGTAAATGAATGTAAGTTCTGTTTATGCTTATGTTTCTGTATTGACGATGACATCCCAAATGTTTTTAAAATGAATAAAGATACATTTCTTCGGAAATGCTTCGATAACATATTTATCATGTTTTACTGGGAACAAATTCCGCAACATTTTTATTAAAAGAAGTACTCTGATTTTTATAAAGCATAAACAAAAAAAATCGGTCTTTTCTGGCCGTAAAAATAGGGATGTCACACAAAACATCACATCTATGCTCGAGCGCCACTACCTGTAATACATGAAACTGAGTGGGTCAGGCTTGAGAGCCTGGTGAGCACATAGGGTTTTCAACCCACAATAAATAAGTTTATTAATTTCATCAATCAACAATAACCCGATTACCCGTTCCCGTTATCCTCACTTTACGTCCCTAAACACCTATCATAAGGGACCTAGCCTAAGGATCATCATCGGGATGGACACTACTGCTAAGGGGGTTCCTCCGCAATAAATGTCCTAAAGGCAACCATGAGGGGGATGGAGTACACCAGTGAACACATCGTTCACAAACACCTACAGGTTGCGAGCCTGCTAGCGTTCCACTGGACTGTCTAGAAGAGTCCGTGGTCGTCATCCATACTCTGCTAGATGACAGAATCAACAACAACAACATCGAGGCCTCTCATCATTTTATCACACATCGTCTATTACATCTACCCATGTTTTACCCCAACATTTTTGTAGATATAAAATATATATATACAGTTTAAATCATTTAAAACATGTATAAAAATCTTTCACCCAGCATAGACAGCAAGTATTCAGACAATATGCACGCATAGCACGTAATTTATATTAAAATACTTCATATCTATGTGTAAGATGAAAGTGACTATGCACTCACCTGAAAGGTGGTGACAGTGCACTTGAATAGCGCTTCGTTATCTCAAAATAATTTTCCCTCGAAAAAACCTAGTATCAATACCACTAGGGTTTAGTCTAACGTTAACCGCGACTAATTAATAGTCTAGCTATTATTATTATTATATAAGCGTTAAACAACACTCTATATAACTCATAATAATAGCCAAATAATTATTTTAAGGACCTAATAACATTACTATAATTATTTAAAAGCTATATTAAAAATTTCATAGACGTAGCTCACTTACGACGGATTTTAAAGAAAACCGGGCTTCGCTTGGAGCAGCGTTTCCGAACCGAAAGACCCTTTTTCTCGGGACTCCGGGAGCCTCGGGGCTTCCTTCGGGTGCTAGGGAGGTTCCCTAGGGTTTAGGGGGGGTTAAAACCCTTAGAGAGAGAAAGTAGTTTACAGAGAGAAGGAGAATGGTGTGAAAAATCCGAGAAATATCGCAGCTATTTATAGGCTGCTGGCTTCGGACGAACGCTGGGCGTTCAGCAGCTACGCGGCGCGTAGCTTCGGATAGGGCTGCCAGGTGGATCCAACTGTCTCGCACTTCGGACTCGGATGGATAAGAACCGAGGTACGCTGGGCGTACCCGGCCTCGGACGCGGGGCTTAGAGCGAAGGCGACGTGTCTTCATCCGGTGCGAGGCCGTGGGGAGCAAGGGAAGGCTAGGATCGTGCCACGTCATCACAGTTTCGCAAATTGCACACTTAACTTCTAAAAATCATAACTTTCGCATACGAGCTCTGATTTCGACGTTCTTTATATCCACGCGTAGGTGGGAACGTACTCTACAACTTTCGTTTAGACTCCGTCGGCTAATTTTGACTTTATTTTAAAAGTTAAATTATTAACAGGCCGGGACATGATTGGTCCGTTAAAATCTCATAACTTCTTCATCCGACGTCCGTTTTCGTCTGTCTTTTTATCGTTATGCTACTATTAATGAGATCTTCGATTCTCGTTTAGGTTGTGTCGGCTAAAACCGCTCGATCTAATATTCGAACTTCGGGGGGCTGTACACTGCTAAGTCGAAACTTCGAAAAATAATAACTTCCTCATACGAAGTCAGATTTGGGCGTTCTTTTTATGGACGCTCTCGGTTTAACGTATTCTACGACTTTCGTTCAGATCGCTAAGGCTAAAACTCGCTCTATCGTAAATTCACTATTTACGCTTCCCGGTATCGTGTCGGTTCCGTCGCGAAACTTCGATGGGTCATAACTTCTTCGTTATAACTCGGATTTCGGCGTTCTTTATATCCCCGGAATCCTTGTTTCGACCACTACAAATTTATGAAAAGATATTGGGCTTATCTCACACTTTAATTTTGACGCTTAATTTTGTTCTTTATTTATTATACATTTATAAATAAGTTATAAGCATACAAATACACATAATTCACATAGTATTCAAATAATTCATCTTTATTACTTCAAAAAGAGTTACAATAGTTGACCTAGACTATTACATCGTCTAAAAATGCTTAGCCCCGAAACACGGGCGTTACACAGGCTAAATTTGAGCAGCATATGAATGAAATCAAGAAGATAGAACCACTTGCCTATGATCATCTAATGGAGAGGGACCCTAAAACTTGGAGTAAATCTTTCTTTCAGACTGATAGGGCATGTGATGCATATGAAAATGGTGTATCTGAGAGTTTTAACTCAATCATTGGAGCTGTCAGGAAGAGACCTCTAATCACTATGTTAGAGGAAATTAGAATTTATGTGATGGAGAGACTTTGTAGACAAAAAAGTAAGGGAAGTTCTTGGGGAGACTTAAACATATGTCCTGCCATTAGACTGAAATTGTCCAAGATTAAGGAACTTCAAAGGTTAGTGGTTGAATACCTTTTATATATGTGTGTGACATTCAATTGTGTATACTTACATTTAAGTGTGTGTGGACAGATTTTAGAGAGTTGTACCATATAGTTATCAACAATTTGAAGTGAGACTTTTATATGATGCATATGCTGTAGACCTTGGTAAGAAGACATGTGTATGTAGAGGTTGGCAATTAACTGGTTACCCTTGCGTGCATGCATATGCTTCCATTTCAAACATCAATAGGGATCCAGAGGACTATGTATCACCATGGTTGACCACAACAATGTTTTGTAATGCCTACATGTACACCATTAAGCCACTAAATGGTAGTGATATGTGGCCTGATGTGGATTACATCAAGCCATTGCCTCCCAAAAAGAGAAGGATGCCAGGAAGACCATCAACAAAAAGGAAAAGGGATCAGATTGAGAGTGAACTAAACGGCAATAAGCATACACTCTCAAAAAGGGGTATTGTTATGAGATGCATCATATGTAGAGAAACAGGGCATAATATAGCAAAATGTCCTCAAAAACCAATTGGGGAATCATCTAATCCAAAGCCAAAGTCAAAAAATAAAAAAGCCAAAAAAGAAGGTATTTCTCTTCCTTTACCTTTTGATTACAATATAACAACTTCTAATGCTAACATTTGAATTATTTCATAACAGGTAAAGTGAAGGTTGAATTGGTTCAAGAAGTTGATGTGGAAAGTGATAGTGACAGTGAAGTTCAAAGGGAGCCCGATATTGAGGTGGAGTCTTATGAAGTTGATTTTGAAGAGGGTAATCATATATATGAAGATGTAGACCAACCTGAGGTTGAAGCTGAAGTTGAAGGACAGGTTGAAGTTGGAGGGGTTGAAGAACAGGTTGAAGTTGAAGCACAGGTTGAAGCAGTTGTTGAAGTTGAAGTTGAAGAAGGTGAATACCAGGCTGCAGTTGTAGGTCAAGTTGAAGTTGAAGTTCAAGGACAGGGTGAAGGTCAAGAAGGTGAAGAACTTGCTGTACTTCAAGATCCAGTTGGACAATATGACCAAGGACAGGCTGCAGTTCAAGATCCAGTGGAAGAGGAGCATATGCAAGAAGTACCAGCATTTCAAGTTCTACAGGGAAAGAGAAGAAGGAAACCTTCAGAGAGAATCACAAAAATTCAGATAAGAAAAAAGTAGGAGGGGAAACAGGGGAGTAGTGATGAAAATCCAATGGAATTGGAATAGAATTTGACACTTTGTTATTTTTTGGCATCATTGACTGGGAATCTTTTGTCTAGTAATATGTGTAACTTTTGGACTCGTGTCTAGTCATATGTGTAAGTTTTGGAATCTTGTGTGTACCTTTTGGCAGTAATGCATGTGTAACTTTGTTAAATTCCAATGTTTTGTAAACAATGTTTCTTGGGAATCCAATGTTTCCTGGGAATCCAATGTTTGATTATATTACATTCCCATGTTTGATTATATTACATTCCAATGTTTCATTGTATACCATTCCATTGTTAATTATTTTTCATTCTAATACATGTAACAAAAACATCAGAAGCAAAAACATGTAACAAAAGTTCCATCCATTCATTACATACATAAGCATACACAAATCAAGTTTCATTCATGAACTACATCATTCAACCCTAATACATCATGAACTACAATCAAATCAACATTTTCACATACAATACAAATAACAAAATCAGTGCCACTTTGTGAGTAAACAACTTCCACTTGACTTTCTCCAATTCTTGTCTATTAACCAAATTGGTGTTGTTTTCTTGTTCGATCTTCATCCTATATATGTTGATTTCATTCTCCAAAGTGCAAATTTTCAAGGTTAGATTATAGCTTTCTTCTGGTTTCCTCCTGTAAGGTTTTCTTCCATCTGTCCTCCCTTCATCCTCATCCAGCCATTGCCAGAATTTACAGCTTGGACTTTTTCCATTCTTGAAGAAAAATTAAAAAAAATGTTAAATTAAAGGATGAAGAAGAAGAAAGGGTATTCAACAAGATGAAGAAGAAGAAAGTTGCAACGTATTCAACAATACTGATTACCATCGAGTTTTGACAAACTCTAAATTTTCTTTCAGGATTGTCAGGGGTTCTTGAAGTTTTCACACGAGATGGTAAGTTGCAATCACATGGATGATCAGCTTGAAATTCATCTTGTCGTTTTGAAGAATAAGATGAGGAAGAAGAAGCCATCTTCGATCTAGGCTTCAAAATCAGGGGTGTAATCGTATGACTTCTTATACTGTAAACGAAGAGAATATATGCACAATGCCACGTATGTGCAACGTATTCACATCATGTGTCAGGTAGCTGCCACATAAACAAAAACAGGTGATGGCCGGTCATATTACCTAAATATGAACATAAATAACAAGTTGATTTCATTAATGAGAACAAAAAAAAATATTACCTATATATGAACAATCGAAATAGTTAGTTACCTTCATAAATCATTTTCCCTTTTGAAAATCATAAGAACCAAAGGTGAAATTTTGTCTAAATTAAAAGATTATTTGATTGTGTGAAAATTATACGAATAAAAAGAGAAAAGTAAAAGAGAAAAGAGTAAATTACACAAATCGTCCCTCAGTTAGGTACCAAAAAGCGTGTTTAGTCCCTATTTTCAAAAATTAACTCGGACCGTCCCTATCTTTCAATTTCCTTGCACGGTTAGTCCCTATGGTCGTTAGCAGTTAGTGGTTTCCGTTTAAGTGCCCCAAAAGCTCGTTTAGTCCCTCGTTTCTTTTAAATTTATCATTTTAGTCCCTCTTTTCATTTTAAAAGACTATATTTTCATTTTCTATTTTATTTTTTCACTTTTTTATAATTTATCAATTAAATTAGATTAATTATAAATATTAAAAACTTATATCATTTCTCTCTCTCTGTATCTATCTCTCTCTCTGTTTTTCTCTCTCTCTCACACACACACACACACACACACACTCTCTCTCTCTCTCTCACTCACACACACACACACACATTTTCTCTCTATTCTCTGTCATCTTCTCAATTCGGGAAAATATCTCCTATCATCGTCGACAACCATCTCCTTTCACCATCAGCACCTTCACCAACCACCGCCCGTGGTTTAGGGCATACCATCAACAACTCCTTTCGTTGTCGTCCTCTCTTGTCTTCTATGTTTTAATATGTGATTTAGGGCATACCATCAACAACCCTTTTACATCTAGATTTCAGATCTATACTCCATTCGTAGATCTAAATTTCGACAACTCTTCTCTCTTCTCCGGTGGTGATAAGAGGTGGTTGCAAAAGCTGAGAAAGAAAATAGGACACAAATCTAGGGTTTCGATTCTACATCCCAGTCCCTTTGGAGTTTGCATCGATATAGGGATTTCATGAATGATTTTAGGTTTTGGGACTTCATCTCGAAAATCAGTGTTGATTAAAGGTTTTAGATTAGGATATTGTGTTGATTATATGTTCTAGATTTTGGTTCTAGTATCAAATTTGGGTTTGAGTTTTAGATTTTGGTTATAGTATCAAATTTGTTGTTGAAAGGTGGTGGTTTGTGAAGGTGCCTACGGTGAAGGGAGATGGTGATAGTTGTCCGAATTGAGAAAGAGGACAATTAAGAGAGAGAAGAAAATGATATAAGTTTTTAAAATTTATAATTAATCTAATTTAATTGATAAGTTATAAATAAGTGCAAAAAAATGGCAATATAGTCTTTTAAAAAGAAACGAAGGACTAAAATGACAAATTTAAAAGAAACGAGGGACTAAACATGATTTTGGGGCACTTAAACGGAAACCATTAACGGCTAACGGCGATAAGGACTAACCGTGCAAGGAAATTGAAACATAGGGACAGTCCGAGTTAATTTTTAAAAATAGGGACTAAATGTGCTTTTTGGTACCTAACCATGGACGATTCGTGTAATTTATTCAAGAGAAAACTATGGGATTTTGGTACAAGCATTTGGGCTAAACAAAACAGCCCATTTGTTCAGCAGTGTAAGTATGAAAGTATGAAATAACCAGGACCTTACACGTTGCTTTACATGTAACGAAAGAATCCGGCAGAAAGACGGTGACGATAAACATGGCGGGAGCCATCTGCTTCCATGCGCGGTTGCCGTTACAGCTTACGCAGCCCCAACGACGGGTATCGCTTTTTACTCGCTTGCGGTTTTCTCTTTTCAAATTCGATAAAAGTTCAGAACATACGCTCGATTTTCGTTACGCTTGATTGGGTATTTTACAATCAAAACCCTTGATAATTTTTTCCTGGAAAGCTCTACAGAGGCTTCGTAAAGCGTAATGGTTTTCGGTGTTCGAAGAGTAACGATGCCCCACAACTATTGAAGGTTGTTGTTAGTGGAGCTACAGAAATCCTAAGGCTCTTATCTTCCTTCAACAAAAATGAGTAAGAACTGTCGATTTGGTTCCAAATTTTGATCATGTAATTTCGAGGTCATTAAACATGTTTATTCTTGATTCCTCTTCTTCGTATTATTGCAGATTATATGAAATGGTTCCTGAACAGAAATATGAAACATCTGCATCTTCCTTAGATGATATAATGATGATATTGAAGTCAGATTATGACAATGCTTATTTCGTCACAGGTACCTTCTTTCGTTTATTTACTCTGTTCATACAATAAACATTTATATGCGCAATCAAATTGTTATGGATTGATTTCAGGAAACTTTACTTCTGGAATTTATACAGACGATTGTATCTTTGAAGATCCAACCATTAGATTCCGTGGTAAAACGGCTTAAAATTTTGTTTTTTCTTTGCTTCCCCTTCAATGATTCTTCATACGTATTAAATCCCCATATGCATCCCTCCAGGGAAGGAGTTGTACTCTCGCAACTTGAAATTGCTTGTACCTTTCTTCGAACATCCATCAATCTCATTACAAAGCATCAAGAAAGTACTTTTTCTCTACAAGTTAAACTCTTATATGAATATATTTCCATTGATGACTTCAAAGGAACGTCATGATGCAGGTTATCAACAGTGAAACAGAGTCTGTAATGGCTTCATGGAGACTAAGGTGCTTAGCTACTTGTAACTCATCTTTTATGTCGGATCATTTAAAATGTATTTACAAACTGAAATCTGCAGGACGTATCTTAAATTACCTTGGAGGCCTCTCATTTTGATTGATGGGATTACAGTCTATGATTTGGATAATCAATTTAGGGTAAGCCATCTTGAATAAATAAAATTCTTGTTTGCATTAAATTGTTTGATAAATTAGATTTTGGTGTTGGTTTCACTGTTTAACTTGTAAATTAGCAGATTGTTAAGCATGTGGAGAGTTGGAGTGTTTCCCCTCTTGAAGCAATCGGCCAGATATTCACCCCTAGCTCTGGCAGACCAGTTTAATTTGGTAAAAACTACCAAGCATTTAAATGAAATTGTGTATACTAAAAAATAAAATGTCTATATCATGAATAGTTTATTGCTTAAATCAAGTTTTGTTTCACATGAGAGATTATAGATTGTATTTTTAGTTTATTGCTTAAATTAAGTTTTGTGATCCCAGAATCCATGTATGATTGCAATCCATTTCTATATCAGCATTAAATTAATATAATTTGCGAGTGGTTTGATTCAAATCATCCGTACTAGCAGGGCCAGCCCAATTCCTGGGCGAGCTGGGTTAAGGCCCAAGGCAGCAAAATTTTGAGCGCATCAATTTTTTAGTCCAGTTATACATACTACATATAATAGTGGCCCAAAAAAACAGCCCAATACTCTTATTTTCTGATTTCCGTTCGTGTGAAGGGCAGCAGGAACGTAGCAACCTAAAGAGACTGTTGATCATATATCTGAATTGTGCATAGAAAACCTAAGGGTGCGTTTGGTTGTGGAAATTTTTTCAGTTTTCTAGGAAAATTTTCCAAGAAAAACGAAAATTTTGAAAACCCGTTTGGTTCGTTCAATTTTCCAAAGTTTTCTAAGAAAATGAAAATTTTCAGTTTTCCAAATTGTATGTAAACTAGAAAAGTGATTTTTACAGTTTTCCAAAGTTTTTCAAATTTCTAAGATGGAAAATGAAAACTCCACAGGTTTCAACCAAACACATTTTCATTGAAAACTAAAAATGAAAACTCAACTCTATTTTCTGAAAACATTTTCTTAGAAAATGAAAACAGTTTTCCACAACCAAACGCACCCTTAAGTATTTAAGGTGCGTTTGGTTGTGAAAATTTTTCCAGTTTTTTAGGAAATTTTTCCAAGAAAAACGAAAATTTTGAAAACGCATTTGGTTCGTTCAGTTTTCTAAAGTTTTCTAAGAAAATGAAAATTTTCAGTTTCCAAATTGCATGTAAGTTAGAAAAGCGAGTTTTAGAGTTTTCCAAAGTTCTAAGATGAAAAATGAAAACTCCACATCTTCGAACCAAACGCGTTTTCTAAAATTTAATTAGAAACTGAAAATAAAAACTCAACTCTATTTTCTGAAAACATTTTTTTAGAAAATGAAAACATTTTCCACAACCAAACGCATCCTAAGCGATCCGCAGAGGTGTTCACAAGATCCGCCGCAGAGGTGTTCACAAGATCCGCAGAGACACCTCTGCGGAACCATTAGGGTGCGTTTGGTTGTAGAAAACTGTTTTCATTTTCTAAGAAAATGTTTTCAGAAAATAGAGTTGAGTTTTCGCTTTCAATTTTCAAAGAAATTTTTAGAAAACGCGTTTGGTTGAAACCGAGGGAGTTTTCATTTTCCATTTTAGAAATTTGGAAAACTTTGGAAAACTGTAAAAATCACTTTTCTAATTTACATACAATTTGGAAAACTGGAAATTTTCATTTTCTTGGAAAATTTTGAAAAACTGAACGAACCAAACGAGTTTTCAAAATTTCCGTTTTTCTTGGAAAATTTTCCACAACGAAACGCACCCTTAGAGTCACAAATTTTTTTCGTCTTTTAGTGGTGTCACGTCATTTCCGCAGTATTGTGCGTCGTTCCTCAGAGGATTAAAGGGATCCGCAGAACCCTATGCGGATCTCGTGGTTATTTTCCAAAACTCAAAATTATTTGCTGAAAACACCCCCTAACTTTTGGTTATTTCATTAATTTTCTCTTTAAATTTTGGTTTTAACACCTAAACATTACATAAATTCCTCTCAGATCCCCAATCTCTCCGAACTTGGTGGAGGATCAAGGAGGTGTCAGTTTTTGTTCTTTTCTGTCTTTCCCCTTTTACTTTGACTTTGAATTGATCATGAAAGCTTCGGAGAGTTGCTAACATCGATCTTTGGGTTACGTACCGCAACTTCCCTTCACTCTGTAAACAGCGGGGGAGTGAGAGAGAATTGAAATGGCGACGGCGTCAGCGAACACCGGTGCGGTGGGGTTGGGTGGTTGTGGTGGTGGCAATAATGACCATACCGTCTTTGTCTACGGTAGCCTCTTAGCTGACGACGTCGTTCAAGTACTCCTCAACCGTATCCCTCAAACCTCCCCCGCGATCCTTAACGGCTAGTCAGTCTCCTCCCTCTTCCCATGATTTGTCATTACTTATTATGAGAAATTTTGGATTTTGTATTCGTTAAAACCCTAATTGTATTGGGTAAAGCTGACTCTGCGAACTTAATTACTTGTGTAATTGTTTGATTTTTGTGTTTGTTTTTAAAAATTCATAGATATATAGTTAGATTTTGCTAAAACCCTAAGCCAATTCATATTATTCTTCAATCACGTGTGTGGATCGATGTGTATTAGGGCTTCTCTGTATTGATAATAATTTCTATCAGGAAGTCAATTTTCAACCCCATACTTGATACTTGGTTTTAACTTTTAACAGGAGCTTGTTATTCAATTTATGAATCATGTATGATAATAATTTCTTTTTTGTAGTCATAGATTTAGCATCAAAGGGCGCGTTTATCCTGCAATTATACCTGTAGAAAACAAGAAAGTTACAGGGAGGGTATGTTCATTTTCCATTTCATTTACTGTAATATGTTCATGGTGCTTATATCATATAGTTGTATCTGGTTTTAATTTGTTTTTACGTGAAGATCATTAACCTGATACACTATAATCTAATCAGTAAAGGATTTGGCATCAGGTTCTCTTTGGGCTTTCTGCTTCAGAATTATATATCTTGGACACATATGAAGACGAAGAGTATGACAAGAGGGCTGTTGATGTTTCTTTGCTGGTATTAGTTTATAATGTTATATTAATTATCTATATTTTCTAAGAGTAAAGTTTATTTTCATTTGTTTCCTTTTATCAGCAAATGACTTAAATGGTTTAAAGTTTACAAAATTGTTTCTATAGATCATTTACTTTTAAATCAATAGATGCTAAGATTATACTGATTGTGCAGGATACGTCTGAAGTGTTACAGGCTTATGTGTACATTTGGGCCAACAGTAGTGATCCTGATTTATATGGAGAATGGGATTTTGAGGTAAGCTTGTTTTAATTAGTTATGTGATTTAGAGCACATATTAAGTTAATATAGACCAATTCGCTGTCTTTTTTTCTGAGACATAACGCATATATATCTTAATGAATGTTGGTTTTTTGATAGGAGTGGAAAGAGTCGAAGCTGGAAGATTATTTGAAAATGACAAAGAGCTTTGTTGAAGAACTGGAGGACACTGCATCTTCCTTGCCTTGATTGCAATGATACTACTCAAAATTGTGTATGATGTTTTAATCCTAAGCATCTAAAAGTTGATACATCATTCCCTTGAATCACTACTTTGATGCTAACTTTTCACACTATACTTTTTCCATACATAGATACAAGCTTTACAATATAAAAGCTCCACATTGAAACCTGACTTCTATAAAGTTACATAACTACATAGAATGTTCTTTCCAAAAGCTTTTACCTTATCTTATCACTTGGTCCATCGATTACTGCTTTTACCTGTTACAATCACAAATTTTTTCGTGATGAAACTTGTGAAATGAGATTTGAGAAATCAGATAGTAATGATTGTTTCAATGCTTTTTCATAAAATGAAATGAAGATGTAATTGATTGCTTCCAGATGATGAAATCTCATAGAAGACGATTTAATAACAATAATTAAAGACATGATCTAACATTATTTTTAATTATTGCAATGTTAAAATAGATTATTTGTGGTCCTTTTTTAATTAAAATGAAATGGAATTTTAGATCGTTTTGATATGTCGACCTGCTTATTTTTATTTTTACCATTTCGACATGTGACATCACTAGTGCCCCAACGGATACATTCTTGGATCCGTCTCTTATTTTTATCATTGTTTTACAGTATGTTATTAGACACACTACTCATGCACGAAATAAGCTAATATACCGACTAAACAATGTTGTATGTTTTACGATATGCAATAAATGTTTTACATAATTTAGAAAAATATGGCCTACAAATGCTTTACAAAGAATATGATTAATAAGATCTGACAAAGAGAACAAGACAATATAACCTAATTATATAATTATTTTTTAAAAATAGAAAAGAATAATAATAAGAAATAATTCGAACCAAAGGGCCTTGGCTGAAGCGGTAGGAGTGACCTCTCGTTTGTAAGAGGTCACAAGACAATGTAACCTAATTATATAAATATCTTTTAAAAATAGCAAAAGAATAATAATAAAAAATGATTTGATCTAAAAGGCCTTGGCTCAAGCGGTAGGAGTGCCCTCTCATTTGTGAGAGGTCAGGGTTCAAACCACTTATGTGGTAAAAAGGTCATTGAAATGACTAGAATAGTCAATGTCAATGAGAGGTCAGGGTTCAAACCACTTAGACCAGACGGAGCCGGGTGCAGGACCTTTCCCGCTCCGATGAACACCGCACCGGCGGTGCGGGAATGCGAGTGCGGGGAAGGAGGTGGGGGTGGGGTTGTCGCGTTCTCACTCCTCCTCCGATTGGTTGTTTAATTTTTTTTTTGTTCAAACGGCTATATAACTTTAATATATATATATATATATATA
Organism: Lactuca virosa; assembly: GCF_052849685.1. Classification (NCBI taxonomy): domain Eukaryota; kingdom Viridiplantae; phylum Streptophyta; class Magnoliopsida; order Asterales; family Asteraceae; genus Lactuca; species Lactuca virosa. The sequence continues at coordinate 56,533,439 of NC_136428.1, read as the reverse complement.
TATATATATATATATATATATATATATATATATATATATATATATATATATATATATATTACCCCACTATAAATACCACAACACCCAACATTTTTTTAACCCATACCTTCTTACTCTCTCCAAAAAATATTAATCAAAATGTTATCATCTTCATTATCCGATTCGACGGCTCAAGACGAGACTAAGTTTATCGGTTCCGTCATGGCGAAAACGGTTGCATACTTTCAAAACCAACAAGGCAAAACATCACGTGCACGATCTAAACCAAGAAACCCACCGTTGCGTAGAAATCGCGAAGCCGGACACGATCGTCTTATAGAAGACTACTTTGCAGATGACGCCATCTACGCTGTAAAGTTTCGACGTCGGTTCCGGATGAAGAAGTAACCATTCTTACGCATTGTTGACGATTTGGAAGACCGTTTTCCATATTTCCAATGGAAAATGGATGCGAGACGGATAAAAGGTTTCTCTCCAATTAGAAAATGCACGACTGCAATTCGTCAGTTAGCATACGGCATGGGCGCAGACAAATGGGACGAGTATTTTAGGATGTCAGATCGTACCGTGCGGGAGTGTGTGTACAAGTTTTGCAAAGCGATCTATTTGGTTTATGGGCAACGATATTTGTGCAAACCAACTATGAACAATATCCACCAATTGTACACGGTGCATGAAGGCAAGCATGGATTCCTTGGAATGCTAGGTAGTATCGATTGCTTGCATTGGAGTTGGTCATTATGCCCCAACGCATGACGTGGTCAGTACATGAGAGGCGACCACAAAGAGCCGACGATCATTCTAGAGGTTATCGCATCACATGATCTTTGGATATGACATACATTATTTGGTCGAGTTGGTGCAAACAATGACATCAATGTGCTAGACCAGTCGCTGGTATTCAACAATATCTACCTTGGAAAGTCGCACGATGTACCTTTTCAAGCAAACGGAGTAGCATATAGGCGTGAATACTATCTTACTGACGATATATATCCTCCTTTGTTTGTTTTTAAAAAATCGTTTACATGTCCTAACGACACGAAAATGGAAAAGTTTAAAGAGGCGTAAGAGTCAGCTAGGAAGGATGTGGAGCGAACATTTGGTGTACTTAAGAGACGTTGGCAAGTACTAGCAGTCGGGACAAGGTCATATGAAGTGAAAATGTTACAGCACGTAATGTATGCATGTATCATATTGCATAATATGATTCTTGAAGACGAAGGAAGAGCGATATGTCGGTACATCGAAAACGAAGTTTTGCCAAATGTCGAAGGAGTAGCCGTTGGTACACTATAACGTCGTAATTTTCAAAACAATTTTTCATTTTTAAAATCATACTTTCAATCACACGATAATCACAAAACATAATGTATCCACTGTGTCATAACAAAACATGTCCCAGAATCTCAATAACATAAACTTCATAAGTGTGTACGGATCATGTCGGCGCCTTCCCGCGATCATCGCTAGTACCTGAAACACATAACACAACAACTGTAAGCATAAATGCTTAGTGAGTTCCCCAAAATACCACATACCACACATACGCCTTTCCAGGCCATAACTCTGTAGGATCTTCCGATCCATGTGTCTCAGGGGACTTCCGTCCCGAATCCTGGTAGACCTTTCGGTCCTACCCGTATCGACCTTCCGGTCCGTAACCTCCTGACCTTCCGGTCCATATCAACCTGACCTTCCGGTCCTTACCATACATAACATACATAGCACATATATATCACATAACCGCATATAGCACATACATCATAGCATACAAGACCTTCCGGTCACACATAGGTACCCTTCCAGGTACAGTATAGTGAGAAGACTCACCTCAATGAAGTCGGATAAACTCTCGTGCTCAACGTCCCGACCTAGCCTCCTCCTATTATTCAAATAACATTCCTGATCAATATTCTCTCATAATCTCATCTCTACAGATTGGGTAGAAGGTCATTCTACCCCTCTCTGAACTCTCTTAAATCAGTCTTGATCAGAACCCTAAAGTCAACGAAAGTCAGCGGTCAAACTTTGACCCGAATCGTCGAGTGCACAAGGGCGACTCGGCGAGTCCATGCGGGTTTTCTGAATCCTTCTAGCCTCTCTTGGCTCGTCGAGTCATCGACCCACTCGACGAGTTACACCTGTCACGAATCGTGGGGCAACCCCGACTCGACTCGTCGAGTCCCATTATGGACTCGGCGAGTTGCATCCATGTCAACACTGAAATGACCTTCTGAGGTCAGATCTATTTCTCTAACCTATAGATCTGGCCTTCCCAACCACTATAATCACGTAAAGGTCCGACCTTTACACTCATGCAATGTCCAATAAGCTCTTTTGGGTGAAATAACCTCTAGAATGGCATTCTAGGGTCATATCTCTAATGGAGTAGCAAAAAGCAAGGTAGATAGGACTCTCTGGACCTCTTAAGGTCCATATCTAAGAAGAACTTCACCTTGGGACCTCACATACTTCGAATCCAAGCCAAAGAAGGCATAAGAAAACCCTAGATTCAAGTATATCACCAAATACACGAGATTGAGCACAGATTAGTACCTCTAGCAGCCTCTTCTGATCAAATGGGTGATAGATCTGAGCTCCTCAACCTTCCTTGTTTGTCCTCCTTCCTTCTTTCTTGCAAAATGACACTTAGAATGATGAATTAGCCCTCCTTTTGCACTACAAGCTTTCTCTCTGCTCTCTAGGGTTTCTCAGGGGTGCATCGGCCGCAAATGGAGGCTATAAAGGCCTTTAAATAGGGCACAGACCCCGAGAATTAGGGTTTCACTTTACAGCGCGGACTCGCCGAGTCCACGCATCGACTCGTCGAGTCCTTCATTAAATCAGACAAGAAATGCGCGCTCCTACTCGACGAGTCTGAGCGCCTACTCGCCGAGTCCCTCCATAAAACTCAAGATAAATGAACTTTATAGCATACCTGGACATCCGGATGTTACATACACAAGAGTATAGGGCAAATAGAAGAGAAGTACACATTCGCGACATTTATCACGCCCTTCATGTTGATTTGGTGGAACACTTTTATAGAGCTCATATTCAGCCGCCGATAGAGTATTGTCACGATGATTTGTTTGACGAATCAGACGAGGATTCTTATATGTTCGTCGATAGCGAAGATTCCGATGACGAGAGTGACGTTCAGGAGAATGATGAAGACGATGATTCCGAGTGACGTGTTTTGGTTTTTTTTAAATTAGGATATTAATTATGTTTTCTATGTTGTGGTTTGTTTATTTTTTGTTTGTGTTTGTATTTTTTTTTTTTTTTTTACTTTATGCTCATTTAAATATTAGGTTTAATGTAATTTTTATTTTAATTAATGAAATGCTTTCTATTTTTAATTAAATTTTATGTTTATTATTAATTTAAAAATTATAAATCATAAAAAGAATTAATTTTATTTAAAAAAATAAAAAAACAAATAATGAGGGAAGCTTCCCACTGAATCCTTGGGTTTAGACGAGAGAAAGGAAAACAAGGGAAATAGTATTGTTGCCCACAAAAAATAAGAGAAATTTCTCACCAACACCTTCCGGTCTTATGTGGTAAAAAGGTCATTGAAATCGCATCTATTGGGATGCAATTTCACTTATGGACTGCTATTTTATCATAGGCTGAATGTTATTTTATCGTAGGCTGAATCCATGAACCCATAGTATTTAAGGTGTAAAAAAATTATCATCACTTTTAGACAAATAAAATTGCACTAGTGTTGAATATATAACGTTAAGTATTAGATACTTTTACAATCTCATTTTGATGAAAGAAAATCGTAAATGGCCAGAAAATCGTAATTTTGAGGGTTATATAGGTTATTTCATAATTCATAATTTTTTGAATTTTTTTTAGAAGAATAGCCCAAATTTATATTTTCTCCCTGACAAATCATATGAGGTAATGCAAGTATGCAACTGTGTCATGCTATGCAATTTTCATTCATATTGCATACAAGGATGCAGTGATGATCAATGCTACTGTAGAAAAGAATTAAGTTACAGAAACAGCATGAAGGATAACCATTAATGCATTTAGAAAACTGTTTGTCGATCACAAAACACCAATTTCCCACCTTTCTCACAAAGCCCTTGTTCTCCAATCGAATCAACCATCTTTCCATAGCTGTACGTCAATGGCATCTTCCCCAAAACCCTATGAAACTCTTTTATACAATCTCCTCTCCTTCTTCTATGACCCTTTTTCCTACTACTCAACCCCACCGCCACCTCCTCTCCCGCCGCTCTCAATCCCCGCCCCCGCCGCCTTACACCTTCGTTCCTGGCGTCCCCCCAATCCCTCACCCTTTTAGCCCCGACAAGAACCGGTCCCATACCCGTCTTGTTTGCTGCAACGAAATTCATCAGTATGTCTTCGCAATTCCTCATCTCATCCACGATTGATCTCGCCTGCGCCATTGATTCACCTCCTTCGCAGCTGTACTCGTATAAATACTCCGTTTTCATTAACATGAACTTTGTGAGTAAGATCGAGTAGCGATTGGGGTGGACGGTGTAAATCCATGTACGGCTGGTGAGGTCTAGCTCGTGAGATCTGGCGAACAGCCCCACGAGTTGTTCTGGATTGTTCGAGCGACTCCTCCAGATCTCAAAAGCGAATTGGATCGATTTTGGGTCGACCTCGATGTCGTCGTCGCAGATTAGGACGGCGCGTGTTGAAATCCATGGGCGGGGAAGGAACCGGGCGTTGAGACTAGACGACGGTTGTCGGATAACTGAGATCGGCGCGTCTCCAGGAGACGAGATCGAGAGGTTATGTGAGAGTTCCACTAGGGTTTTTGCGGGCGTTGTAGGGTTTCCCCATAACACAACCACGGCAGCTACAGACGGAGAACTTGAATACACTCCGGTGACTGTCCGCAGGATCGGAATGCGTGATTCCGAGTAGCCGTTAATCAACACCGTGAATTGATCTGATCGGAGAGCTTGTGGGGACGGTAGGCGCGTAAGGTCACAGTAATGATCACCGGAAAGTAACCGGAGGGAGAAAACGATGAAGAGGCGTGACGAAGCGACGGCGATGAAGATGAATATGACTTTACCAGTGGTCATTCTTCATTTATTTCCGAAAGTGACACTAGTAATGAAGTAAATTTACATTTATAAAAAGCAATGAAAAAGGATGGTGGCACTTGCGTAATTTGTTCGCAACTATAAGGTTGAATTTTTGGCTTTGGTGGGTGGTGGGTGTTCTCCATTTTCACCCTTTAAAATCTTTATCCTCAAAGGAGGAAGAAGCAACAAAAATGGCGTTTTTGGGTGTAACCAAGCTGCCATTGATGCCTCTGATTTCTTTGAATTCGAACAGGTTTTCAAAGCCCATCCATTGCACTTCTCTTCAACAACAGGTATATATATTTACATACATAAATGTATGGATTTCGATGGTATTTCATATACCCACATGTTTGATTTCAATTTTCTCCATATCACATGATTTCTTCTGTCTAAAGTATCAAAATTTTGACATTTTGATGTGTTATGTTCTTGATAATCTATGGTTGATCGATTATCCACCCTTGAGTCTTGAATCAAGATTCGTTTTTTGAATATTTTAAGGGTATAAAGATTGATGGGGGCATTGAATGTGAACCTTGTGATGGGAGAGGATGGTTGATTTGTGATTTTTGTAAAGGGCAAAAGACTAATGTGAAATCTGAAAACAATCGTATCTATCGTAGATGTCCATCTTGTAGAGCTGTAAGTAATGTTTTTTTTTTTTTTTTGATCAAACAGTTTGTAGTTATAAAATGGTTTCTGAGTGAGTGGTGTAACCTGTTTGACAGGTTGGGTATGTGTTGTGTTCCAAGTGCAAAGTTTTCAAATGTGTTACTTTCCCTGATCAAAGTGATGGCGAAAGCTGAAACCTTTTGGGATCAATGTTGTTCTTCCATTGTCTTGCGAAAGGTGACAAGATTTGATAAGTAACCTATCAAGATGATTAAAAAGACTCAATTGGTTGGTTTAGCATGTTAGATGCATGTCTTGTTAAGAACTCTTCATTTATAATGTTACAACTTGACCCATTAATGATAGGAAAAAATGGATCCAAATGCAATCAATTCTAAAACCGAAACTCTTATTTTGTTGGTAGTGGTATAATGTTAAAATTGACAATGACAAATGGGAAATTGTAGTCGATTAATGGTCTAACCCCGACTTTTTTTTTTTTGTTGGTTGACATTTTCCCATCGACCTTATAATGAGACATAATGAGATGAATCGTTTGTGTGCTTCTAATTGATTTGGTTGATGTGTATTGAGTGTACACGAGAGCTGCTATAACTCATGGCTAACAAAAGGGTTAGTGATAAAGTGTAATCTAGCTACAATTATGGTCTAGCACACCCTCATACGTGAAGATCATAGCAATGATGAAAATGTCAAAATTTCTGAAGAAGATGGCCAAACAAAATGTAACAATGTCTGATTGGGCATGACCTTTGACCTCCACTCGAGCGAGCCGTGCAAGAAATCAAGAAAAGTTGACACAATATTTCACTTCGTTGAGTGGATTTTCCTACATAATTTGACTTGGTTGAGTGCGACCATAAAGTCGGATTTGAGCCTTTAAATAACCCCATTAGTTCATTATTGTTGCATCTCGACTTTGACCGCAAGGAAACTCAATTTTTATGCGAAGAATCATCGAGAAAGCATTTGGAATCAATGATTTCGTATTTTTCATCGGTTAATTACGCATTACAATTGACTATGGAATCAATGATTTCGTATTTTCCGGTTTTTGTTTTACAGTTGACTATGTGTATTTGATTTTGTCGAATTGAAATTTCAATTTGTTCCTTAATCTGCGTATTCAGTTTTGTTTGAATTAAACTGTTTGAATCTATTCTTTTTTCATGAATGGCCACTTGAATCAGTATATCTCTGGTAAAGTTGGGTGATTTACAGATTCCTTAAACGTTTTTTTTTTTTTTTTTTTTTGAGTGTTCGTTTCCTTTCAACCACATGGCATCAACATGGCCCTCGATGCATTGTGTACATGGATAATTATGCTGACCACATATCACCCTCACCTCCAACCATCATATTGTTTTATATATGAATCTATGAATTGAAATTTAAAATTGGCTTTTTTGGTGCTAATTTTTCTATTTTGCTTCTTTAAATTTGCATTCACCGTCGTGGTCACAAATTAATGTGATGTAAGACAACAAACCATTTCCATTTGCCTTTGATCTTCTCATGGCGATGACATAACCAATAGATAATGTCGTGTTTTGCATCCATTCCATGTGTTTTGAAAAATAAAAATTGTTTATGAATAACCACATATCTAGAACATATTCAGATTAAAAAAAAAACTTTTTACTTTAATAAATGTCACTTATTTACAAGCACAACTATTATAAATAATGGAAAGTTCCAAAGATTTACACAAGCAAACAAGAAATAGTATATATATTTACCGGTCCTTTCGAATTACAAAGTACAAGTTAAGAAATGCAAACATCCAATTTTCCAAACAAAATGGAGAAAATTTATGAATGTGTCATTTAAGGATCCGAGAAGTATCCGCCTATCAAACCAATGAGTGACACCCCACAAACAAACACAAAGGAGAAACCTTTCTTACTTTTCCTATCCTGCAAAAAACAAGTAAATGACTAAAATGTCATCTATTATTGGTAAACCTACAAAAAATGGTTATTAATAGATTTGTAATCATAATAAATGACTAAAATGTCCTTACCAATTCCAACTGAAGGGTCTCTTTAGCTTCAATGATTATACTGTTCTGATAGGTTAGGCTAGAGATGGTGGATTTGACCTACAAAAATATCCGTAATCAGAATAAATTACTAAAATGTCCTCCATTAATTGCAAACCTACATAAAAATTAAATATTAACAACATCATGACTAACCTCTTTGAGTTGATTTTCTAATGCACTTTCCTTCAGTTTCAACTCCTTGAGTTGATTAGACAATCTCAACCTTGTTTCTGGATCCTCCTTCACAATCTTTACAGGCTTAAACTTCGAATTCTTGGGGACATTATTCCCATTAGGATCATCAGATAACTTTGACTCCTCTATGGTCAAACCACTTTTGACTTCCTTAGCATCTTTAATTTGCTGCAAGAAGAGAAGTTGAATTTTATAAAACATATGCGTGGTACTAAAAACTTAAAAAGAAGGCAATACACAAAGCATTATTGAAAATTGTAAATTCATCATACAGAAAAATAATAACAATACTCAAGTCCCATGAAGAGAAACTATGTATCAGTCACCTTATCCACTGAGAAAACATTTTTGTCTCTTTTCACCAAAATATCTTCTTTAATTGAAGATTCGTTAGAAGGTTTATTGTCCAACACTTCGTGTTTGTGTTCATGTGAAACTTCATTAGAAGGTTCTTTCTCCAACAATTTGGGTTTGTGTGTTTCATGTGAAGCTTCATTAAAAGGTTCTTTCTCCAACACTTTGTGTTTGTGCTCTTCATTAGAAGGTTCTTTCTCCAACACTTTATGTTTGTGTTCTTTTAATGAAGCTTCATTAGAAGGTTCTTTTTCCAACACTTTGTGTTTGTGTTCTTTTTTATGTGAAGCTTCATTAAAAGGTTCTTTCTCCAACACTTTGTGTTTGTGCTCTTCATTAGAAGGTTCTTTCTCCAACACTTTATGTTTGTGTTCTTTTAATGAAGCTTCATTAGAAGGTTCTTTTTCCAACACTTTGTGTTTGTGTTCTTTTTTATGTGAAGCTTCATTAGATGGTTCTTTCTCCAACACTTCGTGTTTGTGCTCTTCATTGGAAGGTTCTTTCTCCAACACTCTATGTTTGTGTTCTTTTGATGAAGCTTCATTTGGTGGTTCTTTTTCTAACACTTTGTGTTTTTGTTCTTTATGTGAAGCTTCATTAGAAGGTTCTTTCTCCAACACTTTGTGTTTATGTTCTGTATGTGAAGCTTCATGAGGTAGTTCTTTATCCAACACTTTGTGTTTATGTTCTTTATGTGAATCTTCTTCATTAGAATGTTCTTTCTCCAACACTTTGTGTTTATGTTCTTTAAGTGAATCTTCTTCATTAGCATGTTCTTTCTCCAACTCTTTATCTTTGTGTTCTTCTACTGGTAAATCTTGCTTGCTAACTAGAACAACCCTAAGCTTCTTCTCTTCAACATACTTACCACTGCTTTTGGAGAACTACCAAATACAACAATGAGAGCAATAACAATAAAAATTTGAGTAAAGGACACAATACTTACTAAGTCAACAGTGATATCTTCTTCTTTTGTCCCAGAATCGACAGCTGTGCTTTGAATCAGGAATTTATCCTTGCACTCCACTTCAGATGGATGTGATCTTAGACCTTGCATAGTAACTGCATAACAACAATAAAAGGATAATATTTTATCACTTTTTGAAAGCAAAAGGGATTAGACTTTAGAGTCCACACATACCTGTGAAACTGCATTCTGACTTTGGGCTAATGATGCCTGAATTGGGTCTTACACAAAATCTTTTTGGTGATGTGGTCTTCACCTGCCAAATGAAAATGTTCTATATGTGACCAAAATATAGATTAAAGGAGAATTTAATTTAATTTTATGGATACATTAAGCGAGAATGAATTACCTTAAAAGCAACATACTCATCAGATATGTTGGAGATGTGAACTGAAGAGGTACTTTGTTTCTTGATTTCACCTGAAAAGACAACGAGGAATATTTATTTGGGGAAATCAAATAAGTGAATAGAAAATATAGACTCATGGAGAAGTTAATAAAACAAAGCAATCATGATGATAGCTTTGTGTTATATATAGTGACAAAAGATTACACCAATTTATAAATTAGAGACAGTAATCTATATGTCTGGGCTTACTTAAAGTATATAATCAAACAAAAGAAACAAACATTTAGAACAGGATCATAAATACACAAATCTACAGTATTAACCTCAAATACTAGAATCCCAAATCCCCTATTAATTCTACTAATTAATTAAATACAAACTTAACTATAATGCATACTCACTAAGCCCCAAGGAAACAACTTTTTTTGCTCAAAAAAGGTATAGATTAATAAGTTCATTCTTCACTCTAAGATGTTAATTAACCACGATAAATCACTATGACAGTTAAGTATATAAGTAAACTTTTTTTTTTGTCACTAAACATTGAAAACATTGAGGTTTGATAGATATTACACAAAAAATGAGCAATCACATGCAAAAGTCAATGAAAACAAGAAGAGATCTCAAATTCTCAATGTCGTGTAGGTAGAATTACTAGAAGCTTTGAAAGGTATCATGTAGGTATTTGTTATAGTAGTCAAAATTAAGAAAAATCCATTTTGTAGTAACATGTTATTGTGCTCGTTCTAAGCATTTCATTTAGAATATACATGAGTCTCACACAACCAATTTGGGTGATTTAGGAAGATCTCCTTTCTAACCTAGGATTCCATTGAAGAAAATCATTGATACCCCAAAACTCTAGTGATTCACCTCTTTATGCTTGATCAATGCTTAGCACGCCTAACTAATTTGGGAAAAAAATCCTTGTTTAAGTGGTCTCTAATTGCGGAACAAGCGATGCACTAAATGAAGACATTTGCGAACAAAATTGTAAACAAACACGTCGTTTTTTTCATTGCATATTGAAAACGAAATCTCCTTACATATGAACTTGATTGATGATCCATCGAGTTCCAATAATTTTCCACCCATGTTTCCTTCTTGGCTAAAACCGAGGTTCGTCGAGTTAATCTTTGAATGTATACGCTAATCGCAATCGCAGCATAATCAATCATCCATAAATCCACATCTGTGAAAATTTATTTTGGAAATTTTAGATTCCCCTTCAAGGGGATTCAACCGCACAATTTCTACGAGAATCGACGATATGTATAATATAAATGATCTAATTTTACCAAATTAGAAGAGAATTGAAAGGCATCGTGAGGTAGAGTTGACCCTCAGAAAAGGATTCGACCATCCAGGACTTCATATGATTCATCATATCCGGTGATTCGTCTTTAACCTCTAGAATTTTTGGGTTCCATCTGGGTTTGTTCTTGCTGCATGGTCTCATTTTTTATGTTGGTAGATTTGGTCCTCAACTTTAACGTAACTCCATTCTTAGTTCCTCACATCCTCAACTTAATAGTTTACACCCCTAAACGCCATCTCAATGTACAAATTTTATCGATTTACAATTTAACGAAGCACATTGAAAGGAAATATATATAATGTTTTCGATTGTATATATTTAGTTATTATTTGTTTCTGTACATATTTTACCAATAAATTTATATAAAATTCTTAAAATATCATTACAACCAACAATTAAAAGTTTTATAAATGACTTCTCCATTGGTCAATAAATTTGTGAAGTAAACTAACTTTTTTAATTGAACACATTAAATCATATTGTCCATCTTTAACCAATAAACTTATATAAAATGTTTAAAAAAGCTACGGTTAAATAAAACCAAAACCAAAAAACCGACAAAACCAAGTATTCTAGTGCATAAACTGACTTGAAGTCATAAAATCAAGTATACACACGTTATATTTACACTTTTCTCATTTTAGGATTAACGGCGGTTTTCGTGTATTATAGTGTTATTTTTAGTCTTTTTATGACACATGCATGAATCCATGCACGGATTGTTTTATGGAATACTAATAACATATTTTATACATTTGAAACTTAGTAAGATATACTTTGTATTAATTCAAAATAAAGTATAATAGTCATAAACTAACTAAAACGTTTTTTTTTTTTTTTTTTTTTTTTTTTTTTTTTTTTTTTTTTTTTTTTTTACCATTTGTGAGTGTTTAAGCAAGTTCGAAGCTACTATAATGTATTATACCTCCATACTTAAACTCAAAACATATTAGGAAGTCTTGTACTTGTCTATGACAAGAAAATCTAGTTAGAACATAGCTTTGAAGTTTATTTAATACTTGATGATTTCTATACCGAAAATCAAACATATTTTCGGTATGAATTTGATTCTCGTATCCAAAACAATAAGAATTGAAGAAGAGATTATTTTAATCATAAACATACTTTATGATGTTAAAACCACAAAAGTTTGAAGCTTGCATTCAAGAACTATATTTACTTTTTTTTTTCTATATTTTCTTCTTTTCTGCTTTTATCTCTCTGAATATCTCATCCTTTCAGAATGTCTTTTTGTGTTTTTCTTTATTGGAACGAGCCACAAAGCTCCAAAAATGTTTTTATGATTATGAAGAATGGGATGTATATGTCTCTCCCACATACCTTGTCTCTAACCTCACTTTTTCTCCCTTTCCCCGACTTGTAGAATCGGTTCTCGTGTTTCTCTCTTAAGGATTGAATTTCTTGACAAATACTTGGTTATACCTTCTACAACTCTAAGGTATCATTTGGGATGAATTGAGGATTGTATTAAGGACTTAAAATGATCATGAATAAGCCATGAAACTCTGAGGAACTTTCTATTTCTTCTTCTTTGTCGAACCCTCTCAATTTTGGATACACTCCCCCTCTCTCTTGAGTGGCTGCACAGTCAAGGATTGGCCACGACATAGCGGGCCTAATGGGCCAAACCATGGAAGCCTCAAGATTTGGGCCTATTTAAGCAACATTATGGCTAGGGTTTTGTCTCATTCTCAACCTCCACCCTCAAGAGTGAAACCCTTGTGTATGTGTGTGTGTGTTCTTGGTGCTTTAGTGTGTGTTTCTTGGTGTTTCAAGGCCTTGAGACTTTGGAAGATGAAGGATGTGGCCATTCCTTGTTACTAGAGTTTGATTTTGTTGGGAGCTGATCTTCTAAGCATTTACATGGTTCAGGATTTTGGTTGTTGAGCATGCTTAGATGCCCCCTTTGGGTCTTTGGAGAAGGATTCTTGTAACGATCAAGGTTCAGGTAATTACTCTTTTTCCCCTGGAATGAAGTTTCTTTGCAAAAGGGTCTCTATGTACGCTGGGCGTACATAGGCGTATGCTTAGCGTACTAGGGGAAGTTGGTCGCGGGTGTGCACCACGTACGCGGGGCGTACCAAGCAGTACGCAGGGCGTACGTGGCTCAGGACTTAAACCCTAATATTCGGACTTGTGACCTATTTAAACGTCCTTAAGTCATTTGGACCTTACCCTAACCAGCCTCCATCACTCTCAAACGTCCCTAAAACCCTAAAATTTGTTGGGTGTGCCTCTTGAGCTTGTGAGTGCCTCAAATACCTCCTTTTTGGTGTTCTAGCAAGGAGAAGGAAGTGGAAGCAAGCCTTGGACGTGGAAAAGCTTTTGGATCCTGCATTTGGAGCTCATTGGGAAGCTTGTAGAGGTAAAAGGCTCAAATCTTGCCATCGGTTTTGCTACTTTGAGTTAGGGTTTTGTTATGAAGTCTATTTTTGGTTCTTAGACCCTCTTTTGTGAGTTGTGCAACTCCAGAGACTAGGATTGTTAGATCTAAGCTCCTTAAGCATGCTTGATGCATAAAGTTGCCATCTTGAAGGTTGTATTGAGACCATGCATGAGTCTAAGGTCTCAAATGTGGTCTTAATGGGAGAAATGAAGTATTGGGGACCCATGTGGCATGCAAGGGCATAAAGTTGCCAACTTTATGCCCTATGACATCTTAATAGACTCATATCTGAAGTTGGACGTTGAAATATTAAGCATTAAGCACTTAATAGACTTTTGTGCATGGGTTGGTTGTACGCTGGGCGTAAGGTTGCGTACACAACGCGTACAGCCAAAGGGTCGAGTACGCTAAGCGTACTGATGTGGTACGTTGGGCGTACACACCTCAGAAGAGTTAGGCTTGCAGACTTATTGGGCCCTATTCAGCCTTGGGCATGGTCCCATTTAGAGTTATTGGGCTTTTGTTCTAGTTGGGGCATTGATGTCATGATTGGGCCTTATCGGGCCATGTGGCCCAGTGTAGTTTGGAATTTAATCTTGGGCCCATTAATGTAGGTTATACATTTGGGTTTTAATGGTGGGCCTTACATTAAGATGTTGGGCCTTTGTCTAAGTTGTGACTCAATTCTAATTAGGGTGTTTTGTATATTTGTTCAGTGTGAGATTTTGGGCGAGTAGTCGAGCAGCTTTGTGTTCAACAGACTGAGGTGAGTCTTCTCACTATAACAATGGGTCGAAAGCACCAATTCCGGCCCATTACTTGTGTAACACCTGATTCTTGGTATGTATTTTATTCAAGGATTGTATGTATTTTCTCTGGGACTCGACGAGTTGGTGGCCCAACTCGTCGAGTAGAGACGGGATCCACGAGAAGTTTAAGTGACCTACTCGACGAGTCGGAGACTGACTCGACGAGTAGGTGCTGTTTGAGTGAAACCCTAAATTTGAGGGTTTACACCCTATTTAAACACTTTATCTCAGCCTCCATCGCCCTTATCACTCCCAGAAACCTGTGTAACGAAACCCTAGCCGTTTTTGTGTGTTCTAAGGCCATTTTGGTACATTTGGTGGTTTGTGTAGCTTGGAAAAGAAGAGAGAAGCATGAGAGTTCGAGTTGGGGCTTAGAGATTCAGGGATCTAGTTCCATTTTCAGCTCAATCAAGGTAAAATGCCCATGTCTTGGTCTTCTATGTGTTTATTCATCTTTGGACTTGGGTTTTGGGCACATTTAGGGCTTTTCAAGCCATATTCGGATTTGTGGAGTGTTATATGACGTCTTGACTTCAGATCTGAGTCATTGGAAGGGTCTCATGGCATAAAGGTGCCAACTTTATGGCCATGAGAGCCCCATGCATCTTGTGGATCACTTTTAATGGCCTTTTGAGCCAAAGACCCCTTACATGTGCACCAAGTTGGAAACTTTACGTGTAAAATGAACATTAGGGGATCAGATCTATGGTTTTGATGAGTTAAGACCCATTTAAATCGACTGTATAGTTATGGTCATGGATGGGCTCGACGAGTCGCTCTTGGGACTCGGCGAGTCGCGGTGTAATGACCACCAAATCCTTTTTGCGGATGGAAAAGTTGTTAGGAAGGAAGAGTCCCGTAGATGTTTAGTCATAAAAAGGGACATGGGAATCATGGGACTCGACGAGTAGATGAACAGACTCGGCGAGTCCAAGGCAATCTCCCAATCTTTGAAGATGGACTCGACGAGTTGTTCATACAACTCGGCGAGTCATAGACTGGACACATTCTTATGAGGGAGATGAGCTCGCCGAGTTCAAGGAGGAACTCGACGAGTCGGATGAAGATGGTCCCGATGGTTTGAATGAAGGAGAACCCGTCGAGTTCTTGCTAGACTCGACGAGTAGAGTCGGGGTTGGATCGGGTTAGTGAAGTATGGACTCGACGAGTTGGTAGACCAACTCGGCGAGTCAAGTCAACTGGGTGTTGACTTTGTACAATATTGACTTTGACTGGACTTGAGTTGACCCTGGTTAGGGTTGTATGTTCTGTTTGATGACTTGAGGGTTGTCGGGTAGGGATTGAGGAGTCGAGGAGAGCCGACCTTCACGCCGAGGACAGTTCCGACACTACGCGACATCGAGGTGAGTTACCTTTCAGTAGAAGTGGGTCTAAGGCACCAAGGCCGGCCCACTAGTAGTTGTTTAGCTGAGACGATTGTCTTTGTGATAATTGGTTGGTCTGCTATTGTTTGATATGCGAGTATGCTAGTTTTCTTGATATGTGACTAAGCTAGTTTGCTGTGTTATGTGAGGTAGTATCAGTAGGAGGGGACTAGTCCCCGAATCGGTCGTTAGGACCAACGGGTAGGTCGGACACCCCAGATATGTCTGACAGCATGGTTGAGATATGATGTTATGTGTTAGCAGTAGGGGGTGAAATACTCCCCGTGTTCGGTTGAGAGACCGGAGGGTAGGTCGGCACCCCATAATAGCCTGACATGGGTAGGTCAGCACCCCATAATGGCTTGACATGGGTAGGTCAGCACCCCAGAATGGCTTGACATGGGTAGGTCAGCACCCCAGAATGGCTTGACATGGGTAGGACGGGCGCCCCAAAATTGCCCGGCGGTATGTATGTTATGTGATTGTATGGTATGTGGTATGATGGGGGAACTCACTAAGCTTTGTGCTTACAGTTTTAGTTTTGGTTTCAGGTACCTATTCGTGTAAGGGGAAGGAGCCGGCGGTGTAGCAGCGCATCACACACACATGGTTTCCGCATTGAGTTTTCTGGGAATGTACTCTGATTTATTTTACTTTTGACGATATGATTTTCAGACACATTGTTAAGTTTCTTTTTACAAATGACATGGCGTGGGAAATGTTTTGGTAAACTATGTTGTGAATTACTTAATTAAAAATGAAATTTTTGGGCTTGAAATTTGGGATGTTACAAGTTGGTATCAGAGCCCTAGTTTGAGGGATTCAGACACACCCTCGGGGGTGTTCGGACTCAAACTGAGGGATTAAAAGATTTTTACAAGGAAAATGGTTTTAAAAAAAAAATCTGAGTCAAAGAGTTTTGAGAAAGAACAAGGTGTGTGATGCGTGCGACCGGCCGAGCTCAAGTAAGTTTTCCCCAAGATACCCATACTTGTTAGGATAAGTTATATGATATATGATTCTGAGAAACTGCATGCTAGATTAGGGCTAATGATCTAGGAGGATGTCTTGTATGCCTGATGTATGATTCTGAGAACTGCATGCTAGAATAGGGCTAAGGATCTAGGAAGGATGCCTTATATGCCTGTTGTATGAGCTGTATGCTAGGACTGTTTAGTCTGTAGTAGGATGGCCTGTATAAGTTATGCCTGAATTGGTTACTCAATGCACGAATGCTGCTTGCTTTGTGCTATAGGGGTCCGGGCAAACTTTAACTAAATAGTGAGTGGATATGTAGCAGTATCCGCAAGCTAGTTAGGGAGAGGTGGTAGGGACTCCTAGTGCAACTGACGGCGGAGAGTAGGTCGGAGGGTGCCCTAGGAGAGCCTAGGACGAGATTAGTGGAAAAGGATATTGGTAGAGGGACTTGGTTTGAAGCAATCCTTGAGGAAAGTACGGATAGATGTGGAAGGTAGTATGGGCCCGTATTACTGGAAGCAGAGGATCCGTACTCGAGTCAGGGAGAGCCGAGATGGAACCAGGAAACTTGGAGAGTGTGCGAGACCTATCGAGAGCATGTATGATCCTGGCGTTTATGTGTTTATTTGCAGTATGGCAATCACACGACATGGAGCAGAAGGTTTAGGATCAGGATCAGGCTCGGGTGCAGGATCCGAGTAGGTTGATGACGGGCTACGCGAGTTCATCGCGTCTGAGATCACGAGAGGCATCCTTGAGTCGACCCCGGTTATTTTCGGGTCGATCAAGGAGGGGATTGTGGAGCTGATGGAGGATCGCCTCCGGCCATTCAAGAGTGATCTGGCGTCTAGCCAGACGGGTACGCGCACACTGTCCTTTAAGGACTTCCGAGGGAGTGGTGCGCCGGAATTTCACGGGGTGAAGGACCTCATTGCTGCCAGGAGATGGATCGCAGACATTGAGTCTGCACAGTTGATGAGCTTCTGCCCGGAAGGGTCGAAGGTCCGCTTTGCTGCGGGATGTTTGAGGGATAGAGTCAGAGACTGGTGGGATTCGGTTGGTGACTCGTTGGGAGCCCCAGCCGTCGAGGCTATGACTTGGTCATATTTCGTGACCAGATTCAGGGCTGAGTTTGCGCCAGCTGTGGAGCTTCAGTAGCTGGCCAGGGAGTTTTTGGATATGAGGCAGACGACTGAGACAGTGGCGGAGATCACCGCCAAGTTCAGGGAGAGGGCCTTGTTGGTACCTCAGTATGTGGGGGTTGAGGAGATGCGGAAGACCCGCTACCATGAGATGTCGAGGGATGATATTCGGGAGCATGTCAGCTATTCAGCCTACCTGACCCTGGAGTCCATGATTGCCAGGGCGCGGGAGAGGGAGATCGATTTGGAGCATGTCAGGAAGAGGAAAGCAGAGTCTGAGCAGGTTACAGGGGTTTCGGGGAAGAAACCCAAGGGATCTGACGTTAGGTCGAAGGGCCAGCGGGGCCAGAGCCGCTGCAAGAAATGCGGCAGGCCGCATGAAGGAGCTTGTAGAGCGGAATCGTCAGGCTGCTACAAGTGCGGCAAGACGGGGCACTTTGGCAGGGATTGTACTGCCCCCGCCCCCACAGTGCAGATGTCAGACCTGATTTGCTTCCATTGCAATCAGAGGGGCCATAAGAAGGCTAACTGCCCTAGATTGACAGCAGCATCAGCAGCAGAGCCAGCGGTGGCGCTGACTCCAGCGACAGCGCGGGTTATGGATGGACGGAAGGTCAAGGCAGAGGCTCAGGTGGTGCGGAGCCGAGCATTTCAGTTGACAGCCGAGGAAGCACGCGTTGCACCCAATGTGGTGACGGGTACGATTTCTTTCTTATGCTTTTATGTTATGACGCTGTGATTTTGATATGTTATATGTATGATCTGTTTAGGATCGTTCCATGTGAACAGTATCCCGGTTCAGGTGTTGTTTGATTCGGGTGCTACCCGATCGTTTGTTTCTCTTGCGCTTAGCAAGAAGTTTCCTGAGTCTTCGGGCATGTTGGATTGCCCTCTAGAGGTCGAGATTGCGGACGACCGGTCAGTGCGAGCATCAGAGGTCTACCGAGATTGTGTTTTGCGGCTGTTCGAGGAACGTTATTGTTGGATTAATGTCTAAGTCCATAACTATATTTGGTATGTACTTGACCCGACCCGACATGGTCCATTTGGGTTGCACTTCACCGGCACAATTTATATGGATAGTCTTTTGAGAATAGTATATTTATGATTTATATTAATATATTATAAGTTCTAATATATTAATATGGAATCATATTATTTAATTAGTATTGATCAAGAATTAATTTAGAATTAATTAAGTGATCAAAAAGAACTAATTAAATATGGACTCTTATATATATGGAATGGGCCAAGTTCATTTAGGTTGGGCTAAGCTTTCATGGATGGTCCATGGAGCTTTTAACCCATGGATCCTATGTAAATGAAAGGTCATGGGTATTAGGGTTTACATGGATGTAACCCTAATCCTCCATAATATATAAAGGGGTCCTTGGCTCACAAAATTGGCACAAGTGTGTGAAAATAAGAGTGGGCCGATTTTAGTGTGCATACATATTCTCTCAAGTTCTTCCAAGGTGTTTTGGTGATTTGTGATTCCATTTGAGGCTTCCACACTATTGGGGCTAAGCTCTTAAAGCTTGAAGACACCAAGCTACATCAAAAGGTATGTCATCTAACTAGAACTTTGTAGTATAGGTGCTTCATAATATGCTAGTTAGGATGAAACCTTGGAATAGTTAATATTTGCATGTATAATAGAGAAAACATAGATCCAAGGTTTATAGGGTTGCATGTACACCATAGGAGTGTTAGAATGCTCAAAACCCAACAGTGGTATCAAAGCCATGGGTTGTTTTCTGTTATATTGATGCAAATGTTTTATTTTCAAGTTGAAAAAAAAAGGAAAAAAAACATGACGTTTGTCAAATTTTAAGATAATTACTTGTTTTGTGAAAAACGAATTATTTGTAAAATTTGAATCATTTGTTATATGAGTTGAATTAGGTCAAATTTAGTAAAAGATAAAATGATATGATTACTTTATTAGTTTTAAAAGTTTGATCTAAATGTTTTAAGGAGTTACATATTTTGTCATAAAATTTTGGAGCTCAAAAGTTTTTTTTTAAGTTGTGATCTTGAGGGTTTTTGAAACTTCCATAAGTTATGGATATGAAAGTTTTTTTAAAAAAAAAAAAAAAAATTGATTCAAAGTTTTTATGGAGTTACAAAATTTGGTGTTAATGTTTTAAAGAATTCCATAACTTGTTCTTAAGTTATGGAACATGAAAAATTTCATCATAAAACACCATTAATTCCATAAGTTATGGAATCCAAAGGTTTTCAAGAATTACAAAACTTGCCCTCAAGTTTTGGAATTTGAGAAAAAAAATTTATGAAAAAAAGAATTGAATTCTAAAACTATTGGGTTCATAACTTAAACAATTAATTAAATGGTTTTAATTTTGAGTTTATTAATTGGAATTATGATGTTTTGTTGAATAGTTCAAATTAACTCTTATGGACTTTATTAATAGTTAATTAAAGCGTTTAATTAAAAGAGTATTATTAATCCATAAATATATGGTTTGAGTTTAATTAAATTAAAAGTCTAGTTTAATTAATAGATTAAACCACCAAGTATTTTAAATGTCTAAAATACACCCTTATACTGTTATAATATTAAAAGTTTAATATATTATATGTATAAGAGCAAGTCGTCTTACCATTAGTAGGCCTCATTCACGAAGCCGGTCTATAAGGGGGTATAAGGTTACTGCCTATAAAATGGCAGTTTAATGGGTGTCCACTCTCACTCACCGCTTCCTTGACCGGTGGAGGGTCGTTAGCCGAACAGGTAGGACAAGGACTATAATTCTCCCTTCATTATAAGTATAATGATAAATACTAAGTAACTAAACACTTATAAATTCCCAATCTTAGTTACTTAGGAAAATGTGAATAAGGTGCTAATCCATGAAATTACACTTTGCACTTTGTTTAAGCTGTTAGTGAAGCGTGTGTGGTTAACCGGCACACTAACCTGGACTTAACAAGGTAGGCAAAGGGTAACTTAATGTTTATCATAGTATCGTTGGAGCGTGTGTGGTTAACCGGCACATCGATTGAGGGGTAAATATTAAGGATACCAAGTATATTTGCATGGTTACTTCACACCTTGTTTTGTGATCCTCGGCATCCCAATCACAAAACCTGAAGGGCACACTCGAGATTGAAACATGCCATTGAAAAGTTCAATGAATCTCAAAAGAATCTAGGAGTTTCAAAACCCATTAAAACCTAATAATACATTTCATTTATCTTGGTGGAAATTGATGAATCGTCATTCACCTACCTTCAAATATTTTATAGCTTGGATTACGGCATCCCTCTTCCAAGTTATAAAATAGTTTGTTGGGTCCTAGCCTTAATATATCATATTGGGTGTTATATTAAGGACTTAAATCAACTTTACGTGAATTTCTCCCATTGTTGATGTCTGGTTTAGACAACAATGATCTTCCCAAACCAAGCTTTCCTAATGAATATGACTTCCCGAGTTTGGCTCATGGAAGTCATACTTCTCTTCCTCCACCTCCTCCAATTATTCTCCCTAACCCACAAGTTCAAGGTCACTCAAGCCCTAATGGCAAGCAAGGTCTATGTGTGATCACATCTTAGAGATGAAGTCACATATTGACAAGCCGAGAGAGTTGTGTGTCAAAGTCTTGAGAAAGTTGGATGTTCAATCACTTTCTAAGTCACATAGTGAGTTCCTTTGGGACTACTATGAAACAGACTATGACATGAACCTTAATGATCATATCTATTCGCTTGGTGCTGCTGAATCAGCAATGATTTGGAACGATAGTAAAGCAAATTTGATTAGAAGATCAACTTCCCAAAAACTTTATGGACAGTGACAATGGTGACACTGGAAATCCAGTAAAAGCATTCTCTTCCCAATGGAAAGGGATTGGTCATAGTCAACCCGGTTGACCAAATGGTAAAGAGAAAGGCTAAGTCTGAGATAGTCCCATTACCAAAGGGTCCATATGTTTATTTTGCCAAAGGAAGGGGCGTTGATTGCAAAGCTGCCAAATTTACCTAAGGATGTTAAAGTCAATAAGTTTGACTCTACATCAGGTAGAGCCCATTATCTAACTCTGTGAAGTTCTATTCTGAGATCCTCATTACATGATGTGACTGGGTCACATGTTGATGTTTTAAGAATCAAAGAATAGAGAGAAATCTTAAAGGAAGTATATGCTGATTCTGATCGCGAAGGTGGATTTCGATCGTATCAGAATTTTGAGCAGTTGCTTAAGAAGTTATGATATATTGCTAAGGAATAGATAACAACAATTTTCCATGTGGATTGTAAGGATAAGTTTTTCCGCAAAGTTTTAAAATAAAAGAAAATTGTTTAATTTTATTTATTTGAAGTATCCTTACAATGACATTTGTGGAAAATTGTTGCTTATATGATTCCACTGACAGCAATATTGGAAAATGGATTTGATTCTTTCATTTGTGGTAGTGTCTAAATTTACCAAATCAGGAAAGTTCCTCATCGCCCAAGTTTCAATTAGACCGAAACTTGGAATCATGCAAGTTGAATAGTATGATGAATGAGAACTTTCAAGCATTGGAAAATCAAGACTAATTACTTGTTCACATGGATGTGTGAGTCAAGTGAAGGACTAAAGGGATCGAGTACACATTCTTGTGCACTGGTCATGTCCACCACAAAGCTCGTTAAGACTATTTGATTTACTAAAGTTTAGTAAATATGGTTATACTTACAAGTTTAAGTATAATTCTGAAACATTGGAAAAGTCTCAATGTATGGCAGAACGAATGGGAAGAATCAAATTAGGCAGAAAGATAAAAGTTTCTCAAATCTGAAAAGATGGGAGAGTACTTTAGTTTCATGTTTGTGATCATCTTAATGATTTAGAAATCATATCACAATTAGTCCTCTAAAGGTCATCTTAGTGCATTCTTATGACTAAGAAGAGGAGTCATGAATTGTTGAAATGGTTAGATCAGGAAGATGAGTCATACTTCGTTCCAAAACAATTCTTAGAGTCATACTCCAAGATTGTAACTTGAGTGACATATCTCAAAGAAAGGTTTAAAACACTTGTCAAATGTAAGAGTAAAAGTGTCCTACTCTTGTACATTTGAAATTGGTAAGTTGTGATGTTTTGGATAAAACAAAGACCAACTAAGGCCAATTGTGTGAAGTGTTTGTCTTGATAAAGAATCCGCACTATCTCTTGAATATTTGGCAAGATAGTCTTATATGTCAAGAGGACAGTGGGAGTCTTAAAGATCCTAAAAAGAATTTCAAGAACTAATCAAGAATAAAACCTGAGGTTCTTCACTAGCACACGACTTCAGGTTTATAACCTATCGTGTTGACATATTCTGTGCCCATTCCAGTTAAAGTTGGCTTTGCATAGGAGTTCTGAAAGTTCTCAATTGGTTGCATAACAACTTGGAAGCAATGGCAGACCCTATACTACCAGGTGGCAAGAAGTTAAGATTGCATAAGTTCAGTCCATATGAGTTTGGATTTGTTATTATCCTTGTCTTGTGACTATGGTTTTGACGATTCACATGGATAAGAACACATACACTATAAAATCTAAGGGTCATAAGGTTTCTCTCCGATTCATGAAAATGATGGTGAGGAAACACTTCCACCAAGTAGATTTGAAGCAGATGGAAAAAGGTCTAAACAATTGAGACTATGATTACGACATCCCTTTTCATAGTTCTGAAATTGTTTAGACACACATGCATGCTATCTAAGGAAAGGTGTATGATTTTGATAAAGTTTTATCAAAGCATCTCGTATCAGAAATCTGAACTTTGGTAAGAAAGTCAATAAAGTATTGATTTCTAGAAGTCCAACTGATTTCTGAGTACATGTCAAAGCTAGTAGGAGCATAAGTGTTATGCTAATAATCATCATGTTAGTGGGAGCATGATAATTATTGTTAGTGTTGCAAGTTAGCAATGTTAATTATAGAAAACAAAAGTTTCAATTCGTGAGGCTGCAGGGATTGAAAAAGTTGTTTTGCTATAATTAAGGGAGAGGATATACTTCATTTCAGTTCTAAAGGCTTAGATTGAGACCTTAATCATCTTTAGTCAAGAATATATATATGAATTTCATGTTGGATTGGTTCAACTTAAGGAAATTCTATATATTGCGTTCTTAAAATTCGATTATGATTACGGCATCCCTCTTCATAGTCAAATTTTGAAAACATGGCAAATAAAAATATTGTAGCAAAACACTGGTCTAGAATCATGTCTTTATGTGAGACATCATGAATCGTGTACCATTTGCTTTGGGTACAGGATCGATTGCATGTGCTATAATATTTGTCATTTCTAAATTTTTCCAAATGCCCAGAGGCATTAAGAAGGGAAAAGGTCTAGAATTGGATATGACTAAAATGATTAAGCAATTGTCGAGGACAATCTGAGGTTTACCAAAGATTGGTTGCTCAGGGACAGTTGGAAGTATAATGCTAATTTTGGAAGGACCATATTGACATATTCTGAAAAGAGGCATCTCTTATTCAGAAGTGATAGTCAAAATGAGAATATGGAGTTGTCTCCATAGGTGGAAGTTATCTGTGTAAGATTAGAAAACTTAATGCAAGAAGCATGTCCAAAGCAATGTACTTTGAATATGAGACTTAGTTTCCATGGAGTTGATCTCCATTGGAATACCTTATAATGACTGTTGACAAGTCTTTGTGACTTTGTACATATTCATTACAGGAGGGTCAGTGCATATAAGTTTAAAATCTAAACAGATTTCGATAAATGATAGGAATTTGAAATTCTCACATTTTTCGATAAGGATTTGGGAGTGTGAAATTAGAATCATTGAAATTATGTTCAATTGGTTTATTTCACAAAGTAAGGATCATAGACAAACATAGAGTGCATACTTGGTGTATGGCAAAGCTATTGTTTAAGAAAAACATAGTGTACATGCTTGGAGCATGGGACAACTAGTGTTTTTAATTCAAGTATAAAGTTGATAAAACCGAAACAATGAATAATGAGTAATCAGTATGGTGATAAATAAAAGTGTTTATTTATATTCATAGGGTTTGATACCATATTTGATTCATTTATTCTTGTGTTTCACTTTGCATGTTTTGACTTCCAGAATAACTAAGTCGCTCTTCCTGAATGATTAAGTTATTCAAACCATCCACAGTCGGTCATATGTTGGAAGTAGATATGAATCAAGACTGTCATGGGTTGGTTTGTAGAGGTCCAAGTTGGTGGACAAAGTGGTGCTACAACACTCATGAGTGCTCATAAGTTCTGAGTATTGGATTCAACCCGCGCTCATTTGAATCACTTCATGGATTTTATCACGAGTGATCATGAGACGATAATATCTTATATTCTTCAAACCTAGAGATATGAGTTGTTACTATGAGTTGGTTATACATTGATTGCACGAAAACACATTTGGTAACTCGATGTTATAAAACGTGCCTTTGTGTATGATTCAACAAGTAGTAGAACAAGCCATATGAGTCGAAGTTTATCCATTCCTTTTACCTTTGGGATAAAAGCGATATCTGTGGGCCCCTCGATGATTTAGCGATGACACATGTGAGTGCTTGGCCAAGGCAGGACTGATTTGATTTGTTCAATCAGTCAGTCATCATAAATCGAAAATCGGGAAACAACAAATGGACAGAGAGAATGATTATAATCCATTTCTCAGTCCATATGATATGTAGAATGGAGGAATATATGATCCCTTATCTAATGGATAAGTCAATGACAAGGTCAGAGTTCGACAGCGGCTTTAAGAGCTACGATTGCCAGTTAGGTTTTGAAGTCATACTCAATAATAGTTTTAGACTTATCCAAGTGGGAGAGTGTTGGATTAATGTCTAAGTCCATAACTATATTTGGTATGTACTTGACCCGACCCGGCATGGTCCATTTGGGTTGCACTTCACCGGCACAATTTATATGGATAGTCTTTTGAGAATAGTATATTTATGATTTATATTAATATATTATAAGTTCTAATATATTAATATGGAATCATATTATTTAATTAGTATTGGTCAAGAATTAATTTAGAATTAATTAAGTGATCAAAAAGAACTAATTAAATATGGACTCTTATATATATGGAATGGGCCAAGTTCATTTAGGTTGGGCTAAGCTTTCATGGATGGTCCATGGAGCTTTTAACCCATGGATCCTATGTAAATGAAAGGTCATGGGTATTAGGGTTTACATGGATGTAACCCTAATCCTCCATAATATATAAAGGGGTCCTTGGCTCACAAAATTGGCACAAGTGTGTGAAAATAAGAGTGGGCCGATTTTAGTGTGCATAAATATTCTCTCAAGTTCTTCCAAGGTGTTTTGGTGATTTGTGATTCCATTTGAGGCTTCCACACTATTGGGGCTAAGCTCTTAAAGCTTGAAGACACCAAGCTACATCAAAAGGTATGTCATCTAACTAGAACTTTGTAGTATAGGTGCTTCATAATATGCTAGTTAGGATGAAACCTTGGAATAGTTAATATTTGCATGTATAATAGAGAAAACATAGATCCAAGGTTTATAGGGTTGCATGTACACCATAGGAGTGTTAGAATGCTCAAAACCCAACAGTTATCTGGTAGATCTGGTTCCCATACCTTTGCGGGGGAACAAGGTTATTATTGGTATGGATTGGCTAAGCCCCAATGGGGCAGTGATTGATTGTGTGCAACAGTTGGTGCGGATCAGGACCCCAAATGGGGGAGAGCTGGTGATTCAGGGCGAGAGGCCACAACGAGGACCAGCTTTATGTTCAGCAGCGAGAGCTAGGCTCTACCTTCAACAGGGTTGCGCAGGATTTGTCGCCTATGTTATGGATACCCGGGAGACGGGTAAGGCAACGGTGGGCGATGTGCCCGTGGTACGAGAGTTTGTGGATGTATTCCCCGAGGAATTTCCTGGGATACCTCCGGTGCGGCAGGTAGAGTTCAGGATCGACCTAGTCCCTGGTGCGACTCCGATAGCCAAGGCACCATATCGGTTGGCTCCTCCTGAGATGCAGGAGTTGTCTACACAGTTGCAGGAGCTGTAAGACAAGGGATTCATTAGACCAAGCAGTTCACCCTGGGGAGCCCCGATTCTGTTCGTGAAAAAGAAGGACGGGTCGCATCGGATGTGTATAGACTATAGGGAGCTGAATAAGGTAACGGTGAAGAGCCGTTACCCACTCCCGATGATTGATGACCTCTTTGACCAGCTACAGGGAGCATCTTGGTTCTCCAAGATTGATTTGCGTTCAAGGTATCATCAGATGAGGGTCAGAGAGGAGGATGTGCAGAAGACTGTGTTTCGGACGCGTTATGGTCACTATGAGTTCGTGGTGATGCCTTTCGGGCTCACCAATGCTCCTGCCGCATTCATGGACCTCATGAACCGCGTGTGCAGACCGATGTTGGATCGGTCCGTGATAGTTTTCATCGATGATATCTTGGTTTATTCCAAGACGCGAGAGCAGCATGAGGAGCACTTGCGAGAGGTTTTGGATACTTTGAGTAGGGATGAGCATATGGACCGGGGAACCGGCCGGAACCGGTACCGGAACCGGAACCCGATGGAACCGGTCGGGCCGGGACCGGGACGTTATTTTTGTGGATTTTTGGAACCGGGAACCGGTAGGAACCGGAACCGATATAACCGGAACCGGTAGAACCGGCAAAAACCGGAACCGTATGATGCTATTTTTTGAGGACCGGTTCCAACATTTGAAGACACGACAAGAACCGGTAGGAACCGGGAACCGGTAGAACCGTCGGGCCGGTTCGGTTCGGTTCTTGATTTTGGCCGAAGCCGGTTCCCGGGTAGGGTCCGGTTCGGGCCGGTTCTGTCCGGTTTGTCCTTTTGCTCATCCTTAACTTTGAGGAGGGAGAGCTTGTATGCTAAGTTCTCCAAGTGTGAGTTCTGGTTGCGCGAGGTGCAGTTTCTTGGGGACCTTGTCAACCAAGACGGGATATCGGTGGATCCGGCCAAGGTTGAGGTCGTGATGAGGTGGGAGGTCCCGAGGTCTCCATCCGAGATTCGGAGCTTCCTGGGATTGGCAGGCTACTATCGGAGATTCATTCAGGACTTCTCCAAGATAGTCGTGCCCCTAACCAGGCTGACGAGGAAAGTCGTGGTCTTTCGCTGGGGGCCTGAGCAGCAGGCTGCGTTTGAGACATTGAGACAGAGATTGTGCGAGGCGCCAATCTTAGCCCTACCGGAGGGCATGGAGGATCTTGTTGTATACTGCGACGCGTCCATCTCAGGTTTGGGCGCGGTATTGATGCAGAGGGGGCAAGTTATTGCATACGCTTCGAGGCAGCTGAAGCCTCACGAGGCGAATTATCCGACGCACGATGTGGAGCTGGGGACTGTTGTTTTCGCCCTCAAGATTTGGCGTCATTACCTCTATGGGGTTCGTTGTACCATTTACAAGGACCACAAGAGCCTGAGGTATATCTTGGACCATCCAAATCTGGATATGAGGCAGCGTCGGTGGCTTGATGTGGTGAAGGATAATGATTGTGAGATCCTCTCCCACCCGGGGAAGGCCAATGTCGTGGCCGATGCGCTTAGCCGCAAGGCAGCGCCGATCAGGGACATCTGTCTGAGGATGATAGTTGTGACTCCGCTGTTGGAGCAGATTCGGGAGGCCCAGCAGGAGGCCATGAAGGAGGAACATCGAAAGAGTGAGCGAATTGTGGGTTAGGTTTCCTCCTTCGACTATGGTAGTCGGGGATTGTTGACTCTTCACCGTAGGGTGTGGGTCCCTTATCATGGGGGTGTGCGTCAGGTATTGATGGCAGAGGCACACAAATCCAGGTTCTCTATCCATCCCGGGGCGACGAAGATGTACATGGATCTTCGTCTCGATTATTGGTGGCCCTGTATGAAGAGGGACATAGCCTGGGTTGTGGAGAGGTGTCTGACATGCAGGAAGGTCAAGGCTGAGCACCAGAGACCTCATGGCAAGGTCCAGCCGTTAGATATCCCGCTGTGGAAGTGGGAGGATATTACGATGGACTTCATTACGAAGCTTCCCAGGACCGCACGTGGAGTGAATTCGATTTGGGTCATCGTTGATCGGTTGACCAAGAGCGCCCATTTTATTCCGATTCAGGAGAGTATTTCGGCTGAAAAGTTGGCCGACATCTACATCAGAGAGGTAGTGGCGCGGCACGGGGTGCCAGTTTCAGTGATTTCCGACAGGGATGTGCGGTTCACTTCCAGGTTTTGGAAGAAGTTTCATGACGAGATGGGTACTCGTCTGCATTTTAGCACCGCCTTTCACCCGCAGACGGATGGCCTTAGCGAGCGGACCATCCAGACGCTAGAGGATATGCTGCGGGCATGTGTTTTAGATTTCGGAGGTAGTTGGGATACTTACCTTCCGTTGGCGAAGTTCTCTTATAATAACAGTTATCACGCGAGCATCGACAATCCTCCTTTTGAGATGTTGTATGGGAGGAAGTGCAGGACCCCGATATGCTGGGGAGAGGTCGGACAGAGAGTCATGGGAAGTACCGAAGTGGTACTCAAGACTACGGAGAGGATCCAACAGGTTCGGAGCAGGCTTCAGACTGCTCAGAGTCGGCAGAAAAGTTATGCCGACAAGCGTCGATCGGACCTGGAGTTCCAGGTCGGGGATATGGTGCTCTTGAAGGTGTCGCCTTGGAAGGGCGTCATTCGATTCAGGAAGCGGGGCAAGCTGGGCCCCAGGTACATTGGACCCTTCAGGGTTGTAGCCCGGGTGGGCAAGGTCGCATATAGGCTGGATCTGCCAGCCGAACTCAGTCAGATCCATAGCACTTTTCACGTCTCCCAGCTGCGGAAGTGTCTGGTGGACGATTCGGCAGTGGTGCCTTTAGAGGATATTTGTAACGCCCCGATTCTCAGGTATTGATTTAATGTGTGAGTTTCTTGATTTCAAGGGCTACTCGACGAGTTGATTGCCCTACTCGTCGAGCAGCAGCGGGTTGGTCCACGTATTTTAATGACCTGCTCGCCGAGTCTAAGAAGGGACTCGACGAGTAGGAGCTGGCAGATGAAACCCTAAATCTCGGGATTTTGCACCCTATTTAAAGGATCATTGGCCTCCCCCAGCCTCCCCTTTACTGCTTCTTGTCCCTCTCAAACCCTAATCGAGTGTGTGTGTTCCATTTGTGTATTTTTGAGCTTGGAAGAGGATTTTGTGGAGAAGGGAGCTTGGAGAGCAAGTATTCAGAAGCAAGGAGCTTATGGGATCTGAAATCTACCTTATTGGGCATCTTCTGGAAGGTATAAATCGTTACCCTGACCTCATTTCATTCTAGATCCCCTCTTTGGACAAATTCTAGGGTTTTCATGGTATGAATGGAAGCTATTCTTGTGTGCAAGCTAAGATCTGGAGTTGTAACTTCAGAACTGAGCTCCCTAGGGCTTCTTAATCCATAAAGTTTCCAACTTGTGCAAGAATGAGACTCTCCCAATGTGTAAAGCTCCATTTGAAGCTTAGATTGGTCATTTAGGGCCTTTAGAGCCTTGCATGTGCGTAAAGTTTGCAACTTTACGTAATAAACATGCCTTAGAAGCTTGGATCTGTAATCTGGAACCTTGCCATGGCTTAAAAAGCGTCTGCATGGATGAAGGTCTGTAAGGACTCGACGAGTTGGATGAACAACTCGGCGAGCCCGTTGAAGATGGCCATGAACTTGACGAGTTGGATGAACAACTCGACGAGTCCGTTGAAGATTGCCTTGAAGTTGGCGAGTCGTTCGAAGACTCGGCGAGTCGGCTAGGGTTTCCCCATTTCTTGGACGCATATGAACTCGGCGAGTTAAAGGGGAACTCGACGAGCCAATCAAGGATTTCACGACTTCTCGAGTTCAGGAAGGACTCGACGAGTCGGTGAACTACACTCGACGAGTCAAGTCAACATGGATTGTTGACTTTGACTGTGGACTTTGACTTGGACCAAGGGCTGACCAGTTGACTTCTAAGGGTATTATGGTAATTTGGAGATTTATGAAAAAGGGTTTTATGGTAACTATAGGTGGTGGAGTTCGTGTTGGTGATCCAGGAGTTGAGCTTTCTAGTTTCAGACGTCAGTTGCGAGGTGAGTCATCCTCACTATATCAACAGGGTCTACGGCACCAAGGCCGGCCCTTTATGATTTACATCCTGGGTTAGGATGGTTGCTATGACCATTGCTATGCTAGAATTCATCCTGGTTAAGGATGGTTGCTATGTTAGGTTTCATCCTGGTTTAGGATGGTTGCTATGCTAGAGATCGGTTAGATCGGTATCCTGGTTATAGAATGGTTGCTATGATTAGTGATCTGTTAGATCTGCATGTTTACTTGTTTATATAGATGTGCATATGTTTGTTGGTTTTGGGGAAAGGGTTGAGGCAGGTCCTGCTGTGTGCAGTAGGCCAAGACACCCTGGGCGGACCGGGTAGACTGCAGGCCCGGGCCGGGCAAATCTAGTCAAGCCGAAGGCCCAGCGAGCGGTCTGGATAGGCTGAAGGCCCCGAGGAGGGCGGTCCAGACGTGTCGAGGGCTCGGAGAGCGGTCCAGATAGACTAAGGACCGGGATTCGGTCCAGTCAGACTTATGGCTCATTACGCATGTTGTATTGTTTGCTATTATGTTTATATGATATGATATGGTTATATCTGTATGGCGTTGGTATTTTGGGGGTAACTCACTAAGCTTTCGGGCTTACAGTTTCAGTTTATTGTTTCAGGTACATCAGGGGATCGCGGCAAGGCGAAGGCATGATCGTACAACTCCTCATATTATATTTATGTTTCTAGGAATACTCTGATAAATAATATTTTGAACAAGTTGTAATGTTTTGATGAACTTGACATGTTTTAAAAAGTTTAAATTGGTTCGAAATTTTTGGGTGTTACAAGTTGGTATCAGAGCCTTGGTTTGAGTGAATTGGAGGAACATTCGTGTGAATCCAGTCTCAAATCAAGGAAAGATTTTCAAAATGGTTTTAAATGGTTTTCAAAATAAGTAAAGGAGGATGCAGGGTGTACGATCAGCCGGAGCCAGTAAGTAGACCCCAAAATACCATACAGTTATTTGATTATGTGATATGTTAGAACATCATGCTAGTACTAGGCTAGGGATCTTAAGGAATTACATGATAAAATTGCCTGATTACATGATGCCTGCTAGCCTAGGGTTTCCCTTATATGAAATTGACATCATTACTGGAGTTGCTTAGTGTATGCATCACGGTTATACATAATTAAGATCTTATAGCCTGAGAATGTTTGATTTGGCCTTATGTTCTGTTCTTGTTTGATTGGGAGCTTAGGGTAGGATTGGATATTCGAAAGTCTATAGGGTCCAACGTTATGTGTGGCTAGCATACACTAGCGCTTCAGGGTTGGTGGAAGTTTCATGAATGGATAGGTTGTTTGGGATGAGTCCGCTGACTACGAGGCAATTAGCCTTCCTTTAGGAGTGAGGCTTGAGTGTTCGCTATGATTATGTGTATTGTTAGGGCGTTGTGATGATACTTGGGACAAATATGGGTAGGCTTGGAAGGTAGTATGGGCCCGTACTACTGAAAGCACAGGACCCATACGCATAGCAAGGAAGTCACAACCCCTAGGGTTTCGTCGGGAGTTGGTTCCCAGTTGATGATATATGGTCCACTAGCATGGCCTAGACAGCTCCGGCGCGCCAGCCCCGCCTGGCGCTCCTTTGCCAGCCTTGCTGGGGACTCTCCCGCCGGCCTGGCCTGGCTCTCCCTTGCCAGCCCTGCTGGGGACTCTCCTGCCGGCCTAGCCTGGCGCTCCCTCGCCTGACACTCCCTTGCCATCCCTTCCTGGGGCGCGCCCGCCACCCCCTCCCGGCGCCTCCGGGCGGCCTTGCCCAGCTCCTTGCTAGCTGGGCCTAAATTGGGCTGGCCCAAGGCCTGACCTAATTTCCCTTGACCTAATTGCCCCCTATATAATGAATAGTATCTCCTCCATGGAGGGGGACCTTCCCCTTGGCTCAGCCGCCGCCCTATACTCCGGCCGGGTAGCTCAGCCGCCACCCGCCGCCGTCAGCCACCATACACCACCACTAGCACCAAGATGGTTCTCTCCAGCTATGGAGGACCATCTCAGATCTTCTAGCTGATTTAACTTGACCGTCGGAGCCCGCTCCCGGGGCACAGTCCCTAGGTCGGCTCTAACGCGTCTCTCTGATTGTGACTAGCAGATCTCCGCCGCAGCAGAAGACCAGAAGAGCCGCCGGAGGTTTATGTCGCATCATTTGGCGCCATCCCGGACTTGAACAAGCAGCCATCACCTTGTTCTTTCTAGATCTGTTCAGATCTGTTGAGTTCCACATCAAGTTTTCTCAGATCTGTCCATTCTCACCCCTCATTTGATCAGATCTGTTCGGTTCTTGGGAAGATCTTTTCAGATCTGGCTAACCATCGTTTAGATCTCAAGATTTACTTCATTTTCAGATCAACTCTAGATCTATTTTCGTTCTCAAGCTCAGATCTGTAGATCTGTTTTCGTCTTGAAACTTAGATCCCAAGATCTGTTGAGTTTTTAACTCATCTGAAAAGTTATGAAGTTTGCAAAGACATTTTAGATCTATCAACGTTTTTAGCTCAGATCTCTAGATCTGTATGTTTTTGTTCACTTAATCATCTCTCAAGTTCAAAAAACACCAGTTAAGACCCGTTTTCACTTATATTTTCGGGGATAAAGGAGGATTTTTGCGAGATTTCCTCCATTTTTGTTCATATTTTGGTGTTTTATGGAACCAACTTGAGAGTTGAAGAACTTTTTGGTAGATATTTACTTTGTTTTCAGTTTATGTTGCAAAGAAATCACCTTCAGTCTATAATTTTCTTTGCAAGACTTCTTTGAAGTTGTTTGCCTGGTGTTTCTTTTCAAAAATTTAGAGAAAGAAAACGAAAAAATTTTCAGATTTGTTCCTTGTTCATGTTCTTGTTGAACAAGTTGAAAAGAGAACGAAAATTTATCAGATCTTCTTGGTTTTTCCAAGATCTGTCCAAGTTTGCTTCACAAATTTTTGAATCTGTAGATCCATTTCGTTTTTAGTTCAGATCTATGGATCTATATGATTTTCTTCACTCAAATACTCCCCAAACTTGCAAAAACCTTCTTAAATCCGTTTTTGTTTTCATTTTGGGGGTTTGTTGAACAATTTCAGAAGAAAATAAAATTTTATGAGTTTCTACCTCATTTTAGTGCATTAATTTTCCAAAAATGGTTTTCTGGTTAAGATTTTATGTGATAATTTCAATACATGCATCAGCTGTTTGTAAGCACAGTTGGGATGTTTGTACATTTCAAAAAAAAAATCTGAGTTTTTTCCTTTTGTTCATATTTTTGGTGTTTATCTCCAAAAATTTAGAGAAGGAAAACGAAAATCTTTTCAGATATGTTCCTTTCCTTATGTTTTGATGGTTTGTTGAGCAAACTGAAAAGAAAAGAAAGTTTTATGAGGAGTGAGCCTCATCAGATTTCGTTTTTGTTTATATCTTGAGGTTTCTCAGCAAGTCTGAGAAGAAAAGAAATTTTTTATGAATTTTTTAAACATCTCTAGCCCATATTACAAGTAGATCGTTTTTATCTAGAGATTTTCTGTTTATACCTTCCATTCTTGAAACAGCTGTTTGTAAGCACAGCTGTGTTGGTTGTACATCTCCACAAAAAAATTTTAAAGGTCTTTGTTCATATCTTAATATGTTCCTCAGTAACCTTTTAAAAAAAAAAAAAAAAAAAAGAGGCTTTTAAGAGTTGTGCCCATATTTTGATGGTTTTGCTCAATCTTGAAAAAAAA
Organism: Lactuca virosa; assembly: GCF_052849685.1. Taxonomy (NCBI): domain Eukaryota; kingdom Viridiplantae; phylum Streptophyta; class Magnoliopsida; order Asterales; family Asteraceae; genus Lactuca; species Lactuca virosa. The sequence goes on along the minus strand of NC_136428.1, from coordinate 56,498,963 downwards.
ATTCTTATGATTGTTTACCATCCATGTCAGCTCATATATTATGAAAAGTTTGTTTCAGTAATGATTTACAGATACGAGTTTGTTTAAATTTTGCTGTAATGCTTATACATTTCAAAATATTGGTAAAAGTCACTTTTATCCATGGATTTACCATTTTAGTTAATGGTTTTAAAGAAAAAAAGAGTGGAGAGGAGTTCTACTAAAAGAGCAGCTCTGTAAAAAGAGATTTATACAAAAGTAAGAGATCGTACAACAAAAAAGAAGAGGAGATATTTTTACAGTTCACATTTATAGCAGACTATACAAAATATTAGACTATACAAAATATTAATGAGTTGTGAATTCTAATCTACAATCGACAAAAGAAGAAAAAAAGAGAGTAATTGGTGTATCCAGTGCACACCACGGACCAAAGCACAAAAGCAATTGCAGTGGGACCCGCCTGGTCCAATTCTCGACATAAACAAAGTCAAATCTACATCCTGCCCTACCATTTGCTGATACTCTTCTAATTCTAAAAAGTGTGTGGGCCCCACACGGTCAAGAAGGTTGGCAAAAAAAAAAAAAAAATAATCAAAGGGAGGGCCCCTCATGGTTACCTCCTTTGAAACACCACGAATCCACACCTGTTTTCTTCGTGTTTCCGCCTGCAATAATCCTCCGAGCACCACTGATTACTTCCGGATCCAATGAGTAGAACCTGATCACTACCGTCGATCATCTCCGGCCATCCGACAACAGCACTGACAACGAATTGTAGCCTTTGTTTTCTTGAACCCTCGCTGTCGGCCTGAGCTACTACCGACCTCGCCGCCGGTCACAAGCACAAACATCAGATAGCCTACTGAGCACCACCAGTTGGAAAATTACCAACCATGATGTGCTAGTTTCGCTTCCTAAAGCCACCGCCGGTAAAAGAAACCAAAGCAGCAACCCCGACCCCCTGTGCCAACAGCTACCGTCACAGGTCGATCCCGACTGCCTGCCGCCACCCTGCTTCCTCATCCGAGCAGTCTGTCGGCGATACCAATTGGCAGCAGCCTCAACGTCACAATCATCGCCACTGATCCACCTGCTGAGTCTAAACGATAACAACCCCCAACGTCGGTCGCAGTCAGCACCACGATACCCACAGTCGAGCTCTGTACCTCCGATTGTCGACGATTACATGAAGATAAGCTTTGTGGGAACAACAAATTGCAACTTTTGTCTTGTTGAATCGACACCACCAATGGAAGCACCACCAGTCAACCGTGTCTTAGAGCACCGGTCGCCGATCGTCACCTGTTGCTTCGTCACCATGGTGCACCGTCAGTCACTCGTCAATCCATACAGTTTTCGAGCACTCTTCACAGACGAACTCGCAGCTCCGCTTCCCTTCTATAGTCGGCACTCCCTGGTGAGGAATAAAACAAAGAAGCCACTTAGCCACCCCCAAAAGCCAATCGCCGGTGCTTCTTGCTGTGGCAAATCCCTGAAATTGAAACGGCGTTGTTGCTTCAAAGATGAAGAGGGGGTGGGCCCATGTGGTATCTCTCCTTGGTTTTAGCCTAATAAGTTCAACAAAAATGGAGAAATGGAAAGGACTTGGGCCTACAAAACGGACTCCCACTCATTTTATTGGATCTCTTTCAAAAAAAAAAAAAGTTACTGTGAAATCTAAGAACTTAATCGCCATCGTTTTTCTTTTGAGGGGTTCTCTCTCAACAAATCACAAGTGTAAGCCTGTAAGGAAGCAGAAGACAAAAACTTCCAAGAGGAAAAAGAGAAAAAAAAAAAAAAGAGAAGCACGCGAATCGCTAAGCACGAACAGTTAGAGATTTTCCTTTTTTCAATATTAAGGAAAGAATGACAGGCCCACGTATGATAAGCTTTGAACATCTAATACAAAAAATAATGAGCCATTCTCGTGCGATTAATTCGCTTAAAAAAATGAATGAGCACTTGGGCTGATATTTACAAATGGGCTACCGATTCCGATCTGGGCTAATTCAACAATGATAAATATCCAAAATAAAAAACCAAGAGCTTGTGTACTACAGTTCCGCCAGCAGAATCCAATTTCACAAGTTGCGCTTGTAGTCCAAAGTCTAGAGGTGGGCAAAAGAACCGGTTCAAATCAATCCAGGAAAAATGCACATGAACCTAACATGTCCTTAACCTGTCCTGGACCAATCAGTCCTTTAGCAGTCTAGCTGAAACTTTGACTCGGTCCTTAAAGACTGCATATGTGGCAGTCCAACACAGTTCCTAGATTGGTCCAAAAATGAACCGATTCATAAACAAATGATTTTGGTAGCCCAATTAAGCATAGGCACCTAACTCTCATTTGTTTTACTTTTCTTTTGTGATTTGGAGCAGCGGCCTTCTTTCCCATTTTATAATGTTTTCACTTTCCCATTCTTATTTGATACACCGATGCGGGACAAATTCAAACTTTGCTTTTAGTATTTATTTTTATTCAACCAACTAATAAGTAATGAAAATTAGCTACTGGCTAGAAAATAGAAATGCAAAATTGTTTTTTGCTGATTTGTTTTGGGCAATAAATATAATGCAACCACTAGAATTGTCAAACGGCTATAATCTTCTTTTTTGCTGATATTTTATACTTCTAAATACCCTATAAATATTCATCATATCCAACCATTTTTCTCACCTCAAATTCTCTCCTTCTCAAAATGTCTCCGGATTTACACTACAAAAGCTTGAATCCAATTTTTAAGTTTTATATATTAATGATATGTTGAAGTTATATGTGTATTTATGAAGTTATGAAATGTTAAAATTATTATATATGTACTTGATGGATGATGATTTAAAATGTTATGAAATGTAGCGAAATATTTTGGAAAAATTGAAGTCGGACCCGAAAAAATTTGAAACCGAACCGAAAAAAGACCCGTATCGGACTAGTTTAGAGTGAAACCAATCCGAAAAAAGACCAATCCAAAAAAGGACGGGACCGAAAAAGGACCGACCAAGAACCGATTGGGACCGGTCTAAAAAGGATCGGTCCAAAAAAAGACCGATCCAAAAAAAAAAGACCGACTTAGGACCGATCTAGGACCGATTCAGGACCGATTTCTGTGCACCTTGGGTCCAAACCACTCAACATTTCAAAAGAATTAATAATAAATAAATAAATATAGAAATGGAATTGGGCTGGTTGTATGTGGGCCCCAACAAAAGCAAAATGCGATTTGGTTTTCCTCACTAAAATTGGGCTTCTCATAGTTAATCTTGGACTCCTACCAAGTAGCTCCAACAAACCTATTTTTGGGCTTCCATCAAATTAGCATTTTGTTATATTGGGCCACATCAACAAAACATGGGTCAATTTTACAAGACAAGAATTAGCAATTTAATACTCGCGCATCGCAAGCTCCGCTCAACAGAATGCGTTGCAACCTTACCTCTCGCGACATCTTCAAAAAAAAAGGGGGGGGAGGGAGAAGAGTAGTATGCTACAACTACTAGTCCATGAAGCATTTTAGAATGCGATCGCGATAGAAAGGCTCAAGGTCTACTTTCTCTCCTTTCTCAAGTAAATTAATATCATTTATATATTATCTCCATTTAGTAAAAACTAAAATATTTACTAAAGCTTTGTTATGACAATCATGACATGCATTTACCTTCAGAGACTTAAGGTATTTATAAAAAAATATTAATCTACTATGCATAGTAGAAAAACTTTTTGCTACAACATTTTATTTTCACATGCAAAGATGCCATGTTTTCATAACTGAATTGGCAAACAGTTTTTGATTTAATCAAACCATTTTGTCGTTGTTGGTTTGTAACTACTAATCGCAGGCCACACAAACATTTTATTTCACATAAACAAGAAGTTTTCCTTACAAGCTTACAAAGTCACATGTTGTAAACAACTCCTAAAACTACATGCTTACATGTTTTAATTGCCATTACCACGCATTATGGAATTAGATAACTTACTATTATTGTTTACAATGGCATGTACAAACGAATGAGGCTCGAACGTGCATACACAAGCCAATGTCATATATTCGTTCGTTCTCACTCATCACATTTTCAAAAAGGGGGAGTAGAGGGGATAGCACGACACTACAGAAGTGTTATTCCAAGCAGGGAGTTGAACTACATAACAAGCGGACATGGTATATGGTCATGCATTCCCAGGAAGACATTAGTGTTATGGATGAAAGAGCAGTCGTAAAGCTTACTTCTAGGCGGTTGCGCTTCTGGGATCCCAACAACCATGATGATTAGCCTTTGGTAGTCTCTTTTCCTAGCCCTCGGTAACCGCGCTGCATGGATATTAGCAGTCGTGTCGACCAACTTCAGTCAGTCTCGCTACTCAGCTCTCACCATTCACATTGACCGGCCCTCGTAGTCTCACTGCTCAGCTCCTGGCAGTTGCACTACTTGGATCTCAACAGTAGCACAGCTCGGCCCTCAGCAGCCATGTGACCCAGCTTAGTAGCCGCAAATCCCAGTCATCACCAGTTACGTTGTCTGACTCCCAGCAATCGCGCCAGCCGCGCTACCCTACTTTTGTCAGCACTTGTGTCACTTAGCCCTTCCCACTTCCCAGCAGCTATGTTGCCCAGCTTCCAACAACTATGCATCCATTTTTCCCTTCCTTCGCCTCCTTTGAAAAAGGGGGGGGGGAGAGAAGGGTTGGTATAACACTATGCAGAAGTGATTTTCATTCCAAAAGGGCAGAGTTAAAGTATACGAAGAGCTAATACTTCATGATAGTGCATCCCCAAGGTGACGTTGGTATTCTGGATTGAAGGAGCAGCCTCGTAGTTCAACGCTCGGGAGTCTTGCGCCCAGCTCTCAGTAGTCATGCTGCTCACCCATCACTAGCAGCTCGCTTCCCAGCCCTCAGTGGCCTTATTTCTCAACTCTCGACAACATTCTCACTACACACCTCTTGACATCAGCTCCACTGTCCAGCTCTCAGTTTCCTTACAACGTAGCTCTCGATAAGTAGCCCCGCTGCATGGCTCTCGACAAAATCATTAGAAGACGGGGTACTAATCATCACCACAACTAATAATGTTGCAGAGCAACAGGTACCATCACACTCTAGCCCAGATTGATCACCTGGGCCAAATACATAGATTGCCAGCCGTTGCGCCCAATCATGCAGGGTTCAACATCCTTGCCTTGAGTCGTCTGGCTTCTCGGCCTTATGCAAAAGTGATTTTTATTCTGAAGAGGCAGAGTTGAGGTGCATGAGGAGCTGATGCTATGCATGATAGTGCGCTTCTGAGGGGACGTTAATATTTTGGATTGAAAGAGCAGCCTCGTGTTTCAACCCTCAGTAGTCTCATTACCCAGCTCTCAGTGGTCATGTTGTTCATCCATCGCTAGCAGCTTGATGCTCAGTTCCCAACAGCCTATTAACCTGCTCTCGATGGTATCCTCACTACGCACCGCTTGACAACAGCTATATTATACAACACTAAGTAGCACCGCCGCATAGCCCTCGACAGACAGCCAAGACAGCGAGGCACCAATCACCACTACAACTAATGACGCAGCAAAGCATCATGCGTCATTACACTTCAACCCGAACTGATCACCCGGTCTAGACACAAAAGATTGCATGTTGTTGCGCCCAATCGTACAAGGTTTAGCATCCTTGCCTTGGGTCGCCTGGCATCTCAGCCTGACTCCATTATATGAACTCGGCGATTTAAAGGGGAACTCGACGAGCCAATCAAGGATTTCACGACTTCTCGAGTTCAGGAAGGACTCGACGAGTCGGTGAACTACACTCGACGAGTCAAGTCAACATGGATTGTTGACTTTGACTGTGGACTTTGACTTGGACCAAGGGATGACCAGTTGACTTCTAAGGGTATTCTGGTAATTTGGAGATTTATGAGAAAGGGTTTTATGGTAACTATAGGTGGTGAAGTTCGTGTTGGTGATCCGGGAGTTGAGCTTTGTAGTTTCAGACGTCTGTTGCGAGGTGAGTCGTCCTCACTATATCAACAGGGTCTACGGCACCAAGGCTGGCCCTTTATGATTTACATCCTGGGTTAGGATGGTTGCTATGGCCATTGCTATGCTAGAATTCATCCTGGTTAAGGACGGTTGCTATGTTAGGTTTCATCCTGGTTTAGGATGGTTGCTATGCTAGAGATCGGTTAGATCGGTATCCTGGTTATAGAATGGTTGCTATGATTAGTGATATGTTAGATCTGCATGTTTACCTGTTTATATAGATGTGCATATGTTTGTTGGTTTGGGGAAAGGGTTGAGGCAGGTCCTGCTGTGTGCAGTAGGCCAAGACACCCTGGGCGGACCGGGTAGACTGCAGGCCCGGGCCGGGCAAATCTAGTCAGGCCGAAGGCCCAGCGAGCGGTCCGGATAGGCTGAAGGCCCCGAGGAGGGCGGTCCAGACATGTCGAGGGCTCGGAGAGCGGTCCAGATAGACTGAGGACCGGGATTCGGTCCAGTCAGACTGATGGCTCATTACGCATGATGTATTGTTTGTTATTATGTTTATATGATATGATATGGTTATATATGTATGGCGTTGGTATTTTGGGGGTAACTCACTAAGCTTTCGGGCTTACAGTTTCAGTTTATTGTTTCAGGTACATCAGGGGATCGCGGCAAGGCGAAGGCATGATCGTACAGCTCCTCATATTATATTTATGTTTCTGGGAATACTCTGATAAATAATATTTTGAACAAGTTGTAATGCTTTGATGAACTTGACATGTTTTAAAAAGTTTAAATTGGTTCGAAATTTTTGGGTGTTACAATATTCAGGTTGATGACAGCCTGAATTACATCGAGCGGCCAGTGGCAATCCTTGACAAGAAGTCAAGGGATCTGAGGAACAAGAGAGTGGAGTTGGTAAAGGTGCAGTGGCAGCACCGCAAGGGATCAGAGTGGACATGGGAGCCGGAGGACGAGATGAGGGAGCATTACCCCGAGCTTTTTCCGGATTCAGTGGCAGACTTCGAGGACGAAGTCTAAAATAAGTGGGGGAGATTTGTAACACTTGATTCCTGGTATGTATTTTATTCAAGGATTGTGTGTATTTTCTCTGGGACTCGACGAGTTGGTGGCCCAACTCGTCGAGTAGAGGCAGGATCCGCAGGAAGTTTAAGTGACCTACTCGACGAGTCGGAGACTGACTCGACGAGTAGGTGTTGTTTGAGTGAAACCCTAAATTTGAGGGTTTGCACCCTATTTAAACACTTTATCTCAGCCTCCATCGCCCTTATCACTCCCAGAAACCTGTGTAACGAAACCCTAGCCATTTTTGTGTGTTCTAAGGCCATTTTGGTATATTTGGTGGTTTGTGTAGCTTGGAAAAGAAGAGAGAAGCTTGAGAGTTCGAGTTGGGGCTTAGAGATTCAGGGATCTAGTTCCATTTTCAGCTCAATCAAGGTAAAATGCCCCTGTCTTGGTCTTCTATGTGTTTATTCATCTTTGGACTTGGGTTTTGGGCACATTTAGGGCTTTCCAAGCCATATTCGGATTTGTGGAGTGTTATATGAGGTCTTGACTTCAGATTTGAGTCATTGGAAGGGTCTCATGGCATAAAGGTGCCAACTTTATGGCCATGAGAGCCCCATGCATCTTGTGGATCACTTTTAATGGCCTTTTGAGCCAAAGACCCCTTGCATGTGCACCAAGTTGGAAACTTTACGTGTAAAATGGACATTAGGGGACCAGATCTATGGTTTTGATGAGTTAAGACCCATTTAAATCGACTGTATAGTTATGGTCATGGATGGGCTCGACGAGTTGCTCTTGGGACTCGGCGAGTCGCGGTGTAATGACCACCAAATCCTTTCTGCGGATGGAATAGTTGTTAGGAAGGAAGAGTCCCGTAGATGTTTAGTCATAAAAAGGGATCTGGGAATCATGGGACTCGACGAGTGGATGAACAGACTCGGCGAGTCCAAGGCAATCTCCCAATCTTTGAAGATGGACTCGACGAGTTGTTCATACAACTCGGCGAGTCATTGAATGGACACATTCTTATGAGGGAGATGAGCTCGCCGAGTTCAAGGAGGAACTCGACGAGTCGGATGAAGATGGTCCCGATGGTTTGAATGAAGGAGACCCCGTCGAGTTCTTGCTAAACTCGACGAGTAGAGTCGGGGTTGGATCGGGTTAGTGAAGTATGGACTCGATGAGTTGGTAGACCAACTCGGCGAGTCAAGTCAACTGGGTGTTGACTTTGTACAATATTGACTTTGACTGGACTTGAGTTGACCCTGGTTAGGGTTGTATGTTCTGTTTGATGACTTGAGGGTTGTCGTGTAGGGATTGAGGAGTCGAGGAGAGCCGACCTTCACGCCGAGGACAGTTCCGACACTACGCGACATCGAGGTGAGTTACCTTCCAGTAGAAGTGGGTCTAAGGCACCAAGGTTTAGCTGAGACGATTGTCTTTGTGATAATTGGCTGGTCTGCTATTGTTTGATATGCGAGTATGCTAGTTTTCTTGATATGTGACTAAGCTAGTTTGCTGTGTTATGTGAGGTAGTATCAGTAGGAGGGGACTAGTCCCCGAATCGGTCGTTAGGACCAACGGGTAGGTCGGACACCCCAGATATGTCTGACAGCATGAGTGAGATATGATGTTATGTGTTAACAGTAGGGGGTGAAATAGTCCTCGTGTTCGGTTGAGACCGCAGGGTAAGTCGGCACCCCAGAATAGCCTGACATGGGTAGGTCAGCACCCCATAATGGCTTGACATGGGTAGGTCAGCACCCCAGAATGGCTTGACATTGGTAGGTCAGCACCCCAGAATGGCTTGACATGGGTAGGACGGGCGCCCCAGAATTGCCCGACAGTATGTATGTTATGTGATTGTATGGTATGTGGTATGATGGGGGAACTCACTAAGCTTTGTGCTTACAGTTTTAGTTTTGGTTTCAGGTATCTCTTCATCTAAGGGGAAGGAGTCGGCGGTGTAGCAGCGCATCACACACACATGGTTTCCGCATTGAGTTTTTTGGGAATGTACTCTGATTTATTTTACTTTTGACGATATGATTTTTAGACACATTGTTAAGTTTCTTTTTACAAATGACATGGCATGGGAAATGTTTTGGTAAACTATGTTGTGAATTACTTAATTAAAAATGAAATTTTTGGGCTTGAAATTTGGGATGTTACAACTTGATGTGAAATCTCTATAAATGATTATGCAATGGTCTGTAATTTGGTGTGTATTGATTTACATGAAGACCATGGGGGAGCCCATGGCACCTGGTAAGACCATGAGGGGGAGCCCATGACACTTGGGTATAAGACCATGGGGGTAGCCCATGGCATCCCGGTTGAAGACTATGGAGGGAGTTCATGGCAGTTTTATGCGTATATGTGCATGACATTATATGATTATGTGATTTGTGTATTTTGGGAAACTCACTAAGCGTGTGCTTACAGTTTTGTTGGGTGTTTCAGGTGCTTCTGGTTCTAAGAGCAAGAGTTTGGCTTGATGGCGCAACGTGCACTCTCCAGTATTCCGCACTAGTTGTTTTGGATACTCTGGTCTTTTGAACAATATGTTATGTATTGAAATTTTGGATAACAAATATGAATGTGATTTCTAAGTATCAAATGAAAAATTTTACCTAAGTTTTTTGGGCTGTTACAATTCTTGGAGTCTTGAGCTACTCCAAGACCTTGGTTCGAATGGGTATTGGTTTCTCGACCTTTTGGTCTATAAAGTTGAGTTCTTACACTCAACTCAACCATGCATTAGTATTTTAGGTTATTTTGGTCTCATTTGGTGTTAGGGTTTAAGATCTAGGTCATTAGAGGTACAATTCCAAAAATAATTCTTTTGTCAAACTGTATCTGTTACCTTATCCTTCTCGAGGAAGGGCACATCCATTAGAGCAAGAGGATACGAATTCATCAACCAAGTAAAGGGTATTCCAATTAATACCCCATTTGTTGAAGCATAAGAAAATAAGGGATGTCACAATTGAGGTAATCATCGTGTGCTACCAACGACCAAACCTAAAACATGTTTATTTCTCCCTTCTTCTTTTAATATGATCATGGTTTTTTTTTTTTCTGATGCATGAAATGTTGTAGAGGTTTAAGGGTGTTGTCTCTCGACCGCTAAGGGTTTTGCCCCTTTAGAGGTGCAAGGGCACGAACCCTTTGTAACTAGTTACAAATGTATACTATACACCATCTAACTTGTATTAATAGTTTAATACATATTTAAATTCTCATTGGCACACATCTTAATTCAAATTACACTAAATGACTAGTAACATTAAAATCATCGACATTTATTACCAATATAATCGACAAAAATGTAATTGTATTTTAATTAAATGATCGGAGTAACAAGATTTTTTAATATAAAATGATTAGATATGTTTCGTGGCATATGGTTTGTTTGACGACTAGCATTTTTTTTTAAGTTAAAAAGTAATTTATAAACTATTTTTAAAAAATATACTCAATTTAACACTTACTTTAAAAGGAACCACGTATCACTTTGATTAGAGCATCACCTCATGTTCCAACTTTGATAATGGGAGTACACAAATATTAAAAAAAAACAAATACCAAGTCCAAAGGCATTTAGTAAGTTTTACTTAATTTTTTTTTAATATAACTTGATCTCTTATTCTCTTTTATATAGATATCATGATATTTTTATGATTATAATTTTTTGTTGGTTTATAACATTGTGGTAAGGCCATAAAAAGTTTCTTTCAAATTTAATATAAGTTTACAAGAAATTTCATTTATGTTTATAAAAATGAATTTTATATATATATATATATATATATATATATATATATATATATATATATATTATTTTTTTGGAACAAATTTTATCAAACGTTACTTTTTATCGGACAATATCTATATTTTCAGTTTCAACTAACATCAAACTTTTCAATTATCATGTTATATTTTCAGTTTCAACTAACATCAAAATTTTCAATTATCATGTCAAATGTAGCCATATCTAACAATATATAATAAAGGTGTGTTTGACACATAACTTTTTGAAGATTCTACTTTTAGTTTTTAAGGAAGATATTGAGATAAAAAAATGCCGTTCAACAATAAAAACATTTAGCTTTACTTTAAACAAAAAACTTATAATTCAAAAGCTACTTTAACTAGAGATTAAAAAAAAGCCCTATATATTATAACAAATTTATCTTTTTTAAATATATTATTATATTTATCTTTTGATAAAAGTTGTCATTTTATGTACTTTTAGACATTTCAAAATTTTCATTTTCCGAACTACAATCTACCAGATTCCAACTAGTGTTGCCAAAAAATGCCCAAATTCAATAAATTGGTTGCTATTTTAGAAGTATATTTTATTGCATAACAAGAGTTTTTTTTACAAAAGTATAGTAGTAGTAAAGATGCCCAAATTCAGTAAGTTGGTTCCTATTTCAAAAATATATTTTATTGCACCGGCAAAGTTTTTTTTTACCAAAGTATAGTAGCCGTAAAACTTATTTACCATATAATAATGGTTTAGAATTTAATTACTAAAATCTAGTAATACAATTGCGGGCCTCATTTTTTAATAAAAAATAAAAAAATAAATGACAATTAATCGACCAGGTCCTTCTTCTCCCATCTCATTCTACCGCCCATTAGCCCATCATCACCGGCCACCTCCCACTTCACAATTTTGTGCTTTCTACTGGTGACTTCTTCTTCTCTACTAATGCCGAGACCTACATTTGGAGAGATACAAAAGTTTTGTGTTGTTTTTTGTGTTTTAGTTACTAGGGTCGAGGATCAACTCCAGAAATGTCATGCCCATTAACAACAATGCATGAACTACAAATATGAATCAAACCTCCGACACCTAAGAAATATCTTCATGCAAGATACAATTAGCAACTTCCTTGAATCATTTGTTTTCATTCTTACCCTATATCTTTCATCATGTTTTCCGATCTGGGGAAGTTGGACATTAATGACAGATTTATAGGGCAGCCTACAAAAAATAGCAACATAATTTGTTATTTCAGTAATGAATCCTTTAGTTTTTTTCTTGATTACATGGTTTCTGTCACATCCCAAAACCGGAACGGCGGAAACGTTCTGGGGTGGAGGACGTCATGTTTAATATCACAAGACATGTATCATAGTAATCAAAGTAATGAACAGCCATTTCATTAGAAAGAAAGTGTTTACAATGTGTGTGTTCACAAAACATAGAATACATATGCAAATAACAAAACAAGACTTGAAGTTATTATGCTCCATCTTCTGAATTCCCAGCGCGAGTACCTGTCTACTAGTCTCCTGAAAATATAAGTTATTTTGAAAGAGTTGATAAGCATTTAAGCTGGTGAGTTCATAAGATTTTAGTGATGTAATAAGTAAGAAAGTTTGTAGAAAGTTGTAGCAAGTTGTAAGTTGTGTTTAGAAAAGTTCGCATGTTCCTCCAGGAAATCCTATATTTCCTGCTTTGATGAAAGATAAGTAAAAATGATTCTACAGTCCTTTCTATGAGTATTAAATGGATACAAGTTATATAAAAACCAGAGTAAACAAACAATCGATTGTGTGTATCTGCCCTAAGCCCACAACCAAACATGGAACAGGGAATGAGGCGGATGACACACATCCCATTGGTTGTTAGATCCTTGTTGTATATAACCTTGGTGTATTCCCTTGATACTCACGGAGTTAACTGTAATAGTTCCTTTATATTCGATGAAAAGATTCTTTAAGAAAACTCTTATTCCCTTGATACTCACGGAGTTAACTGTAATAGTTCCTTTGTATTCCCTTGTACTTTAAAAATGGAGTTCGGCTAAACTATAAAGCAACATAACTTTAAAAGAGTTTTTGAAATGTTTTGATCACTTATAATAGACATAAGCATTCTTTTGAAAGATGTTTATAACAAACATTTACACAATTATCATTGTGTTCAACTTGTATTCCCCCCCCCCTTAAAAGCATTTAAAACAATTAAAAGATTCATTACGGGGTATGAACTCACCTGATGTGGGTGATTCGACGAATACGCGTGTAAGGATGAGAAGTTCCACGAATGAAGTCCCGAGACACAACAAGTCCTAAATGACATATATTGGCATGAATATAGTGTTCATAAGCAACTATATGAAAGGAAACACCTTCCGGGACTAGGAAACACTTTTACCAAGTGTTGGAATCACATGCGATTCATCTAAAGGGTATTTAAGGCCATGGTTTGGTGTTTACGGCCAAGGGAGTTTACGGCCGTAAACTCATGGTCAAACATGCATAAGTGGATGTTTGAAGGCTAGGGAATCTTGAGGGACTTTTGCTCTACACAAGGATGAGAAAGACCAACTCAATGGTGAGTGTTGAGGTGTTTACGGCCAAGGGAGTTTACTCCTGGACGTAAACTCTCTAAATGGTCACATTTAGGGTCTTAAAGGTAAGGAGTCTCAAGGGTTCAAGTGTTCTAAGGTTTAGCAAGGGTCTAGAAGTGTTTAAGGTCCAAAACTTGACCATAATTGGAGTTTACGGCCAAGGGTGTTTACTCTTGGGCCGTAAACTCTCTAAATGATGAGTTTGGTGATGATTCAAGGTCTTACAAAGCACAAGGGAGTGTTCTAGCCTCAAATCCAAGCCTTAGGAAGAGTTTATGGCCAAAATGGCACCTTTATAAGGGTTTACGGCCATGGGAGATGGCTTGGCCGTAAACTCCTTTTGGTCTTGCATTCTTGATGTTTTCAAGGCTCTAAGCATGAGTCTTAACTAGATAACAAGTATAGGGAAGAGTACTTACGATATAGAGGCTTGAAAGGGTCGATTTTGGTCAAGAACACTAGTGTGTGTTCTTGGTGTTCTTGGTGAAACTTGAAGATTTGAAGATTTAGTTGAAATGAATGTTTTCATGGATGAAATCAAAGAGTGTAACTAGGAGATGAAGTGTAACAACAAATCAAGGAAAGAGCACTTACGTTTTTGATGATCTAAGATGATGAACTCGATGATACTTGAGAGGATTTGGAAGTGTTCTTCAGTTGGAAATGAAATAATGAAAGAAAAATGAAGGGATGGAGTCTTATAGGGGAGTTTCCGGCCACGGTTGAGTTTACGGCCGTAAACTCCATTTTTACGGCCGTAAACTCCACATGTTGGAGTTTAGGGCTTTAGTGTTGTACAGTGAAGCTAACAGGTATTTCCTAACACTCACTACTTGAGTGTACTAGGCTCAGAACACTCAAACAGACTCTAAATTGTGTTAAATGATAGCAGGATTGAGTCTGACACTGAGTTGAGTTGACTGACTGAGCTTTCAAAGCAAAAAAATTTCGGGTTGTCACAGTTTCATAATATACATAAAACGAAAAGGTTTTAGAATATATTTAATTATCATCGTACAACGAGTGAAATGGCAAACGGGCAACAAGCTGCGCCACTAAGCCTTTTTGTATGGTAAAACTAATTATTTTGAACACTATATCCATCGATCTAGGGGATATAACATTGCTATGCATGATCCGTTGTACTCTATTAAGAAGCTCCACCGCATCCGACACGAGGAAACCAAACGTATCAAATGCAAATGGTATGAACACGTGTTGATTTTCCATGCACGATTTTTCATGTTTGGTGACTTTGCCTCTGGCAGCTTTAAAACAGTCTGTCCCGCCGTGAAACCCCCAGCCCTGAAGCCCACGAGAGGAGAAACACCTATAAGGTCCACACCGTGTTTCCCTCAAACCCATCCAAAAATCAAAATGTCAGTCGGTCTAAGGGTTGACATTCTGTCGGGTCAGTCAAGAAATTCACAGGTGTGTCTTTCTTGGCGGAAACCACAGAACGCTTAAATATGTCAAACAAAACATCCCTAACCATATCATGCCTGTATTTGAACCCTAGGAGTTCTTTACAGTGAACTACATACTATCCAAAAGAGTCCAAACATGCCTTGCGACACACCGGACATATCTCGTCAGCTGGGAATATTGGAATCATGAGTCGATATTTGAGGATAGTACGATACTCTATAGGAGACATATGTTGGCCAACCCCATCTATAGGGATAGCTAGAAGAAAATCTTGAGCATGTGGTGCACGTAAGCACTGGAAAACCGTTTTATGTCGAGCCATCATGTCGAAATGCATTTCCATATCTTGGACAATTTTACAAAAAAGAACACTCGCCAGTGTATTCTGGGATTTAGGGGGGGTGTCTTTAGTAGTAAAACTGCTAAGGTCAATATCCGGAAGCTTGTTACGAAGAGAAGCCAAGACACAATCATAATCATAATCCATACCATATATGTCGCTATCCCGTAAGATGTGGTCTTACAATACCCAAGATTGGGCCATTGAGGCAACAAAAGCATATAAGGTAGCCTCTACTGCCGAGTATAAACCCAAACCACCAAACCTAATGGGTAAGGAAGCAATTCGCCACTGTATGTCGCAAAAGAAAGGGCCACCACAAACCACAATATTCTCAATCGCCCCGCGCAACCCATTATCAAAGAATAATGTCGCCTCCTCTATGTGAACGGGTTGGCACGTCCTCAACCCAAAGAAAATTTTAGCAATACCCATACAAGACCGAAGCAGGAGGATCTCACTTTGGGGGTGAGACAATTGTGGAAGAAGACGCATCAAATTCAGAGTGTTTTCAGCTCTCTTTATGGCTAAGCTGCTAATGAAACTAGCATCTCTACTAACAGCTCCCCCAAGAAGTTTCACCCCCCAAAGACGACCTCCCGATGCCAACCGGGAATAGCCCCTCACCTAGCTTCCTACATTATATCTTATATGTTGATGAAATCTCGGAGAGAAAATTAAGCTCATATTATTGATTAAGTCATATGAAGATATGGCTATGATGACATTTAAGATACTTTGCTTATGAGGGAAAATGCTTAGGGAATGGGGTTTCTTGGACCTGTAACAAATGACGAGGAAAACACTGTTCATTGGCAAGACAATACAACAATGACCGGTCACCAGTTAGGCAACAGTGACGATCAACGAGGAGACCGTGATCAACAACGAAAGCACAATTAGGGAGGAGATAAGTGATGCACAATCCGAGCCTTGGCGAGTCACGGCGTTTGTAAGGCGTGACTTAAGGCGACAATCTTCTATATAATTAATATTTTTATATGTATTTTCAACTATTATTCATTTATATATATATATATATATATATATATATATATATATATATATATATATATATATATATATATATGAGTTAAGACGGCGTTTAGTGCAAACCTTGGAGCCGTGGCGCGCCATGGCGAAGCCATGACGAGCTTTTTAGAACCTTGCTTCTACCCATTCATCTTCTTCTTTCTCCTTTTTTTCTTTGGAGTTGCTGAAAGAAGACCGACATCGTCGGTAGGCCTGGCAATCATGTCGTGTTCGTGTTGGCAGGTCGCGGGTTGGCGGGTCAAAATATACCAACCAAACACGACCCATTTAACTATACACGTCACGGGTTGGCAAGTCATGGGTTGGCAGGTTTGGAACATAAACCTATATATGACTCGTCAACCCACTTATTTATACAGGTTCACGGGTTGGCGGGTTCGTGGGTCAGATTTGGGTTCGTGTGTTCGTGGGTCAGATTCCACAAATAAAATTGATAATTAAACATGAATAAATTCTTGATGCAAACATATCCGAATTTTAGAAACTTAAGTCTTCAACATCCAAATAAAAATTAAAAACATTCATGGAAACATGTTCAAACTAAAACATTAATACAAACATAGATAAATCAATCGTAGGTGTCGACGTCGTTCGATAATGATTCAATCGTTCATGCCGCCGTTCTTCGTGAGTTCGTTCTGTCGTTCATCACATAGGGGAGACCGAGAGAGGGTTTATTCGATTTTGTTTGTGAGATACTAAGATTATTTAGGGAAAACGCCAAACGTGTTGCAATGCAAATCAACAAATGGTCACCCACTGGTCAAATGGTCAATGACATCAGGGTATCCTATCCTAGTATAAAGTATAAACTGTATAGTGTATAATACTTAATACATTTAAAAAATATATAATTTTTTTATTAAAATTCTAAACAGGTTTGCGGGTCAACCCGTATATTTTTTGAGAAACTCATATATGACCTGTTTAATAAACGGTTGACGGGTTGGCAGGTTGACGGGTTGAAAACTCAACCCAAACCCGTTTATTTTGTGTCATGTCGCGGGTCGTGTCGAGAATTGTCAGGCCTAATCGTTGGAGTCGCCATCACCGGAGAAGAAAGAAGATCCACATCGCCAGAGCCGCTATCGCCAGGAGAAAAAGGAAGAACAAATATACTATTCCGCCTCAATCTCCGTTCGAAAC
This sequence comes from Lactuca virosa, assembly GCF_052849685.1. Lineage (NCBI taxonomy): Eukaryota > Viridiplantae > Streptophyta > Magnoliopsida > Asterales > Asteraceae > Lactuca > Lactuca virosa. The sequence continues at coordinate 56,481,644 of NC_136428.1, read as the reverse complement.
TCTAGCTCCTACTCTATCTTCGTTCGAAATCCGGCGAATCTGAGGTACGTCATGTCGGAGTCTTACCAGAGCTTTAGAAGTTCAACAAAAGGCAATGTTTAAGGAGTTTCTTCCATTCCCCAACTTCCTCTCCCTTCGTCTTCCTCGTTCTCAGCCACTCTCGATGCCGGCGAAACCAAAATCAGACCTTAACCTCTTTCCCTAAATCAGAAAAACGGCACATGAAGCCATTTTTTTGTCCCTTTTAGAGCCTTAAGGGAATCTTTTTCTCGGTAACCCTTTGATTCTTCCTTCCTGATTTTCCCTGATTCTTCCTTCCTTCCTTGCAATCCTTATTCCTTATGCTACCAATCCTTTACAGGTGGGTTTTTTGATGGAGACTGTTGGGGGGTTTTGTCCAAACGATTTCCGTGGATTTTGTTCAAACGATTTCTGAAACGAATTTCAAAATCGATTTTGTTCTATCTTCAGATTCTAAGTATTTTTGGCATCGGATTTGGAGATTTGTGTTTGGATTTGCGCAAATGATTTTCAAAAAATTGCATCCGGTCGGAGATGCAGGTTTCTGAAATCGCTGACGAAATGTGAGGAAGAGGTTCAGTTTCATTGCAGTGAAGTGAAGGAGACAGGGTTGAGGGTGGGGTGGGTGGGACCATATTTCTTTTTTTCTTAAAAAATTAAAAATAATAATAATAACATTAAGTTAATTGAAAAAAAATACATAAAGGGCATTATGGTCATTTCAAATCTGGAATGGACTAAAATCGCAACAAAACCACATATCAGGGATGAAACTTACAAGTTTTAAACAAATAAGGGACGATCCGAATTAAATTTTGAAAATAAAGACTGAAGATGCTTTTTGGCCTATGTACAAAGGACCATTGGTGTAATTTACTCTATTTTTTATAAACACCACCCCTTAGTTAAAAACTCCCAGCAGAGGAATCCCGTTTTGTTGCATGAAAATCGGGGAAAATATAAAAGAAGGAAAAACGTAGACAATACAAAAACCATGCTAACCGCTCTTTCCTCGCTACTCTTCTTCTCTCTCTCTCTCTTTCTCTTTCTATGTCGCTCGTTCGTTATCATCAGAGAGAGGATTATGATTCTTTCTCTCTGAATCTCTGTGGCGCAAGAATTCATTGGTTCAGAACCTTCACATACCTTAAGGTATCTCCGTTATCATTATTCCAATCGCTAATTTATTATGTCATGATGAATTGTGCATAACCTCCGTCACTATTGACATCGGCAAAGAAATTCTAGGGTTTGATTGCAGTAGCGATAATTCATTTCAGTTTAATAGCTTTTTGCAATTACAAAGCATATTATAATGTAATTTGTGTGTGGCCATTACAATTGGGCAATATAGTATATGATTAGGTTTGAATGTTTTCGGGGCTTATGAAATTATATGTCGAAGGGAACAGTAAAGGTTAAGGCATGTTAGCTTTCTGCTTTCACATATTCTCCATTTTCCAATTTCACGTTGATATTCTAATATATTCTTTTTGGCCTATCTTAATCTTCAGAAATTGTGACAAAAAGATGGCTGAAAATGAAACAAAGAAAAAGGTTATCTTTGCAGTTGGGAATAAGAGAATTATCTTCTCTGATTCTGCGTTTCCCACTTTTGCTGAAGGTAAACAAAACGAAAAAGAAAAAGCCCTTCTTCTGTACAATGTTCTGTATTTATAACATAATTTTTTGACTAGTAATTATATGTAATTGTATTTATAGAACTAGAGTCTTTATATAAAGATGAAGACCATCATGATGATGATGGAAACGAATCTGACCCACCTTCAGCCAAAGCCAGCACTACATTACCGGATTCCAATTCCAACTCTTTCTTTTCATCATCTTCCAAAGCCATCCATTTAGATTCCGATTCCGACAATCAATGGCATGGATTCTTGAAAAAAATTAAAAAAGGGTCAACCTCATTCCATCCTAGCCTGCATTCCATTAAGAGACTAACAAGGAAAAAAAGCAGGAAATTGAGTGAATGCATACCAGACCTACCTCAAATTAACATGGATGCTGAATTGCATTGTTTTGAAGCATCATGGAAAAATTTCTCACTTGAAGATCTGGAATCTGCAACCAACAATTTTAGCCGTGGTTTGTAGCTTCCATTAAAGCCTTTTCTTTTCTTCCTTTTAATCTTATTATTATTTAGTTTATTTATTAATCACTTTCTACGATGTTGTGAAGAATACTTAATTGGAGAGGGAGGGTATTCAGAAGTTTACAAGGGTCATTTAGAAGATGGGCAACTTATAGCAGTGAAAAGACTAACCAGAGGTACACCTGAAGAAATGACGTCAGATTTTTTATCTGAATTGGGAATTCTTGTTCATGTCAATCATCCAAATATTGCTCATATTATTGGCTATGGGATTGAAGGGGGCATGCATCTTGTTCTTCCTTTGTCACATCATGGAAGCTTAGCATCTCTTCTTAGTGGTTAGTTAATTATTAAAGACTTTATTTATTTATTTTAACTGTTACTAATACTGATATTGTTTGTTTATTTCAGGTCATAATAATCAACTGGAATGGGGAGTGAGATTTAATATTGCCATAGGCGCTGCTTCAGGTCTTTCGTATCTTCATGAGGGTTGTCAACGGAGGATTATTCATAGGGATATTAAGGCAGCTAATGTTTTGCTTTCAGAGGATTTTGAACCTAAGGTAATTAAATAAAGTAGGCAGGTTTAGACTTTGCTTTTTGTTAGTTGTGTTCTTATGAAGATTTAAAAAAATTTTAATGATTGCTTATTTTAATGGAATTGTAGATTTCTGATTTTGGGTTGGCAAAATGGCTACCGGATCAATGGATGCACCTCACTGTATCACAACTTGAAGGGACATTCGGGTATGTGAACAAAGGAATGACATGGGTTTTTTTCATTTTATAGGTAGTGTTTGGTATGATGGAATCAGGGTTGGAATGGCATGGTTGATTCCGCTACCAACAAACATGATCATGGAATGCAATCACTCGTTCCATCATCTTACCTTGTCCATTCCATTCCATCCAACCTAAACAGTAATATTTACTTATGCGTCCTTTTCCATATTACAGGTACCTTGCTCCCGAGATTTTCATGAATGGTTTAATTGATGAGAAAACCGACGTGTATGCTTTTGGTGTACTTTTGTTAGAGATTATCACCGGACGCCCTGCTGTCGATGAGTCACAACATAGTCTCGTTATGTGGGTATGTTCCATGTTTCTCATTCACTTACTAATTACTAATATCATTTATTAAAACCAAAACAACAATTTACTAGTTTTAATTAAATAAATTACTTGCAGGCTAAACCATTAATCGCTTCAAAAAACTTTCAAGAACTTCTTGACCCACAACTTTCTGGTGCTTGTGACTTGGACCAGTTAAATTGCATTGTGTCAATTTCTTCCCTATGCATTAATCATATCCCAACCGAACGTCCTAAAATGAGCCAGGTAATTTCCCTCCTTTTGTAAAAAAAAAAAATTTAAATTATAAAGTTAAAACCAAAATATGATGCAGGTTTATAGGATGCTAAATGGCGATGAAGGCATACTTAATAGCAAAAGAAGGTTTTTAAAGAGGACTGCCTTCAGAAGGGGGTCATCCGTGGAGCTATATGCTGAAGATTATGATCCAGAAGACTTATTACAACCAGATGATTTAAATCAACAAAACCAAATCGCATTGGAGCTTTAGAATTTGTCTTTTTTGGATTATATTTACTTAATCCATGCATCCAGATGTTGTTGACTTGAGTTGTGTTTTTTTTCTATTTCTTCCTTTATGGAATAGAATTAGAATATATGCACAAAGCCTCCAACATAAACCAATCACGCATTGGCTCGCGGATTTTAAATCCGCACCTCACTCAAGGTAACATAAAGTTGCATTTTATTTCAACTGATTACCAATTTGCTCATCTGTTTACAAAATGACAAGAGAATTTGCTATAGAAATGACAAGAGAATCACCAAATTATGTACATTTTGATTATTGGTGCTCTTAATGTAATTGTTCCATATTTAAAAATCATGTAGTATAAATCTTTTATTTTCATTGTTATATATTCGATTTCAATTTTTTTAAACACTATTTGCAATACAAATAGGGAAGAATCACAAATCATGTTACATATAATAAGATAAGAATTTGGTCTTACAATAGTCACGATAAACAGGTTTAAAAAATTTTTTAAAAAAAAAAAACCAAGAAAATAAAACGGAAAAAGTATATAATTAAAAATCAAAATATATTTCTTCTACAACAGACATGAGACATCTATCCTAATATAGTAACATGATTTTAATTGAGTTAACTAATCTTTCCTTTTCTTGAACACTTAAATTTTATATATATAATATTGAAACAAAAAATGACACATTTTTCTGATATTGTTGCTATGAGTTCTGCTGCGAGTACCAGAGTTTCTTCTGACATATCAAAACTTTTTCTTTTTCATTACCATCTTCGGTGGCTTCTACACGACAACTCCATCTCAGCCCCTTTGCTATCTTCGCAACTGCTTCTACAAAATAGCTTGATTCCCTAATTATGGCGTACCCGTTTGGCCTCAAGACCCGATCCATTTCCAACAACACGTATTTCATCTCACACCTGCAATTATTCAATTAATCACTCATCAATTTTAGTAGATTCCCAAAACTCAACCACCATGTTTGTTCGACTCCAAGGTTTAAGGTTTTAGGGTTTTACCTATGGCTTTCAGATGTAAATAGGCTGTCTACATGAAGAAGATCGTATGTTCGAGGATACGTCGAGAATGCCTCACACCTAACGGAAATCAATTCACTTGGTAAGAAAAAATTATGATAATCAAAACATGTATATGATTATTATTGCGTGTTCTTACCAGTCATGGAAAGTTCCGATGAGTCCCCGATCGTAAACCACCGGAAGTGTATTGGGAGCATAAGACGACACCACGTTCATGACCCAAAGCGGATCATCAATCAAACTGGCGGCAAAACCTCCATATCGCGTGTTCATGTCCATCACGTTCCGTATTTTATCAGTTCCAAGAACCGGAAGCAACGATTTGTAATGCTTCACTCTATTTTTCCATTTTTTATCATCACGATTGAAGTCTCCAGCACTGCTACCACGAACATCACCGATCCGATCCGGAGCCTCGTGCAATCGTTCCGGCCAATTTGAGATCGATCCCAACCCCAATTTCTTCAAATTAGGGTTCGGCACCACCACACACGGCCTCAACGGAGTGTACCAGGCGGAATCGGGTTCAGTCCCGTCGTCGCATTTTGGTGGATAGTTATCGGGAGCATCGAGCTGTTTGTAGCAATCGTTATTGGTGGTTTTCTGCCAAACAGCAATATCGTCTTTTTTGTTGTACAATTTAAAGCACATCGAAGTCAGAAGTTCTTCCAACTTGTCGTAATCGGACTTTTGATCTTCAATCGTCGTGTTCCAACCTCTCCATCGACGCTTGTAGTTTATGGGTGGGCCCGATAGCACCCAAAATCCTCCCGGACGCAAGATCCTGTGTACTTCAAGAAGGTAAATCCCACCTGAAAATCAACCGTTTACATCAGATTATCAGCCAGGGTAAAGATTCAGATTTAAATTATGCTAAAAGGATGAACAATACCGAATTCTGCCCATGGGATGAGGCATCTTGAGCAATGAGCCATGTCGAATGAATTTGATGGGAATGGGAGACGTTGTGTTGATATAATTCCAAGAATTGCCGGAATCCCACGCTCTAACGCGAACTGAACTTGAGCTTCATGGTTATCTCTGGGGGCAAGAGACACCGTTAAAATGCCACGATCAAGCAAGTCGCCTCCCCAGCTAGCCACCTGGAAACCATTTATTTCAAAATTTAAGCTTTACAAAATACAAACACAAAAACTTAACCATGGTTAGAATCCTTGAATCCATATTTCCAAATTGAAAAACAAACTAACCCCACATCCGGTATCAATGGCTGTACGGACAGTTCCATCTTTCATCCCCGGAATAAGATCTTGCATCAAATCAACGTAAGCACTAACACCATTGGGAAACATAGTACCACCACCCGGAAAGTAGAATTTCTCCCCTTCTTTCCTTAACCAATGCTGGTTCGACTTCTGTTTGTTGATCCAGTCATACGGGACATTCCTAAAACATTTAAAATTTTTTTTAAAAAAACCGATATTTTTGTCATAATTTGACAAAAAAGTAAATAAAAGAAAGTTACAAAATTTACCTATACCAACATTCGTCTTTGCTCTTTGGCCATCTGATCGGCTCCTTGTAGCCGTCTGGTGGTGGAATCAAGCATTCTTTCCTATCAAATACTGGCGGACAATGACGTTCCATGAACGTCAGCCTGTGCCGCCCGTATTTCATCCATCTCTGTTAATCAAACAAAACAATCATATCAGTGTCTCTAGGCTAAACACGGTCTTTATATACCAAAGAAAAGCAATCAGATAAATATCACATCAGCTAGACATAGTCTTTAACTGTCTTTATATACCAAAGAAAACTTAAAAAAAAAAAAAAAAAAAGGATTGAAAAATGTCATTTACCTTAGGATCGGTGCAGGGGGTATAATCCTGTAATTCAGGACTGCATTCGGGGAATGAAACTGATTTCACTTGAATCGGACTAGAAACAGTTTGATCAATGGATTCGACTTCTTTACCAATTTGCACACTAGAAATTTTGTTCTTTTCGGAACAAAAGATCCCACCAAGATAAAATGAAAGCCCACATAGAACCACAAATGATATTGCTATAGATACCACTCTTGAACTTTTTTCAGGTTGTCTTCCTGGTTTATCATCTTTATACTTCATTTCTTTTTCTTTTTCTTTTTTCACCACAAATTTATACCTAAAATCTGTACAATAATCAAGTTGTAAATCGTACTAAACAAGTAATAGAAAAAAAAATGAACTTAACTGGAACGAATTACTCAAAAAAGAGTTTTGAGACAAACCCGGTTCAGAAACAGATCTAGATGATTCGTGTACTAAATACTAATAGAAGGTAAAGAACAGAAATCAAAGTCAAAGAAAGAGTAAAAAACAGAGGTGGAAGTAAGTGCAGATCTGATGGCACAAGATGTGGAAAAACAAGAAAGTTTGTCAAGATCCGGTGGATTCCATACGTTGTTGCCGACAACGCTAATTGGCCCCTTTCCATGTCGGATTCACTTTAATTAAAAAAAGTCATCCGAAATTTTGGTCCAATTTCATGATTTTTGTTTTGGGGGGCCTATGATTATGCCTACTGACTGAGAGAAAGAGAGAATGAATACTACGTGTGTTTTCTTTTTTTTCTTTTACTTTTTTTTACAGTAAACCAACGAAAAGTTAACAAAGATTCTTTTATCACTATAACAAACACCCAATCAATAGCTTTTTTTGTTGTTGTGAACACTTGATGAGTAAAGATGAATTGGCGAATAATTCCAAAGAAAACCCACTCCGAATTTTTCTTTCTTTTCATAAAGAACGATTCATACTATTTTCAGAAAGGTCACAAGAATCGAGGCAATTAAAGACGAGAATGGCCAGAACCAATCTCCCCAAATCAGATCTGCAACACGAAATCACACAGAAAACCCATTTGGGTGCAAAAAAGATTCATGTTTCTGAAGAAAGATTCAATCATTCAAATAACGAAGGACTGAAGAACATAGGAGTTGATGAAATCTGACGTATTACCTGTAATTTATTCCGAGATTTATGAAACCCACACGAAGACACGGATCCTGTAAAAGAAACCCAAAACGAAGAGCTTAGAGAGAGATAGAGAGACTGTCTCTCTCTGTGTGTGAAGAGATGAAAGGGTGAGTCGAGGGGATATCTATAACCTCACACACACACATACATGTAACCCCACATGCATAGATATACATAGATATATTATATATGTGATGAACTACATACACTGTTTGTACGCTTTCTGACTCCTGTCTTTTGTATTTGTATGTATGTTCTCACTTTTGTTTGGGTGGTAAAATGGTAAATACATATATGTAAAATCTAAAGTGGTTTCGCTTTTAAACTAAAATGTTTATTAAATTCATAAATTTGAATATTTGATCTTTGAGATAAGCTTAATCTCCTAATTTAAAATTTATAAATTTGAATATTTGATATTTGAGATAAGCTTAATCTCATGATTTTAAATTTATAAATTTGAATATTAGATATTTGAGATAAGCTTAAACTCCTTATTTGAAAGATATAAAGGTCAATCAACCGATTACTATTAAACTTCTAAGATTTAGTTGATAAGTGCCAAATAGGAAAATAAGTATTAAAAAAAACAAAACAAATATAGCCATTTTTTATAAAACTTTTCACAAAATAGCATAAAGTTTTTCAATTTTCATAACATTACCAACAATATCACAATGGCCATGCAAAATCACTTAGAGGCTATGAAACTGGTCTTATGTTTAAGGCAGACTTTTTCTCATTTTTACATCAAACTTCTTTTTAGAAAATATTTTTCAACCTAGAAAATATTTTTCGACCTAACACTTTATTTTTGCACCATTTGTTTTTGTTGTTGTGAAAATGATTTTTTTTTTAAATCCCCATGAAAAAAATCAAAATCAATTTATAAAGAATATTATTTTCGCCATAATATGAACGCTTTTGCATTAATACAGAGCAATTTCATGGCATAGAAAAGAAAAAATTCCGCAGTATAATAAAAAACAAAAACTTAGTTTTTTAATATTCTTTTGGTGGGAGCATAACGAAGTTTTTACTTTCTAAAATACTTTTGGTGGGAACCTAACAAAAAGTTGTAGCAATTATTAATTTCACAACAGGCTTACTGGCTTATTGCGAAATTAACAGTAATTTGTGGAAAAAAGAATTCATAAAAAATCTTATATATTTTGTTGAAATCTCTTTCCCAATACGGCTATTTTGTATCTATCTAAAATAAAAGAAATCGATTTCAATTTATATTTATTGGATTACAAGACCCACCAAATAACTAAAACATAAAATTCAAGGAAAAATGTTGAAATACTCGTACCAACTGTGTTCATGTTTCCATTTTCATCAAGATTTTCTTTTGTTGAGTTTCTTAAAACAAAACATTTTTTTTTTTCTTTATAACCACTTAGGGTGGAGGGTATGGTCACCTTCACCCTTAACATCATATCATTTTGTTTTCACTCTTTAAAATCCAGAAAATGACTCTTCAAAGCCCAGAAAATGACCATCTTTTTACTTCATCTCATTCTTTTCCACAATAAAATTATTCTAATTTACAAACTAAATGTTAATTAATAACTTAAATTAAATAAAAAAAAATAGTTAGTAAACACAAAACTAATAAAATTCATAATTATTCATTACTTCAAAAGAGAAAAATATGTAACTGAAATAAAACAAAACCACAAATTAAAAAAAAAAAAGCATAAAACAAACTACAACATCAAATCTAGTGGAAATATTTTTCATGATCTCTTCATTCATCCTCAAAACCATCTGAAGAGGGTTGGTCCGCCAAGATGTCTTCGGGTGAGGGTGTTGAGTTTCCCGAACTACGTCATCATTCAACGAGGTTTTGGGTTGGAAGGTCGTAGGATGGGGTTTGGCTTTGTGGCGCAAGTTGGAGTTAGGTTGGTGAAAGTTGATCGGGAAAAAGTTACGAAGTTGTTGATCATATTAGGGGTAATTAATATTTGGCCATTGCATGAGATAGCATTGTTGAACATTTTGACATTAAAGTTGTAAAGGAGATTGAATAGGCGCATCAAGTTGGGGACGATAAACCGGAATTGACAGATTGAAAGTGAAAATGTTTCTAATTGGTGTGGTTGAACTAGAAACACGAGATTTTCTTCGACCGGAATTTGGTGTGGGGTAGTTGGGATTCCTTTTTTGTTGTAAAAATGATCGAAAAAAGAGAAAAAAATGATGTAAGTTTGATGATTAAAAACTTAAAATAGGTAGGTATTTATAGAGTTGTAAATTGGTAATATATATTACCTCGAGCGGCGAACCACTGCACCTAAACCACATCCAGGATGTGGTGTTTTATGTTAGATATGAAGACTTATCATCTGATCTGGAATTTTAAAGACTGAAATTTTTGGTGGCCCAATTTTTCTAGGGCTTATTTTTGTTTTTTAGTCGGGTTTGGTCCTTTAGATGTTTAGGTCAAATTTTGTCGTTTATATACTTATGAACGACCGTATTTGTAACATTGTATTAGAAAAAATGTGTGTGGAATAAAATATTTCTCTCTCTCTCTCTCTCTAGTTCTATAGTGGATGTAGCCTATCGTAAGATAGTGTGAACCACTTAAATCCCTGTGTTATGTGTGCTTTGATTTCGTTTATGATTTCACGTATTTCTCATATATGTTTTCGTTTATTGTTGTTTTTTTACCTAACAACTGGTATCAGAGCTATGACTGAAGACATGAAGGTGAAGATCAATAAATTTGAAGGCCATGATTTTGGATTCTGGAATATGCAGATTGAGGATTACTTATATCATAAGAAATTACATTTATCGTTATCTAAACAGAAACCTGATAAGAAGGATCTGGCAGAATGGAACTTGCTGGACCGACATGCCCTTGGCGTTGTCAGATTATCATTGGCAAAGAATGTTGTGTACAACATCATTAATGAGAAGTCACGTTTGGATTAATAAAGGCGATGCACAACATGTATGTGTAACATCCCAAAAATCATGACCAAAAATTTCATTTTTAATTAATAAATAAAACCATAGTTATCAAACTCATCCCATCAAAACATAAGTAATAGTATCTCATATCAAAATATCTGTCAAATATATCAGAGTAAACATCCTAGGCTAAAACATCATGGTCTGTGCAATGCAGTCATCCCGAGCTCTTCCCTTTGCTACCGGAAGTACCTGAAACCAAAACTGAAAACTGTAAGCACGAAGCTTAGTGAGTCTCACCAAATTACCACATACCATACACATAAGCACATAATCACATATAAACATATCTAGCCCCCCCCCCCCTTCATCGGGCCCCGCCCGACATCGGACCGAAATCCGGCATCGGGCCCCGCCCGGCATCGAGAAAAGCTCGGTATACATATAAACATATCAACAAATACACATAAATAATCACATAACATAAACATATAAACATTCATCGGGCCTCGCCCGACATCGGACCGAAATCCGGAAGCATACAAACATTCATCGGGCGTTGCCCGACATCGGACCGTAATCCGGAAACATATAACACAGACACATGCAAGAATCATAAAGACATCAAGCATACAAACATTCCTTGGGCACCGCCCGACATCGGATAGAAATCCAGAAACATATCAACCTACGTCGGGTACTGCTCGACATCAGACCTTAGTACGGAACATACTAACATAACTATACGGGCCGGCATTGGTGCCTTCGACTCGTTCATACAGAAGGAAAACTCACCTCGAAAATCTGAATGTCGAATCTCACGGTACGAAATCTCTAGCGGCTGCTCTAACGACTCCCCGGGCTATCAGTGCAAAATAACACTTAGTCAAAATCCAATAATCCTTCTTAGGGTAAAATGACCAATTTACCCCTGATCGAATCTGGTCCATGACTTAGGCCCAAATCTATATCATGACAGGCCCAATTTTAGATAGTCCTTCCAAGCCCATTAATGGCCCACCAATGGCCCAATTTTCTAAATTGGGCCCAACTCCTCAAATGGGTCTTCCCTTAAGCCCAAACATAACTTTGGCCCAACAATCTGATTTTCGATGGCCCACTATGGCCCAAACTAGCAAAGTCCATGAAATGGCCCAACCCGAGGCCCAAATGATGAAAAACCCAAATCCAGTGAGTACGCGGGGCATACTCCTCTGTACGCTAAGCGTACGGGCTGCATGGCTTGTACGCTGTGTGTACTGGCTTGTACGCCCATCGTACAACCCTATTAAGCCATAATCTCCAAACAGGCTTAATCCCTTAAGACCTTAAGCTCTAAACACAAATCTGAGTCCAATAAGGTGTCTTAACCAATAAAGTCGATTACTTGGTGGCTTGCAAACCCCCAAATGGACCCCAAACTTGAAATATGGCAACCTACTTCCATAGAAATGACTAATACTCATGCATTGCCACATTAAGACCTTCATGTTGGTAATTTTTCTGTCTTTGGGACTCAAATAGCACTAAGGGTGGCAACCCTAAGCCTAAAAACGGATTTGGAATCATAAAGTTCCATTCGTGGGGACCAAAAATGTCCAAAACTCCATTACAAGAGATCTAAGCATTCATGAGGCAAGTTTTGAGCTTTTTACCTCAAATGAGTGCTAAATGATGATGATGTCTCAGATCCTTAAGCTCAAGCTACACAAGTTCTTCTTCCCCAACTTCTTCTTTCTCCTTCCAAGCTCCAAGCCACTAAAATGGACTTCACAAGATCAAAATCACACAAAGATAAAGAAGGTTAGGTTTCTAGGGTTTCTGAGTCACGGTGGCTGGTAAGGAGGTTAGGGTTTGGGACATAATGAGGTATTTATATGGCCTAAACCCTAAAAATTAGGGTTTTGAGTCTGCTTGCGTACGCTGGCGTACCCCTTGGTACGTTGACTGTAACATCCGGATTCCAGGTATGTTATTTTGAATTATTTATTTTTGAGGATCATTGATCTACTCGACGAGTTTGTGCTATAACTCGTCGAGTAGAAGCGGGGTAGCCACGTGAGTTTAATGAAACTACTCGACGAGTCCAAGAGTAGACTCGCCGAGTAGGCGCTGTAAGTGGAAACCCTAAATCTTCGGGCATGAGCCCTATTTAAAGGCACTTATGGCCTTCATTTGCGGCTACCATCCCAGAGAGAGAACCCCCATCGATCTTGAGTGTGTAGAGTGAGAGAGAGAAGGCCATTTAAGCTTTTGGTGTGATTTTGCAAGAAAGGAGAGGAGCTCCAGCAAGAAGGATCAAAGGAGATTGCTATTCTGAGTTAGCCAAGCAAGGAGTTCACCTTGAGGTACCAAATCGGACCCCTCTTTCTCTCTATTGTATGGGTTTCATTATTTGGGGTTAGGGATTGAATCATTCCTTTTTGGGGGTCTTGGATGCCTCAAACCCCCTTCTTCGAGTTGTGTTAGAGATCTGGACCCTTTTGGGTCCAGGAAGTCCCAAGCATCCAGCTTTATGCATTTCCAATGGAGTTTTGAACCTAGGTTGCCATTTTAGGAGCTATTTCACCAAAAAGAGCCTTATGAGTGTTGCATGAGTATAAAGGTTGGACCTTTACGTGAATTTTGAGGGTTGGAAGGCCAGATCTATAGATTAGAGAAGCAGATCTGACCCCAGGAGGTCGTTTGAGCATTTTCATGGAAGAAACTCGCCGAGTCCATGAGCGGACTCAACGAGTCGGATCGTGTTGCACCACGATTCGTGATCAGTGGTAACCATTAAGAGAAAGGTTGACTCGACGAGTCGAGTGGGGCCTTAGAGGATTCAGAGGACACGTATGGACTCGCCGAGTCACCCGAGTGCACTCGACGAGTCTGGTCAAAGTTGGACCGTTGACTGGGGTTGACTTTTAGGGTTGGTCAACATTTGGACATTGGACCATTGGAGGGGTAAAATGGTATTTTCCCCTTCTGAGAGAATATAGGGAGGATTATTCTAGCCTTTGAAAGCCGTATTAATTAGAGATAATTACTTTATGTGATTAGGCGGAGGCTGGGGCAGATATTTGAGTTCGAGACTTTCCGAGATTTCCCGAGGTGAGTCCTCTCATTATACATTACCTAGAGTGGTATCTATGTACATGCCAGAGGGTCTTATGTGTTATGTGTATGTTAAGTTTATGTGCATTGTGATATATGTATGCTATGTGTTGTATAGACCGGACCGGAGGGTCCAACGATTTAGACCGGACCGGAGGGTCCAACAAGCTAGACCGGACTGGAGGGTCCAACGAGCTACAGGACTGGAGGGTCCCGCTGAGACACTTTAACCAGAGGGTCATACCGAGTTATAGCCTCGAGTGGCTTATGTGTTGTATGTGGTATATTGGGGAACTCACTAAGCATTACCGTGTTATGTGATATGTGTTTCAGGTACCAGTGAGGATCGCGGGAAGGCGCCGGCATGATTTGTACACACTGGCAGAGGATTATGTTTTGAGATTATGGGATATGTTTTATTATGATGACATTGGATCATGGGATTCTGGGAATATTATATATGTTTTTATTATGTTGAAAAACGAAAAATTGTTTTTAAATTTTACGTCGTTTCAAGTTGGTATCAGAGCCTTGGTTTGAGAGATTCGGATGCACCTCCGGGCGTATCTGAACTCAAACTGAGGATTTGAGAGAATTTTTCATAAAAGAAACAATTTTTCTAAAAGAGTAAAAGATTTTTGAGAAAAGCAGAACGGAGCAGTGTGTACAATCAGCCAGCGCCCGAAAGGTGATTTCCCAAAATACCCTTACATTATGTGTTATGAGATATTATGTGATATGTTATGCATGCTAGAGTAGGCTAGGTATTCATGGTTAGGACTAGAGTGGGCCTGATTTGTGATGCCTTAGCCTAGGAGTTACTGCTACTATGAGATACTTCGAGAGTGAGTAGGTAGCAGCGAGGAGCTTATGAGTGGTCTACCGGAGAGTAGCCTGAGTTAGTGAGATATAGAGTACTTGTGATCTGGGATCCTAGGAGGAGGACTTGGGGTGAATAACGATGCATTGTGGAAGGTAGTATAGGGCCCGTACTACTGGAAGCACCGGATCAGTGAGCAGTCCAAGTAAGAATCCTTAGGGTGCTAAAGAACAAGTGGGGTTGAGTATCGAATGCGAGTATACTCGAGCGAATCTCTGATTTCTTTTGTGTTGTATTTCAGAGACATCATGGTTGGAACGCACCACCACCCAGGAGGCAGTGGTACCAGTGATGAGGAGATCCGTAGGTTGATTCACGAGGAGGTGGCCGCAACCATACGGGCGGAGATTCCTGAGATGTTTGGGTCTATCAAGACCACTTTGATTGAGACGTTTGACGAGCGGTATGCTTCTCTTACCGAGGCTGTTGTTGCTGCAGCCACCGCAGCCGTCGCCGCTGCCAGGCCACAGGGGGGTGACTCGTTGCTGTACCGAGAGTTTAGCAACACAAAGCCATCAGAGTTTGATGGGACTCAGGATCCGATAGCCGCGATGAGGTGGATCTCTGACATTGAGAGATGCTTCTACACCTGTTCTTGTCTGGAGCATTTGAGGGTATGGTTCGCGCTGAACCAGCTTTGCTTGGGAGCGAAGGACTGGTGGAAGTTTGTTACGGCAGACTTCACTCCTGCAGAGATTACAGCGGTGACCTGGGAGAGGTTCACCACCATGTTCCGAGATGAGTATGTTCCCCCGGTGGAGAGGGAACGATTGGCATAGGAGTTCTTGTACCTCAAGCAGGGAACTGAGTCGGTGACAGTGATTACGAGGATGTTTCAGGAGAGGGGGTTGTTTTGCCCTGAGCACGTGTCGACTGAGCAGGCACGTATGAGCCGATATCTGAGCATATTGAGGAGAGACATTCGTGAGTTCGTGGCGAACTCGACGTACCAGAAATTTGCCGAGCTCCAGGCAAATGCTCGGAAGAGGGAGATCGAGCTGGAGACTCAGGCCAGGGAGGAGGCCGAGTCTCAGAGGAGGGACAGGCGACCGGCACAGTCGCAGCCGACAGCCAAGCGGGCGAAGCCCGCTGATTCGAGATCTGGAGGTCCGAAGGGCCGCACTTGTGGGAAGTGCGGCAAGAGCCATGAGGGAGTGTGCAGAGTTGGGGTGTGTTATAAGTGTGGGAAGGAGGGGCATTTCACGAGGGATTGCCCCAAGGGATTTTCGGTTTGCTTTCATTGCAACCAAACAGGCCATCGGAAGGCCGAGTGCCCGCAGCTACTACAGGGATCAGCACAGGGATCTGCACCTGCTGCTAGAGCTACCGAGGTCCGGCCAGTGAAGGCCGAGGCACCGAAGGCTCGCGGGAGAGCCTTCCAGTTGACAGCGGAGGAGGTCCGCGCAGCGCCCGATGTCGTGGCTGATATGTATTCTTTTACTTACTTATTTTGAGTTTGAGATTTTGTGCTTATATTGTGGTATGCATAGGTACTTTTCTTGTGAGTTCTGTACCTGCGTTGGTGTTATTTGACTCGGGTGCGAGTCGATCTTTCGTGTCTTTAGCATTTAGTCAGCACATCAGTGTCCAGCGAGAGGCGTTGAGTCGACCTCTACGAGTTTCTATAGCCGACGAGCGAGCGGTGTATGCTACTGATGTGATTCGAGGGTGTGTACTCGAGATCTTCGGTGTTGAGTTCCCGATTGACCTAGTACCGATTGCGATGGGTGATGTCTGTGTCATTGTGGGCATGGACTGGTTGAGGTGATTTGGAAGCTGTTATCGACTGCGAGTGTCAGATGGTGACGATACGAGACCCTAGTGGGGGAGTGCTGACAGTGTATGGCGAGGGTACCCGAATTGGGTCAGCATTTTGTTCGGCTGCTAGAGTGCGACAGAGCCTACAGCAGGGCTGTAGAGGGTTTGTAGCCTATGTGATGGATACACGAGCGGCCGTAGAGAGGCCGAGTTCGGTTGATGATGTTCCGATAGTGCGTGAGTTCCCGGATGTTTTTCCCAAGGAGTTGCCGGGTGTGCCTCCCGAGAGGCAGGTGGAGTTCCGCATCGATTTGGTTCCGGGGGCAGCGCCTATCGCCAAGGCGCCTTATCGCCTTGCGCCGCCAGAGATGCAGGGGTTATCCTCGCAGCTTCAGGAGCTGCTGGGAAAGAGGTTTATTCGACCGAGTAGCTCGCCGTGGGGAGCGCCAATCCTTTTTGTCAAGAAAAAGGATGGTTCACACCAGATGTGCATTGATTACCGCGAATTGAACAAATTAACGGTCAAGAACCGTTATCCATTACCGAGGATCGACGATCTGTTCGATCAGTTGCAGGGTGCGTCTTGGTTTTCCAAGATAGACTTGAGGTCTGGATATCACCAGATGAGGGTGCGTGATGAGGATATCCAGAAGACAGCATTTAGGACTCGTTATGGGCATTACGAGTTCGTGGTGATGCCTTTTGGGCTCACCAATACACCAGCGACGTTCATGGACCTCATGAACTGAGTATGCATGCCGATGTTGGATCGATCGGTGATTGTGTTCATCGACGACATTCTAGTGTATTCCAGGACCAGAGAGCAGCATGAGGAGCACCTGAGGGAGATCCTCGGAGTATTGAGATCGGAGAGGCTATATGCCAAATTCTCCAAGTGTGATTTCTGGTTACGTGAGGTCCAGTTCTTGGGACATCTCGTTAATTAGAATGGGATATTGGTCGATCCGGCCAAGATTGAGGCAGTCATGAGTTGGGAGGTGTCGAGATCCCCCACCGAGATCAGGAGTTTTCTGGGGTTGGCCGGCTACTATCGAAGATTTATTCGGGATTTCTCCAAGATTGTCGTTCCCCTCACCAGATTGACCCGGAAGGGTGCTGCTTTTGCTTGGGGTCCAGAACAGCAGACTTCGTTTGAGACTCTTCGCCAAAGGTTATGCGAAGCCCCGGTGTTAGATCTTCCGGAGGGAATGGAGGATTTCGTGGTGTATTGTGATGCGTCTATATCGGGGTTGGGTGCAGTGCTTATGCAGAGAGGGCACGTGATAGCATACGCATCGAGGCAGCTGAAGCCTCATGAGACGAGTTATCCCCCCCACGATTTGGAGTTGGGGGCGGTGGTGTTCGCCCTCAAGATATGGCGCCGTTATTTATATGGGGTTCGGTGTACCATATACACAGACCACAAGAGTTTGAAGTATCTGATGGATCATCCCAACCTGAACATGCGTCAGAGGAGATGGTTGGATGTGGTAAAGGATTATGATTGTGAAATCATGTACCACCCGGGCAAGGCTAACGTAGTAGCCGACGCTCTGAGCCGTAGGGCGGAGAGTGCCCCGATTCGAGACATATGTATGAGGATGACGGTGATGACTCTGGTGTTGGATACTATTCGAGAGGCCCAGGCAGAGGCTGTGAGATCGGAGAACCGTAAAAGGGAGCGGGTGATTGGACAGGTGTCCGATTTTGTGATGGATAGCCGAGGGTTCTTGACCTTTCGTGGTCGGATTTGGGTGCCGTATACAGGCGGGGCACGTAGCACCTTGATGGAGTTGGCGTATAGATCGAGATTCTCGATCCATCCCGGGGCCACGAAGATGTATTTGGACCTGAAGAGAGATTATTGGTGGCCCTGTATGAAGAGGGATGTTGCATGGGTAGTAGAGAGGTGCTTGACATGTCGTCGGGTTAAGGCCGAGCACCAGCGTCCGCATGGCAAGTTGCAGCCGTTAGAGGTTCCCCAGTGGAAGTGGGAACAAATTTCTATGGATTTTATCACCAAATTGCCGCGGACCGCGAGGGGTGTTGATGCAATTTGGGTGATTGTGGACCGGCTGACGAAGAGCGCTCACTTTCTTGCTATCAGTGAGAGCTCTTCTACGGAGAGGCTAGCGGAGATGTATGTGAGAGAGGTGGTGTCACGGCATGGAGTGCCGATCTCGATTGTTGGGACACCTACCTACCTTTGGTTGAGTTGTCTTACAACAACAGCCACCATTCGAGTATCGGTATGCCTCCCTTTGAGCTTTTATATGGGAGGAGGTGCGGACTCCTATCTGTTGGGGAGAGGTAGGGCAGCGAGTGATGGGTAGCACTGAGATAGTGCTTAAGACGACTGAGCAGATACAGCAGGTCAGACAGAGGTTACCGACAGCCCAGAGCCGTCAGAAGAGTTATGCGGATAGGCGGCGATCCGAGCTCGAGTTCCAGGTCGGAGATTTCGTACTCCTGAAGGTATCTCCTTGGAAAGGAGTGATCCGGTTCAGGAAGAGGGGCAAGTTGGGGCCCCGATACATTGGTCCATTCAGGGTGATCGCGAGGGTGGGTAAGGTAGCATACCGTCTGGAGCTACCCGAGGAGTTGAGCCAGATCCATGATACCTTCCACGTATCCCAGTTGAGGAAGTGTTTAGTCGATGAGACGACAGTAGTGCCTCTAGAGGATATTCAGGTGGATGCGAGCCTGAACTACATTGAGAGGCTGATCGCGATCTTGGATCGGGAGGTCAAGGTCCTGAGAAACAAGGAGGTGCCCCTGGTTCAGGTCTAGTGGCAATATCAGAGAGGGTCCGAGCTGACTTGGGAGCCGGAGTCGGAGATGCGGGAGCAGCATCCAGAGTTGTTTGCAGAGCGAGACTTCGAGGGCGAAGTCTGATTCTAGTGGGGGAGAATTGTAACATCCGGATTCCAGGTATGTTATTTTGAATTATTTATTTTTGAGGATCATTGATCTACTCGACGAGTTGGTGCTATAACTCGTCGAGTAGAAGCGGGGTAGCTACGTGAGTTTAATGAAACTACTCGACGAGTCCAAGAGTAGACTCGCCGAGTAGGCGCTGTAAGTGGAAACCCTAAATCTTCGGGCATGAGCCCTATTTAAAGGCACTTATGGCCTTCATTTGCGGCTACCATCCCAGAGAGAGAACCCCCATCGATCTTGAGTGTGTAGAGTGAGAGAGAGAAGGCCATTTGAGCTTTTGGTGTGATTTTGCAAGAAAGGAGAGGAATTCCAGCAAGAAGGATCAAAGGAGATTGCTATTCTGAGTTAGCCAAGCAAGGAGTTCACCTTGAGGTACCAAATCGGACCCCTCTTTATCTCTATTGTATGGGTTTCATTATTTGGGGTTAGGGCTTGAATCATTCCTTTTTGGGGGTCTTGGATGCCTCAAACCCCCTTCTTCGAGTTGTGTTAGAGATCTGGACCCTTTTGGGTCCAAGAAGTCCCAAGCATCCAGCTTTATGCATTTCCAATGAAATTTTGAACCTAGGTTGCCATTTTAGGAGCTATTTCACCAAAAAGAGCCTTATGAGTGTTGCATGAGTATAAAGGTTGGACCTTTACGTGACTTTTGAGGGTTGGAAGGCCAGATCTATAGATTAGAGAAGCAGATCTGACCCCAGGAGGTCGTTTGAGCATTTTCATGGAAGAAACTCGCCGAGTCCATGAGCGGACTCGACGAGTCGGATCGTGTTGCACCACGATTCGTGATCAGTGGTAATCATTGAGAGAAAGGTTGACTCGACGAGTCGAGTGAGGCCTTAGAGGATTCAGAGGACACGTATGGACTCGCCGAGTCACCCGAGTGCACTCGACGAGTCTGGTCAAAGTTGGACCGTTGACTGGGGTTGACTTTTAGGGTTTGGTCAACATTTGGACATTGGACCATTGGAGGGGTAAAATGGTATTTTCCCCTTCTGAGAGAATATAGGGAGGGATTATTCTAGCCTTTGAGAGCCGTATTAATTAGAGATAATTACTTTATGTGATTAAGCGGAGGCTAGGGCAGATATTCGAGTTCGAGACTTTCCGAGATTTCCCGAGGTGAGTCCTCTCACTATACATTACCTAGAGTGGTATCTATGTGCAGGCCGGAGGGTCTTATGTGTTATGTGTATGTTAAGTTTATATGCATTGTGATATATGTATGCTATGTGTTGTATAGACCGGACCGGAGGGTCCAACGATTTAGACCGGACCGGAGTGTCCAACGAGCTAGACCGGACTGGAGGGTCCAACGAGCTACGGGACTGGAGGGTCCCGCTGAGACACTTTGACCAGAGGGTCATACCGAGTTATAGCCTCGAGTGGCTTATGTGTTGTATGTGGTATATTGGGGAACTCACTAAGCATTACAGTGTTATGTGATATGTGTTTCAGGTACTAGCGAGGATCGCGTGAAGGCGTCGGCATGATTTGTACACACTGGCAGAGGATTATGTTTTGAGATTATGGGATATGTTTTATTATGATGACATTGGATCATGGGATTCTGGGAATATTATATATGTTTTTATTATGTTGAAAAACGAAAAATTGTTTTTAAATTTTACGTCGTTTCATTGGCGTACGCGTATCAACCTCCCGCATCCAATGCTTCCACTATGCCCCGCGTACGCCAAGCTTACTCCCAACGTACGTCTTCAGACAACCCAATTATATAACAGCCCACTGACTAAAGGCCCAACTCAATAATCCAACATTAATCTCATAGTCCAACAATTAATTAAAAGGAAATTGAATAATTATCATTACCTCAAGTCGCGTGTGTTACAATTCTCCCCCACTTGAATCAAAATTCGTCCTCGAAGTCCGCTGCCCTGAACAATTCCGGATAGTGCTCCCTCATCCACTCTTCGGGCTCCCAAGTCCACTCGGACCCCTTGCGGTGCAGCCACTGTACCTTTACCAGCTCCACCCTTTTGTTCGCCAGCTCCTTCGCCTGAATATCCTCTAAAGGCACAACTGCGGAGTCATCCACCAAGCACTTCCGCAGCTGGGAGACATGAAAAGTGTTGTGGATCTGACTAAGCTCTGCTGGAAAATCCAAACAATAAGCAACCCGGCCCACCCGAGCCAAAACCTTGAACGAACCGATGTACCTGGGGCCCAACTTGCCACGCTTCCTGAACCGGATGACACCTTTCCATGGTGACACCTTCAGGAGAACCATGTCGCCCACCTGAAACTCCAAGTCTGACCGGCGCTTGTCGGCATATATTTTCTGCCGGCTCTAAGCAGTCTGGAGCCTGCTTCGGACCTGTTGAATCTTCTCAGTGGTCTTGAGTACCACCTCAGTACTCCCCATGACTCTCTGACCGACCTCGCCCCAATAAATTGGGGTCCTCTACTTCCTCCCGTAGAGCATCTCTAAGGGAGGTCGATCTATGCTAGCGTGGTAACTGTTGTTATACGAAAATTCCGCTAATGGAAGATACATATCCCAACTACCGCCAAAATCTAATATGCATGCATGTAGCATATCCTCTAGAGTTTGAATCGTCCTCTCACTCTGTCCATCCGCCTGAGGGTGAAAAGTTGTACTGAAGTGAAGACGAGTACCCATCTCGTCGTGAAACCGCTTCCAAAATTTGGAAGTGAAGCGAACATCTCAGTCTGACACAACTGAAACCGGCACTCTGTGACGTGTCACTACCTCACGTACGTAGATCTCGGCTAGCTTCTCAGTCGATATACTCTCCTGGATCATGATCAAATGAGCACTTTGTTGGATTAGTGTCTAAGCCCGTAACTATATTTGGTATGTACTTGACCCGGTTGTGCATGGTCCTTTTGGGTTGCCTTCACCGAAGCAACTTGATAGGATGATTTATGGAGAAAGAGAGGTTATTATGGTTTGTTAGTATATTATATGAATAATATATTAAAAGAGAAATCATATAGTTTAATTAATATTAGACAAGAATTAATTAAGAATTAATTATGTGGCTAAAAGACATTAATTAATTAAAGGGGATTAGAACTGTCAATTGTGTGATAGTAGATATTGGGATGAGAATCCTTATGGATTAGGGCATGGACGAAATTAAGGAGGAATCTTTCTTAAATTCGTCCAAGGAGGCCTTATTCCAGAAGGTTCTCAAGTTACTTAGGGGCTAAGTCATCCAATTAGGGTTTTGACTGAAACCCTAGAAGCTCAAGTATATGAGGACCCCTAGGGCTAGCAAAATCGACCACTTGATCCCTTGGAAGCTTGGAGCCGACTTTTGCCTCTCATCCTCTCTCTTAAAACATCATCCTCTTGCTTGTGGTGTTTGTAAGCCATTAGAGGTGTGACATTTGTGACACTAAGCTCCAAGAGTTAAAGATTCAAGCCATTCAAGAAAGGTAATCATCTAGATCTAATCTATTAGGTTAATTTCAAAATATGTATGCTAGATCTAGGGTTCATAAGTCTTGGATGATTTGCATGTACAATAGAGAAACCTAGATCCAAGCTTTAGGGTTTTGCATGAACACATAAGATTGTTTTTATGCTCTAAACCCATCAGTGGTATCAGAGCCTTGCTTGGTTTCTATTGTATTTGATGCAATGCATGATTGTTTATTTGCTTGAATTCGATTTTTGGCTTTTTGTCTGACAGACTCGCCGAGTCCCAAAGAGGACTCGCCGAGTAGGATGAACTCGACGAGTCCAGTAAGGGACTCGACGAGTCGGACAGTCATACAGAGGGATTTTAGGGATTTTATGCCTATTTTGTTGTGGGATAATTACCAAAACGTTTCTAACTGGTAACATACGAATTTTTATTGATATTATGTAATTATCCTTGCCAAAATAAAAGATAATGTCAAATTAATTGAATAATTATTTCCTTATATGATAAATGTTAATTATTTGAATTATTTGGTCAATTATCTTGCATGGAATTGGAGTAGGTCAAAATTAGATAATCACGAATATTAATTGTTTAATCATTTATTTGAATTTTGATCTAGATTGTTTTGAAATGTTTCAAAACTTGCCCTCAAGTTTTGGAGTTTAAATTTTTGGATTAAAAGTTTAATTTTGAAATAATTAAATTCCAAACCCTAGAATTTTACAAGTTTAAAATTCACCCTATACTATTATAATATTATAAGAATAATTATTATATATGTATAACATAAATGCTAGTCTTACCGTTAGTAGGCCTCATTCACGAAACCGATATATAAGGGGGGTATAAGGTTATGGCCTATAAAATGGTCGTTTAATGGGTGTCCACTCTCACACACCGCTTCTTTGATTGGTGGAGGGTAGTTAGCCGAACGGGTAGGATAGGACAACCATTTCCTCATTAAAAACTAATTGTTTTATAAAATTCCCATTCTTAGTTACTTTAGGAAAAAAGTGAATTTGATGCAATTCCATAAAATTACACTTTGTACCCTTGCTAAGACGTTAGTGGAGTGTGTGGTTAACCGGCACACTAATTTGGCTCTAAGCAAAGGTGGAAAAGGGTGACTTGATGTTTGTCATAGATCGATGGAGCGTGTGTGGTTAACCGGCACATCGATTAGGTGACTGTAACATTGGGGGCACCATGTATATTTGCATGGTTATTCACACCCTGTTTGTGATCCTCAGTATCCCAGTCACAAACTTGAGGGGCATATCGAGATTTAAACATGCCATTGAAAAGGTCAATGAATCTCACAAGATCTAGGAGTTTTCAATACATTTAAAACTTAATTGTTTTCGTTTTTCATGGTGGAAATTAGTGAATCGTCATTCACTTACCTTCAAATTATTTGCAATTTAAATTACGACATCCCTCTTTTAAGTTGTAAATAATGTTGTTGGATCCTAGCCCTAATTTCTCATTTGGGTGTTTAATTGGGGATTCTTATCTAATCAAACTTTGTCTCTTTTCTTTTTCAGATGTCGAACTTAAACAACAACGCTTCAGGCTCGAACTCTTCAGGCTCGTTCTCACTCATCAATTTGTGTGGGAGGGTAATCTTCGACGGAAACAATTTAAATGATTGGATCCGCAACATAAGGATGGTTACCCGCTACGAGGACAAGGAATATGTCCTCGATAAGGAGCTGAAGGAGATCAACCTCGAAACTGCTACTCCCGAGGAGATTGCTGCTTATGAAACTCATGAGTGTGATGCTACGAAAGTCGATTGCATCATGCTCGCTACCATGACCGCAGAACCCCAAAAGTCCTACGAGGACTTCTACCCCTACGAGATGCATCAAGATTTAATGGATAAATACCATCAAAGCGCGAGGCAGGAGAGGTACGAGATCATCACTTCGATGATCACGACCAAGATGAGAGACGGAGAGTCTGTCACTGCTCATCTTCAGAAGATGCAAAGATATGTTGATCGCCTGCAGAAGTTAAATGTGGACTTCAATAAGGAGTTGGAAATTGACATAATTCTTCACTCCTTACCTCCATGCTACAACCAGTTTCGCATGACCTACTACATGAACAAAGAGGAGGTCACGTGAGCAAGCTTCAAGGGTTGTTGAGGACTGCTGAGAGCAACCTCAAGGATAAATCTATTGCATCAACTCCCGCTACAGCCGCCCCCGTCTTGGCTATTGGGCAAGGGAAGGGTAAGAAGAGAAAGGCTCCCTCAAGAAGCCACCATAAGCGAAAGTCTCGTCATGACACCTCTTCTAGTGGAACCAAGGCTGGTCCCACTACACCCACCTCAACCCCAAAGGATGCAGAGTGCTATCACTGCCATGACATAGGTCATTGGAAATGAACCTGCCCAAAATATCTACAAGATATCAAGGATGTAAAGATCAAGCCGCCCTTCGCAAGTATGTACAATATTCAATCTAATGATTTATCACATGCTATTTCTTGGGTACTTGATACATGATGTGGGTTTCACATTTGTTCTAATTTGCAGGGCCTAAGAAGAAATAAGGATGTGGAGCATGGGAAGATAAACTTGATCATGGGGAACAGAAGATCGTCGCCTGTCACCAAGATTGGAGTTTACTCTTTAGTGCTTAGTAATGGATTAGGACTAGATTTGAATAACTGTTGCTTTTCGCCAGATATGGCAAGAAACATCATTTCTTTTCATGGTTTGTTTAGACAAGGATTTAGATATTCATTTGATAATGAAAAGGGTTCTATTAATGCTTATCTTAATGGTGTTTTCTATTTTGAAGCATTGCCTTGTAATGGAATATATGAAACTGTGATGGTTGTAGACGATTTAGGAAATGATGTGTTGTGTATCGATTCTTCGAATAATTTGGACAAAGCATGCTTGTGGCACCGTCGTCTTGGACATGTCAACAAGAAACGCATAGCCCAACTCCAAAAGGATGGAGTATTGGAGTTATTCGACCTTAGGTACGATGACGTGTGAGAGTCTTGTTTACTTAGAAAGATGACCAAGTCACCCTTCACTGGTTCTTGTGAAAGGGGTAAGGGTTTATTAGATCTCATAAATACAGATGTATGTGGACCATTTAGATCCACCACAAGGGATGCAATCCCCTTCTACGTGACTTTTACCGATGATTATAGCAGATATGGCTATATCTACTTAATCAGGCATAAGTCAGAATCCTTTGAAAAGTTCAAAGAGTTCAAGAAAGAAGTGGAGAATCAGTTGGGCAGGAAAGTCAAGATGCTTCGATCCGATCGAGGTGGAGAGTACCATAGTCTTGAATTCCCTGACTACCTCAAGGAATGCAGAATAGTTTCGTAATTGATGCCGCCCAGGACACCGCAGTTGAATGGTGTGGCTGGGAGGCGTAATCGAACCTTGCTAGACATGGTTCGTTCCATGATGAGTCATGCTTCGCTACCTATCTCATTCTGGGTGTATGCCTTAGAGACTGCTGCCCATATCCTTAACTTAGTCCCTACAAAGAAGGTTTCCAAAACACCTCACGCGATGTGGACAGGGAAAGCTCCCTCGTTGGCACATATCAAGGTTTGGGGTTGCGAGGCTTTCGAAAGACGAGAGACTCACGACAAGCTCGAACCTCGTAGTGAGCGGTGTATTTTCATCGACTACCCGCAAAAGTCCTTTAGTTATCTCTTCTATAGATCGAGTGACAATGTTGTCTTTGTTGCGAGGAGTGGGGTTTTCCGAGAACGAGAACTCATAACCCAAGGGGACAGTGGGAGGCAAATCGATCTTGAAGAGCTTCAAGAACCGAACGATGAAGGAACCTCTGACAATGGCGCTCAACTTGAGGAGGAGACTCCGTTTGAACCGATTGACGAGTGCTTACCTCTTAGACGTTCCGAAAGAGTTAGTGTTCCACCCCAGTTTTATGGTTTCCATATCACTACTGAAGGGGATACGTTTATTAGTGATAGTACACTAGTGAATTTGGACGAACCTAACAACTATAAGGAAGCCATGGCAGCCCCGAAGTCTGTGAAGTGGAAAGAGGCTATGGACAGCGAGATTCAGTCCATGTATGACAACAAAGTTTGGAATTTGGTTGACAATGTGCCAGGTCGTAAGACGGTCGGGTGCAAATGGATCTTCAAGAAGAAGACCGACATGGATGGGAAAGTACACACTTATAAGGCGCGATTGGTTGCGAAGGGCTTTACTCAAACTCCCAGAGTTGACTATGATGAGACCTTCTCACCAGTTGCGAAGATAAAGTCTATTAGGGTGATGCTAGCCATTGCTGCATTTCATGACTATGAAATATGGCAGATGGACGTCAAAACCGCTTTCCTTAATGGGAAGTTGGTTGAGGATGTTACATGAGTCAGCCAGAGGGTTTTGTCGATGCGAAGAATCCTAATAGGGTGTGTAAGCTTAAGAAATCTATTTATGGATTGAAACAAGCATCTCACAGATGGAATCTTTGTTTTGACGAGAAAGTCAAAGAGTTTGGCTTCTTGCGAAGCGAGGATGAATCGTGTGTATATGTCAAAGCCGGTGGGAGTATAGTTAGCTTCCTCGTATTGTATGTCGATGACATACTGCTCATAGGAAACGACATCCCGACCCTAAAAGAGGTTAAGTCCTGGCTTGGGAAGTGTTTCGCTATGAAGGACCTCAGAGAGGCTGCCTATATTTTGGAAATAAGGATAGTGAGAAACAGAAGTAAGAGACTATAAAAGGACTTAGTCAGAATACTTACTTGGACAAGGTACTAAAGCGTTTTAGTATGGAGAATTCCAAGAAAGGGGAGTTACCAATCCAAAGTAATGCCAAGTTGAGTAAGACTCAAAATCCGAGTACCGAAGTCGAGATAGCATAGATGAGCCGAGTACCTTACGCTTCCGCAGTTGGCTCGATCATGTATGCTATGACTTGCACTCGCCCTGATGTGGCCTTCGCTTTGAGCATGGTCAGCAGATATCAAGGGAACCCTGGCAGAGCACATTGGATCGCAGTCAAGAATATTCTTAAGTACCTTCGAAGGACCAAGGAATGGTTTCTAGTCCTCGGTGGGAGTGATGACTTAAGGGTGCGAGGGTGTAGTGACGCCAGTTTTCAGACCGACCGAGACAACTACCATTCGCAGTCGGGCTGGGTCTTTACCCTGAATGGAGGAGCAGTAACTTGGAAAAGTTCCAAGTAGGAGACCGTAGCTGATTCAACGTGTGAATCAGAATACATAGCAGCGAGCGAAGCGTCAAAAGGAGGAGATATGGTTGAAGAACTTCATTGGAGACCTTGAAGTTGTGCCAGCCATAAAGGAGCCTATGGAGATTTTTTGTGATAATAAAGGAGCGGTTGCCTTGACCAAGGAACCGAGGGATCATGGCAGATCTCGACATATCGACAGGAAATATCATTTTATACGACATCGGGTGGAAGAGGGACTCCTCGTAGTGAAGAGGGTATCGTCAGAGGATAACCCAACATATCCCCTTACGAAGGGACTGAGTAGGGTTAAGCACTTGCAGCACGCTAGGAGCATTGGTCTGAAGGACAATATTAGTTTAGATTAGATAGCTTAGAAACGTGTAATAGATAAATTTAATTGATATTTGATGATTAAATAAAAGAGTATTATTTATAAGTAAAGTTACTGTCTTATGTTAATTGTTTACCTATTATTTCACTTTGCATGTTTTGACTTCCTGAATAATAAGATTATTCGAACGTTCCATAGTCGCTCATACTTTGGAAGTAGGTATGAAAGAAGATCGTCATGAACTGTTTTGTAGATTGTCTGAAGTGTATTAGACATAACAAAGGTTTGCTGTAACGTTCATGAGTGCTTATGAATAAGATTTGAGCACTGGATTAGACTCACGCTTGCTGGCATCGCTTCATGGAATTTATCACGAGTGATCGCAAGATTATAATATCATATGGTCTTAAAACCTAGATATATGGTTTATTATTTGCAAGTTGGTTGTGCATTGATAATGCGTAAACGCATCAGTAACTTGATGTTATAAAACACATTGTTGTGCGTGATTCGATGAGTGAGTCGTAAATGCATGTAAGTCGAAGTTTATCTGTTCCTTTTATCCTAAGAGGGTAAAAGCGATATCTAGGCCCCTCGATGATTTGGTTTGACTTATGTGTCGGGCCCGGTCAGGACTGAATTGTTGTGTTCAATAAAGTTCTATGTCAGACGAACCAGAGATCGAGAAACAAACTGCTGGACGATAAGTATGACTATGTTCCATGTAATTGTCCGCACGATATCTAGAATGGAGGACTATACGATATCTTATCTAAAGGACAGGTTACTGATAAGATCAGAGTTCGATAACATCTTTGTGAGCATCAGATTGTACTTTCACTATAGTTACTAGAATTATCCAAGTGGGAGACTGTTGGATTAGTGTCTAAGCCCGTAACTATATTTGGTATGTACTTGACCCGGTTGTGCATGGTCCTTTTGGGTTGCCTTCACCAAAGCAACTTGATAGGATGATTTATGGAGAAAGAGAGGTTATTATGGTTTATTAATATATTATATGAATAATATATTAAAAGAGAAATCATATAGTTTAATTAATATTAGACAATAATTAATTAAGAATTAATTTTGTGGCTAAAAGACATTAATTAATTAAAGGGGACTAGAACTGTAAATTGTGTGATAGTAGATATTGGGCTGAGAATCCTTATGGATTAGGGCATGGATGAAGTTAAAGAGGAATCTTTCTTAAATTCTTCCAAGGAGGCCTTATTCCAAAAGGTTCTCAAGTTACTTAGGGCCTAAGTCATCCAATTAGGGTTTTGACTGAAACCCTACAAGCTCAAGTATATAAGGACCCCTATGGCTAGCAAAATCGGCCACTTGATCCCTTGGAAGCTTGGAGCCGATTTTTGCCTCTCATCCTCTCTCCTAAAACATCATCCTCTTTCTTGTGGTGTTTGTAAGCCATTAGAGGTGTGACATTTGTGACACTAAGCTCCAAGAGTTGAAGATTCAAGCCATTCAAGAAAGGTAATCATCTAGATCTGATCTATTATGTTAATTTCGAAATATGTATGCTAGATCTAGGGTTCATAAGTCTTGGATGATTTGCATGTACAATAGAGAAACCTAGATCCAAGCTTTAGGGTTTTACATGAACACATAGGATTGTTTTTATGCTCTAAACCCATCACACTGTTGGTCAACTGATCCACGATGACCCAAATCGAATCCACTCCACGTCCGGTCCTGGGAAGTTTCGTGATGAAATCCATAGTGATGTCTTCCCATTTCCACACGGGAATCTCCAACGGTTGCATCCTGCCACGAGGTCGCTGGTGCTCGGCCTTGACTTTCCTGCAAGTCAAGCACCGCTCCACATACCATGCTATATACCGCTTCATGCAAGGTCACCAATAATCAGGGCGAAGATACCGATACATCTTCGTCGCCCCAGGATGGATGGAGAATCTCGACTTGTGAGCCTCATCTATCAGAACCTGGCGTACACCGCCCCAGTAAGGAACCCAGACCCTTCGATGCAGGGTCAACAACCCACGGTTGTCATAATGAAATGATGCCACATGACCTATGATCCGCTCACACTTCTGGAGCTCTTCCTTCATACCCTCGACCTGCGCCTCCCGAATCCATTCCAGCAACGGAGTAATCACTGTCATCCTCAGACATATATCCTGAATCGGAGCCGCGACCGCCTTGCGGCTAAGAGCGTCGGACACCACATTGGCCTTCCCCGGGTGATAAAGGATCTCACAGTCACAATCCTTCACCACATCCAACCAACGACGTTGCCGCATGTTCAGATTCGGCTGATCCATCAAGTACCTCAAGCTCTTGTGGTCCGTGTAAATGGTACAACGAACCCCATAGAGGTAGTGTCGCCAAATCTTGAGGGCGAAAACGACCGCCCCAACTCTAAATCATGTGTTGGATAGTTCGTCTCATGTGGCTTTAGCTGCCTCGACGCGTACGCAATCACGTGACCCCGCTGCATCAGCACTGCACCCAAACCCGTGATCGATGCGTGACAGTAAACCACGAAATCATCAACGCCCTCCGGCAAAGTTAGAATCGGTGCCTCGCACAACCACTGTCTGAGTATAACACCCTGGTTCCTGGATGTAGGACTTGAGGATTTTGTGTGCAAGTTGAAGGGCCTACTCGACGAGTTGGTTGGCCCAACTCGTTGTGTAGGAGTTGATCTGGACGCACGAGTCATGAAGCCTACTCGTCGAGTTGGAGA
This sequence comes from Lactuca virosa, assembly GCF_052849685.1. NCBI lineage: Eukaryota > Viridiplantae > Streptophyta > Magnoliopsida > Asterales > Asteraceae > Lactuca > Lactuca virosa. The sequence goes on along the minus strand of NC_136428.1, from coordinate 56,450,608 downwards.
GCTGGACTCGACGAGTTAAGGCTGTTTAGAGAAAACCCTAATTATTCGGGTTTGCACCCTATTTAAAGGACTTTAACTCCTGCACCCATCCTCCCTCATCACCCTATCACGTCCAGAGAGAAAACCTATTGAGCTAGCCCATATTTTGAGTGTGTGAAGCCAAAAATGTGCATTCTTGGAGGAAGCTTGAAGAGTGAAGAGCTTGGAACAAGAAGGATTCTTTAGATCCAACATTCATACAGTTGTAACATCTATTTGGAGGTAAAAAGTCCTTACCTTGGCTTTCCATTTCATAGATCTTTTCTTGTATGAGAATATGGGTATTTTGGTGCAAAATAAGGGCCATTTTCGGGTTGAGCTTGTCCAGGGTGAGTAGTTGCAGATATGGACTCCTCTAAGCCCTCATGTACATTAAGTCTCAAGCTTTATGAAGCTTAGACCCTTTTTCATGTCCTAAACCCCTTATTGAGCTTAGTTTTGAGTGATATAGCCTTGTGAGGCCTTGCATGATCGTAAAGTTAGCAACTTTATGTGGTAAATTCATCCTAGGAGGTTGGATCTGGATTTTGGAGCATTGGAATCGAAGAGAAGGAGTTTAATGAGAAGGGTGAGGAACTCGACGAGTTAGGCATCCAACTCAACGAGTTGAGTTGGGTTTTCCCGTTTTTTTATACAGAGTAAACTCGACGAGTTGGTGGAACGACTCGACGAGTATTTAGGGTTTTCCCCCGATCTTCTGGACTCTGCATGGACTCGACGAGTTGGTTAGCAACTCGGCGAGTTAACTCGAGTTTTAGTGATTACTGAGTATTGAGGAACTCGACGAGTTCATGGGTTGCACTCGACGAGTTAGTTCAGCTTTGACTGTTGAATTCCATTGACTTTAGGGTTTGATCAAGCTGTGGATTTTGGAGGCTATGGAGGGGCAGAGTCTAGACCAACAGTTCGAGTGAGGGATATACTGTTATACTATGTGAGGTGAGTCTTCTCACTATACTTACCGGAGTGGTAATACTGTGTGACCGGAGGGTCTTATTTGAGTTATCGACCGGAGGGTCTTATGTGCTTATATTGAGTTATGTGATATTATGAATTTTGTCTTTGTGATATATGCTATATTATTCTGTGCCTTACTGAGTTAGGACCGGAGGGTCCAAATCGAGGTGTGAGACCGGAGGGTCTTCACTGAGTTACATGACTGGAGGGTTCGACCCGAGCTGTGAGACCGGAGGGTCCGCACCGAGACACATGACCGGAGGGTCCACACCGAGCCGTGAGACCGGAGGGTCCTCACCGAGACGCATGACCGGAGGGTCCATGCCGAGCTATAGACATGAGAGGCTTATTATTTGTGTATGTGGTATTTTGGGGAACTCACTAAGCTTCGTGCTTACCCTGTTGTGTGATATGTGTTTCAGGTACTTCTCACGATCGCCGGAAAGCGCCGGCTTGATTGTACACACTAGTTAGAGATCATGACTTTGAGGATTCTGGGATTTTATCAAACATTTGTTGACTTGTGTTTTGACAACTTATGCATTTTGTGGTTTTGGGAAATGTGATGTTGAGTTTATGTGATTTTAAAAATGAAAATTTTATTTGAAAATTTACAGTGTTACAAGTTGTTATCAGAGCCTTGGTTTGAGGGATTTGGATGTACTCTCGGGTATGTTTGGACTCAAACTGAGGGTTTGAGAAAATTTTCTAAAAAGAAATGATTTTTTCTAAATACGAGTAAGAGCTTTTAAGAGAAAACGAGATGAAGCAGTGTGTATAATCAACCAGAGCCCGGACGGTGATTTCCCAAAATAGCATTACTTGTTTATATTATGAAATGCTTATGAGATATTAGAGCTTCATGATAGAGGATAGGCTAGGTATTTCAGGAATTTAGAGCTAGAGTTGCCTGATTCATGATGCCTTAGTCTAGGGGATGCTATTGATTGATATTATCTGCTATTTGCTCTTTGTATGTGTTGAGTAGGAGTACCTAACATGAATCTTTTAGAGAGAGCTTTGAGTAGCGGAGTAATCTAGGAGAGATATCTAGATGTGCATTTGAGGAATCTACTGAGAGAGTAGTTAGATACCCACGAGGGGTACGATTGTCTGAGTTCGGTGATGCCTTTTGAGTTTTGGATAGAGCAAGTCGAGTGTATGCTAGAGTGGTTTTATGTGCTGGTGGAGGTTATTTGATGCCCAAATGCTACTTGCTTTGTGCTTTGTGGAACTCTTTAATGATGGGAGCCAGCTACTAAGTGAATATGACGATATTCAGGAGGTAGATGGCTGGCATCGTGAGGGGTTCTTCAGCAGCTGATGACAGAGAAGTGCGAGAACCTAGGAGATCCTACGGAGTGATTTTAGTGCGATGAGTACGCTGTTTAGAGGTGAGTATTCGCTGAAGAGCGAGCATGCGCGAGGGGATGGGTGATCGAGGAGGTCGAGTAGCTACTTAGGAAATCTGGGACGATCCGTGTGGAAAGTATGGGTAGATGTGGCAGGTAGTATGTGTTGGATTTGGTGTCTAAGCCCATAACTATAATTCGGATGTACTTGACCCGATAGTAGCATGGTCCTTTTGGGTTGCCTTCACCAGTGCAATTTGATAGGATGGACTTTTGAGAATAAGGTTATTTATGATTTATTAATATATTATAAGTATAATATATTAATCATATTATTTAATTAGTATTGATCAAGAATTAATTTGGAATTAATTTTGTGATCAAAAGAGACTAATTAAATATGTGGGGATTGATTATGTAAATCAATGATTCTTATAGTGTGGGCTAATGATCCATGGTTATTTAGGATGGGCTAAACCAATGAGATAGTCCATGGATAGTCCATGGAGGTTTAACCCATGGAGCCTAAGTAATATGAAAGGTCATTAGGGTTTGCAAGGTGTAACCCTAGCATTTGCTACACTATAAAATGACTCCACTAGAACCAAAATCGGTTACACCATCATTCTAAGAGTTTGACATTGATTTTGTGCCAGTTAACTTATTATCTCAAGCCTCCTCTTGAATTTGGTGTTTATGAAACATTAGAGGCACCACACTTGAGGTGCTTAAGCTTTCAAAGGTCAAGAACTACAAGTCCTACTAAGAGGTAAGTTATCTAACTAGTTGTATTGTTCAGCTGTCAATTTGAATGTTAGTTAGGATGTATGCTTTGGAAAATAGAAAATGCATGTATAATTAGAGAAAACATAGATCCAAAGCATCTAGGGTTGCATGTGCACCATAGGAGCGTTATAGTGCTCAAAACCCAACAGTGGTATTAGAGCCTAGGATTGTTTTCTGTTATACTTTATGCTTATTGCTTTCCAAAGTTGAAAAAAATCGATTTTTTGGTTTCTAACTGATGAACTCACTGAGTCCACTGGCTGACTCGACGAGTCCACTCAGTAAATGACCAACTCGACGAGTCAGGTTCTTGCAATCGCCGAGTTGATGGCTCTGGGTGCAAAATTTCGAGTTTTTGGCCAGAATTGGATTAGAATCATTACCACAAACTGTTTTTTTGAAACATATAATCTGTTTTCATGAATTGGTAAAGATCATGCTCATCCAATTAAAAGATAATTGTCAAAATTTCAAGATTTGTATTAGTTTATATGATTAGGCTAATTTTTTAAATTGTTGATGTGAATTATCTTGACCTATGAGTTTAACTTGATCATAGATAAATTACTTGATAATTTTTTGTTAGTTAAAATGTTGATCTTAATGATTTTAATGACCTCCATAACTTGTCCTCAAGTTATGGAAAATTAAAAGTCTCATCCATTAAAATAACATTAAACTCATAAATTATGAATTCCAAGAGTTATCAAAAGATAATTGTCAAAATTTTTATGATAGTTGTTATGTTAAAATAATTACTTCTATCATTTGATTTGAAACTATTTTTCCTTATGAGTTAGTTTTAGATCATTATTTAAAAATATTATATGATAATTTTCCTTGTTAGAATTGATCTAAATGTTCCTTAATGAGTTCCATAACTTGTCCTCAAGTTATGGAACATGAAAAGTCTTATCATAAATGTTTTAATGAACTCCATAACTTGTCTTAAGTTATGGAAAATCAAGAGTCTTTTCATAAAACCAACATTAATTAACTCATAAGTTATGGAAACCAAGAGTTTTGAAAAGTTTCAAAACTTGTCCTCAAGTTTTAGAATTTGTAAAGTCTCGCAAATGAAACTTTAATTCCAAACCCTAGAGTTTTAAAAGTTAAAATTCAACCCTTATACTTTATAATATTATAAGTTTAATAATATATATATATATATATATATATATATATATATATATATATATATATATATATATATATATATATATATATATATATATATATATATATATATATATAAGACAAGTCAGTTTTACCGTTAGTAGGCCTCATTCACGAAGCCGGTCTATAAGGGGGTATAAGGATATTGCCTATAAAATGACAGTTTAATAGGTGTCCTACTCTCACCCACCGCTTCCTTGACTAGTGGAGGGTCGTTAGCCGAACGGGTAGGATAGGACATTAATTCTCGTTAAAAGTATAATGATAAATATAAAGTAACTAAACTTTTATTAAATTCCCAATCTTAGTTACTTTAGGAAAATGTGAAAATGGTGTTAATCCTTGAAATTACAATTTGCACCTTGTTAAGCCGTTAGTGGAGCGTGTGTGGTTAACCGACACACTAATCTGGGACTGACAGGGTAGCTTGATGATAATCATAGATCAATGGAGCGTGTGTGGTTAACCGGTACATTGATTAGGTGATTTGTAACATTGAGTGTACCAAGCTAATTTGCATGGTTATTCACACCTTTTTTATGATCCTCGACATCCCAGTCACAAACTTGAAGGGCACAATCGAGATTTAAACGTGCCATTGAAAAGTTCAATGAATCTCAAAGGATCTAGAAATTTCAATCCAATTAAAACTTAATAATCTATTTCGTTTTTCATTGTGAAAATTGGTAAATTGTCATTTACCTACCTTCAAATATTTTACAATTGGATTACAGCACCCCTTTTCGCAATTGTAGAATATTGTGTTGGGTCCTAGCCTTAATATTTCGTTTTGGGTGTTATATTAAGGACTTAAATCAACTAACTTGAATTTCTCCCTTGTAGATGTCTAGTTCAGACAACTATGGTCTTCCCGAATCTTTTGGAAAAATCTTTCCACATGAAGATGATATTCCACGATATCATACTTCACTTCCTCCACCTCCTCCAATAATTCTCCGTAACCCACAAGTTCAAGGACTTGAAAATTTCAAGGTCCTCAAGCCCTATTGGCTAGCAAACACCAAGATGGAAGGTCTATGTGTGCACATGTCTTGGAGATGAAGTCACACATTGACAGGATGGGAATGTTAGGAGTCGTTGTGTCAATGAAGTTGGTTGTTGACTTGGTTCTTCTATCACTTCCTAAGTCATATGGTGAGTTCATTAAAGATTACTATATGACAGACCGCGACATGTCCCTTATCGATCTTACCTATTTGCTAATTGCTGCTGAATCAACAATAATTTTGTGCACTGGTAATGAAAAATTGAATGGAAGATCCACTTCCCAAACTTCCATGGACATTGAAAATGGAAACATTGGAAGTCCAGAAAAAGACTTCTCCTTCCAAGGGAAAGACTAAGTCTGAGATTGTCCCGTGTACCATTGCAAAAGAATATGTTTGCTTCTATTGCCAAGAGAAGGGGCATTGGTTGCGAAGCTGCCCTGACTACCTGAGAGATCTAAGAGATGGTAAAATCAAAATGTATGACTCTGCTTCAGGTAAGTCCGTTATCTAACTCTATTAAGTTCCTATTTGGAGATTCTTAATACATGATGTGATAAGATTACATTTTGATGTTTTGTAGGATCGAAGAAAAGAAATGAAGCTTAAAGAAAAAGCATGCTGAGTCTGATCGCGAAGAGATGGATTTCAATCGCATGGTTCGATGATCAGATTTTTGAGTTGTTGCTTAGGAGTTATGATAGATTGCTTAGAAATATGTAGTAACATAGTTTTCATTTGTAATTGCATTGTAAGGAAAAGTTTTCTGCACCTTTTATAAATAAATAAAATTCTGTTTTTTATCTTATTTATATTTCCTTGCAATGACATTTGTGAAAATTGATGTTTGTATGTTTCTATTTTAGCAATATGGATTTGATTCTTTCGTTTGTGGTAGTGTCTAAATTTACCAAGCAAGGAAAGATTCTCATCACCCAAGGTTCAATTGTCTACTAAAGAAACTTGGAATTATGCAAGTTGTATTGTGTAATGAATGAGAATTTTCATCTTTGGGGAATTAAGACTAATTCCTTGTTCACATGTAAATGTGAGTCAAGTGAAGGACTAGGGGATCAGGTACACTTGGTTGTGCGCTGGTCAGGTCCACCATAAAGAACGAAAAGACTATTCGTTATGGTTTACTAAAGTTAGTAAATATGGTTATGCTTACAAGATTAAGTATAATTTTGAGCCATTGAAAAGTCTCAATGTATAGCAGAACGAATAAGAAGAATCAAAGTCGGTAGAAAAATAAAAGTTCCTCCAATCTGAAAAGATGGGAGAGTACTTGAGTATCGTGTTTTATGATCATCTTAATGTTTATGAAAACCATATCACAATTTGATCCTCTAAGAACGCCTTAGTGCATTTGTTTGGCTAAGAAGAGGAATCAGGAATTGTTGAAATGGTTAAATCTATTAAGATGAATCATACTTCGTTCCAAAATCAAATCTTAGAGTCATACACCAAGATTGTATATTGAGTGACATATCAGCAAATGCAGAGTAAAATGTTTTCTACTATTATACATTTGAAATTGGCAAGTTGTGATGTTTTGGATAAAACAAAGATCAACTAAGACCGATTGTCAAAAGTGTTCGTCTTGATAAGAAACCACACTAACTCTTGAATATTTGTTGTCAAGTAGTGTTTCTTGATAAAGAGAATCTTATATGTCAAGAGGTTAGTGAGAGTCTTAAAGATCTTGAAAAGTTTCGAGAACTAATCAAGAGTAAACCCATTGTTAATCACTAGCACACGACTTGAGGTTTGTAACCTATCGTGTTGACATATTCTTGTTTTTGTGCCCATTCCAGTTGAAGTTGACTATGTGTGTGAGTTTATGAGTACTTAATTGTTTGCATAACAACCTGGAAGCAATGGTAGGCCCTTGAGCTGCCAGGTGGCAAGAAATTAAGATTGAACAAGTTCAGTCCATATGAGTTTGGATTTGTCACTAACCTTGTCTTGTGATTATGGTTGTGACAAATTCAGGTGGATAGGAACACATACACCATAAAATCTAAGTGTCATAAGATTTCTCTCTAATTCATGAAAATGATTGTGAAGAAACGCTTTCACTAAGTAGATTTTAAAGAGTTAGCAATTGTGATATTTGCATTCTCAAATTCAATTATGACTATGGCATCCCTCTTCATAGTTCGAATTGTGAGAAATGGCAAAAGGTCTAAACATTTGAGACTTATTGTTGTAAGTTCTAAAATTGTTTAGACACACATATGAGCTTTCTAATACAAGGTGTGTGAGCTTAGATAAAGGCTTATCGAAGCATCTCGTGTCAGAAATCTGAACTTTGGTACGAAAGTCGATAAAGTATTGATTTCTAGAAGTCCAGCTGATTTCTGGATTTATGTCACAGCTAGTGGAAGCAGAAATGTTATGCAAGTAACAAAATAATTGTTATGCTAGTGGGAGCTAATTATTATGGTAAGTGTTGCAAGTTAGCAATGTTAATTATAGTAAACAAAGTTTTCAATTCACAAAGTTGCACGGTTGAAAAGTTGTTTTGCTATAATTAAGGGAGAGGAAGTTATACTTATACTTCATTTCAATTCTAAAAGTTTAGATTGAGATTTTAATCAAATTTAGTCAAGGATTTATATGAATACCATGTTGAAATGCTTCAACATTAGAAATTCTATATATGGAAATATTATAGCAAAAGACTGGTCAAGTATCATGTCTTTATGTAAGACATTATGAATCGTATCCCATATGCTTCGGGTATAGGATAGATTGCATATGCTATAATATTCATGTGTTCTAATTTTCCAAATGCCTAGGGCATTAAGAGGGAAAAAGGACTAGAACTGGATATGACTAAAGTTATTAAACAACTGCTAAGAACAATCCAAGGTTCGCCAAAGATTGGTTGCTTATAGATAGATGGAAGTATAGCAACGGATGGACCATATTGATATTATTATGAATAGACATGATTCTATTAACAATAAGTTGTCATATGGCAAATATGGAAATGTTTCCATGATGGGAGTTGGATATCAAGAATCCATGAGAAAGTTAGAAACTTTTATGCAAGAAGGATGTTCAAAGGAATGTGCTTTGAATATGAGACTTCGGATCTATGGAATTGTCTTGTAACAATCTCCAATGGAAAGTTTTGTAACTGACAAAGTCTCTGTGACTTGTGTACATAGTCATTACAAAAGGATCACTGCATATAAGTTTAGAATCTAACAAATTACAATAAGTGGCAAGAACCTGGTATTCTTACACTTACGATAAAGATTTTGAATTGTGAAATGAGTATCGTTGGAAATGTTTACAATTGATCTATTCCACAAAGTAAGGACCGTAGGTAAACATAGTGTACATGCTTGGAGCATGGGATAACTATTGTTTAAATTCAAATATTAGTTGATAAATCGAAACAATATACAATGAATAATGTGTAATCAATATGGTGATTAAATGAAAGGTGTTTTATTTATACTCAAAAGTTTTGGGGCCATATAGGATTAGTATTATTCTTGTGTTTCACTTTGCATGTTTTGACTTCCCGAATAATAAGATTATTCAGATCATCCATAGTCGATCATACTTTGGAAGTAGGTAAAGAGGCTAGACTGTCATGAGTTGGCTTGTAGATTGTCTAAGGCGTTAAACATAGCAAAAGTTTGCTACACCATTCGTGAGTACTCTTGAAATAAGATTTGAGTATTGGATTAACCCACGCTCACCTGAATTACTTCATGCAATTTATCACGAGTAATTGTGAGACGATAATATCATATAATATTCAAACCAAGATATATGAGTTGTTGACTACGAGTTGGTTGTGCATTGATGGCATGAAAACGCATCAGTAACTTGATGTTATTAAACATGTCGTTGTGCATGATTTGATGAGTAGTTAGTACAACCATATAATGTCGAAGTTTATTTGTTCCTTTTATCCTAAGAGGATTAAAAGCGATATCTTGGGCCCCTCGATGATTCTATTTTGACTATGTGTCGGGCCCGGTCAGAACTAAATTGATGTGTTCAGTTATCTTCTATGTCAGACGAATCGGAAATCGGGAAACAAATTGCAGGACAATAAGTATGACCATGTTCCATGTATTTGTCCACATAGATATCTTGAGAATAGAGGAATCTATGATCCCTTATCTAAAGGACACGTCACTTACTGGGTCAGAGTTCGACATCGGCTTTTGAGAGCTACGATTGCTAATCGGATTTTGAGGTTGCATTGGCACTTATAGTTATTAGACTTATCCAAGTGGGAGACTATTGGATAGATGTCTAAGCCCATAACTATAATTGGGATGTACTTGACCTGATAGTAGCATGGTCCTTTTGGGTTGCCTTCACCAGTGCAATTTGATAGGATTGACTTTTGAGAATAAGGTTATTTATGATTTATTAATATATTATAAGTATAATATATTAATCATATTATTTAATTAGTATTGATCAAGAATTAGTTTGGAATTAATTTTGTGATCAAAAGAGACTAATTAAATATGTGGGGATTAGGGATGAGATTTAGAACCGAAAAACCGGACCGGAACCGGAACCGTTAGAACCGGAATATATAGAATCGGTTCCGGTTCTGGGTTTAAAAATTGGCTTTATCCGGGTTCCGGGTAATCCGGGTTTGGTTCCATCGGGTCTGGGTAAACCGGGTCTAAAAACCGGAACCGGTGTTAAGAACCGGAACCACTTTTAGGGCCGGAACCGGTTTTTGTGAAACGTTTAAAAGATGCATATCTCATTCGTTTCAACTCCGATTGACATGCGGTTTTTTCCAACATGTAGTTTAGAGCTTGTACATGATTTTAGACTATAAATTTGCCATTTTTAGTTTTATATTCATTGACTTACATTCCCTCAAAGTCGAAATATCAAAGCTGGAAGTTTTTAGTTTTTCAGTGTTTTTGTATTCGGTGAAAGTTTTAAAACTTGCATATCTAATTCGTTTGAAGTCGGATTGACATGTGGTTTTTTTCAACTTGTATTTTACAGTTTGTACATGAGTTTAGAGTATAATTTTGTCATTTTTGGTTTTATATTCAACGATTTACAGTCCCCCAAAGTCGAGATATCAAAACTGAAAATTTTCAACTTTTCAGCTATTTGTTTTTGTACTTTGTATTCTGTGAAAATGTTAACACATGTATATCTCATTTGTTTAAAGTCGGATTGACATGCGGTTTTTTCCAGAGTGTAGTTTAGAGTTTGTACATGATTTTAGACTATAATTTTGTTAATTTTGGTTTCATATTCAATGAGTTATAGTCCCCCAAAGTCAGGATATCAATATGAAAATTTTCAAAGTTCAACCCACTATGTAGTAAGTAATTACCAAAAAATTCCCGTTTTTCAAGGTTTTCCGGTTCTAAACCCACTTTATCCAGTTCCAACCTACCCACTTTGATGTTTCCAGGTTTTCCGGTTCTAGACCCACTTTACCCGGTACCGTACCCGGAACCGGACCAGAACCGGTTCTTATATACCGGTACGGTTTCCGGTTCTACAAAATCCTGTTAACCGGTTCCGGGTTTTTCGGGTCTGGGTCCATCCGGTCCGGGTTTGGACCCACTTTCATCCCTAGTGGGGATTGATTATGTAAATCAATTATTCTTATAGTGTGGGCTAATGATCCATGGTTATGTAGGATGGGCTAAACCAATGAGATAGTCCATGGAGGTTTAACCCATGGAGCCTAAGTAATATGAAAGGTCATTAGGGTTTGCAAGGTGTAACCCTAGCATTTGCTACACTATAAAAGGACTCCACTAGAACCAAAATCGGTTACACCATCATTCTAAGAGTTTGACATTGATTTCGTGCCAAGTAACTTATTCTCTCAAGCCTCCTCTTGCATTTGGTGTTTGTGATACATTAGAGGCATCACCCTTGAGGTGCTCAAGCTTTCAAAGGTCAAGAACTACAAGTCCTACTAAGAGGTAAGTTATCTAACTAGTTGTATTGTTCAATTGACAATTTGTATGCTAGTTAGGATGTATGCTTTGGAAAATTGAAAATGCATGTATAATTAGAGAAAACATAGATCCAAAGCATCTAGGGTTGCATGTGCACCATAGGAGTGTTATAGTGCTCAAAACCCAACAGTATGGGCCCGTACTACTGAAAGTAGAGGACCCATACTCGAAACAGGGAGAATTACAGGGGTTCTAAGTAGCAGATTGAGGGGATATAATATGGTTCGGAAACCATGATTCGTAGCTGAGTGTGCTTCCGTCTTTACCAGTTATCCCGCTGTGGTTGTTCAGACTGAGAGTGGATGTTCAGACTGAGAGTGGATGTGGTAGATTGTGGGGCCAGAGGGCCATATCGGTAAAGCTTCAATAGAGTGTACCTTGCGAGGAAAAGTGAGTTTAGATCCCGAGGAGTTTGACTGGTAAGGTGCCAGTTGGAGTCGCAGGACTCGAGGAAAAATGGAGATGATGCTTTGTGGAGGATTGCGGTTTGGGTTGAGTGATCATAGTTGAGATGTCACTTCTTGTGACGAGAATTACACTATTTTCGCTTCGCGTGTGGAGCGAAAGAGATAACGAGCTTCCGGTTTCAGAGTTTGGAGGTAAACCCCGTGGGGTAGCATATAGTTGCGATATTTTCACCAGAGTATTTTGTAGTATGTATGTTGCGAGGTATTTCCTATAATCAAGAGGAGTATACCATAAGAGTGTCATCGGTGGGGACTGAGATGGATGAGGACAAGGATATGCCTTAGTTGAGTAAAGTAAGGCATATTTCAGCAGCAATTCCAGGTAATCAAGAGGACTATACCGAGGCAGCGGCCCTCATTGTTTACGTGGTATATCGACTGTGAGAGTGAAGTCTCTTGCTTCTATGATAATTCACACGATGGAAGGTTGGCTGAGGAATCATAGATGAGGTGTGTGTGATGGTTCATTATTCTCAGATTGAGAGTCGTGACTAATTCGGGACAGGTGAGACATCCGGTGATGTGTCGGTATGAGATATTGGGTGACTAGAGGCGATCACATTGGGAGGATTCCAAGGTTTTCATCTAAGATACGGAATACTTGGAGTTATTTGGTTATTATCTGGTAGATCATTGAGTGTTGCGTGGTACGTTCCATGAGTCAGAAATGGTACATCTGGTGAGCCAGTCTGTAGTGTGGTCTGTTGGGTATGTCAATGGACGGTGGTTCGAACCCTAAGTGGGGGAGAACTGGTTATTATGTGGGGAGGATCCTCAATATGATGTGGTACATAATTTTGGGTTATAGGGATCTGCGGTCCGAGTATATGAGACTGGGGTCATGTGGTAGTCAAGGCAACGTACAGAGCGAGACGATGCCCGCTACATATGCTCAGGAGAGAATGAGTGTCTTCACGGCAGGTGGCCGTTGGACAGGAATCTGATTGTGGCCCGGTTTCTTCGTATTTGCCAATGTTTGAGTTTCGAGATGGTTGGGTTGTTGAGGTCAAGATTCGATTGCTGAGAGATTGATAGCTCGTCGTATAGGTTGTTATCTATACTCCGGGAAGGGAAGCAATTGATTTGTCAATCAACTTCAGGGTCGGTATGAGTAGTTTTGCATGGGCTTGATCAGTAGAGGATGGGGATTTGGATGGTCGTCAACGTATTCTCAGTCATTAACGATTCCTCCGTGCTACAAATTGTGAGTTGGAGTACTTCATGGTTTCGGGTTATGTGAGTGGAAGATCAGTGGTCGTGGCGAGTCATCGTGAGATTCTACGATGGTGTATCGAGGTATCCAAGTATGATGCCCTAACTTGTTGGATTACTACGAGACTTGGGTTTGTCAGACGACAAGTGGAACATCAAGCGACTATATTACCAGATGTGAGATCATCACTTAATTGTCGCCAGACAGGGATTGTCCAAGGGTGTAACCTGTACTGAGGGAAAGTGTCTTGTCTACGAGAAATTTCGTCAAGAATAGTGATGCATGATATGGGTAGGTGTGCACCTCACTATGTTGGACCACGGAGCCTGAGATAGTGAACTCAGTGTGGTGACGACTTGATGACGAGATTGTGGGGTGATAAGAGAGTGAGTGAATCCGAGTGGGAGTAATCACTTAGGACTGTCAGGGAACAACCGTGGGGTGAGCCCATGGCGAGTGAGAGAATATTATAAGACTACGGAGAGCCATAGCATTCACGAGTCAGTGAGAGAGAGAGATTATTGTATGACTGCGAGGAGCCGTAACATACATGAGTTAGAGAGAGTATCGTACGACTGTGGGGAGCCGTAGCATACATGAGTCAGAGAGAGTATTGTATGACTGCGGGGAGTCGTAGCATACATGAGTCAGTACGAGAGAGTATCGTAATACTACGGGGAGCCGTATCATTCACGAGTCAGTACGAGAGACTAATGTAATATTGAGGGGAGCCGTAATAATCACGAGTCAATGAGAGAGAGTATCGTAATATTGCGGGGAGTCGTAGCACCCAGAAGCCAGTGAGAGAATGTTATAAGACTGAGGTGAGATGTAGCACTCATCAGTCAATAAGAGAGTGATGTAAGATTGCGGAGAGACATGTCATTCACTAGGAAGAGTGTGACGCAGAGGGGATTTTAGGCCTGAGTAGCCTTGCCAATTGAGTCTGTGGGAAACTGGTGGCCGAACCAGGGATGAGACTGGGGTCTCAGCGATGGTCGGAACCCGTCATGTGTTGAGTTAGAGAGGGGTTGTCGCAAATCGGAAGGGCTGAGGTGTAATGCATGCGTAGATTCGTGGAACATGGGTCATGAGTTGAGTACCAGATTGGGACGAGTGGTTCCAATTCTGTGTCGGACCAGACTCTTGTGTTTGAGTTTGGCTCTATCTATGTGGAGGACGAGCAGGTTGGGATTTCGGAGTTTCCAGATGGATTTCATTCTGAGTGGGACGTGTTTCCCATCTGTTGTTTTAGACCTGGGTGAATCGGTTCATTGGTTTAAGGAGGACCACGACACGCATGAATTAGCAAGTGGTAGACGACAGAGGTCGAAGGTGAGGTGTCACTTCAGTTCAATTGTAGTGATTGCTTGGGGTAAAGCGAACTTCGTGATTGTGAGTCCAGTGTGATTGGTTGAGACAGCTCAGTTGGATAGGACGACTATGAAGTCGTATTGTCGGATGGGCTAGGGTAACCTTGGAGATTCAACTCTTGGGTCGGGAGCTGACCTGGTACCCAGTGTTGGAAGGAGCATTTGAAGGGAAGCTGGTGCTTATGGATATGGAAATCAGAGTGTAACACCCATAAAAATCAGGCAAAATTTAAACTTTTTAAAACATTTAGGAACCAACTTGTTTTCAAAACAGTTCTATATCAGAGTATCCCAGAAACATAGTCATAAAAAGTGAGGAGCTGTACGATCACGCCTTTGCATTGCCACGATTCCCTGATGTACCTGAAACAATAAACTGAAACTGTAAGCCCGAAAGCTTAGTGAGTTCCCCCAAAATACCGATACACTGCAAATAACACATATACAAATAACAGCATGTACTGGGTCCACAACTTTACAGATTGGATTACCCCTTAGGCCCACAGTGTGAGTCTGGATTGCCTTACAGCCCACAACTCACATCTGGATTGCCAACGAGTCCACAGTACGAGCCTCCCTCAGCTCGTAAATGGAATGCTCTCGAGCCCACAGTACGAGTCTCCCTTATCTCGCATCTGGAATGCTCCTGGGTTTATTGGTTACGTCACGGAGCACTATCACCTCAACACATCCCACATAACATGTCCACATATAAACATAACCACTGTGCATGCAAATAATCATATAACAACTCAGGTAGCCCTACAGATCTACCTAACTGGCACAACCACTAGCATGCAATCACTAATCCACATTCAACATAATAACACTACTTGGATAACATATTCAATGGGCCGGCCTTGGTGCCTTAGACCCCTTAGTATAGTGAGGATAACTCACCTGGCACTGCTGAAGTCCCGCAGTTATAGCTCCTGCTGCTGGTTGACAGATTCCCGAGCTGTCAACATCAAACAATACCCAATTAATAATTGGGTTCCAAGCCCAAGGTCCAACTCACACTACAAAAGCCCAAAAGTCAAACCATGGGCCAAAGCCCAACATATGGCCCAATTTTCCAAATTGGGCCCAGACCTCTACATGGTCTTTCCTTAAGGCCCATCCAATTATTCCAATCCGATTCCCATGGTCCAAAGTCACATAATCATAAAGGCTCAATTATGGCCCATCTATGGCCCAATTTTCCAAATTGGGCCCAAGTCCTCACACGGGCCTTATCCTAAAGCCCATCTAATTATTTTGGTCCATTAACTTGTTCTTGGATAGCCCATCCATAGTCCAATCACCAAAGCCCAATAAGAAGGCCCAACTCAAGGCCCATGTGAAATTAGGGTTTTCACATGAAATGACGATTAGGGTTAAGTGTTCCTACTTAGCCCATTAAGGACTCAATACACTAAGGACTTAATCCATTAAGTCCAATATTGCCCTATGTTAATTTGCCCATGATTATAATTTAAGATTTTAAGTTCATTAAATAATTCGGATGCGGTCCCGATAAGTCCCAAATTAGGGTTTCATGACATTAGGGTTTTCCAAACCCTACTTAGGGTTTCCAACCCATATTAGCCCATTAGGCCCAATAACTAGGTCCTTTGACCAATTAGGGTTCATTAGGCCCATTAAGGTTTCACTAAGACCATTAGGGCTTCATTGGGACCATTAGGGTATCAAGCATCCCAACCGAATCAACACAACAAGGTAAAGCACACCGCCACCCGACACGACGGACGGTGGCGACAGGAGGCGGTAGCCACCACCTCACGGTGGTGGTTAGGGTTTTCTTTTCATTATTCCAATTCTAATTATACTTTACAATGCTGAATTTCAAATAACACACGCACACAATCACTAAGACGCACACACCCACGGTGGTGCATGGTGGCAGCCACAACCTCACGGTGGTGGTGGTAGCTTTTCCGGTCAACTAAACATCCAAACACCACTCCATGAAATAACACATACACACCACACGAACTCGAAGCAGTAGCACACTAGCACCCACGTGAGACATGAACACGGCGGCCCTTCGGGGTGGTAAACGGCAGCGCAGCAGCGGCGGTCAGTGGCACAGCCTCGCTATCGGCAGCAGCCACCATGGCCGGCTACCATGGTGGTTCTTCGCGCCTTCCACTGGATAGAAACACGCACCCGTAATCCTCATCACAAACCACGATGGTCTCCACGGTCATCGGCCTTGATCCCCATGGCTGAAACACGACGGATGGCGACACCTTCATCTTCAATGGCGGCGAGAAGACCCGACGGCTTCTCGGTGGTCCCATGCCTCCAACAACGGCGACAAAGGTCGTCGAAGAAAGCAGCCGCAGTGGAGAATGGAGGTTGCGCCTCCACCGAGTACGAATTCGACAGCAACGGCGCTAAGTGGTCCGACGACCCACTAAACCGACGTCACTTGAGTTCCTCATCGCTGTAGTGGCTGCCCCGAATGTTGGCTTAGATCGGCGACACCGGTTCGCAGGGAGGCTGCTGGAATTGGTAGCAATGGAAGTGGCGGTTGTTGAAGATGAAAGGGAGGTATAAGGGTGGCGGCTACAGTATGTTGCTAGGTTTAGGGTTAGGACGAGGGGAGTGACAGGTTATCAGTCCCGCACACTCTCAAACATTGGCCCATATTGTCACTTTCAGTCCCTCCTCCTTTATTCTTTTCAATTCAAATCCCAACATTTGCCATTTGGCCCTTGCTCTCATAATTCTTTTCAATATAAATCCAATAGTTACAAAACAATCCCTACTCTACAAAGGATTTTCAATTAAGATCCATAAATTACCATTTCCACCCTGGCTTCAAGAATCATTCCAAGAATAAGTCTGATACTTACTCTTTAACCCCCAGAAATCAAAAGTATATCATTTGGCACCCCGAAACCAACACCCCACTAATTATTATTCGATCTTGGGCTATAATAATATAAATTAATTATAATAATTACTCCCCAGGGTTCCTGATTTATTATTTAATTACTCTATTTAAACGGGGTGTTACACAGAGGATATTTCCGACCGGGCATGGTCATTCTTCTAAAGTCTGAGTTTAGAGTATTGAGATTCATTCTTCGGATTGGTTCTGATAGTAGTATCGGTGGTTGGTACTTGCTGAGATGTGACCCCTCCGTTCCACTTAGTTTTCAGGTTCTGGAGAGTCAGAGCTGGCACTGCAATGGCAGAGGAGTCCGTCCTTCTTCGGGTTGGAAGTTCCTGTTTGGTTTCGAGTGTCTTAGGAGGGAGATCGTTGTATGATATGAGATTTTCCGGTGATGTTTCTCGGGTGTTTGTTTCGATCGATGTGTTGATAAAGAGCGATTTCAAGGGCGAAATCTAATTTAAGTGGGGGAGAATTGTAACACCCCAATTCCTGGATGTAGGAGTTGAGGATTTTGTGTACAAGTTGAAGGGCCTACTCGAGTCATGAAGCCAACTCGTCGTGTAGGAGTTGATATGGACGCGCGAGTCATGAAGCCTACTCGTCGAGTTGGAGAGCTAGACTCGACGAGTTGAGGCTGTTTAGAGAAAACCCTAATTATTCGGGTTTGCACCCTATTTAAAGGACTTTAACTCCTTCACCCATCCTTCCTCATCACCCTATCATGTCCAGAGAGAAACCCTATTGAGCTAGCCCATATTTTGAGTGTGTGAAGCCAAAAATGTGCATTCTTGGAGGAAGCTTGAAGAGTAAAGAGCTTGGAACAAGAAGGAGTCTTTAGATCCAACATTCATACAGTTGTAACATCTATTTGGAGGTAAAAATTCCTTACCTTTACTTGCCACTTCTTAGATCTCTTCTTGTATGAGTTTATGGGTATTTTGGTGCAAAATAAGGGCCATTTTCAGGTTGAGCTTGTCCAGGGGGAGAAGTTGCAGATATGGACTCCTCTAAGCCCTCATGTACATAAAGTCTCAAGCTTTATGAAGCTTAGACCCTTCTTCATGTCCTAAACCCCTTATTGATCTTAGTTTTGAGTGATATAGCCTTGTGAGGCCTTGCATGATCGTAAAGTTAACAACTTTACGTGGTAACTTCATCTTAGGAGGTTGGACCTGGAGTTTGGAGCATTGGAATCGACGAGAATGAGTTTAATGAGAAAGGGGTGAGGAACTCGACGAGTTGGGCGTCCAACTCGACGAGTTGAGTTTGGTTTTCCCTTTTTTGTATACAGAGTAAACTCGACGAGTTGGTGGAACGACTCGACGAGTAGTTAGGGTTTTCCCCCGATCTTCTGGACTCTGCATGGACTCGACGAGTTGGTTAGTAACTCGACAAGTTGACTCGGGTTTTAGTGATTACTGAGTATTGAGGAACTCGACGAGTTCATGAGTTACACTCGACGAGTTGGTTCAGCTTTGACTATTGACTTCCTTTGACTTTAGGGTTTGGTTAAGCTGTGGATTTTGGAGGCTATGGAGGGGCAGAGTCTTTCGAGTGAGGGATATGATGCTATACTATGCGAGGTGATCCTTCTCACTATACTTACCTGAGTGATAATATTGTGTGACCGGAGGGTCTTACTTGATTTATCGACTGGAGGGTCTTATGTGCTTATATTGAGTTATGTGATATTATGCATTTTGTCTTTGTGATATATGTTATATTATTCTATGCCTTACTGAGTTAGGACCGGAGGGTCCAAAGCGAGTTGTGAGACCGGAGGGTCTTCACTGAGTTACAGGATTGGAGGGTCCGACCCGAGCTGTGAGACCGAAGGGTCTCCGCTAAGACACATGACCGGAAGGTCCACACCGAGACGTGAGACCGGAGGGTCCTCACCGAGACGCGTGACCGGAGGGTCCATGCCTAGCTATAGCCATGAGAGGCTTATTATTTATGAATGTGGTATTTTGGGGAATTCACTAAGCTTCGTGCTTACCCTGTTTTTTGATATGTGTTTTAGGTACTTCTCAGGATCGCGGGAAGGCATCGGCTTGATTGTACACACCAGTTAGAGATCATGATTTTGAGGGTTCTGGGATTTTATCAAACATTTGTTGACTTGTGTTTTGACAACTTATGCATTTTGTGGTTTTGGGAAATGTGATGTTGAGTTTATGTGATTTTAAAAATGAAAATTTTATTTGAAAATTTACAGTGTTACACTGAGAGTCTCGAAAGCTGCCTGCTGCTTAGGCCCCTAGCGGGATGTCACCGACTTCTTGGTCAGTCGGGTCAAAGGAACAGCAATCTTGGAGAAATCTTGAATGAATCTCCAATAGTAACCCGCCAGAGCAAGAAAACTCTGAATCTCGGATGGAGACCTCGGAACCTCCCACTGTATCACGACCTCTACCTTGGCCGGATCGACCATAATAACCTTCTGGTTGACAAGGTGCCCCAGAAACTGCACCTCGCACAACCAAAACTCACACTTGGAGAACTTTGCGGAAAGTCTCTCCCTCCTCAATGTATCCAGCACCTCCCTCAGGTGCTCCTCGTGTTGCTCCTGCGTCTTGGAGTAAACTAGGATGTCATCGATAAAAACTATCACAGACCGATCCAGCATCGGTCTGCACACGCGGTTCATGAGATCCATGAACGCGACAGGAGCATTGGTGAGCCCAAACGGAATCACCATGAACTCGTAATGACCATATCGAGTCCGAAAGGTTGTCTTTTGTACATCCTCGTCTCTGACTCTCAACTGATGGTAACCTGATCGCAGATCAATCTTGGAAAACCAAGATGCTCCCTGAAGTTGGTCAAATAAGTCATCAATCCTCGGGAGGGGATAACGATTCTTCACCGTTACCTTATTCAACTCCCGGTAATCTATACACATCCGATGTGACCCGTCCGCCTTCTTCACAAACAGAATTAAGGCTCCCCATGGCGAACTTCTCGGTCTGATGAATCCCTTGTCTAACAGCTCCTGCAGCTGTGTAGACAACTCCTGCATCTCGGGAAAAGACAACAGATATGGTGCCTTGGCTATCGGAGTCGCACCAGGAACCAAGTCAATCCTGAACTCTACCTGCCTCTCCGGAGGTACCCCAGGCAAATCCTCCAGGAACACGTCCGGGTACTCCCGTACGATCAATACATCATGAACGGTCGCCTTAACCTTATCCCGGGTATCCATAACATCGGCAACGTACCCTGCACAACCCTGCTGAAGATAGCATCTCGCCCTCGCTGTCGAACACAAAGTCGGTCCACACTGCGGCCTCTCGCCCTGAATCACCAGCCCTCCCCTACTTGGGGTCCTAACTCGTACTAGCTGTTGCTCGCAGTCGATCACTGCCCCATTGGGGCTCAACCAGTCCATATCCATGACAACCTTATTCCCTCGTATGGGAATGGGGACTAAATCCACGGAAAACTGCTCATCAAGCAATTGTAGTGTACATCCCCTGTGAACCCTCGCAACCTGAACGGTCCTATCATCTGCTATCTCCACATCAAGTGGACAGTCCAGCTCTCCTGGAGCTCCAATAAATTGCTTGCTTAGCGCGAGCGATACAAAAGCTCAGGTAGCCCCCGAATCGAATAATACCAGAGCAGATATACCATTCACAAAGAACGATCGTATAATGAAACACATAAACATAAGCAATAAATCAATATAAATAAAGAGATAAGGAGAAGATACATATCCGTCAGAACATCGGGAGTTGCACGTGCCTTCTCTGATGTCAGCTGGAAGGCCCTGCTCTTCGCCACTGGCGCCTTCGTCCGGCCCTGACGGTCGTCGGTAATCCTCAATGTAGTAGGAGCGGGTACCGCCACTTGTCCTGTTGCTGCTAAACTTGGACACTGGGACCTCTTGTGACACCTCTGATTGCACTGAAAGCAAAGTAGATCAAATACTATCATGGTGGTGGTGGTAGCAATACAGTCCTTGCTGACATCACCAGTTCGGCCGCACTTAAAGCAGCCCGAACTACCCGCCCTGCACGCTCCCTCGTGCAACTTGCCGCACTTTCCACAGCGGTTGCGGACCTACTGGCTCCTCGATCTGTGATCCAATACCTTGGGCTTTTTTCCCGAACTCCCTTCTGAACCCCCTTTGGTTTCCTCTTCTTCTCCATCTCTAAATCCAGGTCCCTTTCCCGAGCCCTCGCAATCATATCCTCCAACATCTTGCAGCTGGATCTGCTCACAAACTGGCGGATATCACTCCGCAACATCTCATGGTACATGGCTTGTTTCACCTCCTCGTCCGCCACGTACTGCGGAACAAGAAGGTCCCTCTCCCTGAACATGGCAGTTATCTCAGTCACTGTCTCAGTAGTCTGTTGGAGATCATGGAACTCCCTCGCAAGCTGGTACACCTCGATCACAGGTGCAAACTCGGCCCTGAACCTGGCCAAGAAATCACTCCATGTCATCGCATCAAGAGCGGCATCATCTCCAATAGCATGTCCAACCTCCTCTCACCAATCACGCTCCCTGTCCTTCAGGAGGCATGAAACAAGTCAGACCTTGTCCCCCTCGGGACAGTGGCTGGTGCGAAAGGCGTTGGCGACATCCACCAACCATCTAATGATAGCAATAGGCTCCCTAGCCCCATGGTAGTCTGGAGCTCCACAAGCTCGGAACTCCCTGAATCTCAACGTGCGCGCCCCTAACATGGCCTCCATCTCTGTATGGAATGCACCCAGCCTCTCATCAAGAATCTCCAAAATTCCCTCCTTGACCGTGCCGAAGATCACAGGAGTCTAATCAATGATACTGCGTGTGATCTCAGATGATATGAACTCCCACATATGATCATCGAGTTGCTCGGCTCCAGAGCTCGATGTTGATCCCTCGCCTGCGCCAGAACTGCCAATTGGCCTAGTGCGTAGCGTCACCATACTAAAAATACACCATAAAAGTCATTAGAATACTCATCATAACTCGAGGGATCTCACACACTACAAGTTCCCTGGGTTCATCTCAACCTTCCTTGATTCTAGTACGGATCCTCTGCTTTCATTTGTACGGACCCATACTACCTTCCACATCTATCTGTACTTTCCTCAAAAATTGCCTTGACTCCACCAAGTCCCTTCTACTACTACTGCTCTTCGCACTAATATCATCCTAGGCTTGCCCTAGGGAAATCTCCGAACCACTCTCCGCCATCAGCTGCATAAGAAGTCCCTGATATCTTCCCCTAACTAGCTCGTGAATACCATTACATATTACTAAGACCAGATAATTCTTCGAATGAGAGGTCTCTCCCTACAACGGTTAGACTCAAACGAGAGCTGCGAAATAGGGCTAAACCTAGCCTTCTGAAATTATTTAGTCCTCATAATATGTAACTTAATGTATTCGTTTACTAGTTAGTTAAAGATAACTAGAACTCCTAAAAGCACAAAGCAAGCAGCATTCGTGCATTGAGTAATCAAAACCAAGCATATCCTAATCAGGCCATCATATCACTGACAAATCAGTACTAGCATGCAGTTCAATAAGCTCATACAGTAGGCATACAAAGCATCCTTCCTAGATCCTTAGCCCTAATCTAGCATGCAGTTCTCATACACATATAGCAGGCATACAAGGAATCCTTCCTAGATCCTTAGCCCTAGTCTAGCAGGCAGTTCTCATAATCATATCATATCAGAGCATGCACCACACCCTTTTCTATTTTCAAAAACCTTTTTATAAAACTGGTTTTCTTTTCAAAAATTTTAAACCAAGTCCTCAGTTTGAGTTCAGACACACTCGGGAGTGTGACCGAATCCCTCAAACCAACGCTCTGATACCAACTTATAACATCCCAAAAATCATGACCAAAAATTTCATTTTTAATTAATAAATAAAACACGAGGTATCAAACCCATCCCATCAAAACATAAGTAATAGTATCTCATATCAAAATATCTTTCAAATATATCAGAGTAAACAACCCAGGTTAAAACATCATGGTGTGTGCAATGCAGTCATCCCGAGATCTTCCCTTTGCTACTCGAAGTACCTGAAACCAAAACTGAAAAATGTAAGCACAAAGCTTAGTGAGTCTCCCCAAACTACCACATACCGTACTTATAAGCACATAATCACATATAAATATATCGTGGCCCCGCCCCTTCATCGGGCCCCGCCCAACATCGGATAATGTTCGACATCGGGCCTCGCCCTATATCGGACCAAAATCCGGCATCGGGCCCCGCCCAGCATCGAGCAAAGCTCGGTATACATATAAACATATCAACAAATACACATAAATAATCACATAACATAAACATATAAACATTCCTCGGGCCCTGCCCGACATCGGACCGAAATCCAGAAGCATACAAACATTCATTGGGTGTTGCCCGACATCGGACCGTAATATGGAAACATATAACACAAACACATGCAAGAAACACAAAGACATCAAGCATACAAACAATCCTCGGGCACCACCCGACATCTCATAGACATCCGGAAACATATCAACCTACATCGGGCAATGCCTTACATCAGACCTTAGTCCGGAACATACTAACATAACTACATGGGCCGACATTGGTGCCTTTGACCCGTTCATACAGGAGGAAAACTCACCTCGCAAAGCTGAATGCTTAATCTCACGGTAGGAAATCTCTAGTGGCTGCTGTAACGACTCCTCGAGCTATCAGTGCAAAATAACACTTAGTCAAAATCCAATAATCCTTCTTAGGGTAAAATGATCATTTTACCTCTGATCTAATCTGGTCCATGACCTAGGCCCAAATCCATATCATGAAAGGCCCAATTCTAGATAGTCCTTCCAAGCCCATTAATGACCCAATTTTCTAAATTAGGCCCAACTCCTGAAATGGGTCTTCCCTTAAGCCCAAACATAACTTTGGCCCAACAATCTGATTTCTGATGGCCCAGTATGGCCCAAACTAGCAAAGTCCATGAAATGGCCCAACCCGAGGCCTAAATGACAAAAAACCCAAATCCAGTGAGTACGCGGGGCGTACTCCTCTGTACGCTACGCGTACGGGCTGCATGGCTTGTACGCTGCGCGTTCGGGCTTGTACACCCAATGTACTACCCTATTAAGCCATAATCTACGAACATGCTTAATCCCTTAAGATCTTAAGATCTAAACACAGATCTGAGTCCAATAAGGTGTCTTAACCAATAAAGTCGATTACTTGGTGGCTTGCAAACCCCCAAATGGACCCAAGTTTGAAATATGGCAACCTACTTCCATATAAATGACTAATACTCATGCATGGCCACATTAAGACCTTCAAGATGGTAACTTTTCTATCTTTGGGACTCAAATAGCACTAAGGGTGGCAACCCTAAGCCTGAAAACGGATTTGGAATCATAAAGTTCCATTATTGGGACCAAAAAGGTCCAAAACTCCATTACAAGAGATCTAAGCATTCATGAGGCAAGTTTTGAGCTTTTTACCTCAAATGAGTGCTAAATGGTGATGATGTCTCAGATCCTTAAGCTCAAGCTACACAAGTTCTTCTTCCTCAACTTCTTTTTTCTCCTTCCAAGCTCCAAGCCACTAAAATGGACTTCACAATATCAAAATCACACAAAGATGAAGAAGGTTAGGTTTCTAGGGTTTTTGAGTCAAGGTGGATGGTAAGGAGGCTAGGGTTTGGGACATAATGAGGTATTTATATGGCCTAAACCCTAAAAATTAGGGTTTTTAGTCTGCTCGTGTATGGTGCGTGTACCCCTTGGTACGATGCGCGTACGCGTATCAACCTCCCGTATCCAATGCTGCCACTACGCCCTGCGTACGCCAAGCTTACGCCCAACGTACGTCTTCATACAACCCAATTATATAAGATCCCACTCACTAATGGCCCAACTTAATAATCCAACATTAATCTCATAGTCCAACAATTAATTACAAGGAAATTGAATAATTATCATTACCTCAAGTCACAGGTGTTACATTATAAAAGCCATCCACAACAAACAAGGTTTTCTTGATCAAACAATTGGTAAACATGAAGATGAATGAAGGAGAGTCTGTGACAGAGCACGTTAACGAGTTCAACTCGATAATATCCAGGTTAGGATTTATTGAAACTAAATTCGAAGACGAAGTCCAAGCTTTATTATTATTATCTTCGTTGCTCGAAAGCTGGACTGGAATAATTACTGCAGCCAGTAGTTCTTCAGGAACTACACAACTCACATTCGAAAGCATCAGAGATTTGATTATTGGCGTAGATGTTCGGAGAAGGAATGCAGGAGAAGGTTCCACCAGTTTTCTCAATACGGAAGAGAGGGGTAAAAAACAAAACACAGGTGGATACGAAAGAAAAAGATCAAAGTCAAGGAAGAGAGGACAATAAAGAAGCAGAAAAGAAATCGTCTGTTGGAACTGTAATAAAATAGGATATTTTATAAATAAATGTCCTAAACCTGCTGCGGATAATGACAAGAAGGAGATGAATGTGGATGAATACTACGATGATGCACTGATTTGTTGGGTGATGGATTCAGGAGCATCGTTTCACGCTTGCCACAACAAAGAAATCATGAGAAACTTAAGATCTTATAGTGGTACTGTTCGTCCGGAAGATGGTAAAATTTTAAAGATCACTGGTATTAGAGATGTAGCTGTAAAAACTTCAATGGGTACTACCTGGGTTTTGAAGGATATGAAATACATTCCTGATCTGAACAAAATGTTGATCTCAGTGGGATAGTTGGATGAAGAGGGACATGATGTAAAGTTTGTAAAAGGTAAATTGAAGGTTATTAAAGAGAATTTAGTCATTACTCAAGGAAAGAAGAAGGGAACTATATATATATATATATATATATATATATATATGGTGGAGTTGACCTCAGGA
Organism: Lactuca virosa; assembly: GCF_052849685.1. NCBI lineage: Eukaryota > Viridiplantae > Streptophyta > Magnoliopsida > Asterales > Asteraceae > Lactuca > Lactuca virosa. The sequence goes on along the minus strand of NC_136428.1, from coordinate 56,424,475 downwards.
GAAGCAAATGCAACTATTAGAGATTGGGAGTCCTCTACTTTATGGAACCAAGGAATTGGCCATATGAGTGAGAAGGGAATGAAGATTCTTGCTTCAAAGGGAAGAATACCACAGCTGAAGAATGTAACAGTCGACTTTTATGAACCATGCGTATTCGGTAAACAGAAAATAGTTGTTTTCGTGAAGGCGGGTCAACCATCAAATTTAGAGAAGCTTGAGCTAATACATTCTGATGTCTTCGGTCCCACATCAATGTCATGAACAGGAGGTTCCTGATATTACGTGACCTTTATAGATGATGCTACAAGAAAGGTATGGTTTTACTTTTAAAAAAATAAATCTGACGTTTTCTGTACTTTTAAAAGGTTCAAAGTTGTTGTATAGAACGAGATAAATCTGCAGATAAAATGTCTGAAGTTAGATAATGGGGGTGAATATAACAACAAGGAGTTTATTGATTACTAACACGGGATCAAAATGTTTAAGACTGTGCCAAAAACACCTCAGCAAAACGGTGTTGCAGAGAGAATAAACAAAACATTAAACGATAGAGCGTAGAGCATGAGGTTAAATGTAGGGATGCCAAAAATGTTTTGGGCAGACGCAGTGAGCACAACTGCTTACCTTATAAATCATGGACCCTCAGTCCCCATTGGGTTTAAATAAACTTGAAACCAAAGCTAAGAAGTGTAATGCTTATGTCCCCATTGGGTTTAAATAAACTTGAAACCAAAAATCTCTCTCACCTTAAAGTATTTGGTTGTAATGCTTATGTCAAGGTTAATAATGCAGAAAAAGATAAACTTGAAACCAAAGCTAAGAAGTGTATCTTTATTGGGTACGGGATGGATGATATGTATTATAGATGTTGGGATAACCAAACCATGAAAGTGATCAGGATCCGAGATGTCAATTTTAATGAAGATGCCCTCTATAAAGATGATCTAGCTACAGCTCCGAGCAAAAGCAAACAAAGTCAGAAGGCGGTGTTCGAAGAATTCACAGATGTTGATGTTTTACAACTTGAAACAGGTGAAGGCTCAGAAAATAGTGGGAGTACGGAAAAGACAGTAAATACTGAAGTCAATGGGAGTTCTGAAGCTGATGAAGACTCAGAAACCGAAATCCCATATCGATCAGAAAATGAAGCTCCAAATTAGACAAATGTTGAAACTCTGAATCTCAGAAGATCGACTGGAGATCGGAGATCTACTAGAAAATATTCTCCATCGGTTAGTTACATGTTACTGACAGAGAATGGAGAGTCGGAGTCATATTCAAATGTGTTGAAGTTGAAAGACTCTATAAAATGGAAGAAATCCATGAAGGAGGAGTTGGATTCACTTGACAAGAACCATACATGGTCCTTGGTCAAATTACCTGAAGGAAAGAGAGCTTTTCAAAATAAATGGGTGTTCAACAGAAGGAAGGGGTTGACTATAATGAAATCTTTTCGCCAGTTGTGAAGATGACTACTATTCGACTGGTCTTGAGTATTGTGGCTGCTGGAAATTTACATTTGGAACACATGGATGTTAAGACTGCATTCTTACATGGTGACCTTGAGGAAGATATTTACATGTCCCAACCATAAGGTCTCATGGTGAATGGTGAGGAGAATCTGGTGTGTAAACTGAAGAAGAGTTTATATGGACTGAAACAAGTCCCATGCAATGGTATTTAAAATGCGACATATTCATGCAGAAAAATGGGTACAAGAGATGTGAGATGGACCATTGTCGTTATCTGAAGAAGTTCAGGTCCTCTTACATTATTTTTCTATTATATGTTGATGATATGTTGGTTTCTGGAACAAACATACATGAAATCAACAGATTGAAGCAACAGCTTTCGAGAGAGTTCGAGATGAATGACTTCGGAGTTGCCAAACAAATTATCAGGATGAGCATAGTCAGAGACAAAGTTGCTGGAACTTTGAAGCTTTCACAACAGAAGTATATCAAAAAGATTCTAGAGAATTCAACATGATTGATGCAAAACCAAGAACTACGCCTTTGGGAAGTCAGATAAAACTTTCCAAGAAACAGTCCCCAAAGACGGATGAAGACAGAGAAGAAATTGCTAAAATTATGTATGCATCAGCAGTTGGCATCTTGATGTATGCTATGGTGTGCACCAGACCGGACACTGCACATGCAGTGGGAGTTGTGAGCAGATTTATGTCAAATCCAGGTAAAGAGCATTGGGAAGGGATCAACTGGTTGCTGCTTTACTTGAAAGGTACTTCTGAAGTCGCTTTATGTTTCAGCAATAATAAAGTGGTTTTGGAAGGATTCTCTGATTTTGATTTAGAAGGATGTTTGGATTCGGGAAAAAGCACTATTGGGTATATTTTCACTATCGGAGGTACAACGGTGAGTTGGATGTACATACTTCATAAAAGTGCTGCCCTTTTAACTACGGAGACATAATATATGGCCACTGCAGAAGCAAGCAAAGAGTTGATATGGTTGAAGAATTTTCTTTCAGAACTGGGAATAAAATAAGAAGACTGTGTTCTCCAATGTGACAATCAAATTGCAGTACATCTCACGAAAAATCCGATGTTTCATAGTTGATCGAAACACATAAAGATGCGATATCATTTCATACGAGAACTGATAACTGATGATACACTAAATCTAAAGAAAATCCTTGGTCCCAAGAATCCAACTAATATGTTTACTAAGATGGTACAAACTGATAAGTTGAAGTTGTGCATGGCTTCAACTGGGCTTCCAGAAACTTGAAGATAAGGCAAGGACTAGAGAGAGGGAGGGAGAGAGAGAGAGAGAGAGAGAGAGAGAGAGAGAGAGATAGAGAGAGAGAAAGAGAGACGAGTGTTACAGAGGATACGGACTTGGTTGGCAACTGAATGATGATCAAGCCTCCAAGTGGGAGATTGTTAGATATGGTGACTTATCATCATATCTGCAATTTTAAAGACTGGAATTTTTGGTAGGCTAATTTTTCTAGGACTTATTTTTGTTTTCAGTCGAGTTTGGCCCTTTCGATGTTTAGGTCAAATTTTGTCATTTATATACTTATGAACGGTCGTATCTGTAACATTGTAGTAGAAAAAACGTGTATGGAATAAAATCTCTCTCTCTCTCTCTAGTTCAACAGTTGACGTACGTCCTATCGCAAGATAGTGTGAACCACTTAAATCCATGTGTTCTGTATGCTTTGATTTCGTTTATGATTTCTCGTATTTCTCATATCTGTTTTCGTTTATCATTGTTCTTTACCTAACATTCTATGGTGCGGTGAACCCACATGTTCATGTTTCCACTTTTATTAAGATTTTTTTTTGTTCATCCTCGATTCTTAAACAAAACTTTTTTTCTTTATAACCACTTATCGCTTGTTTTACTGGTTTTATGGTTTTTTATTTCTATATAAAATTTCCAAGTCGGAAATAATAATGGCACTAAACTTTAGTGTTTATTTTCAAACGCATAAAGAAACACACATATTCATATCTTCAGTGAAGTACTTAGAAAACGACATTTCATTTTGAAGGCAAGAACTAGCATATTTTACATACTTTTTTTTTTCCTTATGTGAGTCTAGGTTGTTTTAGAGTTGTTCTCTAGAACTTGTTTGTAATCTAGTTAAAATCTGCATTGTACATGCATGCACATCAAAATGATTTAGTGTTGGGTTTTATTTAAAAACTAGTTTCAAAACTACAAATATTGGCAAATGGAAGACTTGAGTTTTTATAAATACCATAAACATTTTATAACCTCCAAGGATCATCTTGCAAGTAGTAGAAAGATTTAAAGCACAACCATAGAAGGAATAAGCAACAACAACCTTTGATGAACTTTGGGTTCTCTTGGGAGGCTTGGAAGTTGATGGAGAGATGTTGAACCTTTGAGACACCAACAAAATGTCAACTTGACTTCAAGATGCTAGTCTTTTGGGTTAACTCTTAAGCTTGGAAGCAAATAACCAAGTATTACTTCCAAGAGAGCAAAAATAAGTAGTATTCAAACACTTTTGAAAGCACAATATGGAGAGAGCATGGAGATGGAAAAGCCTTTTATATTTTATAAACCAGGCTTATAAAATATAAACTTTAACTTTTTGGTAAAAGACAAAAACATTCATCTAGTCCAAAATGTTGTACATGACTAAATAATTCACGTCATATGAAATAATGTGTTAATTGTTATTGTAAAATAATTATTTCCATGAAATAAATATTTTCCCAATTTATTATAAGAGTTTAAGAATATTTATTAAAATCAATTTCTAATAAATAATCAACTGTATCAAGTTGTTGTTAGTGTGACCCTTAAGATCATATGTAATTTAGAAAAATCATTTTAATAAGACTCTTGAGCATACTAGATCTTTTATTTAGGTATTTGGTTCCTTTTATATTGAGTAAATTACACGAATGGTCCCTATGGTTTGGGGTAATTTGTGCGCTTGGTCCCTAACTTATTTTTTAACTCGGAAAGTCCCTACTGTTTGTTTTTGTTACGCGCCTGGTCCATACTGTTTGTTTTTGTTACGCGCTTGGTCCCTGTATTACCTAAAAAGACTATTTTTTAAATAGGGAAAAATAGTGGGGTAGGTAAGGTAAGGTGACGAGGGTGGGGTTAGGGGTGTGTTTATTTAAATAAATTAAAAAATCAATGGCAAAATAGTTTTTTTAGGTAAGACAGGGACCAAACGCATAACAAAAACAAACAGTAGGGATCTTCCAAATTAAAAAAAATAAGTTAGGGACCAAACATGCAAATTACCCGAAACCATAGGGACCATTCATGTAATTTACTCTTTTATATTTTAAAGCATAACATTTATCCTGCCCCATTAAAAATTAATTTACCCTCTTCTCATCTCATTTGAGTTGTAAACAGAAGCCGATTATCTAGTAATTATGGATAGATTTAGTCTAATATCCCTGTTGTATATGATAAGATAGAATAGTTCAAATGTATTGTTATCCTTATCACTGTGTAATCTATCTATCTATCTATATATATATATATATATATATATATATATATATATATATATATATATATATATATATATATATGAATACATACCTAAGGGTATTTTTACGACAAATTATGAGCTTTGATTCCCAAGGGCTCTGTTTTTAACCTAATTTTATTTATTTATTCTCTGCACCTATCGGCTTCTCGTATTTTTCCAGATCATCTTTATCTTGACACCTACTTTTGTCAATTCCTCCAAAATTGCCAACGTCATAACTTGCAAATTAAGCCGTATAAACTTCCTGCTTTGGAAGGCACATGTTGTACCTATTCTTAGAGGTTTCCAGCTCTATGTGTAACATCCATAAAATTCATGCAAATTTAAAACTTTTTCAAACATCCAAAAACCATTATTTATTACAAAATATTTTGAAAATAGTTTCATATCATAGAATACCATAAATCAAAATTATAAAATGTGAGGAGGTGAACGATCAAGCCTTCGCCTTCCCACGACCATCCGAAGTACCTGAAACAAAATCAACAACTATAAGCCAGAAGCTTAGTGAGTTCCCCCAAAATACCAATTCCATACAAACCAGAACAATATCATAACAAACAACATGCATATAGAGTCTTCAGTATGACCGGACCGCCCTCACCGGGCCTTCGGTCTATCTGTCCCACTCTCAGAGTCGTCCGTATGACTGGACCGCCCTCACCAAACCTGCAGTCTATCTGGCCCACTCTCAGAACCTTCAGCATGTCTGGTCCATCCTCCTGGGCCTTCAGCCTGTCTGGACTGTTCTCTGGGCCTTCGTCCTGACTAGTACGCCCTGATGGGTCTGAAGTCTATCCGGGCCGCCGTGGGTATGTTGGCCTAGAGCACAAAGCAGGACCGCCTCAACCCACCCGCAATCACACAATCAACACATAAATATTATACGCTAGCTAGCATGTACAAACAGTCATACAGATCTACAGATCACTAATCATAGCATCATCCTATATACCAGGATACCGATCTAACATATCACTAAACATAGCATCATCCTATAACCAGGATACAGATCTAACAGATCACTAAACATAACATCATCCTATAACCGGGATACAATCTAAAAAGGGCCGACCTTGGTGCCTTAGACCCTGTTGATATAGTGAGAAGAACTCACCTCACGATGTCGAACTGAACTGAAAGCCCTTGGCTACTGACTCACCAAAAATCCTGAACTATCACAATAAAACGAATACCGATCAATAGTTGGAATATAAATCTTGACTAAGGGCCCAAACATAGGGTAATAGTCCATTCTATCCTTTCCTTAAGTTGGGCCAAGGCCCAACTCCAAATCCCTAATCCACAAGCCCAATATACAAGGCCCACAATTGGCCCAATTTTCGAAATTGGGCCCAACTCTCTAATTGGGCCTCATGCTAAGATTCATTCTCATAATTGGCCCAAAACACTTCTACTCAGAAATTCCATTAAGGGTCCAAACCAACTAGCACAAAGATGGCCCAAAACCCGAAGCCCAAATCACAAAAGCCCACAGAAGACGTACATTGGGCGTACTCCGAAGCTACACATGGTGTACACGATCCTCACGTTGACTGAAAAGTGGGGACGTTGACTGCGTACGCGAGGCGTACTGCCCTCTACGCGGGGCGTACCCTTGCTGAGTCCAAAACCCTAATAAGTGCTTAATGGCTTAAGCACTTAAGCCCAAATTCCAGATTCATCGACCAAATGTGTCTTAGAACCATAAAGTCTCAAACTTTAAGACTTTTGACATCCAGAAAGTTCTTAATGCAAGGTCTTAATCCATTAAGACCTCTCTACCACTTGCATGGGACACTTCTACCAATTGGGACCTCATTTTTATCACTTAGAACCCTTCCTAGGGTCTGAAAGGACAACTTAACACGTCCAAAACACAACATGCACAATATTGGGACTTTTTGGGACAAGAAAGGTGCCATAAAGTTATCAAGGCAATATCTACATCATACAAGCACAAAGGTAGAAGCTTTTTACCTCTTGGAGCTTCTAGAGGACAAGATAACCTCAGATCTTCAAACTTGCCTTCCTGCTCCAACTCCTTGATGCAACTTCTTCTTCTTCTACTACTCAACACACACACTTTTAGCTCATACACTCAAGAGAGGGGTTAGGGTTTGGGGAAAACGGATCAAGACTGTGGAGGCTGAAATGGTAGAGGGTTATGAGCTCATGAGGACACTTATATACCAACCAAACCCAAAATATTAGGGTTTCCATATGATGTGAGTACGCCCAGTGTACGCCCAGCGTACTAGGGCACGCCTAATACGCTCAACGTACCCTTATATACGCGCAGTGTACTCCTCTTGATCCAAAATTGCAATACTAGCCATTAGGGCATCTCATGGCTACACCCTTCCATCCCCAAGGACTAAAAATGACAAAATAATAATGAAGGGAGGATTCGAAAATACCTGCAAATTCTGGGATGTTACACTATGGTTACCTTGATGGAACTACACTACCTCCCGCAAATACGACAACTGTGGGATCAAGAGAAGACGGAAAAGAGACAGAAGCCCCCAAGGAAGTCATTAGCCCAGAGCATGAAGAAAGGATAGTCCAGGATCAGGCCATCCTCGTTGGCTTGCTGTCCTCAAGATTGAGGATGTTTTGTCACAGTTAACTATGTGTGTTGACACATCTAATCAACTATGGACTTCTATCCAAACTATGTTCTCTACACAACACAGAGGAAACTCTATTCAAATTTGTATGCAACTATCAACAACAAAGAAAGGTGACTTAAGTGCTTCAGAGTATTACCAAAAATTGAAAACTTTTGCTGACACCATGGACAATATTGGTCATCCAATGACCGATGAAGATGTTATTGGCTACATATTGGCGGGTTTAGGTCTAGGCAATGGTATTTTTTCATCGCCATAACTGTTCTTGGAAATCAGAGAGCAATGACTTACTAAAATTCTACTCCTATTTGATTGATCGTGAGGCACAATCCACAACCATGAACAGCTCCATTGATTTTGCAAGTTCCGCCAACAATGTTACTCGACAAGATCCAAGTGGATCTCGCCGTAACTCCAACAATAGTTTGTACAACTCTGGTAATAACAGTGCAAGAGGATATTATCGAGGACACGGTGGTAACATGGTCCGTGGTCATGGACATGGAAGATACAATTGATTTGGTCCATGCTGTTAGGTATGTGGTATACCCGGCCATATTTCATTGAGTTGCAGAAATTGCTTTAACCACGCCTATCAACCAGAGGAGGAAACAGTTCCACCACCGTGCCTTACAATCATTACAATCATGATACCAACTGGTATCTTGACACAGGAGCGACGGATCACTTGATAAGTGACCTTCATCGATTGTCTATCCAGGAGATATATCAAGGCAAAGACCAGGTTTAAGTGGCTAACAAAACAGGTTTGAATATTTCTCACATTGGTCATTCACATATATGTGTTTCAAATCAATCTTTGTCTCTTAAAAACATCTTATGTGTCCCTAAAATTAGCAAACATCTCATTTCTTCTCATAAGCTAGTTTATGATAATAATATATTCATTGAAATTCATCGTCATTTTTTCTTGGTTAAGGACAAGGTCACGGAGAAAACACTTCTATTTGGTAAAGGCAAAGGAGGTCTCTACCCGTTTCCACTTCGTCGTTGGTCTCCTCATCAAGTCGCGTCCAGTGTTAAAGTGTCTCCAGTCAATTGGCATCGGCGGCTTGTTAGTTTTTAGATGATTTCAGTCGCTATACTGGGACTATCTTATTAAACGTAAACCTAATGTTGAGCAAGTCTTTTATGATTTTCAAAACCATGTTGAACGCCTCCTCAATGATAAAATCCGTACTGCTCATTCTGATTGGGGAGGTGAATATCATAAGCTCCATGCATATTTTCAAAGAATAGACATCGCTCATCGGGTCTCATATCCCCATACATCTCAACAAAATGGAACGACGGAACGAAAACATAGGCATATCGTCGAAATAGGTCCCGCACTCCTTGCCCATTCTTCTCTTCCATTAAGATTTTGGGAAAAAGTTTCCCTCACTGCCTGTTACTTAATTAATCGGATGCCTAGTAGAACAATTCATAACTCTACTCCCATAACACGTCTCCTAAAAATCACACCTGATTATTCTTTTCTTCGTAACTTTGGGTGTGCTTGTTCGCCTAGCCTACGAAAATATAACACTCGCAAACTCAATTTTCGATCCATATTATGTGTTTTGCTAGGCTACAGTTCTATGCACAAAGGATATAAATGCTTGGATAGATCCACCAGTAAAGTCTATATCTCTCGAGACGTGATTTTTGACGAGTCTCGTTTTCCATATGTGTCTGAGTCAGTGTCCACCACACCATCTGATATCACTGCAATTGCCTCATATCCTCAAAATGAATCAACTCTTGTGAATGACCATTTGAGTAAATATGATTTGTCTTTATTGTTGGCTAACAATTCTGATGCAGCTACATCACTTATACTACCTATGATTCCTCCTGTGAGACCTATTTGTGCTAATACACAATAGATAAATCCTCCTTTGATCACAGTTCCGATGAAAAGTTCACCCACTGGTGAAAGTTCTCCATCTGTTACCACAGATACCATTGTCTCTGCTCTACCGTCTCCAAGTCCGGCATCACCAGCACCTCCCTCTCTAGTATCTCCGCTCCCACAACCAAATTCTCCATGACTCCAGCTCATTCCGGAATGATTACTCGTGGCCGTGCTGGAAAGACATGTCCTCGAAAAATTATTGATGGTACGGTAATGTACAAACCATTTCGAAGAGATTTCTTTGCCGAACCTACTTACCATCGCCTGACTCTTGCTGATCCTGCCTGGTGCACTGCAATGTAAGCGGAGTTCACTGCACTACAACAAAACAACACGTGGAAACTGGTTCCTAGACCGCCTAATGTGAATATTGTGGGGTGCAAATGGGTTTTTAAAATTAAACAGCATGTAGATGGTTCTTTGGATAAACAAAAAGCAAGGCTAGTGGCACGTGGATTCACTCAACAATTTGGGATTGACTATTACGATACGTTATGTCTGGCAGTCAAACCCGTCACTGTTTGTTTAATTCTTGATCTTGCGGTATCTCGTGGGTGGAATCTTATAAAAATTGATGTAAGCAATACCTTTCTTCATGGTTTTCTAAACGAGGAAGTCTACATGCAACAACCTCCTGGTTTTGAGGATTCTCGGTATCCTCGATATGAGTACAAGCTTCAAAAGGCCATCTATGGCCTAAAACAACCCCCCCGCGTGTAGTTTTCTAGAGTTAGTGACAAACTTCACCAGCTTGGCTTTACTTCCTCCAAGGTCGATGCATCTCTCTTTGTGTTTCATCATGATGACATTACTTGTTATATGTTGGTGTATGTAGATGACATTGTTATTGTTGGTTCATCTCAAAACTTTGTGGATCGCTTGGTTAAACTTTTATCAGTCTCCTTTCCCATCAAAGATCTTGGTCGCCTACATTATTTTTTGGGGATTGAAGTCACTTCCAATTCAAGGGGAATTACTCTCATGCAAAACAAATATGCTTCCGATTTGCTTCGCCGGTCTAACATGGAGAATTGCAAAAGCGTTTCAACCCCAATGTCGATTGCTGATAAGCTCTTTCTTGAGAGTGGTTAACTGCTTAGTGAGGAAGATGCATTCAAGTATAGAAGTATGGTTGGAGGACTACAATATTTAACTCTCACATGGTCATATATTTCATTTGCAGTCAATAAGGTATGTCAATATTTATCAAAACCTACAGATGTTCATTAGGAAGCAGTCAAGCGTATTCTATATATATATATATATATATATATATATATATATATATATATATATATATGTAACACCTCGTTTATTAAATAAATAAATAGACAAATTAACGAATGAATAGTAGCCCTAAAATCAATAATAATATAGCAGGGTGTTGGACTCGAGGAGTTAACTGTTACTATTTTAGAAGTTGGGGGTTAAAAGTGTAAATTCCGGAGTGGTTTGCAAATATTTATGAAGGCAAGGACTGTTTGGCAAATTATTGGGACTTGATTTGAAGAGATTTTGGAGGCTAAGGGGCTGAAGGGTAATATATGGACTTCAATTGAAAATAAATTGTAGGGGAGGGTTGTTTGGTAAGTTTTGGACCTAAAATGGAATGAATTTATGGAATCAGGGGCTAATGGGGTAAATGTTGGATTAAATTTGAAAAGATCCTATGGGGAAGGACCATACTTGTAAAGTGAGCAAAAGTTTTAAAAACGGACGGGGCGTATACCCGTCACCACCTTACCCTTCAACCCTAAACCTAATACGATGCAGCAGCCACCACCACCATGTGAAGCCTCTTCAGCCGCCGCCTAGCTGAGAATCGACCGCCACAGTCGCTGCCGGTGATGCCCACTGTCGACAAAGCCGGAAGCCCGAAGCCAAACCTCGCATGCTGCTGGAAAATCGCCGAAATCGATGGAGGAAACCGGGAACAACGAAGTTCAGGCCGCGAACGACTAGAAGGCCCTCGGTAAGGTTAAATCGTGACTTATCTCTCCCATCTTTCGTTCTTTTTGTTGGTTTGACGCCGTGTATGACGACTATGGTCATCGGTGGTCCTTGAACCGCTATTTCGGCTTGCTCCGACGACAACAACCTCCTAGTTGGTGGTTCGGAGTTTTGGTCTCGAGTCGTTTACGTGTATGTGTTGCTGCCACGAGTTGAATGCGTAAGCATGGGTGTTACTTGGCTAGAAACTCACCGCCACCATTTGCTGCCGCGTGCCGCCGCATGGGTGGCTGTGAGTGTGTCACGTGTGAGAGTGTTTCCTCCTTGTTGAGATGTTTATTGGGTGTTTTGGGTCGGAGTAAAACTATGGAAAACCCCCACCACCACCGCGAGGTGGTGGCTGCCGCCGTGAGCCGCCGCCGTGAGCCGCCGCCGACCACCACTACGCGAGGTGGTAGTGGGTGGTGCCCGACCTAGTGGAACCCTAATTGGCCCAATAGCTTGATCTTGGACTTCATTGGCTTGTGATTGGGTTGAAAACCCTAATTTTAGAAAATGTTAGTTTTGGATTTACTGGGACCCGCGTTTGGACCAGTGGACTGAAGTTATGACTTATGCCGATTCCATTGTATGATGGCTTAATGAAATAATGGACTTAATGGGTTAAGTTCTTAATGGGTTAAGTGAGAACACTTAACCCTAATCGTCATTTCATGTGAAAACCCTAATTGTATTGGGTTTGAGTTGGGCCTTTCCTATTGGGCCTAGATGTTTGGACTATTGATGGGAAATCCAAGAACAAGTATATGGACTAGAATATTGAATTGGGCTTTAGTATAAGGCCCATTAGAAAGGCTTGGGCCCAATTTAGAAAATTGGGCCATAGATGGGCCATAATTAGGCCTTGAATGATTATGGGATATTGGACCATCAGAATGCCAAGTGGTGGACCAAGAATAAATGGTTGGGCCTTAAGGAAAGACCATGTGAGGAGTTTGGGCCCAATTTGGAAAATTGGGCCATATGTTGGGCTTTGACTCATAGTTGACTTTTGGGTCTTGGGCTTGAATCAAGCTAAGTTAGGGGTAAATTAGTCTTTTACCCCAAGCATGGACTTATGGATATGTGTTGGGACCCAATTATTACTTGGGTGTTATTTTGATGTTGACAGATTCGGGAATCTGTCATCCAGCAGCTAGGGTTTTGTCCGCGGGACTTCAGCAGTGTGAGGCGAGTCCTCTTCCAGTAGGAACGGTTCTAAGGCACCAAGGTCGGCCCGTATATGTGATACGTTAGTAGCTGAGTGTGGGCGGGGCCCGTATCTCATTATTATCTAAGTACAGATATCAGTCAGATTATTGGATTGGTATACTTGTTGTCTGTGTGATACTTGTATGTGTTGTTAGGAATGTGACTGTGGGCGGGGCCCGTATCTCATACAATGTCGGCAGGGCCCGTATCTCATAGTAGCTGAGTGTGGGCGGAGCCCATATCTCATAGATAGCTGATATGGTACAAATTTATATTCTTAGTGATACTTGTTGTCTGTGTGGTACTTGTATGTATTTTCATGACTAGCTGAGTGTGGGTGGGGCCCGTATCTCATAGTAGCTGAGTGTGGGCGGGACTCGTATCTCATAGTAGTTGAGTGTGGGCGGGGCCCGTATCTCATGATTGGTTGAGTGTGGGCGGGACCCGTATCTCCTAGTCAGTGGAGTGTAGGCGGGGCCCGTATCTCCTAGTCAGTAGAGTGTGGGCGGGGCCCGTATCTCCTAGTCAGCAGAGTGTGGGCGGGGCCCGTATCTCCTAGTTAGCGGAGTGTGGGCGGGGCCCGTATCTCCTTGAGTGTGGGCGGGGCCCGTATCTCTCAATAGCATGATTATGTGTATGGTATGTGGTAGTTTGGGGAGACTCACTAAGCTTAGTGCTTATGGTTTTCAGTTTTGGTTTCAGGTACTTCGGTTTTCAAAAGAGGAGCTCAGGATGATTGCAGTGCACACACCATTTGTTCAGCCTGGGATGTTTATACTCTGATATATTTGACAGTTGTTATGATATTTTGAGATACACTGTTTATGATTTTTATATAATGTTTGATGACTATGGTTTTATTATTAAATTAAAAATGAAATTTTTAGACTGTATTTTTGGGGTGTTTCAGTATATATATATATATATATATATATATATATATATATATATATATATATATATATATATATATATATATATATATATATATATATAAAGGGTACTACGAATACAAGGTTGAGTATTCGAAAGTCCAAGTCTACATTATTAAGTGTATTCACTGATGCTGACTGGGTTGGATGTTTGGACTATTGCAGTTCAACTTGAGGGCTTACGATATTTCTAGGTCCAAATCTGATATCATGGAGCTCACGTAAACAACCTACAATCTCCTGTTCGAGTACTGAAGCCGAATACAAAGCTTTAGCTAATGGCACAGCTGAAGCTAAGTGGATTTAATCAAACTGAAGGAATTAAGAGTGCATCAGCCTAGGCCACCTGTCTTGTAGTGTGATAATCTTGGAGCCACATATTTGACAACAAATTTGGTGTTTCATGTTAAGACCAAGCACATAGAAGTGGACTTCCACTTTGTCAGAGAAAAGGTGGCGATGTGAGCATTAGATGTTCGGTTTATATCCAAAAAGGATCAGCTTGCAAATGGGTTAACCAAACCAGTTACACGTAACATGATAGAAAGACTCAAATACAATCTAAACCTTACTACAGTTAATATTGAGGGGAATGTAAACAGAAGTCGATTATCAAGTAATTATGGATAGATTTAGTATAATATCTCTGTTGTATATGATAAGATAGAATAGTTCAAATGTATTGTTATCCTTATCATTGTGTAATATATATATATATATATATATATATATATATATATATATATATATATATACACTTAGAAACAGGATCGGGTGATGACTCATTTTAAAATGAGGACTCATGAGGTCACCTTAAAAAAATTGAAAAAAATCTAAAAAAAATACAAATAATAAAATCGAGCTTAGATCTACGTCCAGGAGAAAAAAAAATGGATCATTAAAATTGAATCATGGATCATAATGATGCAAAATAAAAAAATTAAAATTGAATCATAGATCAATTTTAATTATGCAAAAAAAAATTCCAATTTTTTTCTCCCAAACATATATCTATGCTCGATTTTATGATTTGTATATTTTTAGATTGTTTTTAGATTTTTTTTCAATTTTTTAAAGATGTCCCCACGAGTGCTTACCTTAAAATGAGTTCTCACATTAACCGAACCCTATATACTTTGCGGCAACTTATCTTTTCAACCTGAGTTTCAAACCTTCACTTCATTAAACCAAATAAAATATTTTCCACATTTGAACTTTTAACCTTTCTTTTTATACTTTACAACCTATATAGCATTTAGCTTGGCCACCAAATAAAATTTTGGTCACCGTCGTTGGGTTTACATGTAATAAAACACAATACGACAGATTTTTGATAAGCAACCTTTAGATCCGAATGTATCTCTTAACATGTTATTTCATAAAAAAAAATATCAAAAAGTATTTTATTTGCAAGAATTGTTAAATGTCCGTTATTATTCACAAGTGTTCATCCAAAAAAAGTATCCACGTACATGAGTGTAAAATACATTATTATAAAGTGGAATGTTCTTTGCTTCTCACTTTCTTGCATGTCTATTTTGCTTTCCATTTAGGATCAGACTTTATATGGAGAATACGATTGGATAGTTACTTTTGTGCCATTGAAATGAGGTCACACATAAATTCTATATATTAACTACCAAAAATTTATTTTGATTATTGAAATTATATGTTATTTTTAAACTTAATGTTGCTTTCCTTCGCTTATTTGTCTTGTCTGTAGGTTCTCGGCTGCATATGCCGGATATCATTTAAGTGATGCAGCCGTTTTTCTCCCTATGGAAAAGCGACTGTTACGTCTACCTCCCTCATATTCTATCTCAGTGGGATCCCCGGAGTTTGTTGTTGTTCAGTTGTTATTGTTGTTGTATAGTAAGTTTGCATGAAGGGAATGTATTTTTTATTTATGTAAAATAACATTATACTTGAGTGATCATTAGAAATGCTATAAATGTTGTCTAAACGTTAATGAAAAATATATATTGCAAGAAATGGACTGAAAAAAAAGATACCGCATATAGTTGATTAAAATAATCTGATACATAAAGTGTCAATCGATCAAAATATATGAATTTTTTATGTCCATAACCCAAGCTAATATCAATTAAAAAAACATATGTAATCAATATGAGAATTTACATCTTTCCTTATGTTTTACTTAACTTTCTTGCTTTTGGTCACTCCTAATGATATTGGTCACTCCATATAGTTTTTGTCCATTTTAGCAGTAAATCAATCTTACTATTTAATTTTCAATCAGTTAAGTTGCAATAGTTTATATTTAATCAGCTAAAATGATATGAAGTCGAAAAATCATATATTAGATATATCTAAAAAAAAGTCTAAATTCCCGTATATAAAATTTGGCCAAGAACAATAGCTTTAGGTATTGAACATAAAAGCTCGTGTCATTAACACGCTAGGTGTTTGTTTTTGACAGAGAGTTGCTTGTTTATGACTCTAAATTTTTAACTTAAAATTAAAGATTATAACGTGCCAACAACTAATTGACACTATGTTTTATATATTATACTTTAATTGAATTAATGATTTATTGAATCTTCATTTTCCAAATTATAATATACTACAAATATGAGCAAAATGAGAAAAGGTATCAAGTTGTTGAAATTAAATATGAGCAAAATATTGATAATATTGATTTTGTTTTAAATCATTAACAAATTATAATATACTGCAAATTTATTTCTAGTCGTTGATTAATTGATTTGGGCGTTAATGATAGGTTTTATATGTTACAAAATTTTATTTTGACGAAAAAACATAAACCCTAAGTTTGCATGCACCCTAAAGGATCTATGTTCGCACTATGATTTGCAAACAAATATTGAATATCAAGAACCCTATAAGTACATTGTTATTTTCAAAAAATACCAAAAGGTTATTAGAAAATACATACATTATGTTTATTGTAGTAAAGAAACAATGATTCCTTCTTGATCTAGCTTTAGAAAGCAAACACCAGAAGTCTCGTGCCTCTAATGGCTAATACCCAAACCCTAGCAAATTGGAGGCTAAAGACAAGAGAGAAGGAGGAAGGGAATTTTCGAAATTCTATTTGGAATGAGGTGAAAATCGAAATTCATAACCCAAGGGGGTTTATATAGGTGATAGAGAGGCTAAGGATAAGGCAAGTTTCCTTATATACGCTCTTATCCCTTTTCTTGCTCCATAAGGCATTCCAAGCTTCCTTACAGCCCAAGAATACCTCTAGAAACCCTATAACCATCTAGAATTTCGTCCCCCCTCCGAGGGAGGTTCTAGAATTGGTCAATGTTTAAATTTTAAACATTGTCACCTTTAGCCCTTCCACTTTTAATTAAGCCAATTAATCCCAAAATTAATTCCAATTAATTTCTGATTAATTCTTAATTAAATGATATTATTTCTAATTAATATATTATTCTCATAATATATTAATAAATCATTTATTTTGATTTCTGATTAATTTATTAATCATATAATAAATTAATAAATCAGTCTCTCTCTCCAAAAAGCATTTCAGTCAATTACTAGGTTTGAGGGAAACCCAAAAGAACTTTGCTAATAATTCAGGATTATGCTAATTTAGTTATTGGCTTAGACACCTAATCCAACAGTCTCTCACTTGGATAAGTCTAAAACTAAATTACTGGTATAACTTCTAAATTAAACAACAAATGGTGCTTTCCAAAGCAACTACCGAACTCTGATCTGATCAGATATTTGTCATTTAGATAAGTGATCAAATATTCATTCGTTCTTCTGGACATCATATGGATATGAGACATGGATTGAAATCAATCTCATTGTCCAAAATTTTGTTTCTCGATTTCCCGATTTATGACGACTGAATTCAGACTACTAATTGAACACATCAATTCAGTCTGGGCTTGGCCAAGCACTTCAGATGTTGACATCAAATCATCGAGGGGCCCAAAGATATCGCTTTTCCTGTTAATGCAAAAGGAACGAATAAACTTTAACTCATATGCTTGTATCTTTTATTCACCAAATCATGCATGATACTACATTTTATAACATCATGTTACTGATGTGTTTTCGCAACATCAATGCATAACCGACTTGTAAATTACAACTCATATATCTTCATTTTAAGAATATAGGATATTATCGTCTCACAATTACTCGTGATAGAATCCATGAAGTAATTCTCTGAGCGTGGGTTTATCCAATACTCAAAATCTCCATTTTCTAAGCACTCATAAATATTGTAGCAACACAATTGATATGTCTAAACTCCTTAGTCATTCTACAATCCAATTCATGACAAGCTTAATTCACTACTTACTTCCAAAAGTATGAGTGACTGTGGAATTTTAAATAATCAAATTATTCAGGAAGTAAAACATGCAAAGTGAAACACAACAATAAACTAATTAACTATGGCCTCAAATCTATTGAATATAAATAATCTCTATTATTTAATCACCATAATAATTACGACTTTACTCATTGTATAATGTTTCGAGTAATCAACTAACCTCTTAAGTAAAATAACATCAGTCATGCCATGTTATGAACATGCATACTATGTCTCTTTATGGACCTTCCTTTGTAAACAGATAAACTAGACACTATTCCAACGATGCTCATTTCACAATTCAAAATTCTTGTCACTGTCTAAAATGTATTGGAATTCCAACCTTACATGCATTGACCTTTTGTGACGTCGGGGCTTTAAAGTCATAGAGAATGAGCCAACGATATTACAGAATGTTCCATTGAAACTTTGTTACTAGAAACAAATCCATGATAATGAGGGTTCAAATTCAAGGTACACTATTTAAACACTTTTCTTGCATTAAAGTTTCTAACTCACTTGTAGATTTAACAATCAACTCCTGTTATGAAACATTTACATATTCCCATATAACCATCAACTCTGATCAAGAATCATCTCAAACTAGAATCATGTCACTATGGTCCGTCCAAATTAATACCATACTTCCAACTATCCACAAGCAACCAATCTTTAGTAAACCCCAAAATGTTATTAACAATTGTTTAACAATTCTAGTCACACAAAAGTTCTAATCCTTTTCCTCTCAATGCTCAAGGCATTTGAAAAAATCAGAATAAGTGAATATTATAGAATATGTAATCGATCCTATATCTGAAGCATATGGGAATCGATTCATTATATCTAATATCTGTTCAATCTCTTGCTATAATATATTCATATATGGAATTTCCTATGTTGAACCATTTCAACATGATATTCACATATGTCCATGACTAAGTTCTATTAAACTATACAATCTAATCCTTTAGATTCGAAACGAAGTACGAGTACCCTCTCCCTTAAGCCTACTATAGCGAAACAATTCCCAAACTTTGTAGTTTGCAAATTGATAAGTTTGTTCCCTATGAATAGTATTGTCGACATGTAATACTAGCATAACAGTTATGCTCCTACTAGCTTTGACATGTACCCAGAAATTAACTGGACTTCTAAAAATCAACACTCTTGACTTTCTTACTGAAGTACATATTTCTGTTATGCGATGCTTCGATAAGTCTCCAGCTAGACTTTTCAAGCTTATACACCTTCATTGGATAGTGTATGTGTGTGCTTAAACCCTTTCATAACTTATAACTATAAGTCTTGAAAGTTCAAACAATTCCTTGCCATTCCTCACAATTCGAAATATGAAGAGGGATGTCGTAATCATATTGTGAATTTGAGAATGCAATTAACAAAACCAATATCCATACTAATCTTTACCAGATCCTCTAAAATCTACTAGCGAAAGTATTTCCTCATAATCATTCTCATGAATTAAAGCGAAAAATTTGCCACCTAGATTTTATGGTGCATACGTTCCCATCCATATGAATCTATCATTTCCAACCTACAATCATAAGACAAGGTTTAGGACAAAACCAAATTTAAATTTAGCTTTCCTTCATGGACTGAACTTCGCTATTCTAAATATCTTTCCCTCTGGTAGCACAAGGGCCTACCAGTGCTTTCGTGTTGTTAGCAGCTCACCCATATTGATCAATGTACTTTCACTGACCAACATGCTTTGCTTTTGTAGTTAAATGAAAAACATATAACTTATAAGCATTTCCAACTTAACTAGAAGTGCACATAAATAAGAATGAGTCAACCAAAAACGATAGGTTATCAACCTCAGGTCGCGTGCCAGTGATAACTAAAAGGTTTATTGTGGGTTGAATCCTGATACTCTCAATATCAATACGAATCCCACTGAATTCTTGACATATGAGTTTTCTCTCAAGGAACATTCCTTGACGAGCTAAAACAAATATTCAAAAGTTCGTGTGGATTCCCGAAAATAAAAAGACTTCATCAAATTGGTCTCATTTTATCCTTTGTTTCTCGATTAATGAAAACATCACAACTCCAATTCAATATGTGCTAGAGTAAGAAAACATCTTTACTCCACATATTTCAAGGTGTTTTCAAACTTATTAGTTAGAAATAAGTTTCAAGATACGATTTGTAGTTACTAGAGTATGACTCTAAAACTTGACTAGAACAAAGTATGACTCATATATGATCGAACCATTTCCAACAATGTTTGATTCCTCTTCTTAGTCATACAATTGTACTAAGATGTTCTTGTAGGATTCAATTGTGATATAATTTTACAATTACTAAGATGATCATAAAACACGATACTAAAGATTGGAGAAACTTTTATCTTTCTGCCTAATAGATTCTGCTTATTCGTTCTGCTATTCTTTTGAAAACCTTTTCAAAACTAGTAGAATTATGTTCAATCTTATGAAAAAAAACATATTTACTAAAACATCAGAAAATCATGACAAATAGAGTTATCGTCCTTTGTGGTCAGTGGCGAAGTTACCTTATAATCAAGGGTGTCCATGGACACTCCTAATTTTGAAAAAAAAAATTACATAGTATATTATATTTTGAGATGGACACTCTTTATAAAATAGAATGGACAACTATGGTCCAATGAAACAAAACTAGAAATTTGTAACAATATTAATTTTCCATAAATAATGTCGCCGATGTATAAGGAGAGAATATAATCAAACGTTACCAAATGATCTTTTCTAAACTTGTAACATATATAATAAAAAATCACATCTAATATGTAAAAAAAAAATTAAAAATTGTGAATAATAGAATAAGGAAATAACCCTAAACAAACTTTTCAGTATTTATGGGTTTAGACTCTCGGCGCATCCTCAACCGCACATCCTCTCAACCCTTTCTCCGCCACGGTGCCACCGCCAATCCGCCATCATTGTTATGATAACTTGTCGCCGTCGTGGAATTCCACAGTCGCTGTTGTGGTAGCCTCCCTTTCTATTTGTTGGCGATTTTTGTTCGTTTTTATTTTTTCCGGTGGCCAATTTCTTCCTCCTAAAAACTCTCCACTGCATTTGTGTTCTTAAAACTGTGAGAGAGATTGAGACGTGAGGTTTGAAGTATGTATTCTCTAGTTCTCTCTCTTAACTTTAATACTATAAAATTAAAAAGCAATTAAATATTTAAATGTGGATATGATATGTCAAATAGTTAAAGTCTATGAAGTATAGCTATGTACCATTTCTTTGAATTTGACAACACATGACATAGGGAGTACGTTACATAGTTAAAAGTTAAAATATGTTAAATTTGTCCATAAGTATATAGGTAAGTCGTTGCTTTTTTATGTTGTTCATATATATTATTAAACAATAAATATGTTTTTTTGTTAATTCATAGAGTTTATATCGTATTGTTTTTTTGTTAATTCATAGAGTTTATATTGTATTTGGTGTTATTTATTTATAGTTTTTTATTTAGTACATTGATTGATGATTATGGGTTTGCAATAATTATTTTTTGTTTCAGGTACAATGTTAAAGTTTTATAAAAAAAAAGATAATACAAGCTCTTTATCTAATGATAATGAAGAAACGAGTGGAAACAATAAAGAAGAAACACCTCCCTCGAAGTATATGAGAGTTGACTTAAATACACTTCCCGCACTTCCCGTGGATCCAGGAGAAAGAGCGAGTATGGAAGTTTACCATGTCAATCAACGGGATGAAATTAGAATAGCCTACTTGCAAAAAGGACCATGTCAACCTCGAGATCATTCTTTCCAACAAAGAGAGATTGGAGGTAGACTTCGTAGATTTAATCCTTCTTGGTTTAATGATTACAAATATTGGCTAGAGTATAGTATAAAATTGGAAGCCGATTTTGTTTATGTTGTTATTTATTTAAACCTGAGATAAAAAACCAAGGCGGTTCAGATCATTTTGTAAAAAATGGATTTAATACTTGGAATAAAAGATTGAGTCTAGAACATCACAATAATGGAGCTCCACATAATATGGAAATCCTGAAGTGTCAAAATTTGATGAACCAAAGACAATCCATAACTACTACTTTTGATAAGCAAAGTGACTTGGTTAGGACCAACCAACGTATTAGATTAAATGCTTCTCTTGATTGCATTAGATTCTTATTGCGACAAGGCTTACCTTTTCGAGGTCATGATGAAAGTGAAGACTCGATTAACAGAGGTAACTTTCTTGAACTTCTTCAGTTCTATGTTGATCGAAATGATAAAGTAGGTCGTGTTGTATTAAAGAATGCTACAAAGAATTCACAAATGACAAGTAGTTCAATTCAAAAGGATACTGTACATGCTGCGGCAAAGGAAACTACTAAGGTTATTGTGAAAGATATCGGAAGTGAGTTCTTTGCAATTTTAGTAGACGAGTCACGTGATGTGTCTTGTAAAGAGCAAATGGCATTGGTTTTGCGGTTCGTGAATAGTCAAGGGGTTGTTGTGGAGAGATTTATTGGCATAAAACATGTCAGTGACACTTCAGCTTTGTCATTAAAGACAACTATTTATTCATTTCTGACAGAATGTGGATTGATCCATATAAGATTCGAGGACAAGGTTATGATGGAACTAGTAACATGAGTGGTGCATTTAACAGCTTGAAGACTTTGATTTTGAATGAAGTGATATCTGCACATTTTATTCATTGTTTTGCTCACCAGTTACAATTAACACTTGTGTTTGTTGCAAAGAATCACCCAGACATTAATGACTTTTTTGACTTGATTTCTCGTTTGTTAACCATGATTGGTTCTTCTTATAAACGTCGAGACAAATTAAGAGAGACACAAGCAACAAAAGTGGTAGAAGATTGGCTACAGGTTTCTTTTATTTTGTCTTATTTATATTTTATATTGATTTATACTTTTTGTTGCTAATTTTTTTTTTTTTGTTAATTTTAAGCGACATTCAAAGTGGTACGGGTTTGAATCAAGAAGTTGGTATCAAACGACCTTGTGATACTCGTTGGGGTTCTCATTTTGGATCAATCTTAAATATCAAGAGAGTGTATTCTTCAATTTGTGAAGTACTTGAAGACGTTAAAGTTAATAGTAATTGTCAAGATCATGGAGCAGAAGCACGTCGTCTCCTAAAGTTTTTACAAACTTTTGATTTTATTTTTTGCTTACACTTGATGGTTGATATCTTAGGGGTCACAAATGATTTGAACACCACGCTGCAAAAAAGGACCAGTATATTGTAAATGCAATGCATCAAGTGAGATCCTTTAAGGACAGGCTTAATCATATGCGGGAGGAAGGATGGGAATCGTTTTTAAAAGATGTTACTTTGTTTTGTGAAAAATGTGATATTGAAATATTGAATATGGAAGTTCCATATTATAGTGGAACAAGTCGTCGCAAAGTTTCACGGGTTAGCAACTACAACTTTTTTTTCAAGTTTCTTAACTAATCATTAACACATTCTTGTATTTAACTCGTAGATTAACTACTTGCACCACTACAAAGTTGATGTATTTATTGCGGTCATAGATATGCAATCCCAAGAGCTCAACAATCAATTTAATGAAATAAACACGTCATTACTTGTTTCCATGGCTTCTTTGTGTCCAAGTAAGTATTTTCAAGCATTTAATGTAGATGAGCTACTCAAGATGGCTACGTTTTATTCTAACGAGTTCCCAGAACATGACCTTGGAGCACTTAGAGCAAGTCTTCAAAATTATATTGTGGATGTACGAGGTGATAAAAGGTTTAAAAACTTGAAAGGAATTGGAAACTTGGCAAAGATGATGGTTGAAACAAACAAGCATACAATATATCCAATGGTATATCTTCTATTAAAATTAGCATTGACATTGCCAGTTGCAACATCCACTGTGGAACGTGCATTTTGCGGAATGAAGTTGATAAAGAACAATTTGCATAATCAGATGAGTGATCAGTTTATGAATGACTTTCTAGTATCATATATTGAGAAAGATGTGTTAGATAGTATTAGCAACGACATAATCATAGATTTTTTTAGAAAAATGTCAACTCGTCGTGAATTGTAAGACATTTTTGGTGATTTGTTTAAAATTATTTTGATCTTTGGTATTAAAGTTAATAAATAATTAGCCAAGACATTATTATTGACAAACCGACCTGATAACCAAGTTTTTAGACCTGTTTGATTTATTATTTCATTTTAGTCGGACACACGTGGGTTTGAATCCTGGATTCGCCACTGTTTGTGGTGGATCTGAAGAGTTCATATCAACATGTACTAGATCCATTAGTCTTTCACTCTACTCACATAAACATGTGATTAATGAATTAGTCATAATTTTTCAATGAACAAGATTCTCATATACTATACAATGCGACTTGTACAACATCAGGTATCTGTCCAATTGGTGATGAGATTTCTTTTCACTTGGTCAATTATGACAATACCGCAAGAGATATCATAAGAATCAAATGCACAATTAATATTGCTAATATTTGAAATGTAACCAACACTTTCATAAATACCATTGCAAGGAAATATAAAATAAGGCATCAGATAAACAAAAATTTAACTTTTATTGAAAATAAATGAAAATTTAGAACTTGTCCTTACAACGCATAAAATGAAAAAACTATGTTTCTAGACATCTCCTAAGAGTAATAGCAATCTATTAAATTATCTCAACTCCTTAGTAGTAGCTCCAAACTCTGATCTTCGAATCCATGTGACTAAGCTCACCTTGTTAAAGCTTCCTTCTTTCTCTTAGCTCCTTTAATAATATCAAAATATGATCATCACATAATGTATTAAGAGTCTATGAATAGGAACTTATAAAACAATGGAGTCAGATAATGGATATACCTGAAGTAGAGTCACATAACTTGACTTTACTATCTTTAAGATCTTCCAGGTATTTTGGGCAGCTTCATTTCCAATGTCGCTTCAATTGGTAGTAAAAACAAAGGGTCTCTTAGAGGTCAACACATGGAACGATCCCAGAACTAGCATTTCTCTTTACCATACGATCAAACGGTTTGATCTTGGACAACCCCTTTCCATTGGGAAGAGAAATCTTTTATGGGTCACCATTGTCACCATTGACAATGTCCATGGAAACCTTGGAATTAGACCCAATAATCATTTCTTCTTTAGATGTGCTCTTAATCATTTCCGCTTCAACAACAATCAACATTTAGGTCAAATCAATTAGGGGCACGTCGATATTTCTCATATAAAAGTTCTTACTGAACTGATCATATGACTTTGGAAGCGAAAGAAGAACCAAATCAATGGCTTGCTTTCTTAGGAAAACGACACCCATTCTATCCAACTTGTCAATGTACGTTTTCTTTTCAAAACATGGGTACACATAAAGTTTTCATCTTGATGTTTATATGCCATTATGGATTGAGTAATCTCGTATCTTTCAACTTGAGGAAAATGCAATGTTGGCAGAGTCACATGAGGAGGAGGAGGTGAAAGAAAGATGATGTCTAGTTCCATCATTTCCTAAGGAAGGGAAAACAATTTCATCTTGACTTGAAATTGGAAGACCATCTCTAGAAGACTGAGGAAAACTATTTCCTTAAGAATGAGGAAGACCATTTCTAAAAGACATTTTAAAAATAGGATAAAAGGAGAATTCAAGTTAGTTGATTTTAATCCTTAATTGTTAACCCATAAATTTAAATTAAGGCTAGGATCCATATATTTTATTCGAACTTTGAAGTTGCTCTGATACCAACTTGTAACATCCCAAAATTCAAGGCCAAAAATTTCATTTTTAAATCATAACTAAACCATAGTATTAAATCATTTCAAACATACTAAAAGAGTTATAAAACAAATCAGAGTATCTTTTCAAAACACTTGTTCATTTCATCAGAGTAAAACATCCCAGGCTGTCTAATCAATGGTGTGTGCCATGCGATCACCCCGAGCTCTTCCCTCCGCTACCGGAAGTACCTGAAACGAAAACTGAAAACCGTAAGCACGAAGCTTAGTGAGTTCCCCCAACCTACCACATACCATACTCATAATCACATACTGGGCCTCGCCCCTGCTGCATCGGGGCTAGCCCGGCATCGGACTTGCTCCGGCATCGGGCCCCTCCCGGCATCAGGCCTCGCCTGGCATCGAGCCCCGCTCGGTATACAGATCTGTCTCACTTAGGCCCCGCCTGTCTCTGGGCCCCGCCCGCTAACATATACTAACATACAATCATAGCATAACACATAAACTGAACATATACTACTGGATTCCTGTTCTAAGGCCTCGCCTATCTCGGGCCCCGCCCCTGTCCTGCTACTGATGAGTCATGGAACCCCGTCCACGCTCCTACTGATAGTGAGATACGGACCCAGCCCACACTCACTCCCTTCCTACCTTGGGCCTCGCCCCTGCTCTACTGCTATGAGATATGGAACACCGTCCACACTCTGCTATTGGTGAGATACGGGACCTCGCCCACACTCACCTCCCTACCAGGCACATACATGTATCACACAGACAACAAGTATAATCTAACATGCAAATTTCCTCGGGCTTACCCCGGCATCGGATCTTGATCCAGAAACAAATACATAAACCTTCCTCAGGCACCCGCCCAGCATCGGACCTTGGTCCGGAATGACATACTAGCATATAGTGCCTAGGGCTAACCCCCGGGTCTTCCTACTCATAACTACATGGGCCGGCATTGTGGCCGTAGACCCATACACACAAAGGGAAAACTCACCTCAAAGTGCTGAAGCTGCTGATAATCCTCTGGCTGCTGTCTGACAACTCTCTGAACGGCTGCTCCTCTAGCTCCCCGAGCTACTATTATCAATATAACACTTAGTTCCAAATTGAACTCTAGAAGTCAAACTAAGTCAACTCTGGTTAAAGTCAAAGTCCTGGTCAAAGTCAACCTTCCAGTTGACTCGACTCGCCGAGTCAACCCGAAGACTCGCCGAGTCCTTAAACTCAGAAGCTCTCAAAATACGACCCAACTCGCCGAGTCACCCCAGGACTCGTCGAGTTCAACGATCTCTGAGTCCCATCCTGTCCAACTCACTGAGTCACCGCTTAACTCACTGATCTGTGTCTTAAACAGAAGAGGTTGGGGGTTCTGCGACCTGACTCGTCGAGTCCAAGAACAGACTCGCCGAGTCCTAGGCAATCTTCAACAGACTCGCCGAGTTGTTCTTCCAACTCGCCGAGCCCATGCACATATTCATACAACTCGTCGAGTACACCCATGTGACTCACCGAGTCTCTCCAGTTCTCAATCCATACAGTGGCTTTTCGAGCCATGCAGGGGCTCCAATCCATAGATCCACTCTTCTACAGTCTATCCCCCACATAAAGTTGCAAACTTTACGTGAAACCAAGGAGCTAAAGGCCCAAGACACTCTATGGCTAGGGTTTAAGGCAAAGGGGCATCACCAATAACTTATTGACATAAACTTTATGACCTTCTGGACCATCACAAGTCTAGATCTGAGGTAGCAACCTCAGATCTAGGCCTCTAACTCGACATAGATCTCAATCTTGCCAAAATAGCCTCAAGTCTCATTCAAGAATAGATCTAGATGCAAAAAGGGTGAAGGTAACAGCTTATTACCTCCAAGATGACCTCCCGCTGAAGATTAATCCAAATCTCTGCAAACTCCCTTGATTCAAGCGTCTTGATCTTCAAGATCTCTTCACAAAACCACTTATCTAAGCTCCAAATTGCTTCCAAGGGCTCTCACTCACGATTTAGGGTTTCTGGATCTCAAAAGGGGAGTAAAGAGGCTGGGGAAGGGATGTAATGTTCTTTAAATAGGGCACAACCCCCGGGATTAGGGTTTTTCTCGCCCAGACCAGACTCGCCGAGTCCACTAGCCGACTCGCCGAGTCGGTCACTTACTCTATACCCTGGATCCCGCTCCGACTCGTCAAGTTCCTCCCTGGACTCGACGATTTGACTCATGACTTAGAGTTTTTCCTTTCTTTTCTTGGTCTTTCTGATTTTGGGTGTTACACTCGTAATCAAATTCGAATCTATTTTAGGTAGGTAAGGCTTTTACCAATTCCAATCTTATAAAACTCCTAGATCTTTTGAGAATCATTGATTCTTATCAATGGCATGTTTGATCTCGGATTATGCTCTCACTTTTGTGAATGGGATGCCGAGGATCACAAACGAGATGTGAACAACCATGCAAACCCGCTTGACAACCTTGATGTCATTTATCATCTCACATTGATATGCCGGTAAACAACACACACTCCATCAAAAATGATAATTTTCAAGATGTCCATCATATCTCTTTATAGTCCCTATTAGTGTGGCGGTTAACCACACACACTGCACTAACGACAAATAAATCATGATGTGCGTTTCCATGGATTAGCATACTTTTCACATTTTTCTTAAAGTAACTAAGAGTGGGATTTTAAATATGGTTTAGTTACTTTATATCATTATACTTATTAATGAGATTATGTCCTATCAAATCCGTTTGGCAAACGACCCTCCACCACACAGGAGAGCGGTGGGTGAGAGTGGACACCCATTCAACGGCCATTTTATAGGTCATTTCCTTATACTCTCTTTATATCATGGTTTCGTGAATAAGACGTACTAGCGATTTGACAGACTTGTCTTATACATATATTATATTCATCTTTTAATAATATATAGTATAAGGTGTATTTTAAAACTTTTCTAAAATACTAGGTTTAAGTTTAAAATTTTGAAATTAATATAAAACTAATTTAATTTAAAAATAAAACAATTTTGATTTAATCTTTATCTTTTAATTAAACAATTAATTAATTTAATATATCAATATGGATCAAATAACTATTTATAATTAAACAATTAATAAAAATAATTCAATTTAATCCTTATCCTAAGCCTTTTATTTATCGAAAAAGGGCTAGGTTTACTTGGTTTTAATTGTTCAAATTTTAAGGTTTTTAAAATAACAAATAAAGAAACAAGGCAAACCCTAGAAGGGATCCTTAAATTTCTAAAATTAGGCAAGGGGGCTAGAGTTTCTAAAACCCTTGCAAATTTCAAAATACTAGGGTGGAGGCTAGGGTTTCAAGAACCCTATGGAATTTTCGAAAATATATCTTTAGGGTTTAGTTTCTATAAATCCTAATTTTGATATATTCAACTTTGTGCAAGATCAATAAGAACAATGGCTCTGATACCACTGATGGGTCTTATATGTTACAAAATTTTATTTTGACGGAAAAACATAAACCCTAAGTTCGCATGCACCCTAAAGGATCTATGTTCTCACTATGATTTGCAAACAACTATTGAATATCAAGAACCCTATATGTACATTGCTATTTTCGAAAATACCAAAAGCTAATTAGAAAATGCATACCTTATGTTTATTGTAGTAAATAAACAATGATTCCTTCTTGATCTAGCTTTAGAAAGCAAGCACCAGAAGTCTCGTGCCTCTAATGGCTCACACCTAAACCCTAGCAAATTAGAGGCTAAAGATGAGAGACGAGGAGGAAGGGAATTTTCAAAATTCTGATTGGAATGAGGTGAAAATCGAATTTCATAACCCAAGGGGGTTTATATAGGTGATAGGGAGGCTAAGGATAAGGCAAGTTTCCTTAGATAAGCCCTTATCCCTTTTCTTGCTCCATAATGCATTCCAAGCTTCCTTAGAGCCCAAGAATACCTCTAGAAACCCTATAACCATCTAGAATTTACCCCCCCCCCCCTCGTAGGGAGGTTCTAGAATTGATCAATGTTCAAATTTTGAACATTGTCACCTTTAGTCCCTCCACTTTTAATTAATCCCAAAATTAACTCCAATTAATTTCTGATTAATTCTTAATTAAATGATACTATTTCTAATTAACATATTATTCTCATAATATATTAATAAATCATTTATTTTGATTTCTAATTAATTTATTAATCATATAATAAATTAACAAATCAGCCTCTCTCTCCAAAAAGCATTCCAGTCAATTACTACGTTTGAGGGCAACCCAAAAGAACTTTGCTAATAATTCAAGATTACACTAATTTAGTTATTGACTTAGACACCTAATCCAACAGTTAAAATGGTAGTTATTTAGTTAGGTGGTGTTATACATATATATGAACCAACTGCATGCTGCCGAGTAGGACATTGGCCTCCCCGTATGGGATGTATAGTGTTCAAGTCCTATGGGTTTCCAGGGCCGACCCAATGCAAGTTCAACAAGTGCCCAAGAACAGGGCCCAAAACTTATTTAGCATTTCTAGTGGACTAGGTTCATTCAATGGCCCAAAAAAATTAGGTTATCTTTTTAATCCTCTTTCAGCGGACGCCAACAAGAACGAAGGGAGCGTGAATGAATTTTCAGGAAACAAAAAAACTCTTCGGTTTCTTCTTCACTGATAACGTATGCATGGGTAACAGGAAACATCATACAGGAGGAACGGTAATATACATAGTTGATTCTATTCCAATATTAAAGACACAATCAACGATTTCAGTTATTAATTTTGTTTCTTCTTCTTTTTCTTCACTGATAATAGTCAACGATTTCAGTCTTTCACTCAGCTCTTACTTCTATTTCTTCTAATCTTCTTCTTCTTCACTGATAGCAGTCTTCTTTTTCTTTCTTCTCAAAACTTTGAAGCTTACCAAATACCAACAATTTCAGTTCTTACAAATCAGAATTCAGAAATCAGAACCATCAAATTTCGAAATCTGAAGCTTCAAATTTTGAATTCAGAACCATCAAATTTCGAAATCAGAAGCTTCAAAATATTACCTGCTTGAGCCTTGAGGTTTCGAAATCAAAGGTAACTATAAATTTAGTTTTGTGTTTTCATGGTTTGTTATTTCTAATTGAGTAATTTATGATCAATTTTTCTTTTTTTTGATCAAATTTCGAAATTCAGAACCATTAGATATCAGTTTTCATAAATAAGAAGGAACAAGGAACATGGAATTGAGGTAAATTCTGATATCAGATTTATGATTTTTTTCTACTTTTCCATTTCTGAAAAGTCATAAATTATGAATTTTCTTTTCTAATAACTTTTGATTTGTAAGATCTAAGAACTAAATTTTGATCTTAGATTGCAGGTTTTCTAATTTTTTAGGAGCATAACATTGTTTTTCTGATTTGAAGTGTCAAAAATCATAAGGTAATTTTCGTATTTCTGATATGATATGATTGTCTTTTTTTCCCTGATAATGATACATTTGTTCTTTTATGATATGATATGATTTCTTTAATTTTTCGTTTCTGATATGCTATTTGATTTCGTATTTGGATTCTGATTTTTTTTTACAGTTTTGATACCTTCTTTTGGTGATTTGATGTGTGGAAAATCTAGAACCAAGAAGAAATCTACAAATCCCAATTCGCAAATAAGGTCGTTTCTTTCTTTTCTATAATTTATAATGCCTCCTAGATTAAAAAAAATATGCATCTGGATATGAAAAACGTAAGAAGAAACAAAAAAATTGAAAAAGATAATAAAACTCAAGCAGGGTGTATGGATAAGTATATAACCAAAAAAACACAAAACTTTCCGGAAAATGAAACACAAACTGTTAATGAAGATAATCTTGATGATAATGATTATGTTGATGATGATGTTAATGATAATGTTGATGTTAATGATAATCCTAATGTTGGTGTTGATGATAATGTTGATTTTCACACTTTTGATATATTTGACCTAAGAAATTAGGATGTTCTTGATTCTAACATGATAAATATTTTAGCATTGAAAGGTCCTAAAAGAGATTTATCCATTATAAAAGGTCCTAAAGATAAATATTTAAGAAGATTTTATGCAACATATTATGCTAAAACTTTACCAAATGGGGAAAAATGCGATAGAGATTGGCTTGTTTATTCTAAAGAAATTGATAAAAAAAATTTGTTTTTGTTGTAAAATATTTCGTAAAGGGTGTGGAAAGGGTCAATTAGCAAATGAGGGTTTTAGGGATTGGATATATCTTAACACTAGAATTAAAGAGCATGAAACTAGTATGGAACATGTTAAAAATATAAATACTTGGTATGATTTGCGTTTAAGAATACAAATAAATAAAACTATTGATAATGCGGTTCAAAAACAATTAGAAAAAGAAAAAGTTCATTGGAGACAAGTTTTGTTGAGAATTATCTCTATTGTGAAATTTCTTGCTAAACATAATCTTGCTTTTCGTGGTACTAATGAGAAAGTGTATGAAGATAACAATGGAAATTTTTTAGGCTTATTTGAAATGTTGGTTGAATTTGACATGGTTTCTTATGAGCATATACAACGTATTACAAATGAAATTGGTATCCATAAACATTATCTTGGGCATAGGATACAAAATGAATTAATACTTTTGCTTTCTTCGGAAATAAAATCTATTATTATTAAAAAGATAAAAAATGCAAAATATTTTTCTATAATACTTGATTGTACTCCCGATATAAGTCACCAAGAGCAAGTGACTATTATTTTAAGATATGTGGATGTTTTGTCAAATGTTGTTTGCATCGAAGAATCCTTTTTAGGGTTTTTAGATGTAAATGATACAACCGATCAAGGACTTTTTGATGTTTTACAAAATGAATTGAATTTGCTTGATCTTGACATTAATAATGTGTGTGGACAAGGTTATAATAATGGATCAAATATGAAAGGAAAACATCAAGGAGTGCAAAAAAATATGAAAGGAAAACATCAAGGAGTGCAAAAAAAACTTTTAGATATAAATACTAGAGCTTTTTATACTTCTTGTGGTTGTTATAGTTTGAACTTAACTTTGTGTGATATGGCTAATACTTGTGGTAAAACTAAAGGTTTTTTTGGAACAATACAACGTATCTATACAATTTTTGCAAATTCCACTAAGAGATGACAAATTTTAAAAGATAATGTGAAATAGTTAACTCCTAAATCTTTGTCATCCACTCGGTGGGAGAGTCGTATTGATAGTGTTAAAGCTATAAATTTTCAAATTTTTGATATACAAAAGGCTTTACTTCAAGTACCCAAAAATGATAATGATCCAAACATAACAATTGAAACTAAATCCTTAGCAAAAAATTAACTTGGTAACTTTGAGTTTATATTGGCTTAGTAATTTGGTTTGAAATGTTAAATACTGTTAATTTAGTTAGCAAACAATTGTAATCAAAAGATATGTTTATTGATGTTGTTATGGAAAAAATAAAGGGGTTTAATTCGATTTTTAAAGAATATAGAGAAAATGGTTTTTTAAATGTTTTAAAAACTGCAAAAGATATTGCCTTGGAAATGGGCCTCGATCCAATATTTCCTAAAAAAACATGAACCTAAAATAAAAAAAAATAAAAAAAACATTTTGATGGGATTTCAACTGATACTTCTTGTAGTGTTTCACAATCCGCACAAGAGAAATTTAGGGTTAAATATTTTATTTATGTTGTTGATGAAACAATTACTTCTTTAACTATAAAGTTTGAACAATATCAACAATATGATAAAATATTTGGTTTTTTGTTTAATTAAGAAAAATTACATTCATTAGATGATATGTAACACCCGCAGATTCGGGCTAGTCAACTAACATATAATAAGCGTTAAAAATGATTTTTTTATAGAAGATTATCTAGGATAAATAATCTTAACCAAAGTAGTAGTTAGGGTCAATAATTGTAACATATTTGATGTAATAAAGAAGAATTATTTGAATACTGTATGTTTCATGATTATTATAATATAATAAAATAGGAAAAATCAGTCGAATCGTCCGTAAATCGTAAAAATAAGTGCCCCAAAACATATATATTATTATATATTTAGAAAGTACATGTCTTCCTGATCCCGAAAATAAAAATTTCGTCGAAATCCGAATCCGTATGAATTAGATGATTTTTATAAGATATAAAAGACATTCGCGCATAAGGAATGTGTGACGTAAAAAACTACGAAGAGAATGGTTGACTTTTAGCTAATGTCACCAAAACAAAAATCGTAGTACTCCTTAAAATAGGAATTTTGAGAAAAAAGAATACCAAAAACGGAGTCCGTATGAGAGAGTTATGATTTTAGGAAAATCATTTAATTTTATAAAAATATGGACGAAAAATAAAGTCAAAATTAGCCGACAGAGTCTAAACGAAAGTTGTAGATCTCGTCGATAGCTACGCGTGGATATAAAGAACGTCAAAAACGGAGTTCGTATGAATGAGTTATAAAATATAATAGCATATTTACGTATTAAAATAAAGTATAAATAATATATACGTGTATATATATATATATATATATATATATATATATATATATATATATATATATATATATATATATATATCATTAGAAAGGTATCGACGATGCGGTCGTTATAAGACTAGTGTTGAGTACTTTCGACATTAGTTTAGTACAAATATCGTTAAATCCATTTAAAATAGTATTATAAATGGGTCTTTAGTCGTTCATATAACTATAAGGTCATTAAGTAACTATAGAGGGTAGTTTTTGAAAATTCAATTACTATAAATAAGAGCCTCTAGGCTCTCATATTTCTTGCACCATTCTCTTGATTCAAGAGTCTTTCTCTTCTTATCCCCCGAGCATTTCGGTCTCTCGCGATTCAACTTCTCTTTCTGTAGTTTTAGTATAGTAAGGTGAGCGCTGGAGCGCTGCAAGAATCTTTCTTAGAAAGATTCAGCGACGAAGTTCTACACCTGCAGAGCCCGACTCCTAGCTAAAACCCCCTTGTAAGTAAGTTATGCTTACCCTACTTCAAGTATAGCTTATGTTTAAACTTAGTATCGTTATTATGAACTTATAATAAATATATGGGCTAGTATTATGACTTATATAAGTGTCATTATAATGTCTTTTTAACTACTCGTGGTACGGGGAATCCGGTTTGAAGGGCCGCCTAGGTTGTTGGATTTCAGAAGTGCTTTAATATCAAAATGGTCATGCCCTCCGGTGTTTCATGTCTGGCCCCTGTCTGTACATAGTGGTTGAAAAGCATTGTAACGCTTATATAAATAATAATAATAAGACTAATAATTAGTCACGAGAAACATTAGACTAAAATCTAGTGGTAATAATATTAGGTTTCGTCGAAGGAAATTATATTAAGAAGCGGAGCGCTGTCCGAGTTTGGAGTCATCACTTTAACAAGTGAGTGCATAGTTACTTTCATCTTACACATAGATATCAAGTATTTAATATAAATTACGTGATATGTGTGCATATTATCTGCGTACTTAATATTTATGTTGGGTGAACAAAAATATACATGTTTTAATTGTTTTAAACTGTATATATATATTATACCTATAATTATGATGGGTAAAATATGGGTAGATTAAAGATGATATGAATGATGACCGATGAAAATGAGATGAATGATGAGCGATGATATATGAGTGGTAAAAGATAGTGAGAACCGATGAGCCAAGCGATGACCCAAGCGATGGCCCCGTCATCTAGCAGAGTATAGATGACAACCACAAACTATTCTAGACAGTCCAGTGGAACACGAGTAGGCTCGCAACCTGTAGGTGTTGTGAACGATGTGTTGTCACACCCCCGAACCAAGACGGCGGAAACGTCCGGTGGCGGATGACGTCATTGTACAGTATCATAACAATTGAATAGTAATGAAACATAGCAACACAAACATTCATACATTTAGATTTAGAGTATTACATTGTTTATAACACTTGTTCTGTTCAAAAGTTAAACACGAATAACAAAAGTAGAAAAATATAATGCAGCGACGCCAGGCCTCGAACGTGGTGAAAACCTGTCTACTAGGTCCCTGAGAATACAATTCGTTTTGAAAAGCGTCAACTAAAAAGTTGGTGAGTTCATAAGCATTTTGTACGAAATAGTTTTACACGTGTTTAGAATAGTTGTCGTAAAATTTTCAAAAAATCTGATATTTTCTATAAAAAGGAGGTTTACAGTCTCGTTCTAAAACCATGAATAAATGCATGTATTGTGATAGTTAAAACCCCAGAAAGTCTAATAGTTTCTGTAAAACAAATAGTTTGTGAGTCTTGTTTTCAAATCATGTATCGTTGCGTGTGTATCCTTTGTTTCTTTTGTTATACTTGTAAAGGGTGTGTTGCCAGAAAAATGCAGTATTTTTCCTTAAAGAAGAACTGTAGTTGAAAGTAATTCCTTTGTATCTTTTTCCTTATAATAAAGTATCTTTCCAGAAAATCCAGTATTTTCTTAAAGGTGAACTGTGGT
This sequence comes from Lactuca virosa, assembly GCF_052849685.1. Lineage (NCBI taxonomy): Eukaryota > Viridiplantae > Streptophyta > Magnoliopsida > Asterales > Asteraceae > Lactuca > Lactuca virosa. The sequence goes on along the minus strand of NC_136428.1, from coordinate 56,388,233 downwards.
CTTAAACCCCAAGACCGAGATGGAATAAAGTACAATACGGAAAATAGTTTATAGCTTCATTTCTTTTAGTAAAGCTAATGAAGTATAAGCTTTCCGTAAACCAGGTCTTAAAATCCCAAGACCAAGATGGAGGTGAAAATCATACAGAAAATAGTTTATAGTTTCATTTCTTTTAATAAAACTAATGAAGTATAAGCTTCTCGTAAACCAAAACTCTTTTTGTTTATCCCTATGTGAGTCGTTATAACCATACTAATATGACTGATATGCCTGGCTTGCCGTTTTACAGGAGACAGTTTGTCGAAAGATATTTGTCACCGTAGACTGGCCTAGTCTAGCTGTAGCGAACAGCTAAGGTGTGGGATGTCAACCCCGTATAGATCTATACACAAACTTCCGCTCTCCCTCCAGGAAACTCTGATTATAACTAACAGGACTTTCCACGTACGCTAGATAGGTACGACTAAAGGTGTCTCACAAGAGCCTTAACAGATTTACGTGAACTATGACTCCTTTTTCTTGTAAAAACGGGATAGTTATTATACGTTTAGATGATTACTCGTGTCTATGAAAAACGTGATTCGTGACTTCCAAAACTATACCGATTATAGTTTATCTTGTTGGTTTGAATAATTTATATACCCTTTTATATAAATGTACAGGTGTGTTCCAGCATGAAAAATCTGAAATTAAAACATATTACTTAGGTATTAAACCCACTAGGTTTGTAAATGACTATATTGTATCAAAGCTTACTAGTAAAAACTATCTTTTAAAAAAGATTCTCAAAAGCATGTAGTTTACAGATTCTTAGCTTTCCTTATGGTTTTTATAACACTAATCATGTTAGTTTTGCTGATAAATATATATACATATCACAATATTTATATCAAAACCAGAGAATACCATAACTTGTACAAACAATAACTTATCCTTAACATAGAGTGGAAAACTTATAGTTATTTGAGGAATAAACAAAGTCTGACTTGTATTCCCCCCCTAAAACATAGAAAAACTTGAAAATATGGGGGTATGAAGGTCACCCGAGTTGATTTTGTGGAGGTTTTTGAAGTGTAGAGAAGAGATCTTGAGCCTAAGCACTAAAATGCCCTTAAATGAACTCCTTGAAGCCTAAATTATACTAAGAAGGTTAACACACAACTTTGTGTGTAAATGAGATGAAATTAACCAAATAATATGTAAGAATACTAGGAGATTTCGAAATGGCTCACCAAAATTCCAAGAGCCACCTTGATGATAATGATTTTTGGAAAGACCCACTTGTTCTTGAGAGGAGTTTAATTTATTTGCTAAGTGGAGTGAGGGAGGGATTTTTAGAGGAAGTATGAAGTATCCAGAGAATATAATGAGGTAATGGTGAGGATTAACAAAAGGGGTTCTCGTTTAAATAAGGGAAGTGAAGCTGATTTGAAGTTTACTTGGAGAACTGTTGGATAATTCATAAGGATCCGTGATTGCATGGGAAAATGGCAAAATACAACTCATAAATCCGTAAACACTTTAAAATATCTAAGTGTTTTGTAACGACGTAAAATTTTAACCAAATTTTTACTTTTCAAAAACACATTAATTTTAATAAGTAACCATAAAATGCCACATTGTCAATCCACCAAAACTCATGTTCAAAAGATAACAGTGTATAAAACTCCAGGATCCTCTAGATCATAAAACAATCTCTGATGTGTGTACAATCAAGTCGGCGCCTTCCCGTGATCCTAAGAAGTACCTGAAACACATAACACGGTAAGCACAAAGCTTAGTGAGTTCCCCAAAATACCATACACAACTCATTAGCCAGTCTAGGCCATAACTCAATAAGACCCTCCGGTCAATGTGTCTCAGTGGAACCCTCCGGTTTCAACTCAATAAACTCATAGCAACAATATTCAACAATAATTGCAAGACATAATACAGAATATCACAATACACAGATAAACACATAAAACAACTCAATCACGTAAAGATACCACTCTTGGTAAGTATAGTGAGAAGACTCACCTCGTAAGTAAGCTAAGTGAGTGAATACTCTCGCACACGAATCACCAAGTCTAGCCTCCTCCTTATCACATAAGATAAGTATATCTAATTAACTCTTTGAATTACACATTTAACTAAGTTATCCCTTTCTCTCTCTCTCTCTCTCTCTCTCTCTCTTGAAGTGGGAAAAGACCAATTTACCCCTCCATGGTTTCCCAAAGACAGGGTTGACCAAACCCTAAGTCAACAGAAGTCAAACTCGAGTCAACAGTCCATGTTGACCCTACTCATCGAGTGCACTCATGGGACTCGACGAGTCTGATCGCCATTCACAGAATCACTCAAAAGTTTGGCTCAACTCGCCGAGTTAACCCGTCAACTCGCCGAGTTTCTGTACGATCAAGACCATCGGGACAACCCCATCCGACTCGTCGAGTCGGCTTCTTGACTCGGCGAGTCCATTTAGAATCATCTCTCATTCAGTCGTTTTCAAGGCAGAAAACCTCCCCAAACTCTGGATCTATACTCCTAAGGCTTATCTATCACGTAAAGTCACAGGATTTACGTTCATGCATGGCATTTTGAGCTTAAAATGCCAAAACACACCCCAAAAAGGGTTTTTCACTCAAGATCACTATTATGGTTGGATAAAGCAGGGGCTTTTGGACTCTAAGGACCTCACATGGTCCAGATCTGAAGTTCAACCCTCTCAATGAGCATGGAACACTCAAGGTCCTCATATTTGGGTGGAAAAACCCTAGATTCACGAAATCATGAGATCTATACAAAATAATGAGAAAGATGCAAGCTTTATACCTTTCCCATAAGCTTTGAAGTGAAACAACCTCAGATCTAGTATCACCCTCTTGTCCCTTTGTGACAACCCGAAATTTTCATTTGTATAATCTCTATAGTTAAACACTTCATATAATATTCAAAAACATTTCAGTACATTTTTGGCCGGATTTAAGTCCGTTTGGGTGTTTTATTTTATTTTTCGTCAAACGATTAAATAAAAGGAAGTGTCGTTATTAGTGATGTGTAGCAAACAAAACAATCAACACCTTAGCTAGGTGTTTACGGCCAAACAAGAGGTGTTTGGGCCGTAAACACCATTTTCCCAAGAACTCATGCATATAGCATGAGTTTACACACCTTTTCCTCATTTTCCACTTCCCACCACAAGAACACCAAGCTTTTTCTCTCAAGTATCATAAGTTCATTTCTTCAAATCCGCCAAAATGTAAGTGTTTCCTTCCTAGATTCGTTCATACAACACTTAATCTAGTGTTTATACATCATTTCATCCATGGATTCTTGGTTTTTACTTAGATCTGCAAGTGTTCTTCAAAACACTAAGAGCACCAAGAACACACACTAGTGTTTTTGGGCTCTAATCACTCTTACAAGCTTCATATAAGTAAGTGTACCCTTCCTATCTAGTTACTTACTTAGTATACTTGTTAATCCTTTGGAAAATCATCAAAATCCCCAAGAACATATGTGTTTACGGTTTGGGGATCTCCCAAAACCGTAAACACCCCCAAATGGTGTTTTGATTCCCCTAACACCTTCAAATGCTTGGATAAAGGGCTAGAAACTTGCATGCATGAGCTAGAAACACCAAAACACGAAAAGGTTGAGGCATACATGAGTTTACGGCCGTAAACTCATGGGATTACGACCGTAAACCCAAGTGTTTACGACCGTAAACTCTCAAGGATGGTCCAAGGACCGTAAACTCCAATGAGGGGTCCTTTTGTGCCCTAACCACTTCCTAAGCCTTTGATTCGAAATTAGAACCCTTCCTTGTGAGATATAGGACCTTGAAACACAAAAATGCACCATTACCATGAGTTTACGGCCATAAACTCATGGGGGAAATGGTCCAGCAACCGTAAACACATATAGGGTTCCCATTTGAGGAGTAAACTCCAAGGTGAGGCCATACTCTCCTTAGATGCAACCCTTAACACTCCTAGCACTTGAAACAAAGTGTTTTCATTGATTTAGTGTGTCTTTACTTACTTAATTAGTGATTAAATAACTAATTAGATACACTTATGTATCACTACATGTTACATAGGATCCGTGTGTGTGTTCAAGTCCTCACTTGACACCTAGCATCCTACCCGGCACTTCCATCCACTCCACTCACTACAGGTGAGTTCATACCCCTGAATCAACCTTTTAAATGATTGTAAATGCTTTTATGGGGGGGGGGGGAATACAAGTTGAACTGTTATAGTTATTATATCAATCACATGTGATTAATAGCTAGAATAGACTACAAGATTTGCTACTACTTTCAGTTTTCCATCAAACTTTGGATTTTCAAGTGTTTCAAACCTTTTATCAAACTCTTTAAATGTCAAAACTGTTTTCAAACTCTTTTAAACTTGCTTATTTTCAAACCAACATTCTTCAATGGGACCGGAGGGATCATTGCACTGTCCCAATGGATCGAAAGAACTGAAGCCATCTTCGAGATGTGCTCGTGCCCCGATGAGAGCAAGATAAAGTTCGCAACTTGCACTTTCACCGAAAGGGCCTTGACTTGGTGGAATGGCCATGTCAAATCACTCTCTTTAGTAACAGCCAACGCCATGGGCTGGGACACACTGAAGGACCTTCTGACAAGGGAGTACTGCCCTAGGGGCGAAATTCAGAAACTCGAGGAGGAACTCTGGAACCTCAAAATGAAAGGGACCGACATAGTGGCTTATACAGCCAGTTTCTGCGACCTGGTGACTCTGTGTCCTAACATGGTCCCCACTGAGGGCAAGAAGATTGAAAGATACATCTGGGGTTTAGTGCCCCCGTATCGAGGGAATGTTCTAGCGTCACAACCTACGACCTTTGACAGTGCCAAGGAATTGGCCCAAAGGTTGATTGATCATGAAGTTCCCTACATTCCATCGACCACTACCACGGTTGCCACTGCACCGACCAAGACATCCGACAACAAAAGGAAGTGGTGGGACCGAAAGAAGGGCAAATCAACCCAATCCTCTTCAAGGAACCAGCAAACGGTGGCTGTCCACGCTGTCACTACTCCTGCTGCCCCTGTACCAGCCAAAACATATGCAGGGAGTCTATCCAAGTGCACCAAGTGCTCTTTCCATCACAACGGCCCCTGCCGGGAAATGCACTGCACTAACTGTGACCGGAAGGGCCATACCGCCCGGTTTTGCCGAACACCGCCTAAACCCATTTCCCAGGTCCCCAGCACAGGAGTGAGCCAGGCTTGCTACGGCTGTGGCGAGATAGGGCATTTCAAAAGAAATTGCCCAAAAGCTGGGAATGCAGGAGGAACAGGCAGACTACTTGCTATTGGCCACAATGAAGTAGTAGCAGACCCCACAGTAGTCACGGGTACGTTCCTTCTTGATAACTCTTATGCTTGTATCCTATTTGATAGTGGGGCAGAGAGGAGCTTTGTAAACCAAAACTTTAAACACTTACTTAAACAATCACCGAAACCACTAAAAGAAACCTTAGTCGTAGAAATGGCTAACGGAAAGACAGAGAGTTCTAACGAGATCTACATAGATTGTACCCTCACGCTAGATAACCATTCGTTTCCAATCGACCTCATACCAGTAGCAATCAAGAGCTTCGATGTCATTGTGGGTATGGACTGGTTGAGTCTCCATCGTACCGATATCCTGTGTTTCGACAAAGCAATCCGTCTAAACCTACAAAATAACGAAACCTTGTTGATCTACGTAGACAAACCCAATACGAGCCTCCGTATCATCTCAAGTATTCAAGCCCAAAAGTACTTGCATAAGGAATATCGCGCGTTCCTTGCACATGTCGTCGACACGAACCAGAAAACGAAAGACCTAAAAGACTTCCCCGTAGTACGCGATTTCCCCGACGTCTTTCCATAAGAGCTACCAGGTTTACCTCCGCAACGACAAGTCGAGTTCCGAATCGACTTAATCCCAGGAGCTACCCCCGTAGCCAAATCGCCCTATCATCTAGCGCCTGCTGAGATGCAAGAACTGTCCGGTCAACTTAACGAACTGCTCAGCAAGGGCTTCATAAGACCAAGCTTCTCACCCTGGGGAGCACCGGTCTTGTTCGTGAAGAAGAAAGACGGATCGTTCTGTATGTGCATCGATTACAGAGAACTCAACAAACTGGCGGTCAAAAATCGTTACCCTCTTCCTCGTATAGACGATTTATTCGACCAACTGCAAGGGGCTAGTTACTTTTCCAAGATGGATCTAAGATCCGGGTATCACAAGTTACGAGTGCTTGAGGAGGATGTCCCGAAGACAGCTTTCCGAACTCGTTACGAACACTACGAGTTCGTGGTGATGCCATTCGGACTGACCAATGCGCCCGCAGTATTCATGGACTTAATGAATAGAGTATGTCGTCCTTACTTGGATCAGTTTGTCATCGTCTTCATTGACGACATACTTATCTACTCTCGAAGTAAGGAGGAGCATAGCAATCATCTACGACAAGTCCTAGAAACCTTGCGAACAGAGAAGCTATACACAAAGTTCTCTAAGTGCGAATTTTGGATCCGAAGAGTCGAATTCTTAGGACACGTGGTTAGCAAAGAAGGAATCCACGTGGACCCATCCAAGATTAAAGCTATTGAGAACTGGTCAGCACCGAAGACGCCTACGGAAATCCGCCAATTTCTAGGCCTCGCTGGCTACTACCGCAGGTTCATACAAAATTTCTCTCGAATCGCGAAACCCCTTACGACATTGACCCAGAAAGGCATGGCCTTTGACTGGGAAGAGAAACAAGAGAAGGCATTCCAAACCCTGAAAAGAGCCTTATGCACCGCATCGATACTATCCCTCCCCGAAGGGATAGACGACTTCGTGGTATACTGCGATGCATCCAATCAGGGGCTCGGTTGTGTTCTGATGCAACGAGGTAAGGTCATCGCCTACGCCTCAAGACAGCTAAAGACACACGAGGTTAACTACACCACACACGATCTTGAATTAGGAGCAATTGTGTTTTCCCTAAAGATATGGAGACACTACTTGTATGGTACGAAGAGCACTATCTTTACAGACCACAAAAGCCTCCAACACATATTCAATCAGAAAGAGCTCAACATGAGACAACGACGGTGGGTCGAGCTACTCAATGACTAAGAATGCGAAATTCGTTATCATCCGGGTAAAGCCAACGTGGTAGCAGACGCCCTAAGTCGGAAAGAATATTTTGGTCGAAGAGTCAAGTCATTAACTATGACTATCCATTCGCATCTACCCACACAGATAAAGGAGGCTCAGCTCGAAGCTTTGAAACCTAAAAATGTAGCGGGAGAATCCCTGCGAGGAATGGATAAGAACTTAGAAGTCAAGGGTGACGGAGCCTTATATCTCATGGACCGGATCTGGACACCGAAACACGGTGGCTTCAGAGACTTGGTCATGAAGGAAGCGCACAACACTCGATATTCTGTCCACCCAGGTTCAGATAAGATGTATCTGGATCTCAAGAAATCATACTGGTGGCCTAACATGAAGGCAGAGATTGCTACCTTCGTGAGTAAATGCCTTACTTGCGCCAAGGTCAAGGTCGAATACCAGAAACCATCAGGTCTACTCCAGTAACCGGAGATACCTGAATGGAAGTCGGAGCGGATCACTATGGACTTCATAACCAAGCTACCCAAGACAACGGGTGGACTTGATACCATATGGGTCATCGTCGACAGATTGACCAAGTCCGCACACTTCCTGCCCATCAAAGAAACCGACAAGATGGAGAAGCTCACAAGAACATACATTAGGGAGATCGTACGACTGCATGGTGTTCCTATATCTATTATCTCTGATAGAGATAGTAGATTCACTTCGAGGTTCTGGCAGTCACTACAAAACTCCTTAGGAACGAGGCTGGACATGAGTACAGCCTACCATCCACAGACCGACGGACAGAGTGAGAGAACTATCCAAACCTTGGAAGATATGCTGCGAGCCTGTGTAATCGACTTCGGGAAGGCGTGGGATACCCACTTACCTCTCGTCGAATTCTCTTACAACAACAGTTATCACACGAGCATCAAGGCTGCTCCAGTTGAAGCCCTCTACGGCCGGAAGTGCAGATCCCCTCTGTGCTGGGCTGAGGTGGGTGACACTCAATTAGCTAAAGGACAAGTTCCTGACAACACTCTCACGGGTCCAGAGATCATTCGGGAAACGACAGAGAAGATCGTTCAGATTCGTGAACGATTGAAAGCCTCTAGAGACCGACAGAAAAGCTACGCAGACAAACGAAGGAAACCTTTGGAATTCCAGGTGGGAGACCGAGTCCTTTTGAAAGTCTCACCCTGGAAAGGCTTGATACGCTTCGGAAAGCGTGGAAAGCTGAATCCAAGATACATAGGGACTTTTGAGATTCTCGCTAGAATCGACCCCGTAGCTTACAAACTCAACCTACCCCGCGAACTCAGTAATGTACATCCTACCTTCCACGTCTCAAACTTGAAAAAGTGCCTATCCGACGAGACTCTTGTAATCCCACTCGACGAGATCGAGATCAACGAGAGCCTCAACTTCGTGGAAGAACCTGTAGAGATCATGGACCGCGAGGTCAAATGAACGAAACAAAGTCGCATCCCAATCGTGAAGGTTCGCTGGAACGCCAAGCAAGGACCGGTTCGTTCATAGATTCGTTCATACAACACTTAATCTAATGTAAGTGTTTCCTTCCTAGATTCGTTCATACAACACTTAATCTAGTGTTTATACATCATTTCATCCATGGATTCTTGGTTTTTACTTAGATCTTCAAGTGTTCTTCAAAACACCAAGAACACCAAGAACACACACTAGTGTTTTTGGGCTCTAATCACTCTTACAAGCTTCATATAAGTAAGTGTACCCTTCCTATCTAGTTACTTTCTTAGTATACTTGTTAATCCTTTGGAAAATCATCAAAATCCCCAAGAACATATGTGTTTACGGTTTGGGGATCTCCCAAAACCGTAAACACCCCCAAATGGTGTTTTGATGCCCCTAACACCTTCAAATGCTTGGATAAAGGGCTAGAAACTTGCATGCATGAGCTAGAAACACCACAACACGAAAAGGTTGAGGCATACATGAGTTTACGGCCGTAAACTCATGGGCTTACGACCGTAAACCCAAGTGTTTATGACCGTAAACTCTCAAGGATGGTCAAGGACCGTAAACTCCAATGAGGGGTCCTTTTGTGCCCTAACCACTTCCTAAGCCTTTGATTCAAACTTAGAACCCTTCCTTGTGAGATATAGGACCTTGAAACACACAAATACGCCATTACCATGAGTTTACGGACGTAAACTCATGGGGGAAATGGTCCAGCAACCGTAAACACATATAGGGTTCCCATTTGAGGAGTAAACTCCAAGGTGAGGCCATACTCTCCTTAGATGCAACCCTTAGCACTCCTAGCACTTGAAACAAAGTGTTTTCATTGATTTAGTGTGTCTTTACTTACTTAATTAGTGATTAAATAACTAATTAGATACACTTATGTATCACTACATGTTACATAGGATCCGTGTGTGTGTTCAAGTCCTCACTTGACACCTAGCATCCTACCCGGCACTTCCATCCACTCCACTCACTACAGGTGAGTTCATACCCCTGAATCAACCTTTTAAATGATTGTAAATGCTTTTATGGGGGGGGGGGGGAATACAAGTTGAACTGTTATAGTTATTATATCAATCACATGTGATTAATAGCTAGAACAGACTACAAGATTTGCTACTACTTTCAGTTTTCCATCAAACTTTGGATTTTCAAGTGTTTCAAACCTTTTATCAAACTCTTTAAATGTCAAAACTGTTTTCAAACTCTTTTAAACTTGCTTATTTTCAAACCCATATCTATACTAATATATTTATATAAGTAAGACTTGAAGGACTTAGGACTGATAACTCACCTTATTTCCTGTTCCTTGTTTGGTTGTGGACTTAGGGTACTCTGTTATTTGTCCGACTGTCGTTAAATTCTTAGTTATATATCACATATATTTGTGTTAGATATAAAAGTCTTCACTCCAGTTCAATACTTTTGTGTAACAAAGGCATACAACCAACATTGCTATTTAACTATAATATGTATAGTTAAGGATTACTACTCATTACTACTATTACAATGACACTTACTAGAGTCAGTACAGTCATGAGTTAATACATGCTAAAAACTATACGAAGAGAATACTATATACTATACAAGAGAACACTCTATACATTATACCAGAAAATACATTATACAATATACAAGAGAATATACTATAATTAGAATGTGACATACTACTTCTCGATACGACACTTCACAGTGGTATCACCGTGTAACCAGAGTCTCCTGGAGGGAGAGCGGGCATTGTGTGTATAGATCTATACGGGACATACACTCCCACATCCCGACTGCTAGCTACAGTCCCAGCCGAAAGGCCAAGGGGTGACAAAATGTCACATTTCTACATATGACTCGGAGGGTCATCGGTTATTCAATCGTCAATCAGCATGGTTACATACGAGTTCACATTCAGACCTTTAATTAACACATTTAGAATTAGAGGCAAAACAGACTCCCCGAGGTGTATTGTACATTTAATACTACCTGGAGCCTGCATTTTCATTACATTTAGCCGGCAGTGGCACTGCTGGGGTAAAACACTATTTTTCCCAATTACTTTACATAAATGAAGTTTAAAACTATATTTTCATACTGATAGTTTCATTGGGAAAACTTTTACATTTTCAAAGGATCAAACATGCAAACAACCGGGTCTTGGTAGAAGACTACTTTTATTGGAAAACATAGGGTTTTCTAGGGAGTATACTATTTTCAAACATTGAAGTCAGTTATTATACTACATTGTTGTAAACATTTTTATACAAGCAATGACACTAAATACTTATGAACTCACCAGCTTTATGCTGATAAACTCTTTCAAAATAACTTGTATTCTCAGGTCATCAGTAGACAGGTACAGATGCAACTTTTGAGAAGATGGAGCACATACAAGACCCATCTTTTATTTTGATTATACTTTTGGTGTCTTAAAACTGTACAGAACACGCTTGTATTACAATTATTATATTAATGCAATGGATGTTGTTGCTTGTCTTTACTATTATGCATTGTTATGATACTGTACATGACGTCCTCCACCCCAGAACGTATTCCGCCGTTCTCGGTTTTGGGGTGTGACACCCTTGGCTTGGAAATCTTCTCTTCTCTTCACAAAATGCACCAAACACTCACAATAAGCAAATCACTCTCTCTCTAGGCTCAAAGCTCGTTTAGGGTTTGCTCTCAAGGAAGGGTAGCCACAAATGAGGCTATAAGTGCCTTTAAATAGGCCTCAAACCCGGGGATTTAGGGTTTTTCATCCCAGCGCCTACTCGGCGAGTCGGCTCTCGGACTCGTCGAGTAGGTCATTAATCCTACGTGGCACATCGCGACTCTACTCGACGAGTTGGTGCACCGACTCGTCGAGTAGCTCAAAAGATAAATAAATAAATAATAACAAAGGATATACCTGGAAGTCCGGATGTTACAAGTTTACGCCCAAAATGCTTCTTAGGAAGGTGTTTACGCCCAAACATCACATCCCTAAGGTAGTTTGCGCCTCTAATGTGGTCCACCAAGGTGTTTACGCCCTAGGATTAGTTCCTAAAGTAGTTTACGCCCAAGTAAGGTCCACGAAGGGGTGTTTACACCCTAGGATCCTTCCTAGGATGGTGTTCACGGCCATTCATGGTCCAAATGAAAGGATTCACGGCCAAACATGGCCCAATGAAAAGGGTTTATGATCTTAGATGGTATATTGTGCTAAAACTTCCAAACAAAGTGTTTAATGTGTGTTTTCTTGTTGACTAGCCAAGGGTGCATTCAATCATGGTTCCACAAAACTTGTTACACATATTTATATCCATATATGTTAGCTTAAGTCATTGTTCTTATATCCATCTCATGTGATTCTTCACCAAATCCATTTGTCTAGTTTTTGCCTTGATAAACTTATTTACTTTCAAGAGATTACTTTGTATGTGATTTCCTAAGTGTATGCTTCCATATACAAGCACCTATGTTCTAATGGTTTCCAAGGTTTTCATTGTAATAGGGTTACAATTTAGACCTTGCTTGATCCAAATATTTCGGGTTGTCACATGTGTTCACCCGATATACTCTAAAAACCCAATGACATGTATTGCGGGTGGACTCCCTAAAATAATATTGTCAATAATTGAGATAAACTTTGGCAGCTACTGACTTAGCGTCTGTTATATGAACCCTGACAACTATGGACTTAGTGCATGTTATATAAACCTTGGAAACGATGGACTTCGTGTCTATTCCTTAGGACAATCCTTAGGAATAAATAATAAGGAATATATGATTCTTAGGGAAGATACTTAAGAATAAAGTAGATAATGGGGATGGGTAATTGGGTTTATTGTTTGATGATTAAACATAATAACTTTATTATTATGGGTTGAAAACCCTCTGTACTCACCATGTTTCCCAACCTAACCCACTCAGTTTATTTGTATCACAGGTGTCGATACGAAGCTACATTACACTAAGAGCTTAAAGGAGATGTAAATCACTAGTGTAAAAGAATGTAATGTATGTTTATGCTTATGTTTCTGTATTGACAACGACATCACAATGTTTTAATATAAACAAATACATTTCTTCGGAAATGCTTTGATAAAACCTTTATCATGTTTTCTGGAAACAAAATTCTGCAACATTGTTCTTTAAAAATGATACTCTGATTTTAAAATAAGCATAAATAAAATTTTTAAAATGACTGTGAATTTGGGGATGTCACATGATATAACCTTAAAGTCTTGTTGTAAGTCTCTTGAAACTTCACTCAAGAAAGATTAACAATCGGATATTGATATAAATGACTTGTATGTTGAGTTAAAATTACTTCTACATCTTTTGCCCAAAGAAAAAATGACAGCATTTGATATTCTAAACTTTTTAAAATGTGTTGATTGTTTTCTTATTACATCTATTGCATATAGAATTATGTTGACTATTATGTTATTGTTGCATCTGCGGAACGAAGTTTTTCAAAATTGAAGATTTTGAAGTCCTATTTACGATCTACAATGACTCAATAACAACTTAATGGATTGACTTTGATGACAATTGAGCGTAACATGTTGGATAAAGTTACTTATGAAGATGTTATTGAGAAGTTTATGTCAACGAATATTAGGAGGATGATTGTTTTCAAGTAGAAGCCAAAAAAAAAATTTGTGTATTATTTTGAATGAAATTTTAAATTTTATGTATTTTCAATAGAAAATTAAAATGTATATTTTTTCTTAAATTTTGAGATATTTCAAATTTTAGGACCTATTTTTTGTTAAATCGCACAGGATCTCTAAAATCGCGGGGCCGACCCTGTGAGTTTCAATTAGATATTGGCTATGATATGCGGTGCAATTTGATGTCTTAAAAAAATGAAATCCTTTGTGATTACGTCTATCAACTATTTAATGTTTTTGTTATTTTTTTTATCTTAAGTATCTTTGTTTTGAAAAATATAAACATTGTATCAAAGTTAAGAGTTTTTTTATATTATAAATACTAAATAGATATCAATAACAATACGAAAAAATAGCATTGTATTCATAGACACATAGTATAGCATTCGTTGATAATGATAATGATTTAAAATAAATAAATAAAAACAAATATACCAAAATGATATTGATTTTTTTCTTTTTCTAAAATTATATATTTTTCGAAATAAAGACAAGTATGCCAATATTTATATTTTTACAAGTAGACATAGTTTATATTTTTACAAATAGACACATGTATTGATATAAAATACCATAACTTGTTGAAAATTATATTTATTAACAAATAATGTTTTTTTATAAGCATCCATAACATATAGAGTTATAACCCTTTGGAAAACATCATATGAGTTTGAACGTTGATACCTTACATCTTACATTGCTCCCAACTTTTGAAAAACGCTCTCCCTTTTATGTCTAAACTCTAAAAATGTTTACGTTGAACCACTACGATCCATCCACCTTGATTAATCATGACAATTAGATTAACCTTGAACATCAAGAATTAGATTTTTGATAAATATATGTAACCTACTTTTAAGTTAGCACCACAAAATTGACAATGATATCCCCTAATATGATCAAAACAATGAACCCTGCCTTCCTAGATGCTGATCATTGGGTACTAGTAACGACTTGTAAGAATTGCTGGAGAGATCTCCGATTTCGTCTTCATTTCAATTTGTTGATATTTTTAGAAAATATTTTACCTTATAGTTTATTTATTTAATATACATTTTTTGTGATTTTAGTGTTCTCAACATATTTTAATTTAATTATTATTACTATCTAGACCGTCCGAGTTCAGTTTACTTTCCGAGACCGGAGGTGCTGGATGCATACTCGTAATGATAAATGTGGACTCAGAAATACAAGGGTCCAGGGACAGGACCCCTGGGTACGAGGTTCTAAGGGCAACACTCATGGCCGTGTGGCGACGGTTATTCCCTTAGTAACTACCATTAACCGCCGTTTTGTCCTATAACCACCATCTTCCATGTATAAAATGGAAGATGATAGTTGCATGCGAAGTTTATTAGTCATTTATAGTTTGACAAAAAATTGGTTTAAGCACCGCATTTTATTTCGTTTTAAAAAAGCCATCTATATCTGAAAAAAAAATATAATAATAAATAAATCCAGCGTGACCACCGTGACTCCATAGTCGGACTCAGCAGGTTACCATAAAAATGTTATAATTTGTTTCCACAGTTACCAAATTTTAATACATTTTCCTGATTTGACCCTATAACAACTTTTGAATATTTTTGTTATCTCTTTGTTAAAAACGATATTTTTTGTTAGTAAAATATTGAAATCTATAAAAACAGTTAAAGGTGGTATTGTTGTTTTTTTTTGTATATTCACAAAAATCAAAATATATCGATACCAAATCATCTAAAAATTATACATCTTATCCTATATTTTACAAAAATGTCACGTAAGCCGAAAAAACTTTGTTATACATGAACCATTTTTATTTTTCTGTGAGAACAAATTAACCAAATCTTAAAAAAAATACAAAAATACAAAAAACGAAAAAAAAAATAATAATAACATAATACCGTTTTTAACAACTTTTTCTAGTAAAAATGTAAAAAAGGAAATACAAAAAATTGTCATTATGGTCAAATCAGAAAAATATGTGAAAATTGGGTGGCTTACGTGGTCTTTTTAACATTCCAAACCCGGTCATGCTGGTAAAATTGATTTTTATTTTTATTTTTTTATTTTTAGCACAAAATAAAATATGATGTTTAAACCAGATTTTAGCCAAACTATTAACCTTTGATAAATTATTACTAGATTAGTAAAACTATAAAAACAACATTGTTATAGTAATAACTAAAGAGTTGCATTGAAGTTTTATTCTTTGCTTGCCAATTGTTATCGTTTTATTCTTCGATTTACTTTTCAAACATAAACAGAAGAAAAACTACACCTTGAAAAGGTCATATAGAGTGTCGCCAAAACAAATAAATTATAGTATATTAATTTAGGGACGAATGTGGGACGAAACCGTCCTTATTTCCTGAAAAATGAATTACACCGAAATTTAATCTCGAGTATTGAACCGAATTAACATTATCGGTGTCGGTACCGTGAATGATATCGGTTTTCGGTACTAATACAAGTACCAACGGTACCGAATCCTGAATTTTGTGATTTTAAAGTACCGAATACCGTCTCATATTTTTAAATTCGGTACGGTTTGTACCAGTTTCGATACTGGAACGGGATTTGGTATAAAATGATCATCCCTATTATATATATATATATATATATATATATATATATATATATATATATATATATATATATAGTCCGACTCCGGTGAGGACTGCGAGAACAATTCACCACCATCCATTCTGTCAATGACACAAACGTTAAACCCAATACTTGAGCGTGACGCGTTCACATGCGGCCCACGTCCGTGGTAATTAATACGGACTCAAGGATTTAGTCGCGTGCGACGAACGTCCATTAAATGTCATTTAAGTGAATTTTATTATTTATTTTTGTTTTTTTTATTTTTTTAAATTAAAAAAATTAAAATATATATAATCGGTTTTAGGGTTTTTTTTATTTTTTTCGTTTATTTTATTTTATTTTTGTTTTTATAAAAAATATATATTTTTTTCTTTTTCTTTTTTTTTGTCTTTTTTTTAATGTCTTTACTATGTACTTGAAGATACTAATGTTTTTTTTTATTCTTTTGTTTTTATTTTCATTTTTTTAGTTTTTAATGTAACGTCCGAATTTTCAACCCAAAATTTTTATTTTATTTATTCAAAATATTCATTTACATCACAATATTTATTATATTGCTGTAACATCCTAAAATTTAAGATAAGGTGTTTAAATTAATTAAGTAATTAAATAAAGCATTATTTATGTAATTAAATCATTTAAATGATAATTATATCGTTAGTTGATATATGTCACAACTAGCATTTTTGGCTAGGAAGTTCTGTATTCTTGTAATCAACTCTTGTACAATTAAAGTTCTAAGTTGATGTTATGTACCAATGTTCATTCCAAAAACAAAGCATTGGAAATCAAAACTCACTCAAGAGGTTAAAAACCTAATACAATAGATTTCATATGTGCAACCATGGATTGAAAATCCTAAAAATCCCGGTTCAAGATCATTTTGGACTAGGATTCTCTTATTGGGCCTAATGGACCAATAAACTTCCAGTTTAACTACTTTGGGCCTAGGAACCCTATTTGGGCTCTAACTGGACCCACCTCCATGAAGTTAGGGTATATGGGCCTAGAATGATCCATTTTATTTCTATTGGGCCACGATGGACCATAACTAATTTCATTAGCCCTAATGGGCCGTAAACTCCATTCCTTTTTATTTCATAGGGCCATGAACAATCATAAGGGCCCAATGGGCCGAAAAATATTATTGGGTTTCATAAAATTCGAACAAAGCCAAGAATGGGCCCAAACCATTTCATCTTCATTTCTCTTAGCCCATTCTCGGCCCAATATGTAAAAAAATAGAGAAAAAGGGAATTTACTAGCACATGGCACATCATTTTTACATGGTGGTCACCCATACACCATAACCACCATACAACAATGTAAGTTTCCCATGTATCTAGGCAAGTTTTCTCTCTCCCTCTCCCCTCTTCAAACTCACAGCCATGAGGCCTCCTCACCATCACTCTTCATCTTCAAACTCAACATTTTCTCTCATCTTTTCCTCCCAAAACTCAAAGAAATCCTCTCATAATTTCCTCCCAAAAATTCGTGAGTTGTGTGGGTGTTTCAAGAACAATTCATCAAAAACTCATCGAATTTGGTAAGCAACTCTTACTCAAGAAGTTTAACTTTAAGTTACACCTTAAATCTCTTCTTAACCCACCTTATTTTATGATCTATGCTCTTAGAATACCTTAGAGCTTGACAATCATCTCAAGATCACACCTAGGGCCGAGATCTCCTCATCTCATCGCCAAAAATAAACCGAAAACATCAAAGCAATGTGAGTTCATACCCCCTATTTTCGATTTTTACTTTGTTTTGGGGGAGAATACAAGTTGTTTTGTGTAGATCTATTTGTATATGCATGACTATGTGTGCTTTCATGAATTATTTGGTGATTATGTGTTGCTTACTTCATAAATCTAAAAATATGTTAAGAATATGAAGTTTATCACTTGGATCTTCATAAAAACCTTGAGAAAAGTATGTGTTATCACATATAATACATGTAAACTTGTAGATCTGGGATTTATGCACTTAAAATAGCAAAAACAAGTGTTGTGTACAAACATGAATAACTTAAACTCAAAAATCAGCCCTTGACAGAAAGGTTTTAGTCTAATCTTGGACTGTTTTGACCACCTTAATGATAATATTTTTCAAAACTATTTTACATGCAAAAATTTCAGGTTTATACCTTTAAAATGACTACTCTCACGTTTTCATACGATGTTTCTACAATTTTTGGTGAATTTTACAAAACTGTCTATCATATTTGAAATAATCTCGGACCAGCCTGTGAAGGTGAGCAATTTCACACTGGTTTGAGGCCATTAAAAATTATGAGAAACTTTGTGAACAAAGTAGACAAAATTTCCAAACTTCCAAAGTTTACGGATCCAAATTTCGACTTACGATGATTTTTCTACAAATTTTCCAACAACCGGGTCAGAAAAGCCAAAAACCAGAAAAATGTGTATTTTCACAAAAATCAAGCCAAAAATGGGTTTAAAATGTTATTTTTACCAAAAACTAGCCATAAATACAAGTTTTGAACAAAATGGGAACTAAAGTGTTATTTTTACTAAAATTGGGCCTTAATTGTAAATTTTTGGCTTATTGGCCCAAGAACGTCATTTTTACAAAAAGTAGGCCTTTTATGCTATTTTAGTGAATAATTGAACCAAAACCAACAATAAACTAACAAACGGATTAATTTTGATCATTTTTAGGTTATTGGGCCTTAGTGGCCCATTTATATGTTTGATAGGTCCTGAATATTATGTATTTGTTTATTGGGCTCACTGACCCATTAACATGCGCGAAGGACCTTGGATACTATTTGCGTGCTATTTGGGTCTATAAATATCATACATATGAAATGGGCCTTAGTTGTCCTTTTACATATATTTTGGGCCCATGTTATATAATCTCATTCCTATCAGACCTTGAAATGACTTACATGTTTAGCGATGCCGTAGTGGTTCACTTACATGGTTCATTGGGCCTGGAATGAGTTTTATATGTTTTTCTTCGCGTAAATTCGATTAAGGATCTAGTGAGACGTGTCGATTGACACCTATTGAGTGTACGATCGTAGCATGTAGTTATAACTAGAGTCTCTTGGAGGGAGAGCGGGGATTTGTGTATAGATCTATACGGGGATGATACCCCACACCTGAGCTATTCGCTAAGTTAGACTACATCAGTCTAGGGTGACGATAACCTTATTTTATTTTTCCGTAGGCGTTCACAAACGCCAAGACAGGCGAAATTGTCATTATTTAGTATGGTTATGATGGCTCACTTAGAGGAATTAACGTTATGAAGTTTGCGGAAGACCATTCTCTTTTCTCTTGTATTACTCGGAAACTTACTCACACAGGACTGGTACTCAACCTCGAGGTTGGTATGACAGCTTTCTCTTTTTTTCTTTTACAGGCAATATCGGGTTGTCTGGGGGCATTCTATTTACATTCTCTTCATTCACTTTTGACATTCTATTAATCAATAACACACATGCATTGATACAAGATCGGACACAAACATACTAAACTATTTTAAGAAAATACAGGATTTTCTTGTGATTACAAAGCTATACAAATCATTTTCTCAAACATGCTTATGAACTCACCAACATTTTTATGTTGACCTTTTTAAATTAACTTGTATTCTCAGGAAACCGTTGAAGCAAGTTGGGACGAACAAACTAATGGATGTTTTGTTATATTTCTATTTCATCAAACTTTAATTATTTTGGCATGTAATATTCAAATAGAATACTCGATGTAAACAATGAATGTTGTTATATTACATGTGTGATGATGATGATGTTATGTTTCAATTATATACTATGTGATGATAATTCAACAGTGGAGTCACGCTCAAGCCCCCGGACGTTTCTGCCGTCTGGTTCGGGGGTGTGCAATATAAAGCTTAGAAAGTTAAAGGTTAAAATGTTAACATTTCAGAGTTAAGGGATCAAAAGTGTCAATTTGGAAAAGTATGTTTGACCAAGGGTTGACTCAACTAATGGAAGTGACTACAAAAGTTATGTAATGGATGGAGAGGGACTTAGGATGTCTATTCTCAAATAAAAGTCACACATATTGGAAGAATGGACCATTTTTTACAAAAATGCGAAATTTGAGGGGTCAAGTGTGTAAAATTAAGGGAAATAAGAAGAGTCTTCACTTATGCAGCCATATGAACGAAAATTTGATCTTGAGAGCTCCCAAAAGTGGCGATTTCATACCTCTTTCACACCTAGGATTCAAACCAAACAAGTATTGGTGCATTGGAACAAGGAGTGATTGAAACAAGGGTTTAAATGGTATAAAATCTCTTCCTCTTGCTCCATTTTCGAATTCAATGCTTAGGGAAAACCCTAATGTCAAAATTAGTATGATTCCTTGATTAGGGTTTTGGGTTCTAGCCTCACTTGATTTGTTTTGATGATCCCAATCTCATTCCAATCATCCAATTGATGGATTTGAGGATTTTTGTGAAAACCCTCATGGACCCTAGAAATTCAAATTGAGGATTTCATGTTTATATGTTGGATTGGAATGGATTCAGTTACCTAGATGATATTTTATAGCAACTAATCCAATTGGAATGCTCAAATTCATCCATGATGGTAGAATGTTGCATAAACATGGATTTATGGATTTGGGGACAATATGATGAAACCAATGGAATCCTTTGTAGCTGAGAAATTGTTGAGAAAATGAAGTTTATAAACACGAATGGATGCTATTATAATGATTTGGATGCAAAATAGTAAGTGTTGATTTATTATTGGATGAAACCATGGAGTTTGTGGCCATAATGGCATTTTGGGAATCTAGGGATAACTACACGTTGATTGACATCTAAGAGGCGAATGACATTCATGGATATAAATCGACACTTTAGAGATAGAATTGGAACATAAACATGAAGTATATCTTGATCTATAGTGGTTATAGTGATTATTTTAGCCTAAAGGGTAATTTGGGAAACATGGAATGGAATTGAGGATTCCATGGTTAGTTTATGTACTTACAATGAGATTAAGGAGGGTTGTATGTACTTGACAACATCCTCTTAGGTATTAAACAAGTTGAGAACAAGTTTTGGGACTTTGGAATGTTCAAGTATAGAATGGACTGATTAACCCTTCATTTAAAGCCTACGGATCATCATGATCTTTAAGGAGTTCAATGAACACTTAATGGATTAAGTGGAGTGTTTTAAGATGATAAAACACCCCTTAAACATGTGTGAGAACCTATACAAATGGTACAAAGTGATTTGGCAAAAGGGTCTTCAAGAACTATGAAAAGTATAGTGTTATTTTGAGAAAAATCGAGTTTTGTGTGTGTGCAGACATGAAAACACGGCCCGTGTAAATGCATGCTTTAATTTACACGGCCCGCGTAATTCCCTGATTTGGAGAATTTCTTGTTTTCTTCATAACTTTTGCATACGGACTCGAATTTACGCGCGGTTTTCGCCTACATTCATATTTTTGCATGAGGAATAATTTGAAACAATAAAATTTAGTAACGGAAGCTAGTATAGGTATTTTGGTCATTTTAATGACTTATGTCTATATATGGTGTAGGTAGCGTTTGAAGATGATTGGTCTAGGAAAAGGAAGTAGAAGAGCATTAGCTAACCTACGTGTGATTGAGGTGAGTACGTGTTGGCATTTTTTCCACTTTGGGGTAGATGGAAAAATGATTTTATGATAATGAAACACAATGCTTTGATATATGAAATATTTTGAAAAGAAAGTGTTAAATTTTTTTGGAAATAATTGTTTTGAAAGAATGCCTTGAAGGCAAGAATGTTTTTGAAGGAAATAAAGTTTTGGAAGAACGAATGTTTTGTTAACGTGTTTGAAATGTTTTGAAATATAGATGCTTTGCTTTTTAAATGAGTATTTTGATACTAATGTATGAACTATGTAAAGCATGGAAAGTAATGAAATGAACGGAAAGAAATGGAAAGAATGGAAAGAAACGGAACATAAAGAATAGAACGAAAAGAAATGGAAAGTAATGAAAAGAATAAATGGAAAGTAATGATTAGAATGGAAGAAATGGAACGTAATGAAAATAATATATTGCTCGAGCCATGATGTCCCCGTAACGGGATATAGAGGAATCTATCGGGGTGGCGCCTCCCCTTCGCGAGATAGATGTCCTAACAGAAAGGATGCCTTGGTGGACTAATTTTGTTCTTTCCATCTTGGTATAGACTTGGGGATATTGCTAGGCCCTAAGTATAAAAATGGCAACGATTTAATACCGGAATTAGCCCTTAATGGAAAATGGAAATGGAAAAGGAAAAGAAGCTAATCAAATGATAAGATAAGAAATTATACTTATGATATGA
Source organism: Lactuca virosa (assembly GCF_052849685.1). Classification (NCBI taxonomy): domain Eukaryota; kingdom Viridiplantae; phylum Streptophyta; class Magnoliopsida; order Asterales; family Asteraceae; genus Lactuca; species Lactuca virosa. Next base: position 56,366,035 of record NC_136428.1, on the reverse strand, counting down.
TATGTTATGACATGAATGAAATGAGTTTTCCTTGAAAATTCTTGAAAATGTTTTGTGGTCTAAAACTATGTTTTGCAAAGACGAAATGTTTTTGGTAAAAATATGATAAATGTTTTGTGTCACAAACCCACATAGCTCACAAGACATTATTGTCTTACATATCTCTTTTAATGCCATATATCTCAGGTTACCCATAAGGAGAGAGGATGATAGATGGAAGTTAGAAGCCAAGTTACAGAGAATGGAGTGGAACTTGATAAGTTCCTTATTATTCTGTATTGATGTAATTCTTATTTGCTTGCTATGGATTTATTTATGCTTAATGGTAACTCCCAAAGTTTTAATTTATAAAGGTTTTTGTGGGATCGGTTTTGTTAATACCTTAATGTTTTTAAAACCATGGCATGAAAAAGTTTTGAAAAATTTGGGGTGTTACAATTATGTGGAAACATGATTGCGAATGTGCGTATGTACAGTTGAACCTTGCCCTTCTTATGAACCAATGAAGCTCTTGAGAAACATTTATAAAAAAACTGGGTAAGCGCTAAGCTTAGCGAGTTCCCCCAATATACTATATACCACAATACTTATACATGCATACAAATAATGGCTCCCATACTTTAATCGTTCCGCCATAAAATCTACGTCGATCTATAGGCTCCCGTACTGTAACATCCATAAAATTCATGAAAATTTAAACTTTTTAAACACACCCATAAATCATCATTGTTTACAAATAGTTTCCAAAACAGGTTCAATATTAGAGCATTCCCAAAATCATAAAAGCAAAGCTTGAGGATGTGCACGATCACGTCTTCGCCTTCCCCCGATCCTCTGAGGTACCTGAAACATAATCCAAAACTGTAAGCCCAAAGCTCAATGAGTTCCCCCATAATACCAATACACAAGTAAATAGCACATATATAATAACAGCATGCAATGGGTCCACATCTAATAGACTGGATTACCCCTGAGCCCACAACATAAGTCTAGCTTTCCCCCTGGGCCCACCGTTTATGTCTGGCTTGCTCCCCGGCCTGATCAGTCCTCGGATTGAATACCACTAAGCCCTTAGTACGAGTTTGGCATGCCCTTCCCGACCCTCAACTCGTATCTGGAATGCTCATGAGCCCTCAGTATGAGTCTGGCATGCCCTCCCCAGCCCTCAGCTCATATCTGGTTTTCTCCAGGATTTGTTGGCTACAACACGGAGTAGTACAGCCTCAACCCAACCCACACAATATGTCGACATATAATAGATAACATCATAAACAGATAAACAGACAATATCATAGGTAGTCCTACAGATCTACCAAACTAGCATATCAAGAATAGCATTCATATCTATTCCATACTCAGCATATCAACAATATCAGATTATCAACCAATGGGTCGGTATTGGTGCCTTCGACTTGAAAGTATAGTGAGGAAAACTCACCTCACAGCTGAACATAACTGATAAGGCCCGACTCCAAATCTCAGCTATCAACTCAAATGCCTACAACCACCAAGTGAACAATTCCATCAAAATCCCAACAATACCCAAAATAACCTTAAAGTCATACTTGGTCAAACATGGTTAAACTTGGTCAAACTCAAAGTCAACTGGTCAACGTCCATAACCCACCGAGTCAACCCAACCGAGTTAACTCGAAGATGGTTGATCCATGCGAGTACGCGGGGCATACTCCGGAGGTACGCACATCGTACACAAGGCTTCACAGAAACTACCATCGGGGTGGCTGACTGGGTACGCGGGGCGTACACCAGTCTACGCGGGGCGTACCCTCGCATATCCAATTCCTTCATTAAGTGCTTAATGGCTTTAGCACTTGAGCTCAAACTTCAGATCCAGGGTCCAGAGGCATACTAGGGTCATAAAGTTCCCAACTTTATGACTTTCCACGTCCAAAAAGTCCTTAATGCAGGGTCTTAATCCATTAAGACCTTCTACAAGAAGCATGGAGCCAAACTAGCTAAAGGTGCCTCATTTTTATGGCTTAAAACCCTTCCTAGGGTCTAAAAGGACAACCCAAAATCTCCAAAACCAAACATGCATAGAAATGGGACTTTTAAGACAAGAAGAACATCATAAAGCTACCAAAATGAGATTCAAGCAAACAAAGCATAAAGGTGGGAACTTTTTACCTTCTGGAGCTTCCCAAGAGGGTGATGATCTAATATCCACAAGCTTGCCTCAACTTCTAAGCTCCTTGACGCAACTCCTTCTTCCTTAAGCACACAAAGAACACACTTTAGATCAAAACACTCTCTTATGGGTTTAGGGTTTGCCAAAAACGACTCAAGGGCTAGGAGGATGCAAAGATGAGGGTAAATGATCCATAAAGGTGCTTAAATACCACACAAACCCTAAAAATTAGGGTTTCACTCGGACATAAGTATGCCCAGTGTACATATGTGTACGCCCAGCGTACTAGGGCGCGCCCTAGTACTCTTCGCATATACCACCTACCCCAAAATTACCATTTTGCCACTAGGGCTTCTTCGGGGTACTTCCTTCCAACCCAAGGACCAAAATGACATAATTTAAAACCAGGGATGAATTTGAGAATACCTGAAAATCGGGATGTTACACGTACTTATTTCGTTCCGCCATCAACCCTAACTACACAGACGCGGGTCTATAGGCTCTCATACTTTGTTCGTTCCACCATCAACCCTCAATATCTTTTAAGCATACCAACAATTAGGCACATAGATACTACACATTCGGCTTTACAGACACATGAAAACTACACTATGGGTTCTACTCTACTGGCTCATATATCCTAACATACATGTATATATACCGGAATACATAATATGGTGAGATGAACTCACATGGACAGCTACTTCGAAGATTAACAGCTATCCAGATGATCCTACTGACGAGCAACGAGCCTAACGAGTATTAACCTATAATACAATAACTTATTAGATCGTAAGGGAATCCGGTAATGTAGGCTAGACCTATCACTAATCCCAATGAATACCAATAGTTATATCAAGTAAGGATCAGCCACGCATGACAGTTGGGAGGCATGATCATTTCGGCATATAGCTTTTTTGAAATACAACAACCAAGCCAACGTGATCATTCTAAACACCTCTCCCGTAAGTAGATCAATCCATATTTTGACTTGGAATTACTAATAAATGTTATTTATAGTTTCATAATAATGACTTATAACTATAAGTATAAGTTACACTGAAAACAAAATAATGTAGCTTAACTTGCATTGATTTCGTAGACAAAGTCCGGAAATTGCACTGGCAGAACTCCGGCCTGATAGCTACTAGTTTTTGGGCTCTCCGGGGCCTCAAAGCTTCACCAAACCATCATAAATACTAAGGAGATTTCAGAACTATAACTCAGAATTTAGAGAGAGAGAGTTGGAAGGTGTGAAGGAGAGAATGTGGGTTGCTTCCTTTTTATAGGCCATTTTGGGGGTGCACGACGTGCAAAAAGGGTGCACGTCGCACATTTTAAGGTAACGTCTCCCCAGCCACATGTCAAACTCTCAGTGGTCCGCTTTTTCACCTTCTACAAGCGCGTCGCATACCCGACGCGCACCGCGTGCGGCGCAAAACATAGATTTTATAAATTACGTAACTTCTTCATACAGACTTCATTTTTTACGTTCTCTTTTTCCACGTGTGGCTGTAATGCCCTTAAATTACAACCCGGAAATTTCATTTTTAAGTTTAACAATAATAAAACAAACCATTTCATTTTTCCCAAAACCATGAAAACATAAAATAGTTTAGTTGTACAATCCATGATACATATAAAATCATCATCAGAGTCATAATCCCAAATTCCCTAGTGCGGAAAATTCATGGTGTGATGCGATACGATCAAGCCGGCCCTTTTCCCTTCGAGCTAGAAGTACCTGAAACAAAAACTGAAAACCATAAGCACAAATCTTAGTGAGTTCCCCCATCATACCACATACCATACAATAACATACAACCTAGCATATAAGGGTGCTGGCCTACCCTTTCGGTCTCTTGCAACCGGTAACCGCCTAGCATATTAGGGTGCTGGCCTACCCCTTCGGTCTCTTGCAACCAGTTACGGGGACTATTTCACCCCTCACTACTACCACATAATAGCATACATAATCATATTTCCAGGCATATCTGGGTGCCTGACCTACCCTTTCGATCTTATTGACTGGATACGAGGTCTATCTCACCCCTACCACTATCACATAATACCATAGCATACTAGTACATAAATCGTAAAAGATAGTGGCATACCAGATAATTATCACAAAGACAATCATCTAACTACAAACTCCTACTAGTGGGTCGACTTTGGTGCCTTAGACCCACTGCTACCGGGAAGGTAACTCACATCGCAAGGCTGAAAGCAAAATCTCACGGCAAGAATCTCTAGCAGCTGCTCCGACGACTCCGCGAGCTATCAGTACCACAATAACACTTAGTCAAAAACTAATAATCCTTCTTAAGGTGAAATGACCATATTACCCCTGATCTAATTTGGCCAATACCTAAGGCCCAACACCATAACATGAAAGACCCAAATCTAAATGGTCTTCCCAAGCCCACTAGTGGCCCACCAATGGCCTAAATTTTCAAATTGGGCCCAACTCCTCAAATGGGCCTTAACTCAAGCCCAACATACTCTTAGCCCAAAATAAATAATTTCTAATGGCCCAGTATGGCCCAAAAGGCCCAATACCATAAATCTCAGTTCTAGGTCCAGAGGCCTTATTCCATAGTGGGCCATGAGGCCCAACAATCCAGGCCCAAACTTCTAAGGCCCAAAAGCCCACAATCGACACTCTGCATGCGTACGTGCGGCGTACCTGGCACGTACGTCCAACGTACGCTGGCCTTGACCAGAAGCGGGAAGTTGACCCAGTACACGCAACGTACCAGGGTGTACGCCCAGCGTACTGGCCAGCTTCATAAGGACTCATTTTGTGACTTAATCCATTAAGTCCTAACGTCCAAAACATAGATCCAGGTCCTTTAAGACGTCCTAATCCATAAAGTTACAAAATTTATGTCTTTGCATGCATAGATGGGGCTTTAAACATGATTTAAGTCCTTAAGCAAACTTTTTGACCATCAAACACTTGCATGGTTGTGGCTTAACCATCAAGGTCCGATTTTTATAACTCTAAATGCCTCCAAGAGCTCAAAAGGACATCTCTTATGGTCTGGAACTACCAAGACTCAAGAAACCTCAACAATGGAGTCCAAAAGTGACATAAAACACCCCAAAATCAAATCTAAACATGCATTAGCTCAAATGGTGCTAATCCCATGGATCTACAAGCTCTCTTCAAGTCCTTGCTCATTCTTCAAACTTCTTTCTCTTCAAATTCACCAAAACAACACCAAAATGCTCAAACTAAGCTCCAAAATGCAAACAAGAGGGTTAAGGTTCGAGTTAGGCACTGAGAGGGCAAGGGAGGCTGAGAGGATTAGGGTTTTGAAGATCATAAGTTGTTTAAATAGGGTGCAACCCCTAAAATTTAGGGTTTGCATATGGTCACCCTACGCCCAGCGTACGCATGGGGCTCCCCCGATCCGCGCCTCATATGTGTACGCCGTGCGTACACCTTGTACGCCCAGCGTACACTTTGCCCCAAAAGTCTAATACTTAATAATTAAACTTGAATAATAAACAATACAATACCTGATAAATCTCGGGCGTTACAGTAGCTCTCAACGAGTACAACTTTCCTTTAAGCTCCATCGGCTAAATCAGACTTTATTTTTATATGATTTAATGATTTTGAAAAAATCATAACTCTCTCGTATGGACTCTGATTTTGGTGTTTCTTTTACCAAAATTCTTATCTTAAAGAGTACTATGATTTCCTTTTAGTCACTTTACCCAGAAGTCAACCATTCTCTTCGTAGCTTTTTACGTCACACATTCATTGTGCGTGACTGACTTTTATATCTTTTAAAAATCATATCTAATTCATACGAAGTCGGATTTCTACGAAATTTATATTTTCGGGATCAGGAAAACGTGTACTTTTTAAATATTATATATATATATATATATATATATATATATATATATGTTTTGGCGTACTTATTTTTACGATTTACGAACGATTCGGTTTATTGAATTCTATTGGAATGCGAAAATGAGGTGTTACATTTAAACTAAATATCGGTTTAAGTTTTTGATGTTTAACAGTTATAAAATTTTAAATAAAAAAATATTAAGGATCATATTATTTCCATTCATATTATTTTTGAATCATATTATTTTTAGATAATAAAAAATTGAATCAAATTATTTTGTATCATAGTATTTTTATCATATTATTTTTGAATCATATGATGTTGAATTAACAATATATTAAATTAAATAAAGTATTTTTTCAAAAAACAAGTTTTGTATCATTATATATTTTGAATCGTTTAATTTTGAATAATAAAAAATGTAATTAATGATTATAAAATATTTGAATCAAAATATTTTTAGATCATATAAATTAAGTATCATAAATATATTGAATCATAACTTCTTTTTTTAGTCATAAATATTTTAAATCATCTCATTTTGAATCATGTTATGTTCAATACTTTTATATAAAAATTAATATTTCTTAAAATTAAAAATAAACAATTCAAAAACTTACTTTTAATTTTTTGTTTTTTACAAAGTCACTAATATATTGAGTAGAAATATCTCTTAATTTTTATATTTTTTTTATAAAAATTAAAATTAAAAAAAAATATATTTTTTTTCAAATTTTTTACAATTGTGCTCATTTCGTAGATAATTAAATTTTAAAAACTTTGATTCTTTTTAAATTATGTGAAAAAAAGTATAAATGAAAATAATAATAATAAAGCCACTTAACGAGGAGTGGACACGTGTCGGGGTGGCGCGTCCGGTGCGTTTCCTCGGATTTAATGCACGTGAGCTTCTTTGCCATTTACAATCCTACCCGCGAACATTTCAAAAATGGTCCCTTTTTTCCCTGATAATTACATAATTGCACCCTCGTTTTTTAAACTTATTTATTTTTGGCCAAATATATCTCAACCATTAAATCTCAGCAATAAGCGTTTTAGGCTATGTTTTGCTTACTAGCTGAAAGGCTAGCTGATAAATCAAAAGTTAGCTGATAACTGAAAAACTAGCTGATAAAAATGACGTTTGGTAACTAGCTGAAAAGCTAGCTGAAAAATATGAAATGACATAAAAGAACATTTAAATAATGTGTTTTTTATAATAAATTTAGTGGCATGTTTGAAATTTTTTAAAAAAATTCCTAAAAGGCTAGTCTCAGTAGCTTTTTAAAAAGCTAGCTTTTAAGCTACTTTTTGACTTGCCAAACACGACAACTTAAAAAAACTCAAAAAATAAGCTAGCTTTTCAGCTAGCTGTGGTACGTCAAACACAGCCTTAGACTTGTGCTCACCGGAATTGAAGTGATCACCCAATCCAACTTTTATATATATATATATATATATATATATATATATATATATATATATATATATATATATATATATATATATTTCTCGTTTTTAATCAAACGATTATTAGTTTATTTTATACTGAAAAAATACTCGACCAACCAACGTACTGATATTATCAGGTTTAAACACTTGTCACGTTGATGATGATGACGATGGGGTGATTTAAAACCTAGTAATTTCATTGAGAGGAATCGGTCGTTTTGCTTATGCAAAAAAAAAAAAAAAAAAAAAAGATCAACGGACTTTTTTTTATATAGGAATCTAGATGAATTTTTATGCCAAAAGGAACAAGTTAATATTATTTATATAAAAAAAATCTATATCTTCCTAAACCCACTTTAAAATCTTAGTAACGAACATATAAAAGGTAAATGCCGGCACCTTTTTGTAAGTGTATGAATTTTCATAGATATCATTTATTATGGTGTGTGACAATGTTTAGAGAAATAAATATAATTATAAAGCATCATTGTTTGAACATAACACTTTTGCATTAGTTTTAGTATTGATTAGAGTGAGATGTTTGATGTGTCAATGTATAAAGATGAATAGACAAACTAATGGCGAGTCTATCGTTTTCATGTGTAACATGAGGCTAATGTGATGCATGAATGGAACGGAGCCAACAATCCACGTGCCCATGTGAATGTCATGGTCTTGAATAGAGATGTTACCATCCCCATTCTCATTTCGTTTTGCTAAATACTGATGCGACTGAAATTTATCAACCTTTATTCTATTATAAATTTATATTGACTAAATTTCTTATCATTTTAAAAATAAGGGAAGAAATTGTCCTATTTCTTGGAATGGTTAAATTCTCATCTACTCCGAAACTCAGTTTCGTCCATTTGGCAACGAAATATGCCAAAATCTCAAATTCTCATCATAAAATTTCATCATAATCCACAAACCAACTCATTTAATATATATGATATCAGTCTTTGTTAAAAAATAAAAACGATTTTGACTTAATAAAGTAACATAGTTTTTGTTATGTACACGTTTAGTACTTATTTATTTTTATTATTATTATTTTTTCTTTTGTAAAATAAGTCTTTTATTTGCTGTTTTGTACACATACAGTCCTTATGACCAGCTACTTCATGTTAGGTTCTCAATATGTACACATTTAGTCCATTAATGTTTTTTTTGTTGCAAAATAAGTTTTTGTTGTTTTTGTACACATTCAGTCTTTATGACAGATTTTCTTTAGGTTTTGCTCATACAACATCCTACATCGGACAATCATTAATAAGGTGTTTTCATACGTGGCTTGTCCCTCACTTATATCAGTAACCTAATTTACGTATTGGTCAAATAATGTTGATACCCTAGTTTTATCCAAGAATAATATGTCTTCGGCTTCAGTTTCATCTATCTCCGTAGTAGAAAATGAGATTCTTTATGATTGATTTCTCCCAACTCGAATTTGCATTTCCTAGACAAAATAACACCATGAAAAAAATTTAGTGTCTTCCCTAATTTTTTGGTATGTCGATTTTGACCATTTTCAGCAAATAAGTTTTTTGTTTATTTCAAACTGACCCCGAATTTTGAAGACGAGCTTGCAGCTGTTAAAGAGAAGGTTTTCTATCTCAACCACCTTGAATCGCAAAATACTAAAATCCTAGAACAATTAGGGTTTTGTCGCGAGGATTAAGGAGACGTGTCACGAACTTCTGTTAATTTATTAATCACTAATAAATTAACACGTTGGATCCCCGATAAAACTTTCATGTCAATAATTTCTTAAATTTGTCATTGCGTGTAAGCCCAAAGGACTCTGATATTAATATTATTTCTAACAATTGAAATCATTATGAATAATGTATTTTCTTCACCTGATTTAATGTAGTTGATAATGATATTGAATGAAGTTTGCATTGACATTAAATATAGTTGGTATTGTACTATAACTGTTACTGATATCAAAAGTACAATGCTCTTACCAAAACGGAGACAAGAAAGACATGATTCCACTTCCCATACGAGCCATGTATGAGAACATCTCAATAATGGTTGTCTCACATAGGATGTCATGTAAGCAAAACCTGAAGAAACTTATCATAAACACTAAATGTATACAAAAACGATAAGGATTTATTTTGCAAAAATAACATTAATGACTAAATGTGTACAAACTAAGAACTTAACCTGCAGTAGTCGGTCATAAGGACTGAATGTGTACAAAGACAATAAGTTCAAGGGCTTATTTTACAAAAAAAAACAATAAGGACTAAATGTATACATAACAAAAACTATGTGACCTATTAAGTCGTTTTACGAAAAAAAAAATACAATATGATAAGGAAATGAACAAAGTGTATCTATGAGACTATTATCAGGGTAACACCATCGAGTTTATATTCCCTATATTAAAACATGTAATATTTGTACACATTATTGTTCAAATACGAAAGACACTTCTATTTGGTCCAGAAACTCAACTGGAAATTTTACAGTTAAATCGTTTAGGAAAATTATTGATTCAACACTTTATACCCTGAAACCATGTGCTTTTAAGTGGAATAGATGACTTCCAATTAAAGTTAATTGTTTCATATGAAGACTCATCTTAAATAGAATTTCGGTTGCTTGTAATCTTGCTGAAAGAGGTGTTCTTCCTTCCATTTTATTTTCTTTTTTATAAGGTGATTCCTTCAATATCAAATTTCACAATCAATTTGGTCATGGGCTTTAAACTGGTTTCGACTTGTATATGATCCAAAAGCCTCTTTTTCAGAGTTGTTAGATGTTGCAGCGACCAGCAAGTGCTTCTACTCGAGATGTCAACAAGAAAAAATCTAATCGACGCTTTATTTGGCACAATATTTTGGTTTATTAGGAAAGCAAGAAACAAGATAGTTTTTAAAAAGACGAAGATTACTCCTAATAGACAGGTGGATGACATTAAACTTTGTTTATTTTCATGGTTGAAACATAGAGGTAAAATGGCTAGTATAGATTGGATTATTTGGAGTGAATCTTCTTTTTCCACTTGTATTATGTAACTTTTTGGTACATTACTAGCTTCTTGCTAGTTTTTTTTGTTTTTCTTTGAATCTCCTACGGTTGTAAAAAAAATTAAAAAAAATAATAGAAAAAACTATTGACACATTAATTAATACAATAGATTTTTTACAAATTACAACGAGGCCTCGAACTTTGATGAAACCCAATGGGCCGGCCCAAACACATATTCTTGTAGAGCTGTAGCCCTGTATCTATATTGTATAGTTTTATTTTTCAAACTCACAGTCTAGTAGAATTCCAAATGAACACGACGGCGACTCCATCAACTGCATCGTCCATGGCTACTGCTGATACGGTGGATTCTACTCAATCACTTCTTAAGCAGGTTCGTCTTGTTCTTCTGAATTTTGATTTAGCAGTTGTAGATGATGATGCTTTTGATTCGTTTGTTTGGGTCTTTGGGATGTGTGCTAATTTGATTGGAATTGTTCACATCGCAGATAAGGAGCCACGAGGTTTCAATAGCGGAGCTCTCTGTACTCTCTTCCTCTCGTGTACGCATTCCACATACCCCCTAATCTCACGTCTATTGTAGATACTCGTTAATTATCTAATTCTCTTCAGCTTTTAATTTGGGGATTCGAACATGATTTTTATTTCAAATGAAATCTCAGATTGTTTTTATCAAAATTTGTTTAACTGTAATGATTCTATCAGATGACAATTAGGAAATCAAATGTAGACATTTTTCTCCTAGTAAGTAACTGAAGTATACAGATTCACTCTTCTCATAATCATACACTCCCGTTATATTGGAAAGGCAAAATTTTATAGAGTTAGATTACATTGATTTGTTATAAACCAAATGATAGAGATTTTGATGGTGTGAATGTGTCTTTTTATTATTCTTGTTGTCATTATCTTGAAGCCACATAAAACTAATTGTGTTTTACTTGCCTATAGTCTGTTTATCAGAAAAATGGGAACATTTTCTTCAGAACAACTGTACAACAGGCCACAGCATCTGAACAGAGTAAGACCTTGTTTTTTTTCCATTAAGTGTTGTGTTGTCTAAATAAATATCTGAAAAACTGATGACATTTTTTGGTATGAACCAGAACAACTTGACACAGCCAAAGCAAAGCTACAAAAAGTGAATATCGTGAGAGGAAACTAGACCTACCCTACCTCATTTTTCATAGTAGGTCCTCTTCAAATTATCATGTCATATTATACACCTTGCTTATATAAGTTTCTATATAAGTTTTGTTAAGATTTTAACAAAATACACCAAAATGGTCATGGGAAGTTGTTTGGGAAGCCTCTTTTACTTGCTTTGTACAACCAAATTCTATGCACACAGTTTATGGAAAAACAAGGTGTCAAGGTTTGTACCTTAAGCTTTTAATCTTGTACCTTTCCGATTTTGATGACACATTGTATGTTGCATAGAGAGGCCAGTCAAATCCTGGATTATGGATTCTAGTGCAGCATTTCATGCAATTCATGCAGAGGAGTGATGTAGAGTTTCAAGCATTACACAACCAATACATAAATTATTTAGTCTAAAAGAATTGCTAAAGACTATTATTGTACACAAATTTCTTAAAGAATTTTTGTAGTCTTTAACAATTCTATTAGACTAAATTATTGGTTGTGTAATGCTTGAAATTCTGCATGGAATGATGCAACATCCGATTCAATAATCAAGGATTCGATTCGACTAGACTCTCTAATCATTGGACACGATAATTTTAAAATTCTGGAGGGGTGAAAAATGTAATTTAGTTTCAAATGTTTGTTTAATAATGGATTCATTCTTTGTTGTAAGAGATGATTGATGGTTGGTAGACACAATTCTTTGGTTCCATTTAGCGCATTGTTTCATTGAAGATTCTTTATATGAAAAGTCCACATGAAAGTTGCTCATATGATTTTGCTTTGGTCTTCTATACGTTTTCTTTTTCATTTTTTTTTTTCAAATTATATAATTAAAATAATAGAGTAATTAAGCTATGTTTGTGTTCTTTTTTTCTTGGAAATATTCGTGCTATGGTTATGAATCGTTTCAAATTAAAGAACACATCATCAATAAATAAATAAGGAGCTGGAACGATTCATAACCATAGCACGAATATTTCCAAACAAATCTAGTAATCAATCCAGCTCCTGATTTATTTGTTGATGATGTTTTCTTTAATTTGAGCAATTCTTCTTTTGGCCACCCTTCCATATGTTGAATCCAAACAAATCTCCAATCCAAAAGAATAATAAATTGAGCAATTCTCTTTTGGCCACCCTTTTATATGTTGAATCTAAACAAATCTCCAATCCCCACCTCAGAATCAGGCATGATTGATTACTAGAAATGGATATATCAACAAGGTTGTGGAATGTTCATCGGATATTAATAGCGACAAACACAATAGAAATAAAATTTGATATTTAAGAATCGAATCTACAAGTTGTAGCATGTTTAGTTTAATACCTTAGAATAGTTTTTGTGGGGAAACGATACGTGGTCACACTCAACCCATTTGTGTAAACAACAGTTAATCAATTATTTAAATAAATTGTCAATTAAGAGATATTTTTTAGTTATATAAATTTATAATCATTAATTTTAATAAATTCGTGACTTTATAATCTGTATTAATTTTATTTTAATTTTTATTCTAATGTTATTAATTTAATGTAATTAGAATAAGAAATTTAAAATTTAAAATTTGAAATCGAGAATCACTAGATTGACAAGTGACATGACATTAACTAGAAGTCTTAATAATACGACACATGACAAAACGAGAATAAACTTATTTTTTTATTAGAATAAGAAGATTTTTTTGACATTAAATTAAATAAAAAATCTAATTTAAAACATAAATAAATATTTTACATTAATTAAAATACATAGAAATTTAAAACCTAAATTACTAAAAAAACATAGAAATGTAAAACCTAAAATACTAAAAAAGACATAAAAAAATATAGAAAATTAAATCTAAATTACTAAAAACATAGAAAATAAAACTTAAATATTAAAACACTATAACCCAATTTCAATATTTTTCGCGAATTTGTTGTTGAATTTTTAGAAACACGGCTAGATTTTTTCGGGTCGAGATCCGGTTGCGGCTTTGTGTTTCAAATTTGAAGATCGATAAGTGCTATTTTTTTGCCAACGAACTTCCTCCGTTGATTCAATTTTTTTTCTAGAAAACTTAGAGTCTTGTCTATTTTTTCCACAAGTACATATTCGCAAATTGTTTTTCCGTTTGAAGACCCCGCATTTCTCAATTTGTCTCTTCCTGGTGGTCGACAAAGTTGGACTTCCGATGGACCCTCCCCCTCGGTGTCGTCGAACTCATCATTGAGGTCGAGGCCGAAACCCACGTCGGACTCGGAAATTCTTGGCCTTTTGTTGGATCCGATGGTCGATCCCGAATGCGCCGTCTCCGGATAAAGGGCCCATTTTGGACCGTTACAACACGCTTTTTGGTTGTCGAATGGTTTACCATTATTTATAATTTTGTATTGTAGCATGCCGTTAAATTTCGTGCAAGTCGCATGTAGGTCACACCATTTTGCATTGAACGAATCGTATGCCCGCTCCGTTTCCCTTCCTAATAGTGCATGAAAATGGTCTAGAACACGATTTCAAAAACTTTGACCCGATTGCGCGTTCCTGGTGTCATTGTATTGCGATATAAAAATCCAAGCTTTCGTTAAATCTTCCTCCTCGTCTTCGGTCCATTGCGTAGTTCTCTTTTTTTTTGTTGTTTTCCTTTTTTTTGCCTTTTTCGAGTTGGTTGTTGTGTTTCTTGGACCCGTTTGTCGTTGTCGTTGTCGAGGTTTATAGGTTGGGATTGAGATAATGGGCTTTGAAATAGTTGTGAAGGTTGTGCGTGAAATTGTTGAGGTTGAGAAGATTGGAGTTGAATTTGTGGAGAAGGTTGTTGTTGAAAGGCTTGAAATTGTGGTTAATTGAATTGTGGTGGTCGTTGTTGTTGGTAGTAGTTTGGGTAGTATGAAAGATTGGTGAATATTGGTTATTGTTGGATTGGAGATGTTGTCAATTGTATGTAATTAAGATTTGCAAATGGATCATTTGGAGTGGGTGAAATATTTTGATTTGGATCCATAGGTTGAATAAAATAAAGAATATGGGAAGAGATTGTGTGTTTTTGTAGTGTAAAATGTATGTAACATAAGTGATATTTATAGTTGTAGTATATCATTTTTAAATTGAAGAATATATTTATTATTATTATTATTATTCTTTATTTATTTATTTATTTGTTTGTTTTTTGGCTCCAACCGTAAAAAAAGACAAAAGAAACAAAGGAACCTATCAAAATTTTGACCATTGGTGCTGCCCTCCTTCCTATTGGTTGTCTTCAAGCGTCTTCCCATCCCTGTCACAACAGCTAATTCACCGAACCTTGGGATTGTGTTCACGCGTGACTTGGTTGTCCATGTCAGCATTACACATCTTCTTCTACCCCCACTTCGGATAGCCTAACATAGCCCACATAGCATGTGTCATTTGTCTAAGACTCGTGGGAGTGGTCTCGGCACCACCGTTGGCAAGGCTGATATGACAATGAGGTGGAGTTCAGCAACATCATGTCGAGTGCTCAACATGCTGGGATTTTCTCTCTCCTCATTAGCCTACTGTGGTTTCTCTCTCTTTAGCAAAGTTGGGCAATGAGGTGGAAGAGAAGACTGAGGTGGACCTCGGCTCTAATGCACTACTCCCCATAAGCTAGAATATGCAAGTAACCACACTTGAAATAATAGAGCAAATAGACTAAAATAAAGCAAATAATAAGCTAATAATTTAATTTTCAATTTTTTTTTGATAGATATCAAAAGGAAATTTACAAATTATTAACATATAATCTACAAAAGTATTATTATAGAAGCTAAAAATAAATCACATTCTAAATTTATAGACCAATTTGGCCAATATCATGTACAACTAGGGGTGGCAAATCGGGTCATCATGTCGTGTTTTTGTCTGACACGACACGACACGACAATGTTTTATGTAACACAAACACGACACGACACGATGTCGTGTTTTTTCTAACTAACACGAAAATGAACAAATTAAAAAACGACAAAAACGACAAAAATAACATAATATAACAATTAGTGTATTTAATCACAAATAACACGACAAACACGAAAAACACGACAAATAAATACTAAATCGTGTCAATATCGTGTCGAATTTTGAACACGAACACGACACGACACGACACGACATCGGGTTTTTAACACTTGACACGAACACGAATTTGAATTTCAGTTTCGTGCCAATTTCGTTTCGTGTCGTGTATTTTTGTCGTGTCGTGTCAACAATTGTCACCCTTATGTACAACACTTACGATCATCTTTAGGATGTCGAACAAGAACCAAATGGTCGCAAAGTTAAATACATTTGCTTGTACTAACAATCGTGTATTGGGGGCATTACATGTGATACAAGAACAAAATACAAATTTTATATTTTTCCTAAATTCTTCTTTACCACAAAATCTTACTTAGGTTCCATTATTCATCACTTAATAAAATAAACCTTAGTTTATTTAAGTTCCAAATATCAATAAAATTATTTATGATTAAAGCCTCATATATCTTTAAAATTTTAAAGGAAAATCTCCAATAAAGTCTCAATATTTTGGGCGAATTTACGATTTAATTCCAAATTAAATTTTATTTATAAAAAAAGACAGAATATCAGCTAAAACTTCGGAATAACCCTTTGTGGCCGGTTTCGCAGATTTAGCCAGTATTCCGGGTTTTTTCGTTAATTGATCAAAATTTTGGGGTTTTTTCGTTAATTGATCAATTACCCTTAAACTTATTGTGAATTTCACTCATCCACCTCTCAAACTACTACTCCTTTGTGTTTTCACTTTTTCTTATCCACCTCTACAAGTTGTACTCTTTCAACTTATTTAGTGTTTTAATCTAGCATGAAAAGACATACTTCTAAGGTCTATACTCTAAACCAATCAATCTGACACGAAAATAAATTGATTGACACGAAAATAAACGGGTTGAATCATGCACTTCAACACGCTCATGTTAAACTCGTACCTCAATTTGCCAAGGCCAGTAGCAACATCTTGGTAGCAACTAGTCTTGCCTTGGATAGACCACAAAACACAGATTCGTTTGAACTTTGATACCTCATTTCACACATGCACACATACGTTCCAGATCAAAAACTTTTATGTGTGTGTGTGTGCACATAAAAAGGAAAGACAAAGATCTATTTGAGGGATATGTGTATGTGTCCCTTATCGCATCCTTCCCAATTTTGCAATAGATAGAAAGAAACAGAGGGAGAAAGTGGGCGGATGGATTAAGGTTTTAAACAACCAATAGAATGAAGAAGAAATGAGTATTAACAAGAAAGGTTATCCCATAGATTTAAGTATACATGATTAGTGTTATTATGTATGTTTTGTGGTTATCTCAATACTTAAACCAATATTGAAATCAAAAGAAAATATACAATATTTTTGTATGAATTTCATCTTGCAATCATGGAGCACTCTATCTTCGGTAAAGCTTTTCAGACAAATTTATGAATTTTGTTAGTTTTTTGGATTGTATATATACTTTTTTATAAATTTCGTGACTTTAAAACTGAATATATAACGTTGTATAAAAAAATGGAAAAAACACTCATTTTAAATATATTGATAAAACGGTTATTCCGAAGTTTTAGTTGGATTAACGAAAAAGTCCCAATATTTTGACGAATTAACGAAAAAAGCCGGAATACCGGCTAAATCTACGAAACCGGTCACAGAGGGTTATTCCGAAGTTTTAGCCGGTATTCTGTCCTTTTTTGTAAACAAAAATTAATTTGGGACTAAACCGTAAACTGACCTGAACAATTAGAACTTTATTGGAGATTTCCCAACTCTAAATGAGCTTCCATTTTAATTTAATCGATTGGGAAAAATGGTTTAATCGTTTCTTGAGCCCAATTGGCCATTTGCTTACCATTTAATTTAACTAAATAAAAGCCCAAATTTAGTTCCTTGAAATGGTTACTTTACGGATCAAGTCACCATTCGACAATCACATTATATACATTTAAATGCTATAGTGATCAACATATTCAAAAGAGTCTTTTGATACAATTGTTGGGAATTGATAGCTACAAATAATTGGGTAACCAATACAACGCAATATAATAA